>NC_137694.1:155956387-156693887 GCF_964034855.1 Anser brachyrhynchus
AGAGGTTCAGGTCTAGTTGAAACAGAATTTTGGCTCCTACAAGAAGCTAAAGAGATGTTTCAGAAAGTTGCCGAGATAAAAGCAGATTTTTCCCACTCCTTCCTTAGCTGGGCGCTGAAACTTCCTCAGCAGAAAGCAAAGGGAGATAAAACCCAGCAAATCAACGTGCAAAGAGAATGCACCGCTTGCTGAAGGAGCCTCCAGACCAAGACGGAGCCTGTGGACGGATGGCTGCATTACTAACAGCTGGAGTTCGATAGTATCATCCATTGCTTATCTGAGAGTAATTATCCTTTCCCAGCCTGGCACAAAGGCAGAGAAGTGCAGCGGGCCGCTGCTAAGAGGCAAGGAACTGCCTGCTCAGCGCTGCTTCTACCATGCACTGGTGAGATCAGGCTTGCCAAAGCTCTGAAAAGGATGACATCAGGTTTTTTCTAGGGACGGCTTTAACAGGATATAGAAACCTTCCGATAAACTTCAGGTACCAACAACCCCTCCTGTTATATGTTAATTTTTTTAAAAAACCACGTGCATATGGAGATAAAAGCCAGATGAACGTTGCTTACAGTTTGCCATTGATCATTTACTCTATTAATTGGCTCATCAGAAGATTGCTCCACATTTCTGTTTTTTTGTTTTTTTGTTTTTTTTTTTTCTAAACTGATAAGCACTTTATGAGACTTAACAAATATCCATCACCCTTGCCTATTTAGAAAGCGTTTTAGGTCATCCACGTTCTCACCAACCCTCAAGTGAAGTTCTGGGTCAGTACATACACACGCTTTGGTCACATCCACTGAAACACTACCTCGCTACCAACTTCAGAAATTATCTTTCTTCAGCACAATTTACTTAGAGAAGTCAGACTACCCTGTCAGACTCAGGATAAATTGCCATAGGGAAAGAACTTCTGCACACAGAAGAGACCACAATGGCATTGAACTACAATATTTCTACGATACTTGCGTACTTTTGGGTGTCCTTTTACTCGTTTCTAATCAAAATGTCTCCTAATGCTTGACAAAGAACATCATGAGACTAAAACAGAGAGAGCCGTAACTCTGACTGGCACGAAGGAGCCGCTATTATCAGCTCTTGCTTTGTTAGACTGTAAATATTTAGTAAATTGGGGGCTAAAATTACTTGGTGCTGAACAGCTTGAGATACCTTTTCTACTCCCACATATCAAACAAGGTCTTGGCCAGAGGAATGGCATAGGCTTCGCCTCCTGGATAATTCATTCCAACCAACACATCACAACCGTAAGCAGGCTGCAAACTATTAAAGCCAGGAAAAGGTGAACTATGATCATCATGGTCAGCAATTTTTCCTTCGCAGGGCATGTACGTCCTTCCTGAGCACAAAGTAGCGTGATTCCCCGGCACTGCAACAGGGTGTTCTTTACCTCCAGCTAGGTGCTAATCAGTAGAGATGCATGTGCTATTTAATAGGACTGACGTTTTCCCCCATGACCCCCCAGAGCCTCATTTGGGTTGATATTCACTCCCCTTTTTAGCTACAATTAAGCATCCAGTTGCACTGGACTTCTCCAGTAGCAGGGTACTTTCAGAGGAAAACTCAGGCCAGCCAAAACTGAGCAGACAAACGGCCTTCATCTCATTGCTGCTTTGTTTTCCCCCCTGGACTGCACTATCTTTAACCTGGTAGTATGCTTACTTCTTGCTATCATTAACATTCAGGAGGTATTTTGTCTACTATGCTGCTAGGAACCAGATAAGTGCTTACGCTAAAGATATTATGCATAGCTGACATCATCAGCATATTTTAAACTGTCTCCCAAAACTGAATTAATAAAATCACTAGGCTACTAAAGACAAACATTTCCCAATAAAAAATGTAATTCATACCCATTAAGCTGCTCTCACCACCAGCTATTTCAGGATATCCTGATGTTAAATCAAACATCTGAGGAAGGGCTTACGTTTATTTTCGAGGGATGCTGAATAGATTTGGATGTGCATCCTTGCCAAGAGATTTACTATTAGGGTTAGCATTACACCGAGTAATTTTAAAAGCTTGAGAGATCAAAAGATCTGCTGAGGTCACCTCTCTGACATCACATGTGGATCCAATACTCACAAATTCCACAGACCACATGCTTGCTGATGTGCAAAAAGCCATTCATCTTGAAAGCAGTGCAGACGTGAACTTGCCCCATCAACTGCGCCTCTTCCACAAAAGCATGACAGGCTCTCTTCTGCTCCCAGTAATTACTCTTAGAATTAATTTAGCTCCTCATAACTGCTGCCAACATTGTCTCCAAATGCTTCTGCATACAGTTTTAACTTAGGCAACAAGTGCATTAAAAGCAATGGGTTTCTGTTTGGGTGAACTGTGGGCTGGAGATTTGGCTCGGCGCTCCCACAGCTGCACCGGTGGCCAAGGGGGAATTCAATTCACCCCACTCCATCTGCCCAGGAGTTATACCTTCAGCCTAAGCTCATTGTCCACACTGTCTCTCTTTAGTCGGATGAGAGAGATATATCATGAGAGAAAACACATCCCACCTGAAGACAGATGTATCACACACCTGCAGGGAATTGCCCAACAGGCAATTCCACTTATTTAATTAATTTAATTCCACTCTCTTATTCCACTGCCACCTGAGGAAGCCTATCCCACGACCCTGGAATCAGATGTTCAAGCAACTGAAATCGAGTGAGGTTGATCTCACTCTGGAAGGTTTTATGCTCTGGCACACTTTTTGCTTGTGATTTTTCCAGGACGACATAGGACGCATGTGACTTGAGGGGAGAATAGAAAAAGACAGGTTCTCACAAAGCTGTCTATTTATTTTCATAGAACATCCCAAGTTGGAAGGGATGCACAAGGATCATTGAGTCCAGCTCCTGGGTCTGCACAGGACCTCTTGCTTTAAGCAGGATAATGGTCTCTAAAGGGCTTAAGAGAACAAAAGCAGAACGAAGAAGGTAGCATTGACAACATATAGCTATAACAAATAGGACAGATCCCCAGAAGTGAGCTAGGGCACAGGGTATGAGCAAAGTCCTTTGTTTTCTAAATGTGCTGCACGCTTACAAATCAGGACTACAAGCAAAAGGTAGGTACCATGTTTAAGCACTGTAAAAATAACTGATTCTGTTCAGTATCATCTTGTGGCCTATACCATAAAGAAGCTCCAGTAAGTTCGTTACATTAAACAAAAACACTGGGCAGTTTCCTACCAAACATCTAGAGCACTGATGAAAGGAAACCCAACACTCGACAACTCAATTTTCAGCGGCACCACCCTGATCAAAAGGGCTTCTGTCTTCTTTCAGACTTCAAGTGATGGCTTTAAAGAGACTCACAGTCCAGTCCTAGCCTACTGAATGAGGATCAAACTTTGACGTGGCAGAACAATCCTGTCGGGTGCTGAGTGCCCACCGCACTGCTGCAGGCACGTGGTGCTGCTCTTCAGGAACAGAGCAGCTTGCAAGGCCAGCCGGCTTGAATGGCTCACAGTATTTCCCAGCGTACGTGGCCCCACGGGCAAAATTTTGCTAGCAGAAAATTGCTCAGCGATGGTTTTCAAGAACAATGAAGAATCTCAACTGGGAAACATGGCAATAATAGTGCTTTATGTGTAGGCTGCTGCTTAATGTCTGAAAATAGATGCCAAACAATGGAAAAACATGCCTGTCTAATAGCCACATTTTTCTAGCTATGAAGAACTGGTATTATCAATTAAAAGAAACACTTAAGTAACTGATATAGCGGGTCTCTCATTCCAGTCTGTCCACACCGACAAATCAGTAAGCATTCTGGGAAAATATAGCTTCTAAATACCATTAGAAAGCTATATATTTATAATAACTATACTGAAAAGATACATATGCATGGCTTTTTCCTTCACCTCTTCAGAGCAGCAGACTGAAAAATACCCACGGCATACACAATGCATGCAGTTATACAAGGGGCGATTTACAGCCGTGTTTTAATGATTGTATTTGCCAAAGGCAAAAATCTGCTTACTGTTATTTCAAGCAATAGTATACTTTACTAAACAGCCAGTCCTGTGTTAAAAAAAAAAAAAAAAAAGAAAAACCACTAACCTTTTATGTTGCAGTTAAGTGGTTTGTGAAATCTATTCCTGTGTATTACATTTAAAATGTTTTGTGCAGTCACTATTAGCAAAATATCCTCTACAGAGATGGGAGGGCCCTCTAAAGTATTCACAATAGGTTGGAAATGCTATGCTGTAAATCACAACTCCCAACATCAAAGAAGCCCAAACACCGTAAATAAACAGATAAATACATAAAGCAAACAAACAAGGCTTTCCTTTCTCTGTTAGGAATGTCTGAAGCTGCTTAAAGCTGACAATGAAATTAGGCTATCCAAAGCCTACAGCACTATGTCTTTTAGCCAAGCTGTACCTCTTACCCCTATATATTCTTAGAAGTAACAGCCCAGTAACGCGATAACACAATTGCACACGAGGATACCAAGAACCGTACTTCAGAAAGGAAAGTATCACTCACTAAGTTATCAACAGGTGTCACGGACAAGAGGGTTGATGCTGCAGGTAGATCTATCAATGCAATACTCTGTGTAGACATGATATGCTCTTATTTCTGATGGCTTTTCCTGGAAACAACGGAGGTGACTCAGAGAGAATCACAAGCCACTCCTCCAGCACTAAGGATTACATTTTCAAAGTGCCAACTACCTATACAAAGATTATTAGAAAATTTCAAACAAAATGTTGTGCTCCAACTCACCTTTCACTGCTTACTGTTCTATTATCTGATGAGTTTTACTACTTATTGAAAAAAAACACAACACTACAGTCCTTGGTCCTTACAACCACGCACTCTACAACAGAAAATCTTAATGCCTCCACAACATTTCTAGAGCATCACAGTGTCTGAATTACTCTGTGAGCACCCTTTTCAGCAAGCAGTGGGTTTCCCAGGCTCAGCAGCATGCTCTGCCCTACAGAAACCGCCAGTCAGCCTGTTTCTTTTCCTCTTCTCTTTTATCCTTGCGATGATCGTGCTGCTCACCACATGGCTGGTTTTTAAACACGCAGTTTACGGTCACAAAGGCACGAGGTCACTTTGTCCGTACCTGTGATGCTAATCACAATAATTGCCAGAACAGCTGCTGAAACACCAGCTAATGCTCCTCTAGCACACCACCACCACCTCCAAGGCTGTGCACGCTTGTGCACACCGGTCAGCCTGCCTGGAGGGCAGCAGCAGTGCGAGAAGCACCAGTGTTCACGTCAAAGTTCTGCCTGGAAGTTACTTACCCCTGCCGTAAAACTGGCTTGTCTCCTGAAGTCAAGAACGAGCGCAGAGGAGGAAAGCGAGTGTGCTCCTCAGGTCCACTATAACTCATGGAAAATAACTGGTGGAGCAAGGCATGGTCCTGCTGGAAGATTCCCCCTGTGGTCTAAAAGGCCAGTGGAAGGACCGAAGGCATGTTTGGCAATGGTTGTTGCAGTTCGTTTCTGATGTGCGTGCTGGTGTATTTTACCTGCACTCAGTGTCATTACAGAAATGCATGCACTATCAAAGCCAAGCACATTTCAAAATTGTATAAAAATAAAGAGCAGCTTCTCCCACTCCACAGCCCTTTTTTCACAGTTAAAAGTTCACAGCCAGTAGAAAAAAAGGTTTTACCTCTGATTATGTCAGGACTGAAACTATAAACATTACATTATCTCAACCCTGAAAACACACCTTCTCGCTTTCTTGACATTTGCTCCTATGGTTAAAACAAGCTAAGAAAACCTCACCAACCTTTCAGCCAAGTACCTAAACAAAGAGAGAGAACAGCTACAGCATCAGCTGCTCATGGCTGAACCTGAGGTTGCCTAGCATTCTCACCTCAAAAATTTGAGTGCCTGAAACAATAAAAATAAGCGACTTACTGTAGATTCCCCAAAAGGTGAGCAGAAGCCCAACCTGGAGCTCTGACAGGGAACACAAACCGATTTACTGTGGTCAGTTTCTGAGCTCTGTTCACGTTTCCCATCTCACAAAAAGGCGAAGGCTAAAATCAGACCCTGCCGCAGAAGTTTCAGTAAGCCTCTTAACTAATTCCAGGCACACAGCCTTGTGCAGGTGATAAATTTCTTCAGGGGTTGCTCGGTTGTAAGGGGAAGGGCAAGGAGGGGGCAGCTTGCCATCCTTCCTGACTAGGGCTGGCAAGCCTCAACAGCAGAAGCACCACAAACTCTTTTCCCTATAAGGTTTAGAGACTCACAGATGCGCCAAAGGAGTGTGAAAGCAACGGTATTTCTTTGCTGAAGGTGGAGGGGAGAGAAGGAAGCGTAAACACCTTTCAGAGAAGACCTGTGTTGAACAAGAGCAGAGCGTTGCATCCCAAGCCAACTGTATTTGAGGTGGGAAGGAAACAGCAAAAGAAAAACAAGCATGCACAATGCATTTTCATGTTATTATTGCTTAGCTTGCCACTTTATCTACAAAGTAGTAGATAAGTCTTTTCCCAAAAAAACCACTGATGCCTAAAAATATATTAAAAAGAAAACCTTTTTTGCCTTCTTGAACTAAATTTCCAGACTGTTGTTACCATCCTCTACATGCAATTCAAAACAGAAGGAATCTCCCCCAAAAGTAAAACAAATCAAATCCTTAAGATAAGTAATTCAAAACACAGTATGCAGTATGACCAACGTATCCCAAGCAAACATGTTTTTTGTAAAGGTACCGGTATTGTTCCACAAGTATAGATGAAATCCAGCATGTCTGATCACATACTGCAGTTCCTGAATATAGTGAGAACTACCCAGACTCTAGCAACAAAAAGCAAACAAGCTATGCCAACCAACAAAAAAATGCCACTCTTTTATTACAGTTCAAGATTTTTGTAAAACTCAGCAAATCAATTCCAGAAAAACCGGTACCGTGAACTATAATGCAATTAACTTAGATATAGTTAAAATATTCCAGGCTGGTGAGCATGGAATAACATTCATTTATACGATAAATTATTTGCAGAGAAAAGTAGAAGGGCCAAAGCCCAACTGGAACTCAGTTTGGCTAGTGCAGAAAAAGACAATAAAAAATACTTTTATAAATACATCAACAGAAAAAAGAGAAGAATCTTCATTTTTTATTGTATGTGAGGGGAAACGTAGTGAGGAAAGATGCGGAAAAGGCTGAGGTACTTAATGCATTTTTTGCCTCGCTGTTTCTTAGTAAGGCCAATTGTTCTTAGGATACCCAGCCTGCGGAGTTGGAAGCTCCTATAATCCAACAGGAAACTGTAAGTGACCTCCTCCATGTTTTGATGTTCCTAAGTCTACAGGACTGGATGGAATTCATCCAAGGGTACTGAAGGAGCTGGTGGAAGTGCTCACCAAGGCACTTTCAATAATTTACCATCAGTCCTGGCTAACTGGGGAGGTCCCAGTTGACTGGAGGTGAGCAAAAGTGACTCTGATCTACAAGAAAGAGAGGAAGGAAGATCCAGGGAACTAGAGGTCTATCAGTCTGACCTCAGAAATGGGAAGGTTTTGGAGCAGATCAACTTGAATGTCATCACACCGCACATACGGGACAATCGAGTGACCAGATAAAGCCAACATGGGTTTATGAAGGGCAGGTCCTGCCTGACATGATCTTCTTCTGTGACAAGATGACTTGCTAAGTAGATGAGGGAAAGGCTGTGGATGTTGTGTACCTGGATTTTTGTAAAGTGTTTGACACCATTTCCTACAGTATTCTCCTGGAGAAACTGGCTGCTCCTGGCTTGGACGGGTGTACAGCTCGCTGGGTGAAGAACTGGCTGGATGGCTGGGCTCAAAGAGTCACAGTGAAAGGAGTTCAACCCAGCTGGTCACCAGGACTCTGTACTGGGGCCAATTTATCGATTATCTCGATGAAGTGATCGAGCACGTCCCTAGTAAGTTTGCAGATGACACCAAGTTAGGCAGGACTGATGATCCTGAAGTCTTTTCCAACCTAAATGGTTCTATGATTCCATGATTCCATTCATGTGTTCTCAAAGTAAGACCGAAATATGAGGTAAAATAATCTATAATGATTAGCTGTGACAGTCCCCAGGAAATGCCCATTCTGCCTGAATGTTTTTCCACTATAACACCACCAGTGAGACCAATGAGGCTAAGCAAAAATGGTCAAAACTCAGCAGAGTTAAATGGTGAATACTAAAAGAAGTACGAATTTGTAGACCTATGGGCAGAAAGAAAGATGGGTCACTATGCCCTGGGGATGGTTTACAAGCTTAAGATAGCTGGAGACTATACCTATTGAGCTGAATCCTTCTCATGGCTTTCGATGATGATGTTGACCACACCTGAACAAAGCCAGGTGTCAGGAAAGACACCTATTTATTTCTGCTAAAGCAGAAATAAAACTCAAGGAATCACATAGCTAAGGCATGGTGTTAATACAAGAATAAATGGGTTTTAACCTGGTTATGAGTATGTTTACACTAGAAATTAGCAGAAATTTTATAACTGGTTGATTAGTGAGGCTCTGGAAAAGTTTTCCATAGGGAAGATACAGGCCAGTAAATATAAGTACGTTTAAGATGGAGTCAGGACAAATTTCGGATGGGATTATGTAACATGACTGCTTAACATAAGAAAAGGCTGCGCTCAGTAACCCAAAATATCAAGTCCCATCCTATATTCCCACAGACAACATTTGGGAATATTTGGGGAACCTTTGGGAACCAAGCAATGCCAATTCATGATTTTGTCACGAGGAGGGAATTTTTCCTCTTTAAGCCCCCATTACTGAGGCTGGGGGAAAAACCTGTTTTAAATTTAAAGAGCGAATAAATAAAGTGTTAGCCTGGGGACTGAGGAGAAACACTTTTAAAATATGAACTCCGCAAGCTCAAAAACCAGAAGGCAAATAAAAAGAGCAAAACATCTGTTACTTCTTAAAATCTCATGGTTTCTAAGCCACTGGGGGCAAAGGGAGGCTGATTCATGATTTCTGAATGCTTAGGTTGACAATTGAAAGAAGCAGAGTAAAGTGTGAAGGAGTCCAAAACTCAGCATACAAAAGCACCAGAATGCCTAAAAATGGAAGAGGGTAGATGCCTAATTTAAACACTCAACTTTCAAATGAGACTTCTTGAACTTCTTTGTTGCTGCTGCTGCTGCTTCTGAGCAGCAAGCAGCTATGAGCTTCGACCACAACCCTCTGGTTGCTCATGATCTCTCTCTCTGTATGTCATCCTGGCCGCAATGTTTTTTTTTTTGTTTTGTTTTTCAGCTGCTTTGAGGTCTTCTCCCTTGGTTTTGTCCTGATTTATTGCCAGCCACAGTTCCTCCTCCTCTGTAAGCTGTCTGTTTCTGAGCAAAATTCAATGGACTTATTAAGAAAAAACCTGTAAAATTACGTTGATGTATGTGCAGTGTACCAATATACTGCAGTAATATTAAAAATATTTGTTACAATTCAAAAATTAATTTCTATTAGTTATTCCCAACAGACTCCTGAGAACTATTGTTCAGCCTTCAACACACCATCGAACACAAGGATTTGGTAGTGATAATGAGGATGATTCAGACTTCCCATTTGTTTTTTGAGATGTGGGCAGACACAAGTTTCAAGCTCCAATGGGGGGTCCCTGAAGAACTCCTTTCCCCACCTGCTGCGCTGCCTGCAGTACTTCTGCGGTTACTTTGGCTCTTTGGTCTCATCCCTTCACACTTTCCTGATATTTTTCCAGCTTTGACTGCTCTGTCTTTTTGTACCGTCTGCTGCCTTTGACCTGACACATCAGAGAAGCAGGAATCTATTCAGAGGTTACAGCTTCAGGACTCAGTAAGGCCTTACCATCACCTTGACACCCCGAACAAACTGCAGCTACAGGAAAAAACAGAACAACAAAACAAAACAAAACTGTGCACTCTACCACACTAAGAGCCGTAAGCCCTAGATTATTTACAGACAGAAACGGCTTTGACGGGTGATTAGATTCTTGAAGGGACGATCAAACCTCCAAACCTCTCACTCTCTTGTGGCAAACAACTGTATTTTGTTTAGGATTTCGTACAATACAAGTGACACATCATAGGCTTTTGCGCACATTTGATGAATTTAAAGGCATTTTGGACTCATGTGACAGTGGGTAAGTAACCCATTACTACCCCATGAGAAAGGTTGTTGAAATAAAATGAGCACAAAGGGTGCTGCACCAAGCATGGGAAGCCCTCTTACATACTATGAAAAGAAATGTTTGGGAAAGTATTTCAGGCAGCTTTGATAAATTTAAACAGAGGGCATTGGAAAATTCCTTTAAAATTAGGCTATGAAAAAGGTAACACTTCCGTGTGTCAGTAATAAAAAAATAAGCTGTTGTGTTATGCTTGTTTTCTTTTCTAAAGATGCCAAGTCACACCCGAACATTTTGACCTTCACCCCATCTTATGGGCAAGATGAGTCAGGAGGTAACAAATACCAGCTTCTAAACCCCTTCACAAATACAGTCTGCCTGGGCATACACACAGGCTTTGGTTTTCTCCGTCCCAACACCAAGCACACTTCATATCAAATTCAAGTTTAATGAGAAAACACATCCATGACCTCTGAAGCAGAGATGAGAGCTCGTGCTTGCAACTGAAGCATTTTCACCAGGAAGGAACAAAGCCAAGCACCCCTCAGCCTGCCCTCCTTCAGGCCACAAAAGCACAGACGAGCACCTGAAACTCTCCTGGCTCTTTCTGCTGGCTGAGTTCAGGGTCCCCACTCAGAGAGAGAGATGACACTTACCTAAGGCACTCTGCTTTTGCTGGTCAGCATTGCAGGTGGCTAACTCCAAATGTTAACCCCTTTCCAAGTGCCTAGCTCAGCAGAGCAAAGCCAAAGCCTCTCCACGAATCTGTAATGCAGAGCTGTCACCTGAAGAACCAGCAATAAACAGCGATGAATCCCTGAACAGAAATATTTATAAAGTTGTTTTCACCCTCCGGCTCCCCCCTGTATTCCAGAGGATAATTATGAAAGGAGAAAACAAGACTATTTTTAAAATACTTGTTCGTTGCTATTTGCTGCTTACTGCCTGTGTACAAGTGGAAGAAGGCCATTAGGAGAGCACTCTGAGCCATCAGTTTCCCTACAGCACTGTCACTGCTGTAACAGAATTGCTGCTTTGTACCTTGGAAGCAGCTGCTGCCCTTGAATTTGCATGAAAAAGGTTAAATATTTTAGTGGTAAAAAAAAAAAAAAAGTCTTGTGAGTAACAGTTTTATATTATCCCAAGGGCCATGATTTTGTTTATAAATTACTCCGAAATAACTTTTCGGTAATATAAACTCTCTTACTTGAGCACATCTCTGCAACCGCATTAGCTTGTTTCGCCTGCAACCCAGAAGATGAGAATTCAAATCCAATTCCACATATTTTAAACACTGTTTCTGTACACACGGTTGGAAGAAAATTGCACAAACATAATCCTGTCTGCCCTCTTTCCAGTCTGAAAAGCAAACTATAATATAGCTAGCAGAAGGAAAATCTGTTAACATCTTCAAGAAGTCCTTAATCTATAATTAATGTCAACAACCTTTAAAGTCTGTAACTCTTGCATCTCGCATTTATATTTTAAAGGTACAATAGTTCTGAGTTACGCCAGGTACAGATAGTTGAAAAATTAATAGAATAGCACTACATTCAGCAGATAGCAATATAAATAGCAGTCTTTTGCATAAGTTTGGTTTGCTTTTCCTTTAAAATTAGAAAAACAGTTGGTTTAGCACCATTTGCTAAGGTTACAATCTCCAACCAGTTAATTGTACTTTGTTTTCTTATTTATGCCCAAAATAATTAGCCTGAGTGTGTTCCTCAACCCACCATGGGCATGGGATGATGCTGTGAATAAATTTTTCTCCATCAAACCTAATATTCAGCAACACATTGATATGCCGTTAATTTTTAATATGTACAATGATTTTCTGAGTCATGCCCACTCAGTGTAACAAGATGTAACCATGTTTAAAAAGTAGCCAGTTACATGCATTTCAGGAAATATTTAATTCACCACTGGCAGCTCTTTCTGTAACTAGTACCTACAGCTCATGAAGCCTTTACTTTGGAACTCATTCTTTCTTCATCTCATTGTCTTCCTCCTGAACTCTGTTTTCTTGTTTTCTTGTTCTATATGTAAAATCTTTGCAAGCAGCCCAAACCAATAGTTATTCCCCATAAAATAATCATTTTAACCCCATTTTAATATGTGTGCTTCTAATGAAAAGCACTCAGATTTATTCCCCATGCTTGCAGGACTCAAAGTCCATACAGTGCTCTTCTACCACTGAGCCCAGGACTCCCCTGCCATGAACTAAGAGGGAGCCCTACACTAGCAGGGATACTCAAATCCCAGTAAAATATAGCTTCCTCAGTGGGCTAAGACACACAGAAGGAAAGCACTGCATTCCAGTAGAAGTGTCAGTGTTGCTGTAGCATTTGTTTTTGATCCAACAGCTACTGGAAAAATCAAAAGGATACGGCCAGCAGTAGGAAGATTTTTTGACTTCACAATAAATCAACAAAAATTTGAAGGTGGCAACTCTAGGTAGGCACTGCTAGTGGCAACAGATGGAAAGAGTCAAGTGTTAGCGTTTCAATTTGGATTCAATTTGGATGCAGTGATGCTTGTAAGCAAAAGCAGAATTGGCTGGTATAGTGATACACGCTGCAAAGACTCCAAATGCCCCTATGTTTATTGGGATAATTTATCTTAAGTAGCCAGTGCTTGAAAAATTTGCTACGTGCTATAGGAGAAATAGGTGGTGCCACCTATAGTTGGGTTGGTCAAGCACCTTCCATTGTTAAACACAGTTTTGAGTTATTTTTGCTAGGTCATGTTCCACCCTAAGCAGATTTTCTTAGGAAATTTTCAGCCACAACAGTTTAGTCAAACCACTAAAAATGAAAAAAGGGAAACATCCACTGTTTCCTCATTTTAAGTACTCTTGCAAGTACTTCTTTGCAAAGGTTCAGCTGATATCGTGCTACGAGAAAGGGCTTAAAATCTGGACATGGAATAGCTGAAAGACAGAACTATTCCAGGAAGAAGTATAATGGTTTCAGAAAGTCTCATTTATGGCATAACACATCTGGCTCAGCGTCCAGAACACGGCTGCAGCCTTAATCCTACAATGCACATATGTCTGAAGGCTCAATTTAGCAAAGGGAAGATTCTTTTAGACTTTTTCATCCAATTATGTAAGGTTATTTAAGAAAAAAATCTTTGTGAAAGCTCCATCCCTGTGAACCAAAGCGCTTTACAATAGAAGAGTTAACACAAACACACATACACCCTTTTCCCAATGGAAAACATCCAAAAGAATGACTGAAAGCTTAAAACAGTGAACAGAGCAAAAAGGATTATCATATCATCACTTTCCCTTTGACTCCAATACTGTCTTCTGGAAGGACTTAATGATTTCGGTTTCTTATAGTCTGAAACTAATGTATGAGTTAGCTTTGTGACTGCAGAATCTGCTGCAGCATCAGATGGTTTGGCAGTAGAAAGGAGCACATACTGAAATTATTTTGAAGCTGTCATTTGCATATACCCAGGCAAGCATGCAAAATCAAACTGAGATATTGTTCAAAATCCCCCGGGAGGTCCCCACATTTCAAACTCTCTCTTCCTGCAACGACACTGCTGTATCCCATTAAAAGTCATTTCAATCACAGGGAAGCTTGCATTAGCAATCCCCCAAAGGGTCTGCAGTTTGTTGGTGTATCATCTCTGGAATACCCGGGGGAGCTGTGCTGGGATGGCAGGCATCTGAATGTCTCCACACCTGCAGCAACTGAAGGTCCTTGTGTTTGACAGTCACCCTGAAATCGCCCCTAACATCAGAAAAGGGTTAGAGATAAAAATTTCCTTACAGGACCTCAACACGAAGAGCAGAATAACAATAGTTTCTTTAGCAGTACTCAACAGAAGACTAAATTTGATTTTACCTGCACTGCAGATCAGAGCCAAGAGGTTTTGCCTGTGCCTATCTCCCAGGTCTGAAGGCGCAAGCCATGCCAGTTGGCTTGCCCAAAGTCCTGAGGTTTGACTAACCCAGGAGGAAGCGCATTCTATAAAATGAGCCTTCATTTACCTTCATTCACCTTCATTTAACTCTTCCCAAACCTCCAGCTCCTCAGATGGATAGCAAGAACATTAATTAGGACGCTCTTTTCCTGATAGACTGCATCCTGCCCTCAGCCAACGTGTGGAAACGTTAATGCTCTTTGGGTGGGATTAAACAGTCAGGTCTCTTCTTCTGAGGTAAACTGAACAAGATAGCGACTGCCCAGTGCTTAGTTAAGTAAGAAGAAACAATCTGTCAGGAGGAAAAACACTCCTTTCCCTCCGGCAGGATGACGTTCACGTCTGAAGGTGAAGCCTCTTCCTGTGCTGAAATAGATCTCAAAGGCTGGCACTTGACAACCACACTTTGTCAGAGCAAACGAAGAGCATTCACGCATGCAGTTCGTTGCTCACTCTTCTCAGACAGAGACGATAAGCACCGCGCAATGAAAACAAGAGTCAGAAAACCAGCATTCCTGGTGCTGGCCTTTGGAGATATATACATATAACATGGCAGGACCCGAAGCCAGGCAAAAAAAGAGGAGCTCCTGAAATGGGCCTTGGGGTTCGCGCTGTTCTTATGCCTGTGCCAGTGGCAGCACCTCAGAGGAACACCTGTCTTTGGGGCCACCATCAGCCCCATGCTTCTGTTCCAGGCCACCTTCACGCATGCTCCCTGGTGAAGTCAAGTGGATTTAGTGGACGTGGGCACTACTTGCAACGAGCGAGCTTTCTGGAAATGAGTAGGTCCTTTTAAACATGTTACACCAATTTGTTTCTGCCGAACCTTCCACCTTGTGGTGGGGTGACCCCAGAGGGCAGACAAGCCCCAACCCAGTCGCTCACACTGCAGTTGGCCTTCCGCAGCTCTCCAAGCCATACTTTTCACACTGGCAAAACCATTGTTCCTCTTCTGCTCCACGTGGCTGTCATTTGGGCTGTGCCAAGGCCTTCACTGGAAATCTCTTCATGGCAGTACGCTCCCCGTTGCTCTGTGGAGCTTTTCTTCTGTGGTCCTAGTGCGCAGACACCCTCCCTACATCGCTGTACGACTCTCTGACCTGACCTCTCTCAAAGTAGATTTGGGGTGACTTCATCAGTCTGAAGGGAGATTTTTGTATAGGATAGGAAAGTAATTATAAGCACTTACCCATACTTTTTGTGCATTTGAAACACTGCTTCCAAGGTACAGCATCACAATTTTTATCATACAAAGACAACTGCACATTCAGTTGCAAAAATCTGTAATGTTTCTTCAGCATTACAGGGTACTCTGCAAAAATGCAGATATATTTTCGTACAAAGGCCCTACTCTTAACAAGGTTCACAAGTCTTCTTTCCTTCCTTCCCTACCCTTCCAAAAAAGGGAATAATAAAAATAGAAAAAGAAATGTGCAAAATCTTCATCAACACAAAGCCCGCTGACACAAATTACAAATTGCTAATGAATCAGACGACTGCGACTTCTTTTACTATTGTACAGCAACCACCAGCAGCCTAGTATTTGTTTGCAGTTCTATTAATTCATCAAGAAAGCTACAGCACACGAAAAACAAAATTCCTGTGTCGAGCAGCTTTGTCCTCCCTATTCTACAATTACAGGAGGAGGGAAACTGGCACAGAGCCACATTTTATAATTCTTTGGGCACCGAGCCCTTAAATTTGCACGAGCAAGCTTTGTGATGTTCAGAACTGCCACCAATGAAGCAACACTCCCAGCTGTGTCTTGTTCTTCTGACCTCAAGGGATCCCCCATGGATGTGCTGGGGGGAAATTCTTCACGCTTGATCATTATGGGTTTATTTTCCTTTCCCTTTTAAGCATTAGTAGGAACCCACCATGACAAGGGCAGAATCAGGCACAAGAAACATCATATATTCATCTTTATCAATATCAGATTAATCTTTCTAAATGCTAAATTTAACATAACGAATGAGATAAACTTACTCCTCACTCAGCTGTCAAGAAAAAACTACAACTTGCTGTTAAATACCTCGCTAAGATGTATGAAGATCACTTGGACAGGGTGCAAAGAAGCTAATATGCCACGTTAGGCAAGCAGAAATGAAGAAGATTGACTGCAAACATTTCTGAGTCTGGAGTATGCTAGATTTTTCTTCCCCCTAAAGGTACTCAACTAAACTAAAACGTGGTAAATATTTAACATAAATATTGTGAATGGCACATTGGGAACACTGAAATCTCACCTTCCTTTTCCTATGGAAAAAGAAAAGTAGCAGCATGTTCTACAAAGTCACTTGAGTTTAGCTCCTTGTAATCTGCCCCCTAAAAAGTAAAATAATTCTGATGCACTGAATACAAAATTCAGACATACACAGATTAACCAATTTTTTCTTCATGTTTTTTGGGAGAAAATAAACCACATCCAAGTGCACAATTTGTTTTAGGAGTGCATTGCCAAACATCCCTGCTGCCGACACCCAGGTTCTCCCCTTTGTATCTTGCCATCTGGTTTCACCACAGCTCAGCCTTCATCCACGTTCCCTGGCAGAGACTGGGATGACAGACACAAACACTAGGAAATTCTCTTTTATTACAGTTTAAACAGGCTTAAGATTGTTTACAGAGCTGTTTTGAAACCTACACAAATACCAGCCAGATTAAAGGAAGTATGAAGGCGTAATTTAAAGAGAGTATTTTCAGCAAATCTGGATTTATACGTTTCACAATTTAAGGCAGACACGGCTCACTCAGGTAAGCTCCAGGGACAAAAAGAAAAGTACGTGTCTTACATCCGCAGAAAACACTTTCTCTCCCTGTGCTTTGATCAGTCTGTCGGCCTCCCTTGCAGCCTAGCAACTACTGCCTTTTTCCCCCTGCCTTAATGGAGTCATTCGGGGACCCGTGCCAAGCCCAGTGGCACTTCCCCAACCCAGGGCAGCTACTCCCATTCTCCAGATCACATTTCTCTAGGCACATTTGCCCACTGAACATGCGAAACAATAGACACATGCACTGGCTTTGGACCCACTGTGTTTTTTCCCCATTGTGTTGTGCACTATTGTTTCAAAACAGGTAAATCGGCTTTTTCCTCAGCCCCAAGCCCTCAACACGTTCTTCCCCTCTGTAATAGCAGAGGGAAAGCACCAGGCCTTCTGCCCCAGAGCTGAAACCTTTGCCTCCCCCTTTGGTAAAGCGTATCGTAAGGATTTCCCCTGCCACCTCTGCTGGCTGTGTAGTGAGTTTAAAAGGCAGCGCCTCCCGCTTCAGTAAACACTTGGCACAGGCGCACCGTGACCAGGAGCGTGCAGGAGCTGCAGCTCAAGGACAAGTTGCACTTCTCGTTCTGGATGGCTTCCTATTTTCTTCTGCTCCTCTCCTCCTCCGCTGCCGCCCCTTCTCCCACGTGCTGCGTGCTCCCACCTGCACTGCATTTTCTCCCCCTTTCTACCTGTTCAGTGTAGGACGGCTCCCTAAGCAGGCCCCCCAGGTGAGACCTCCACCTCTCATCCTGCTCCCCCGGCTGTGCACACACGAGCGTGATCCATCATCCATCCCAGCTAGGATGGGGGCAATCCAGTCACCGTTCCCGTGGAGCAGGCAGCTGCCAGACACGATGTTTACCTCTCACAAGCGGTGCCCCTGGCATGGAGAGCTGCTGGAGGAGGAAGGGGAAGGCAGCACCGTATCAATAAGCACAGGTTGAAGATTTTGGAAAAACATGGGCTGAAAGCTGAGGCAGTACTGGGCCAAGCGACAGCCTGCAGCTTCTGGACAAAGATGAAAATATGGAAAAAAAAATAAAAAAGAGACCAGCTAAAGCAAGCCACGAGACTCCACACATCCCCAGCTGCCTGACACACTGAGACAGACACTTGGCTGTGGGCCTCACAGGCCCTGTGGGCTTCACAGATCCTTGTGGGTCCCTTCCAACTCGGGCTATTCTGTGATTCTCCTTTCTCCTTTCAGGTTCACAGCAGCTCCACCTGCTCAGGCACTACCAACTCATCCATCCACAAGCTCCCTGGCCTCCTCCAGGCTATCAGGGTTGACCAGGAAAGCCAGCGTAATCTCTGACGGGGCACCCCATTGCTCCTGGCAGCCATCTCATTCGCTTTTTTCCTCCTTACTTTTCCCAGAACACCCACACCCAGGCAAATGGGAACACACACAGAGTAGCTGCACCGCTTGCAAAACACCAGGGCAGCTAATAAAACAGGGGAAAATCGTATTTAGCCACCAACCAAGGGAATAAGAGAGGAAAGAAGTCAAGCCTTTCCTCCTCAATTAAACGAATCCCAACCGGGATCCCCTCTGGTGAGCCCTCACCCACTCTGACATCTGTCAAAATTTTAAACGTGTCCTGGTGATTTCCCTAGACCTAGGAATCTGGAATCATGTGTCCAATGCACTGATATTTCATCCAAGGAAATAACAGATTCTAGTGTTCAGAGCTTCACGTAGCAGCTTAAAAGCCAGATCCACATGCAATCTAAGACGCTCCCAAAAAGAGAGAGAAAAGGAGAATGACTTTTCTTTTTTTTAAGTGTTTTTAAACCTTATTTTCTGATGTTTGAGTACGGCAATATCCTTGAGCAGACTGAAGGGACTGTATCTTGTGCTGTCTATGACTTGCAAATACCTTCTCAGCAGCTTCTTGCCTTCTGTGCTCAGTCACCCAGTGATCCCCGCAGGCTCTCCGATGAAAGAAAGGCTTCTCTTTCTATGCTTGCTCTTATTCACTCTAGACCTGCCTTCTGAAAGAGTGACATGCTGGGCTCTTCCTACAGCAACCCTACCCTCCACCAACTGATTTTCATGATCTTCATCTGTAAACAGACGTCTCTCTATGCCACTTTGGGAAATATCGTACATTTTGAAAAAGGGAACGGGGAATTATCACATGGGAAAGCAGAAGATGATTGCTTCCCCAGCCCTTCTCAAACACTGGTTGAATCTAGATGTTTTCACACATTCCCAGCTTGCTGTTCCCCATATAACAGGAGTCAGGTGCAGGTCAGCACACTGGGGAAAGTCCCACAGGAAGGGAGATTATTGGTTATCCTATATTAACTGCACCAGCCCTGAAACTTTACAACGTGATTCAATCTGACTTGAGTCTCTAGATTAAAAAAAAATCTCATTGTTTCCTCTAGCACTTGACTGCTATTTACACACAGGCAGAGTGCGATGACGCCTCCTCACTAGACTCTAACTTTGATCAACCCTATAGATGGGAGCTGGGCTCCAGCAGGCCGGGAGCTGCACAACGTGACTGAGGCACAACAGCAGTCCTGTGTATTGCAGGTCTGCAGCTCCTGCCTGCATTTTGTATTTATATTTCTACTGCAGCCATTTTATTAATCTTTGGATTTCACAAAGGAATTAAAACATTTAAGTAGTGGACACACACTGTAGTTTATCACATATAATACTGCACGTAATACTCCTGCGTAATAAAACATTATGAATCTCTATCACCTATAATGGCAAAGCTCCTGCACTAACTCACTGAGTATACACTGATTTTGATCCAATAAGGAAAAGAAGTTAAATAGCCAGGCCAAAGAAAAACTGGGAAACCTAAACAACACATCATAAAATAAACAATTACCAAGTCAAACAGCCACTGCCAAGAAAAGGCTGGGAGAGTCGGGTGGCAGGATTTGTTCTTTTTTTTTTTTTTTTTAAACAGGGAAAGAAAAAAACTGCTTAGAAAACTGACACCTACATGCTAACGCTGCTTCAAAGCTTTTAGCACAATCTCACAGGGCAGAACAATAGAGGCTCTGTACTCATAAGCAGCTCAATCTGTTCCAGTCAGGAAGCGGGTGCCCTCGCTTTTTACAGCAAATGTATTTCTCCCTGATGCTCGGGTCTGGGAAATCTGGCTCAAGCTCTTGAAAATTCATCGTCTTCAAAGCAGGACAATGTGCAGCAAGTAGGTACTCCGGTGACGGATGCCGCAGTTACATGCCTGATGCTTTTAACAACGTTTGCCTACACTGGTCTTGCTCAGTTTCCGCAGTTCTCAGGCTGGAAAAGAGGCAGGACTGCAGTTAGAGATAAGGTTGCATTGCAAAGCACCCCTTGTTCCTTCCAGTACCTCTGAGCAAGCAGAACGGTAATTGTATGCAACAGGTTCTCTTTATCTTGCTAAGAAGGAGGAAAGCACGGATTTAGCATGAGAGCTGTCTACCCATTATAAAAAAATCATCTGTCTGCTGTCAGGCCTACTAAAAAAAAAATCTCAAATGAGGCCAGTTACAGAGGGTTGGCTTATTCTGTTGAGGGAGCTGCACTGTGTTATAGCTGCAGCAGGATCTAAGATGCTGGTCTCCACAGGTAACCCCAAGGAGGCCTGACCTAAATAAGAGTTTATCAGATGCCCCAGGATCGGCATTGATCCACTCATGGCTTTAAACACCACTCCAGCTCTGGGCTCATCTCAGCAACAGAAGATAAAAATATCAAAAGTTCTTCTGTGAAAGCCAGTCTCTCTCAGCCAGGAACAGGAGAGCAGGGATAACAGCTATGGCAAGGAGCTGAAAGCATTTCTTGGGGTGAGGCACGTGGGCTGCTATGGCTCCTGCCCCTTCATGTGGCGTGACCAGAGGGGTGCTTGTCGCCTGACCTGCGTGTGGCCATCCCTACCCGACAGCATCAGGCTCCTGCAAGTGTCCCTGCTGTCTGCCTTGGCAGTCACGCTCCCATCCCAGGATTTCTGGTGGGGAAAGCCCAGGAGAAGGTTGCCGGAGTCCATAATGCCACAGCTCCATGCCTGCACAAGTCCAAGCAGAGCTTAGACAAGGGCAGAGGAAAGGAAGCCACCAGCTGGACCAGATCTCCCGGCAGAAAGGCATTTGGTACTGCTGCTTTACTCTGGCATCCAGTGCAACATACACACAAGTTCACCGCACAGTTACTTCCATCAAAAGCACGTTTCATGTTCCCATACAGATAAATGTCTTATTTCTGTCTGGTCCCTCCGTGCCCAGAATGATTAACTGCTTGCAGTTTACACACAGGCTTTAATTCTAAAGATAGTTGTGGGGTTTTTTTTTTGTTTGTTTTTTAAGATACCTGGTGAACTCCTACTGTCTGAAAGAGCACAGTAATATCCTTCCATTTCTTCAAGAGGATTGTGGAAAAACAAAGCTGTACAACAAAGCTGTTTATATTAGTCGTAGCAGTTGCACACAACCATCCTGTTTGCTTAGGATCTTCAAATCTCTGAGCGCTGTGGTTGAAGTACCACAAAATATCAGAAATATAGCTTTCTCTAAATAAACGTGTGCAAGTTTTTTTTTCCCCCAGAGTAGCACAGATAATCTCAGTGCTGTAAAAGAGACAACTTCCAGGATCCTTTCTGCACTGCAGCGTAACGAGAACCAATGACAAAAATACACATTTGGAAGATTTTTATGCTATTTTCTCACTGCTGTACAAGTAAAAGAACTGTAACAGTTAATCCAGAAGGGTCCGTGACTTGCATGTCAAAAAGGAGAAAACTTGCTGACAGGACAAAAACATCACCAAAATCCTTCATCCTAAACCTAAAACCCATAGGGGAATGAAAGACACATGGCAAATAAGTTATTCTAGACAGATACTTCTACATCTTGCAGTGTGAGTGGAGATTATGGTGTGATACTGTCTACAGTAGGTGCTCCATAAGGGATGTAAGCTTTGACTATTACTTACGGGAAATGTCGATGATACAAAACCAAAGCAAAAACAACAACAAAACCTACAGAAATAATGTTTTGGCATAAATATTTTTAATTTACCTCTTTTTCAAAAATCTTCAAATCTTATTTTAGTGTAAAGACAGTTACATTCCCTGAATTTGTCACTGAATTCAAAATGTTTGTTTTAAATGCTCCTGACTTGCAGTCCCGCTGGCTACTCTCCATTGGGAAGCTCCTTGCCTCCATATTTTGAGAAAGAGCAACTGGCACGGAAGGAAGCAACTCAGTTAAAACCATATTGAAACCAAACCAAGCCAAACCAAACCAAACCAAACCAAAACAGGTTAAGCTTTCTGGCAAATGCCCCCGGCTTCTCAGAACAACTGAGTGAAGAACTTTCTTACTGTTAGGATACCTGCCACTGCAGAAATTTCCATAAAGTTACTGACCTGCCAGAACAAATGTCATAAAACTCCATTAAGGCCCATACTGGAGTCAACTGGATTTCCAAGAGTGCTTTACAAGGGCAGCTTACCCACAGTTCAGGGGCAGGCTCTGATCAGCAGCATGCTGTAACAGCTGATTTGGCATCTCACAACCCTGGCTGTGCTCAGGGCTTAACGGGGTGGGGAGCACGTCCATGGGAGAACAACTCACAGCCCTGTTAACGCAGATGCCCACTCCAAACTCCAACTTGAATGCGCTGCCTTTCCCTGGAATGGAAAGCTGAGTGACTTCCCTTTAATTTCAGTTGTCTGCTGTGACTTTCACCATCAGCAACTGCAATCAGCCATCCATAAAAGCTGGGGGCGGGAGAGAGAACCAGAGACGTGTCCTTATTTCTCACAGGGTAAGGAGAGTGTGGGGATTTTCCAAGCACCCAGAAACCGGAGAAGAGCAATCGAAGACTTCTGGCTGTCTACTCTTCTGATGGGTATCTGCACATACACATGCACAGGGTGCATTACCACTTCCAACGATAATAAAGAATTACCGGACCAAGATGACCTTCACTTCTGAACACAGCGGCGCTCACGACACCAGAGGCATCTCAAACGATGCCGTCCGAGCTCGGCTCTGTTTCTTGAACTATTCACCCAGGCAGGATCAGCTACCAGATAAACATCAGAGAGATGCTTATCACGGGGACTCGGCTACTTCGCCGCTTTGACGGAAAATCAGTTCTCTGAAAATGCCAACAAGGCAGGAAGCAAAAACTCCTTCTCCCACTGAATTTGGAAGTGCCATATCATTGGCAAACAGCAGCCCTCTGCCAAAGGCTGATCTCTCCTATTTAGGCAGCCCAGAAGCCTGTATAGGCTCCTGTTTGCTTCTCAATGACAGAAAGAAGGGTTCCCAACCAGAGAACGTTTCATAATTAAGTGATGTGCCATTCCCAAGATGTGTATTCCACCTTCAGCTGCAAAATAGAGGCTGTACGGCTTAAATGAAAGAAATGTAAATAAGTTAGAAGTGATAAAGAAAAACCTGAGATCCAAGTACTGACATTTTTTAATGAGATAAAGATAATGCTGCAAATTTATCATCAAAGGATAAAATCTTTGTATTTCAAAAAGTCCTTTTTCTGAGCACAAAAATAATATTAACATGACCCATCAAGCAAACACTGAGTAACACAGATTTGTCCGGACTGACTGGAAAAGTAGGTGCTGATTTGAAGATAGTCTGTACAAAAACTGAAATTCAAGTGCATTTATTTGATCCCCTGTAGATTTAGACAAAAAGAAGCAAAATAATAATAATAGTCAAGAACAAAAAGAAACACCTTTATCTTCAATTGAAGAATCCAAACCCACATAATACAATTATTGATGTAGAGAGTTTTGTTGTCCAGTAGTGACAACAAATGCAAATAACCTCTGTAAAAGCAAAGCAGATGATTTTAAGTTTACCACATATAAACTTCTATAGCATCAAGGGAGAAGGAAGGACAATATGCGAATCAATTAAATTTCCCCTTATAGTAACAGCCAAGAGCTTCTGATTTCTCTTTTCACCCCAAGGAGAACTTTTCTAAGAGAAAATGTAGAGGTATCACCAAAGCAGAAAGGTCAGCAGTACTGGCAGAAATGCAGGCAGATGGAAGAAAATCTCAGGGGCAAATAAGAAGCAATGATAGCAAAGGGGTTGCCATTCTCACCACTGCCTCACCCGAGATGGCTTTTGCATACAATCAGAAATATTTAAAAAGCATTTCTGGGAGAGGTGGTATGGGGTTCCATATACATTGCTTCTTTGCCATCTTTTTGCATCCAATCTACCTGGTGTACTAATAAAGAGTTTTGGCTGCTGATCTGGGAAAAACAGTGCAGTTTTTACATTAGGGATCCTTTTTCCTTGTCCAGTATGACCAGTAATAATTACAGCACTTTTTTTTTTTTTTAAATGGGATTTATCCAGACTGCAAAGCACTTAGTCCTTTGATGAACAAAGTTCACTCACTAAGCCATACTGACTGAGAAGAATAAGAAGCAGCTTAAGAGAACATGAACTTGCAATTTCTAGTCATGTTTGCCGAAGCTGACATGGGGAAGCCTTTTTGTAGGGCAGCTGACATAGGGTAGTGTTAGACTTGGGTTTTAATTATGCAGAGTGACACTATTCTGAAGGAAGGCAAAACTCCAAGTGTCAGACAGCATCCTAGCTAAACTCCTCAACCTTATTTCCTAATGAGGAGTCTAGAAGGGATCGAGTAAAACATCCCCACCAAAACAGAATATAGAAATTTGGGTCTTATCCAAGAGATCAAAAGGACGTATCTCAGTGTAAAACATGGTTTACAGACGGTCCCAAAGGTATGTTTAAGTAATTACTTCTTCTGTGTAGTTTAAATACACAGAACAAGCACCTCTCATGAAAAAAAGTGTTTCACAGTAACTATATACACAAACTCCTTTGCAAATTCTGAGCTGGAAAGTGAGCAGGTGGACAACTTCAAAATAGATGTGAAAGAGTTGTCAAAGTCTCCTCTTACCTTAAAAACAAACAAAAGCAGCTGGAGTGATGGCAGAGAAGTAGGGAAAATATTAAAACAAGGTACACAGTGCTGGGAAAATGTTAAAAAAACCTTTCTGTTAAGGCCAGGCCCTTTGCAGAGGGCAGTGCAGCTCCTCTCCTCTCTTGCAAACCATGTGAAGCACTTCTGCTATGATGAGAATGTTTTCCGCATCCCATTCCTGTTTTCACAGGCTCTGGGCAGTTCAGCAAACACTTACCTGCTTCAGGTAAATAGAAAGTAAATCTGACAAGGGGTTCATTCGCTTTTTGTTCCGAACAGCACTACCGATCGCCAGTGAAGCGCTAAAATAGCTAGGCCACCTCTGTTTAATTTTCTGTGTTGATTAGCAGCAGAGGTCAAAGCAAGAAATCTTTCGATAATGATGTAAAAGCACGTGGTCTGACCCATGCTGGGTGTAGTTTCATACACGCTCTCACTGATGAATAAAATCCATCCTCCCAGGGGAGGTCTCCCAAATGGAGGAGACCCCAGGCTCATGCAGAAAGCAGCGGGCTCATCCCTGCCTCTGGCATGAAAGGCAGGGAGGAATTAGGTTTTTGCCCAATCAATAGGGACTGCAATCTCTTTGCAGAGTGACCCCACTGATAATCGCCCTGTGTAAATGCTGGGGGAGGGAAGAGAGGAAAAAAAGCAGAAGGGAACAAGAGTAACTCCAACAGGCTGTGGCACCAAATGCCACACCAGCTGCAAGCTATCGGCAGCTGCCTCAAGAGGCACGATCTGTGGGAGGGAAAAAGAGGTGTTTTTTTTTTTTATTTAGACCAAAGGACACACCTGGGGAGGGTGAGGGGCTTGTGAGCTGCCGGTCCCCATGGTGGCAGGGTGGCCAGGATGGTGGAGGACACGCGGTTGTGTGGGAGGGCCTGGGGAGGCTGCGGCTCCTCACGGACAAGGCCTCAGATCGCAAGCCAAAAAAAAACTCCTCCTACACAGTCTTTGTGCAGACAGAACCACTGCCAGCTCGCTGTTTGGGGTTTAACCTAACCACACAGGGCGATACGGCAGGGTTACAGGCTGTCGAGAGGCAGCAAAGCCCAGCAAAGCCGCGCCTGGCTCTACAAACCGACCCTTCAGCTTCGGGAGGCCCGGGGCCGCAGCGGCGCTAAAAATCCCAGCTATTTCAGGGCATGACTCGCTGCCAGCGGTGCCAGGAGCCGGGATCCTTTTCACTGCCAGGCCCCGGGGAGCAGGGTGCCGGTAGGTGCTGGCAGCCTTTCTTTCCTCTCACAAGGTCAGGGCCGGCATGCCGAACCCAAGCAGCCACCGAGCTGCTCTGCTCGTGGCCAGAAGAGCGAGTATTTTCACCGGGTCAGGTGCAGCTCCACAGGGCTTGCAGAGGAGGAGGTGTGTGGGGTGTGCAAGCGAACCCCAGCGCTGCTATCGTCAAACGCACGGCTCCTCCAGGCCAAAACATCTGCCTCGCAAATATAATCGTCCAGCCTCTCAGCAATGAGGAAAATGCTTTTGAGCTTAAAAGGCTTATCAGCAGCGCTTACCGCCCTGACCTCTGGGACAAAGTCATAACCACGAGGCCGTGGTGCCGTGCAGCAGCAAAGTCGTTTGGGAACACTTTCAGGGAGTGCTGAAGGGAGGAAGGTCCTCCCAAACCCCCAGTTAAACATCAACACGGGACAGGGAGGGTGCAGATTTTCTCATGCTGTGTTGTCATTTATCTGGGGGGACCAGATGTGTGAGATGGAGACAAAGCATTTAGATGGTGCCTAAAATACACGTACATATCATATCTTGAATCTTCCACCAAGCCTGCAAATCAGAGGAGTAATTTGCTCAATATTTTTAAACTCACCAGGCAACTACAGCACTTTAGGATGGTAGCAGCATGAATCGTATTCCAGCTAATGACCATGTGATGAATAGACTCACACATTATCAGTAATCTGTGCAGCCTTCATCAGGACTTTGGACAATTTTTAGCAGCAGAGGAATCCAGAAACTAATCTACGAGTTTTGACTCACACTGACATGCTTGCTTACTGCCCTACAACTTCCATTGTATTACTAAGGTGCAACTTTCTTCACCTGCTGGAAATTTACAACCACATCTTATTCTTTTATAGAGTAATCTTTAGACTTACTCTACACACTCTCTGTGACTGAAAGGGACGTAGGCAGCTGAGCAAGCGGAAGATAAATCAGACCAACTGCACAAACTGTTCCAGTGGCTGAGCTCAAATGAAAGTTCTGCGTTCCACTTAAAACAACACAAGAGATGGTAAAAATCACTTGTAAATGTGCAGCAGAGTAGAAATGATCTAAATGCCAACTATGTCAGATCACCTGTACTACCACGGTTATTTTCTGCAGAACAGTGTTTGCACGATCAGCCGTGCTGTCGCAGACCATGCTTGCGCTGCTCGGACAGTAACCACTCAAGGGCGTGGAAATTCAGCTCACCAGTAACAACTGGGAGGTTCTGCATGCTGTGTGAGACAACCCAATACACTTATTTATACAGACCCTAGGATTCCTCTTGGTTTCTCACGGCTGCAAAAATACAGTTACGGATACTCAACCAATCTTATACCAAAGCAATGCCATATTCCGGAGTCTGAGATAATTTCAATGCTCTGATGTTTCTTTACGCTTTGTTAGGGAGCTACAGTATGGGATTATCAAAACACCTGTGTAGCTGATGCTACACAGAAGACCACTTGGTCAGAAAGGAACTAGTTGGGAGTTAGGTCAATTCAACACTGATAGCTGCATGACTGCAGTAAGAGCAGCCACAGTAGATGGCAAGACAGTGCTATAGGGGAAGGACCCAGCATGCAAGTGAGAAGAAAGCCAGAAGTCCTGTAGGTCCCCCTCTTGCAACAATAAGGAAACGGAGACAGAACAGCAGCTAGAGGGGAGTAGAGCTTCAAATTTATCAGAAACCTACAAGAAGAGAAGGAAGATGGCATTTCACCATCATCTTCCAAATACATCAGCATCTAACACTTCCACACTACAAATAAATTACATAAAGCTGAATTGCTGATTTACAGTATGTTAGGTATGCATACTGTAGCATTAGAGCTGCTTTGCCAAATACAGTTTATAGAAGGGTGGGGAGCCTTTGTGAATCATCAGATTATCTCATAGATGAGTTGGGTGCAAAATAAGCAGGTGTCTGACATGAAATATTGTGCTTTTGGGAAGTTCAACATGGTTGAAATGAAGACTTGCACTTACAGCAACTTTAGTACTACTTTTAATGAACCAAGTAATTAGCAACTCTATAAAAAGAAACATACCCCTGAGCACTCAACATCAAAGGCACTGCATTCATTTCCAATTAAAAGGCCAAAAATTGCAAGATCATATGTTGTCTCTGCTCCCATTTAGAGTCAATGGAAACTAATGGTGCACAACATCTTTCAGGGTCAGATCCAAAGGAAGAAGTGTTCATCTGACTTATGTTACCACTTCATTTGGAAAACACTCAAACCTTGGAAATGACGGAAGGAAAACCAACGACTACATGATTATACAATACTGAATGCATATGCAGAACTCCTCATTTTCAGGAAAGGTGTTCTATGAACATGAAGCCTCCTCCATGTTTCCAACACTCTGATGTAAACTGCGGGTCTGTATGGAAAGGAAGGGAAATCTTCAAAGCACCTTAGAAACCACAAAGAATCTCTGCTGAAGGTCCTCTGGATCAGACAAATTACGTATGTTATTATTGATGCAGGTCCATTATTAATTCCATCTGCAAAATCCCATATGCTCATTTCTCTCAATGCTCTTCTTGCAGAGTGCCTAACTTGCCTAAGTCTGAAATATCTACTTTTACCATAATAGCCATAAAAAAAGTCTAAGTCATGTATTTTTCATTTCTTAATAAGCTAAAAATCTATGCCAGCAAGTTGAGGCTCTTCCAGCCTGTTCTCAATACATAATTTATATCTTACCTATTTTAACTGTGGTAAAAATCAGAGTGCAAAGTCTTACATGGCTTTATTTGTTCTGGGGGTGCTTGGCACTCTTTGCAAGACTTATAAAAGTTGGCAAAAATGCATGAGTGTGTTGTATATCAACTTAGTTTGTAATGCTGTGGAATTACCACTTCTTCACTGACCTTAGCAATTAGGTACAGAGAAAAACTCGAGACTAGCAAAGCAGCAATTCAGTCTCTGTACAAGCTCATGAGACTGCAAAAGGAAAAAGCCAGCATGGCGTAGGTCAGCAGGTTCTCCATTACACCTCTCCAAAACTGCAGGGAGGAACAAACCAAACAGCAGGAGTTTTATTTTAGAAGACTTTTTCTGACAATCAGGGTATGTTACCTATCCCAAAAGGAAAGGGTCTAGTTTTTCAAAGAGCCAATTTGCCAGAAAGGGAACCCAGTAACACCTCAGCTGTGAAAAGGGATTTGTCCTTCTTCCACTGTTGGTATTCCTCCCCTCCCTTCAAAGACCTCAGAAACGGCAGAACAACTTGCTGCTCTTGCAGCCTGCCACTAAACTGCTAGGTTTGGATTCATGCCTTAGAGGCTCAGGACTGGCATAACTAAATCTTCACATTTATATTTAGCTGCAAAATGAAATTCGGTTGCAAACCTGGAATGTGAAATGACCTATGCAGCGTCTCCAGAATTCCCTTTACATTTACACCAGCAGTTATTGTTGCATGGAGAACAGCAATGATCTAAAAAGCTTACAGAACGAGCCAGCGACATCAATAATCTCTGTTATTGACAGAATGTTTGTCCCCTCTCCTCCATCGCCATTTTCATGCCAAACTAACTTGGCACTAATGCTGTGATGTTGCACTTCAGGTTGCCTGGCAGAGCTAATGGAAAAAAAAACTTATCTCCCATTGTGCAGACCTCACTGATTCTTCTCTGCTTCTCATAAGAACATCTGGAAAGCAACACCAACCAAGAGGATTGCTTGAGGGTAGGAGGGCATGAGAAGGGAAAAATCCTTCTGAATATTTGTTCTATATTTAAACGCCAGACCAAAGCTTACACTTGGAGTGAATGTCTCTCTGCTGCAGGAATGCACTGAACAAGGAGGTGCTAAGCTTTCCACAACATGCCCCTAAGCAATGGCATTACTGCATGATGGCAAAATTGGAAAGCACAGTGCCTCTGTCTTCCGCTGCAATTATTGCAGAGACAGAAAACAGAAAAGGGAAATTTAACAGTACACTGGGGAAAAAAATCTCAATTTTCAGTCTGGATAGTTCACCAGTTTTGCACAAATACTTTCTGCAAAGAAAGTTCAAGAGGAGCAGGGAAGGCACAGCAAGATCAGAGCAACTCAAAATTCCAGAGCAAGGTGTCTCACTTTATAATTCAAAATGCACAGAAAAATGGAGAAATATGAGAATAAATTGTCACTGGAGGCAATGACAGGTACAGATACGTAATAAGTTTGGGAAGGAAAACACAGGAAATACAGTTATATTCATGTTACTGATTAGGTGCATAAATCTTGGCAACCCTCTTTTAAAAGCACACTGGCTTAATTTTCTTAGTGCCATCTGACCTCAACACAGCACCGACTTGTGCACCGTGCTGTTATCACAGGAGCCTAGGAGGTATTCACCCTCTGTACAAAGTGTCATATAGGAAAGGTCAAGATGGATATAGGAGGACTGCACAGAAAGTTTGCTTCCCCCTAAAAGGGGAAGGATACGCCCAAGATGAGTAGTTCACATAGTTAAAAACCTTGTGGGGACTCGTCACCCCCATCTAAACTGAAGCACTGAAATCAAGTCATTGCCAAAAGGGCGCAGAGCATTTCAGTCTGAACCGCCAATACTACACGTAGCACTTGAGACTAGCAGCGGCCCGTTAACATGAAAGGTAGGAGACGTGAACTAAATGGCTGGGAACTACGCTGACCCTGTAGGAGTCAACCAGCAAACTTATCGCTGCCGTTAATTGCCTTTTCATTTTCCCACGTGGTTGGAAGATAGCGACTCCAGTCACTGCAAAATGAAGACGAAGATAAGTCAACATGACACCTATGTGATACCGCAGCTCACCAGAGTACCAAGAGATGTACTACTGGGAACACAGAGGTGTGGGTTGATGTAGTCTCCTGAGGAGGATGAATCCTTCTGCAGACTTCCCTGCTGCCACTGTCATAGTGCTACTGATATTTTTATACCCAACTAGGCTACACTACGCTGTCATATGCAGGACAGACATGCTTCTGTTCATAGCAAGACAACTACCCTTACAGTGACAGAGAAAGTATTAAACAATGACAGACATCCTACGTGCACCAACATTCATGCCATTAAGAGTGAGAACAGCACATTCTTCAGTTTTCTTTTGCCTCTGAACTATTCCAGTGTCTCAAGTGGTGGCTAATCTGTAACACTGAGGTCAGAAAGTTTAATGTGCAAAGTCATAAGTAAAGGCAATATTTCTAATACACGCAGTAGATAAAGGAGGAATTCCAGGATAAAGCTGAACCATTTGAAACACCACACTTCCTTCTTCTTTTACTAATTTTTAAATTAGCAAGCAATTATGACAAAAATTACTTACATTTTACATACATTTTGGTTGGAAACTGAAAGAGGGTAGGTTTAGATCAGATATAAGAAAGAAATTCTTCACTGTGAGGGTGGTGAGGCCCTGGCACAGGCTGCCCAGAGAAGCTGCGGATGCCCCATCCCTGGAGGTGTTCAAGGCCAGGCTGGATGGGGCTTTGGGCAGCCTGGTCTGGTGGGAGGTGTCCCTGCCCATGGCAGGGGGTTGGAGCTGGGTGCTCTTTAAGGTCCCTTCCAACCCAAATTATTCTGTGATCCTGTATGTTAATTATGTCCCATAATTAATTTAAAAATTCATTTTCTTCCTAATTTACAGGACTTCACTCAAACTCATAACATCAGATTATCTTTCAAATCAAAAAGCCCAGGTGCAATAATGTGCCTAGTGGTATCTACAGAGCCACTTGCTCACCACCCTTTGTTGGAGTTAAGCTTGTCTGTTTTCATTGAAAATGGAAAGGGAAGAACGTAGAAAAGAAGTCAATTTTGCAATTATTCTGGTCCAGGTGGAAAAGCTTTACTGGATACAAAGATTGGGCCTCACGTTAAATTTTTGGGGCTTAGAGCAGTGTTCAGGAATTTGTTTTCAAACGAGCTCCACAAGTTTTCTCAGCTTGAAACATGAACTATCATGAAATACACATCCTGCTGGCTCAGTGCACTTCTACAGTTGGTTGAATAAGCCCTTTCAGTGGTTATAAGATTGCATTTTTCCAGTATATAAAGAGCTGGCTGCAAGGTTGCATTCTCCCAATCTCTAGGTGCATTGCACACACAAATATTATTTTTCCTCTTATATCCAGTTATACTGGCAAATAAATGTTCATCAGTGTTGATTATATTGTGCAGAGCTTTTACAATGGTATCTGACTTCTGCTAGTGTATTCTAGGTGAACCAGGTCTTTCAGAGCATTCCTAGAAAAGGTAGCATTGCTTTCTGTTGTATTTGTTTTCACATTAAGTTGCTTCTGTGCCAAATGCTAGACTATTAGAGGCGTCGCTTTTCCTGGAGTAGCAGGGAGAGTTTTAATTAAAACCTGCCTTTCTACTCCTTACTCTGTTAATGTATATACTATTGTACTGCAAAATCTGGGAACAACAAATGCCAAAACCTTCTATTTACTTTCCATATATACCAAACAATCAAATACAAGCTACAATTTCTATTCATGATTTTTACTGCAATAACAGGAGGTAATTAAGTTGGTCATTCTTTGTCCATTCTTAAAAAAGTCATACCATTTACCAAGAATTACCACAGAGAAAACTAAATTACCCTATTTATTTCCATATTTAGTAATTCAAGTAGTGGAATATATTGTGCCATTCATATCTGGATTTCATGCAACCTAGAAGTTTACGGAAAGAACTCACCTATACTGATAAGGTTCGTTTGCATTAAGACCAGGCACAAGTTCAAAAAACACGTCAGTTACTGAGTAATGAGTCAAAAAAATTAAGAGAATTCTTGAGATGCTTCCAGATTAAGTGGTAGGAACTAAGAAAAAAGCAATGCAAGATAGAGATATCTGTTACTGTATTAGAGTACAAGTTTTTCTCTAAAGTTAACTTCTTCGGATTCAGAGAAGCTTATGAATGATGAAAGTGAACATGCCCTGGAAATCCTCCTCGACCACAGCTTTAAAAAACAGCATACCAGAGCAGAAGCATCATACTCTGCTTCAGAGGTGTTTTCAGCTTGGACCTTTGCACAGACAGTCTAAGATATTTACATCTCAGATACTGGAAGAAAGAAAAAAATTAACTGATTAAATGCTGCTGTTGTAAACTCACAGAGGAGGTGCCAATAAAATACAACCTTCTCCCTACCTCCTCTGGCAACATAACAAAAGTTAAACAGAACAAAAATGTATCAGCAATTTAATCTCGAGTGACTTGGGAACTATGTGAATCAGAAAGAAATCTAGAAAGGCCGCACTAAAACATTTGCTTGCCCTCACCCTTAGATTTAAGTGCCCTTATTGCTTTACATGGATTTTTCTTTCATGAACAAACTGCACGGGCCTTAAGAGATTGCCACAGTACCAAAAAATTCATAGCATGGTGTGATTTGACAGTATGCTGATATGCTCACTGTATTGTGAGTAGGAGACAACAGTTTAGCAAATTGTTTTCTGATGAAAAAATAAATAAAAAAACTTGGCCACCAAGAAAGGTCTCCAAAACCAACAGCCAGCAGCAGATTTCAGAGGGACATCACCATCTGCTTCCAGCCAGTATGGCCAACAGCAATTTGTATCGTTCTGCAAACTCTGCAAATTCAGTTACTTTTAAAGCATTCTGATTTTTTGTAAAAGTGCTGGATTTTCACTTAGTTTGCTCCTCCAGTTTATCTTCTCTTTAATGTTCAAAGTCTGACAAAAAAAGGGCTGCTAGAAAGGACCTGCACACATGGAAGAATGAACATGAGAAGAAATACCACCAAGGAGGCTTCAGCTGCCAATACTCTTCAGCTGCCAAGCTTTTACCTTGGTACTTTCTTCTGTTTCTCCTCTGCACGGTGAGCAGATGGATTCACACTTTGGTATCTGGTGGTATCACAAATCATCGAATTTCAGCATGACTGAAGTCTTGGAAGCAAGAAACCAATTAATTATTTTAAGCTTGCAGAAGCCAGACAACCCAGGGGAGTTCTGCCAAGCAAAGATGGAAGAGAATTTACAGATATAATTGTGAACTCCTGCTAGACTGATACTGGCTGGAAAAGGTCTGGTTCATTTCCGAGTGATGGAAACAGGTTTCTAACAAGTACAACGAGAAATTGTGATGGATGTCTGGAATAACATCAGACGTCAGCTTCTTTCTACAGGTGTCTCAAACCCTCTTTTCTACCTCTGATCTTGGTGTTGAGTAATCCCTGTGCAACATCTCATATAGGTCCACCTGCTGCTTGTACTTCAGCTGTACGCCAGCACTTTCTCTCCTTCACTGCAGTATAATGTTTCATCTAATACTTCGCTTCCTCTTTTACCACAACCCAAATGCCACTTCAAGCCTTGTCTGCTAGATGACTTCCTGTTTTCCACCAAAAGCTTTTTTTTCTCTGCCCTTTAGAATCACAGAATCATTGGAAAAGACCTCCAAGCTCATCTGGTCCAACCATCCCCCTACCACCAATGTCAACCACTAAGCCATGACCCTAAGCACCACGTCCAACCTCTCCTTGAACACCCCCAGGGATGGTGACTCCACCACCTCCCTGGGCAACCCGTCCCAATGCCTGACTGCTCTTTCTGAGAAGAAATGTCTCCTCATTTCCAACCTGAACCTCCCCTGGTGCAACTCGAGGCCATTCCCTCTAGTCCTATCGTTAGTTACCTGCGAGAAGAGGCCGACCCCCAGCTCCCCACATCTTCCTTTCAGGCACCTGTAGAGAGCAATAAGGTCTCCCCTGAGCCTCCTCTTGCACCTCTTTTCTGAAATGTCTGCAAATTAACCAACTATCTTGTTCAATTTTGAGCACCAAAGCTGGCCACAACATTCCAGCTGCACTTCTCCAGCGCCTCATGCAGATGTAGCGCAGCCTGGCTGGGCCTGCCTGGCATTTTCCTGGTGATGGAGCACACCAGGTGCCACGACGGAAGAACCACACCTGCAGCTCCTGTTCATCTGACCAGCACCCATGATTCTGCATCATGTCATGTTGGCTTTTTGTTTGCTGCAGACTACAGTGGTGAGGGTAACTTAAAGAGAAGCAACACAGCAGTAAAAAGCCTGCAAACAGCCTCTAAGCAGGTTTTTTCCAACTATTTGTCTGAAGTTTATAAATACTAGGGTTGACTAAGTAAACAGATTTCAAGTTGAGCAATGAACTGCCATTTCTTTCTCTCCTCCCACTATGTGGGTACCCATACAGTTTCATCCTGCATCCATTTAGAAAGACATGTACCAGCTTCCGTGCTAACGCACCACGGTGAGCAGGCATCCCTGGAATGAGACAGCAGGCTGCTGAGAAATGCTGCACCAACCACTCCACGTTTTCTGTGCGGCAGTAGGGATGACTGACCAACTGGTAGACAAAGCTGAAGATAAAACCGGTTTGATTATTTACAGGTTCCCAAACTCAGACTTGATAAGAGTCCATAATGATTAACAGCTAGCTGCCGAACAGAAAGGCGGCAGTCCTCAGGTTGTAAGGACAGAAAACACAGCGCTGCTTCGGCGGCAGATCAGAGCAGGCAACAGGAGCCACCACGTTCAACTTCCAGCAACTTGTGCAGGGGCAGAAAACCCAAGTCCTCCCTCAATGGAGCTGGCTAATGAGAGTTCGTTTCTACTACCTCTGCAGTTACAGTCTTTGCCTCTACCCTGTCAATTTGCTACGACTGAGGGCCTAAAATGCCCTTTTCAATCTTTTCTGTAACTTCATTTCCATTGTCTACCAACTTCCCCTTTACCACAGCCTGGAAATACAAAAGGGTGCAAAGAAAAAGTGAGCGGACTGAGCAATGATTTTTGTACTGAATTCTAGTATCGGTAAACAAGAATGCCTGTGAACTACTGTTTATACATTTCAAACCTTTTCTGTGGCAAAAGCTCTTTCCCAGACTGCTTCTACATCTTCCCAACAGGTGACTTAAATGATACTCACAGCAAACATACTGTAGAGTAAAATTCATATACAGCCAGATGGCCCCCAACATCTCACCTGGAGCTGCTTAATGGCACTGCTTCTCACGGGGAAGGCACCAAGGAGAGATTTCACTTTTTACATGTGCAGATTTCATACCTGTCATCAAAACAGCTATTTTATAAAACTGCTCTTACCAGCTAAAGACCTCCTTCAAGTTTATGCAGTTTACACAGAGACAAGATACATTAAGGAGCATTAAGGGGATGAAAGAACAGCTTCACTACTTATAGGTCATAACTGGTATAATTTGCACAAAAAAAGTAATATTAAAGAGGTTTCTTTTCCCCCCTGTATATTAGTAGCATATAACATGGGGTTGCTGCAACGTTATTTTAAAATTTTTAAGGCTCTGCTGCCAAACCATTCCTCTCCTTAGCATTTTGGTCCAGGCAGACAGCCTAAAAACTCTTTGCCTGCTATTTGCAATGAAAAGATTTCCCTGGAAGCTATTTAAAAGACCCATTTGTCCCTGTGGACAACTGTCCCATAACTGTATGTCTCATCATGGTGCTTGTTGGCTCTACAAACTGTCCCCTGGACAAGATGAGCGCAGCATTTACACGGCTGTGGCACAGGGCCTGAAGAATGCTAGAACTGATGCCTTCTTTATATGGAGAAATTGATGGGAATAGGTATTGAAAAATAAACTACTTTGGAATAGCTCCATTCTCCCCGCAGACACACTGATCTGAAATAAAAGTCACTTTATTCTAAAAATAATTATTTCCCTCACAAAGCTCAGCGGTGAATCTGGCCTTGAAAGAACTGGCTCTCTTTTCAGCACATAACACAAAGAGCCACAGAATATGAACTTCATGCAAATCACTTGTTCAAAGAAGTCTAAAAGGTTGCTTGCCTTGATAGTCATGTGGGAAAAAAAATTAAAAAGTCTATTTCTTATTATAATGTTAACCTAGAGCATAGCATATCTTTTTACAATTAATGAGCAACACCATCCCTTCAAGACTGATTATGATGTGGTGGGCTTCTGAGCAAGAGCTTTAAGTATCCCCTTTCTACTCCTTGTAGGAACACAAGCACGTGGGATTGACGAATCCTCATGTGCTTCTCCTAGGATAGGTAGCTAGAGAACAGCTAAGAGAATTGAGCAAGTACTGGAAAAAAACTGAGTAGAAGCAGTTTACTGGCAACAAACTGCTAAAACCCTTGAAAAAACAAATGAGTAAATTGTGGCTCCCTAAGCACAGTTCATTCCTTGAGACTCCTGTGAGGTTGCTCAGCAACTTCCCACAATTACAAGGGGTCAAGTCCTCAGGACATAATCTAGCCTATTGACTTTAATTCATCTACCTCTGGCAAAAGGTACTGCCAAATGTGAGCAAGAAGTAAACAGAAGCAATGCAAACCGGACAGTTCTCAAAAGATGCTCTGAGGAAAATTCAGTTTCCAAATGTGTTTTATTTTGTTTCTTCCAAATTGTTCTGATTTGCTCAATTCCAAATCTGTGTTCTATGGTCATTCTTTGAAAGAAATAATTCAGAAACATTTTTTTTTATTTAAATTTCACAGGAAATCAGGAACCAAAGTCCACTGATGCAGTAAGACATTTTTGAGTTGAATCCATTTTCCAACATTTGGACTCCTGCTACAGATACTATCTTAGAGAAACAATGCCCAATCTTGGTGAAGAATTCTTAATAAAAGTACTTTCCAGACTATAAAGCATAGTTGTTTATAACAAGCTTGACCAGTCATCCTTCTCTCTTATGGATAATGCGACCCTTTTGAAACCCATCTAGCTAATATATTTTTGGGGAATTTCACTGTAAGTTACAATCTGACTTCATTACACATGACTCTCCATCCTTTCATGAGAACAGTGCTCTTTTGACATGCATTTATACACTTTTTTTTTATGGAAGTACAACTATAAATAGGAGGTGAGACCTTGAGATGGCATCAAGTTCCACTGAGTGTTTGGTACTCAACAATTCTGCTTACCACTCCTGGCAAAGTCCTGAAAATAATAGTTTTACTACCAAAGAGAGAGATCAGATGGGTTGGAGGAAAAGAAATGTCTTCAGAAAACTTTTTTTTTCTAATCCACAGGAACAGTAGTATGGCTCTTAAGCCTAGGCTTATAAGGAATCTTAGTCCACCTACTGAAATCCAAGTACTGTTGGCAGCTGGGGTAGGGGGTGTTCCCGCTCAGAGAAACAACATTAGACTCAATCATAAACCAATTATTTACAAATTTGTTTTCATATACTTACACAAATTTTGCTGGATTATCTTTCTTTGGGATGAAAACTGGGCTTGAAGTTCTCTGAATATTAAAACCATTGATGAGAACAATGACCGCAGGGAAAACAAACTCCCATGTTACTGCATTAAATCAAGAGGTTCCAGCAGAAATGATACATTAAACAAGTAGCTGTGAATCTAGGGTTTTTGACAGATACAGGTCTAAAACCGTTGGCCTGAAAGCTTGAACAATCCTAGACCCCATTATTTTACACAGGCAAATGTAATGAAGATGCTCAACACAGTCCCATGGACCTGGCCACTGCACCCCAGCCTGCTTGTCGAGAGCAGAACGCTGCCATATGGCTGCACCTGACCAAACCTCACTCAGTTAATTACTAAATGGCATTCAGTTTCCCTGATGGTTCCAGAAAAAAAACAGCAGAAACTGTAGAGAAAACTTTTGAATATAAACTCATAGCACGACATACAGACACACAGCTGAAAATGCACATACAAGACAACTGTAAATGCACACGTATTTCAGCATTGGCCCTCAGGGAAGAACCGCAAACATGCAAAATGCAAGCTATGAACCACAAATCAAGCGATGAAAGCAAGACTTTGTTTGTGCCATTACTAACACGCACATCTAAATATCTAAACTCTTTTCTTTGAGAGCATAGCTTGTGGTTTGAAGCACATTCCTTTCAAAAAGTATCCCTGGTCTTTCTGTGAAGGCTAATGATAATTTTATCTCTTCTGAGCCTTGCAGTAATAAATGTTGACAGCCCCAGATGCCAGGTCCTTGGTGAGAGCATCTGTTTGTTTATTCAGGATTAAGTTAAACTACTTAGCCGCCATTACAGTAAATCCACCTCTCCTACAGACCTTCTGAAATGTACTGAAGAAAATAATGAAAACCACATACTGTTGGGAGATCAATCGCCTTCACAGGGCTGAGAAACCTTTTACAATTTATTCTTGAAGTTGGAGGGGTGAGGAATAGACTGCACGAAACATCAAGTGCTGCTTGAGCCATACCAAATCCCGGGGAAAAGAAAAGAAAAAGGTAGTGTGAGCTGCTCTTTGTCTTGATTTCATCACATCGCACCTTGATACTGCAGCAGACTTTCAAATGAGGGAGCGTAAAGCTTGATCTGCAGTCTTTGTCCAACATAGAATTGGTTTAGGTATCTACATAATTATGTTCGGGTAGATGAAAAAAGAACTGCATGCCTTTTTTTCTTCTCGAGGCAATTCACAGTAGACCTTTACCATCTTTCAATATTAGAAATGTAAAGACTGAGATTTAATTTCCTCTTTGTTAAGGGGAGTGAAGGAACGTTATGCTCTTGCTGACAGGAACACAATTTGAGACTCCAAATTAGCAGACCTGCAACACAGCTGCCATTGCTTCACACTGGCAAAATGTGCTCGTGTATCATATAAAGGTCTAAAGCTGTCAGTACATCAACACGTAGTAAGACGATGGGATACGTATTAAGCAGTCAAACAGCAGAGAACATACTTGAAAGGGGGATTTTCAAGGCGTGCAGCACTGCAATCTGACCATTGACATTGAAAAAACAATGTCTGAAGACAGCGCTTCCATTTTGCCATTTAAGGCGGCTGTAAGATTGGCCTTTAATTACTGAAAGATGCTGCAAAAGCATGAGATGGCTCCTGCTCAGCAGGTTGTTTCTGCAGTACAAGCTGCAGCTGGTGCACCAGGGCTGGCAGAGCCCTGCTCTGCTGATGCCGCTCTGCAAATGGCCCCTGAAAACCTCCCGGTCTCATGTGTATGTCCCCAGGGCAGGGCAGCGGGTGGGAAGGGACGTCGGAAGTGGGATGGGAAGGGATGTCGTAACAGGGTGGGAAGGGACACTGGAAGCAAAAGCAGGCTGAGGACAGGCCGCCAGGAGAGGCGCCGGGGCTGGGGCGGCCTACATGTGGCCTCCGCCGCCCATGACGCTGGCCAGCTCACAGAGCAGTAAAATGGCGTCAGTAAAAACGCGGCTTACGGTGACATAAATTGACATGTTCTCAACAGGGATGAAACTATTTTCCACACTTTATATCTTTATATATACAGCACTTGATTTTTAAGGCGCAAAAGGCTGACAGCGCATGAAGCATAAAGTAGATAGCTATCTCTGTCAACCAGGATGGCTGTTATCAGATTGGCGACGAAGGAGTCCATTGTTTGAGCTAAAATTACCTCACTGTCTCACAACACGCTTCCCCAGAGGACGCCACGTCCCTTGGAGGAGAAACGTGGCCCCGACAGACATCCACTAATGCTCCAGCTTGCTCTGAGGGGCCAGGGGACAAGGATGGGGAGAAGCAAAGGCTGCGCCACTACAGGTTTGGTTTCTCCTCAAAAGGCCGTATTTTCACTCAAAACTTGCAGCAAACTTCCAGGAGAGAGAGGAAGAACTATCAAACACGTGTGGATTTGTTTATGCACACAGAGCATAGGTTGTTGACATCCTCTGATGTTCAAAAAAGGCAGCACTTTGCTTATCAACACAACATATGGCCTTGAAAGCTTGAAGTACCTGCAGCCCTTCTTCCAACAGGTAAACAAGCAGCAGCAAGGCTGCCACCTGCTATTCTTCTGAATTCCACAGTACTAATCACTTTTCTACTCCATTAGAAACCTAAAGGACAGCAAACCTGGTCAGCCATTCCTGCATGTCGAAGCTGATCCCTTTCACAGTCATCTCTTCCTGCAGCACCATTCATGACTTCTCCTGGAGAAAGGAGAGCATTTCCTTCAGAAATCTGCTCTTTAGGTACTTGTCTCACAGGCAAACATTTTTTAATGGCACTTATCTTCCTTGACACTTTTACAGTCAGAGTATTTTGATATAAACCTGTCATCATGGGTCTGGAGTAGTCAAGATATACTCAAGGTGTACAATTTCAGGAAAAATAGAATATTAAAAAAAAAAGTCTTAACGTTCTTTTGGTGAGTTTGTCTTTGAAGGAAAAACACTGGAAATGATTTAGGACCTTCTGTGTTTTTAAAATACACTTTAAAAAGTCTGTGATATCTTTGAAACAAACCTAACCTGACCTGAAAACAACTTTGCAAAGAACTTATGAGTCACCAAGAATAAACTGAAAAACAGTTGCTACTTATCCCATGCTTTAATAGCTGGAAGCAATAGAGAATATGCCAGGGAGTGCCATTTCAAAACTTCCTTGCAATGCCAGCAAACTGACATTGTGCCAGCCATGCCAAGGCTGAGAGCACACAGTGGGCAATGGCAGAGGCAGGGTGAGGATCACAGATGGAAGAGGAAAGGCAAAATGGGATAGAAGGAATGGGCTGAGAAGAAGAAACCTGGAAACCTGAGCTTGCTGCTGGAAGGGATGCTGCTACTGAGGGGATGCGAAGATGGGGTGTGTGAGTGCTGCCTGCAGGAATGGCAGCCACGGCTCTCGCACCCTGATGACTGTAATCATCAGTAACAGAAGTATTCCAGGTGCAGGTGAAATTTACTGCTTAAATCTTATCCGCAGCAAAGTGCGTGTTCCTTACGCAGGGATCTTAAGCATGTGTTATGCCCTACAGGGAGGCATAAGGCAGACAGAAATAGAGGGTCTTTTTTCATGGCAATGTGTTGGATAAGTGAGTATTTTCACACAGAATTACCATTATTCCTCTTCCCATAGACTGAACAACAAGGAAGACAGAAAGGTTTGCTCTGAGGTTGTCACTCACTGCAGCCTCTTGTTAATAGCTTGTTTTGGGTTGTGTCACAAGGCAGTATTTAAATACGCTATTGAGCTCATGGGTTTTTTGATACACAGAACCCATGGAGTTCTGGCAATAGAAAACTGAATAAGGAATATTAATAAGTAGTTTATTGAAGATATGAGTGTCTTGCCATGTAGGAAGCGACTTGTTTAATAAGTGCAATCACAGTTTCTTCTAAAATAACAGATTTGATTAGCAGCAGACAGTAGTGATCATGGAAGTCACTGATTTCCTTTTAATTGGCTTTATTTGAGATCCCCACAGCATTCATTTCTCCACACATGAAATGCAAGCGTTTTTACTCATCAAGGTTTAATTTTGGTATCAATGATCTCTGTATTTACAGCAGCACAGCTTTGGTAATTAAGTCTCTTAAACTTCTCTTTGTTCTGCTACAGATGGAAAGGCAGTGAATGAGTTCTCATTTAAGATGTGTGGGGGAGGTGAGTAGCGGAGGAGAAAAGACAACTTTTTCCTGAAGGCTGGGGGGAGTTTTAAACAGAAATGGATCAGGAGGAAGTCAGATATTGACTCAGAGTAATTGAAGGGAGCCTGAGTGGGGCTCCTGGCGCTGAAAGCACTGTGTGACAACAGCGAACAGCCTCCAGAACCTTACTCCCTCCTACTGCCACCCCACACCAAAGAAGGAAAATGGGAACAGCTCCTCCATCGGTGCTTTGGAGATCTGGAAGCAAGAAATGTCTGAAAGAAGAGATGATGTTGCAAAGGGCACACCAACCATCCGCCAGCCCAGCTGTCCCAACACAGAGGGGGCGAGCACAGGGGCACCACACAGGGTGCGTGCAGCGAAGGGACCAGGGACCAGGTGGGGAGGGAAGAGCCACGGGATGCTTGCCAGCACCAGGAACAGGGACAAGGACTTGGGTTCCCATGGGTTGGACACAGCTGTCCCTGCAACCCTCAGCAAACCACAACCCTTATTCCTCAATTTTGCACCAAAAGAAACTGGCAATGCATTTTTCTTCAATAAAAATCATTTGTATTTATTTCAGCGCTCATGAACAATCTGCTCCACAGCTCCTAACATCAGAAGCCTCTGAATTTTCTGCAGCTACTAGCGTAGCTGAATTGCCATACGTCTTACTACTTGCAGCCCACCTGCAGTTAAGAAAATCTGTGATAGCAATACTACGCTACATAACTATTTAAACATATAGTAAAATATGTCTTACATATTTAATAAAACACTGTAGATGAAATATGCTTCCCTCCTGTCAAAGGTAACAATTTTTAATAACTTATTTTAAATAATGCATTTAAAAAATGTGGTTCCTGCATAAACAGAACATACCCATGGACAACTCGATTTTTAAACTGCCCGAGATCTTTTCTCAGTTAGCAGCAACTGGAAGGACAAACTTTCCTGACTGTTAATGATGAGAAAAACTAACATACACTGTCCTGCCTCAAGACATCCACTCCTCCAGCTGGCCATAAACCAGCCGGAAATTCCAGATCAGAAGGCAATTATTTATATTTCTGTCTCCTTCCAACCCCTCTCCCCCCACCAACCTTAAATATGCTTCTAAGTGGGAATTCATCCAGCCAGGAACACTTTAAACAGTGCTGTATCTTTACACTAAGGTCAATGCCAGTTTTTGCTTCAGCAAGACTTGTGAGATTTTTGCCTATACCGCTAGTAAATTTAATTTGAAACTAAATAATTTAGCTTGAAACAAAATAATTATCTAGTTTTGGAGTGTTTTTTTTTAAACCTATCATCACATTTAAACCAGAAGTCACATTCCTGCCTACTACAACCTGCTATTGCAAGTTTAATAAAAATTCTTTCAGGTTTAAAAATACATTTTGTTACTAAGCACTGAAAAGAAATTTAAAGTACAAGAAAATAACATTTTTACTTTAGGCTCTGGCTCAGTTCTTCTCCAAGAGAAAAGGATCTCACCAACAAGTATTCCCTATCACATTTTTCCCTCAAGTCTTTTCATGGATAAACATTAGCAAAACTCACAAAATATACAGACTGGATCTTATGCTTCTGAGCTGAAATAAGTGTTCTTGCCTTCTTGTATAATGGATTAAAAGAGACTGGAAAAAAAATCTTCTCTTACTTTTTTCTCTTGTTGATGCAGAACGATTTTTCATTTCATGCAGAAAATGTTTTCCCAAATGATCCAATTTCAGATCAGAACTAAGCATCATCTTTTCATACAGCTCTTGAGAAAGGCTTCAGTATGCGCTGTAACATTTGAAACAAATTATACTTTTCCAACACCGGGTATGGTTCAACGTAGGTTTTTAAAAAAAAAATAATTGGGGCTTTAATATGAAAATACCTCTTCTCTCCTGGTGGCTTCATGAAAGAGAAATATCTCTTAAGCCTGTAAACATTCAAATGTAATTAAACGATCTACACATAACATCAGGATGCTCTAAGTCATTGCTGTAATACTTAACTATTGCAGCTGAATCCCTCAGGAGCTGTAACACACAATGTGCAGACAACAAGAGAAGACTCTTATAAAGCGTGCAGTGTATCTTACTTGCACTGAACAGGGCTCCCTGAGGAATCCTCGAGCGGAGAGAAGAAGCCACAGCTCAGCCATTAAGTGACTCTAAATAATCAAGAGCTACGATCTGAGGCGGAGGTAACGGGTGAGCCGTACCAGGCTGCTCTGAATGAACATTTTTCAAAGGATGGGCTACAGAGGATGAAGGTTCCCCCCGTGCTCGGCCCAGCAAAGCTGTGTGAATGTTTACAGTGCAAACAGACGTGGATGAATGATTTCCTGAGACTGTATGAGCAAGTTGGACAAGAAGTGGTCCATCAACAAGAGAACCTGCCCGAAGGACAGCAGGGGTCATTCCTGGCAGCAGCTGTAGGCAGCTGGGAGATGACTGACACGATGCAGGAACTAACAGAGACACAAACTTCAAAAAAAAAAGCCACCCTGGACCTGAAAAGGAAGCTCGTAAAAACACCAGGGAAAGAGCATAGCTCACAGCTACCAGAGGCACCAGCCACCTCAAATAACAAATTGCTTGTATTTTAAAAAAAGCTTTTTTTGTTTTTTTTAATGATCTGAATCAAATGCACTTACAGAGTCATATATCTGAGACAATTCACAGACTGTGACAACTGTAATTTTGCTGTGTTTATACAAGCTTTCACCACAGTGCAGGAGCCATGACCAGATTTCTTCACTTCTGTTACAGAAGACAGCTTTGCCCTAATACATGCAGAAGTGTCACTGCAAATTTCACCCTTCTCCCTGAAGCCATCCATCCTAGGGGCCGTGATCTGTGCCTCCTTTACTGTGCCTGCAGCTGGTAAATCTATTCAACCAACTCCACCTGCTAGAAAAATTATCATGGTAACCCAGACAGCTTTGTCTTGGCACACCAGTGCCATTCTCTTTTCTTCAGCGGGAAGCAACTCGGTCATTGTCTCAACCATGCTTCAGCAGTCAAGTGTGTGCAGGTTCACGACACTTAGAAAAGGTCTTCCTAGTTTTTCAAGATGGGATCTACCGTCTTAGAATAAATCAAAACTAGGCCAAGAAGTAGACATAATTTAAGGGAAAATGGATCAAATTTGCAGTATGTATGTCATTTGAAGATTAACTTTCAACAAACTAAAAAGAGATTTAAACAGAGACAAAACAAGAGCCCTGCAGAGAGACTGCATTATGCACGTGAGTTTGGAACGGAATGGAGGAAAAGCTAATACATGGATAAAAATAAGCTAAATGGTGAGAGTGTGACTAAAGGAAGCCTGCAGCATTTGATGAAAAAAAAGGTGGGAAGCAGGTAACAGAACCTGCTTATTGCATTTTTTATGGTTTTTGTTCCAATCCCTGAAAATTAAGTGTTCTGTAAGACATTTAGGCAAAGCAGATGCAGAAAGGAGATACTGACGTCTTGATCTTCTCATCTGCACTGCTAACATTTTGTTCTCCTAAAAACAAACACGGAAAACCATCACTTTAACACAAGCATTTAGGACAAGAGATTTTTTTTCCCCCTTTTCAGGAATGAGTTGTAATGTCCTTAGAAACCTGGCCATTAAATGGTCCCTGACTGAAAGCAATTTGCTCAGTTTTGTCAGCCTATCTTCCAGTAAAATGTCACACAAAAAGGAACATAACGCTGAGCAGTCAAAGAGTTCAGGGTTGTTGTGTGCAATCCTTTCCTTTCCACCATGTCCTGTGCCTTTCGATTTTCCCTTTATGTTCTTCTTGACGTGCCATAGGCTACTTCCTCTTTTCGTGACTAGGTATAACAAGAGCAACTGCTGGAAGCCTATTATCTAATTATCTTGGTAGATCCCACAAGGACTGTGGGATATAACTTATAAGCAGATCACACACAGTTTGGCCTCTCAGATAGCTATTTCTGCCTCTCATTCTCTAAAATGTGCCAGGTATTTAAGCGAATTGTCAGAAAAGCCTTTTCTTTGTCACTGTCTTCACTCAGGTTATTTTCAGCCATAAATATCATATTTTAGTATTAGTATTTAGTACCTTATTTAATATTTTAGCAAGAGCTATAGGGTTGGAGCCTCTTGTCAGACCAGGGCCAGGCTGTAGCCCTGTATCTCAGCTCGCAGCTCTTCTAGGTGTCAGTGGTGACCCACAGGCATGCCTGATTCTACTGGTGGTCACTTGCTCCTGTCTTTAGCTTTGGTTATTGCTCTGAGCCTCGAGATGCTGAATATATCTGCATCACCACCAAATTATTTCCTGATGACTACTTTGAAAAGCATGTCTGAATTCGGTCACTGAACGTCGATCAGAACACAGCAGAATTATAAGGCATAGGAAAAACGCAGCCAGCACGTGGTGGAGGTGCCCTGCATGAATGGACAGAGAACAGCAAAATGCAACCTGGGGAAGAGTTGCCCTACATAAAGAACTTCCCATAATCATCCCAGGGAGCACTGCCACTGAGATGCCGACGACACAGGCAGCAGGAGTATAAACATTCATTTCAAAAACTCCCGGTCCTTACCATATCGACCTGCTCTCCCCATTGCTTCGCTAACTCCATTTTGCGTTGCCATGCTGACATTCTTTCAATCACTGAACTGGATGAAGCTGACCAACAATTTAAGGTAGTTTAAAGAAATAAATTCTATCATCTCTACACTCTGGGAAAGCACCAGGTCCTGGATTTTTTTTTTTTTTAAGCAAATCTAAATAGTGTTTGAAAAACTCTGAACACATTGTATCAGCTTTTTTTCTCTTTTCCATATAACCTCATCCTCTCCACTGCAAGGGAATAAGCTTCAAACACTAAAATGTATCTGTTCAACCTTTGTATTTATGTTGCTGCTATTCTTAATTTTCAGAAATACGTGGAAACCCCTCGTGAAACATCCCGACGTGAAGTCTGAACTGAAGAGATCCTTGCTGCAGATCACAACAAAAGTGACTCTTTTGGACTGTACTCCTCATGAAACAGAGGCTGCTCCTAACTATTGTGCTATATATAAGCTAACCTATATTTCAATCCAGCCTTTGTGTCCAGTCTGCCTGCCTGTAATATGTAATAGGCAGGCTTGAAGAGAAGTGTACAGTTGAGGGTTTGATCCAGTATGGCAAATCCTATCAACAGTCAATCCATTTCAATGTCCTGCCTCTGATGTGATCGTGCAGAGGACAGCAAAAGCTTCAGCCGCCTCCCAGCCAGCTGTGATTTACCTGAGCTTGGGTTCTGAGAGAACACAGATTTCTTCTCAGCCTTCTTAACATGACTACTTTATGCCCTGGCTTATTTGGATTAAATTTTGATTTTGATTAAAATTACCTTCGCATACAGAGCTATTGATGGGCTCAAACCCTACCTAGCTCTTAAAAAATCAGCAGAAGTATTTGATTCCTTATCTTCTTCTACCAGCAAGTATTGCAATAGAAAAAAATACAATTAATTTCATCAGCTGAGCTTTCAGTTATCTGAAGGATTTTTTAAAGCCCAGAAGGGAGGGTAAAGATTTGAATAATGGCATTAAATGTAAGTAGGGGCTATTGATAGCTTTAAAACTTCTTCCTTATATTGCACTGCTCTGCTAAATGCCTTTCAGCTTCAGAGCAAAAACCAGTATGAAAGAACTGCAAAGGTATAAGATATATAAGATGTATTTGATACTGAAATGTAATTCAATTTTAGTGGTTTTGTTGTGTTTTTTTTTTTTTAAGGTGTGAGTGCAGCTATGGCCTTCAAATACAAATTCAGGGCCAAATTACATTTTAGGTGACTGTGTCAACAAAAATTCAGTGCAATGGATTTGCTGCATATCAAATATTGGAAATACAGACAGCCCCATCACATTGTGAAGCAAAGCACTGATGGCATGCTTAGAGATTTAATTAGTGAGGAAACACGGAGCTAAGATTGTTAAGCTTTCATACCTGTCATGATTATTTCTGCTCGTTTTTGTGTTAACTGCTAATATTTACAGCCTACATACGTTCCTAACTTGACTTTAAGTTTTGTGGCAAATGTACTACTACTATCCATATATATTTTGTTTCTCAACATGTATTTAAATATAATTTTCTGCCTGTGCACCTACAAGTCAGTACACACATCTATTGTCATATCGAGCTGCCATTGTATTTGGACATAAGTGTATTTTTCCTCTTGTAGTAATATTTAACTGCCAAAAACGTGGCAAATGTTTTTGTCAGTTCTTTATGTAATCAAGCAGCCCAGAAACTACTAGTATTTCAGCATATTCAATTTGCCTTAAAAAATAAAGTTGATAAACTGGGAATTTGATCAATGAACTCTCAAATAAGCATTTAAATATAAATTTCAGTTAGCTGAGCTTTCAGAAGGAAACAATGGAAGAAATTCTATTATTAATACGATATGGAATTTTTTAATACCTGATGGTAAGGAGAACGTTTTGAAAAGGGCACAAGGCAAAAGCAAAAAAAAAAGCACGGCCCTTCAGGATAAGGTGTCTTCTACAACGAGAAAGCCATTTTTGTAGTGCAGAAGGACATAGGTGTGCAAGAACCAACAGTTCTCACATTTAACACTTTGTCTGTTCATCCCCAGCTTTCCTTTTCCTCCACATTAATCCTCCTTTCCTGCTTGGTGTCCTCATTCCTTTTGCTGCATTCAGTACATTCAAGAATTGCAGTGGGGCTGTACCTGAAAGTAACTGTCAGGAACAAGTTTCACGGCAATGCATGTTTTTTTCTGGGCTTACAGACGTGAATGAGATAGAATTGAGATCTCAGCATACTCTATTTTTAAGACAGGAGAAAGAAGGAAGAGAAACAATAAGAAATCAATAAATAAATATTTTTCTATGCTTCTCCTTAGTCTGTCACAGCTGAGCTCTTCATCCATCCAGGCAATGAGGATCCTCAGCCTCTTCCCTCACCACGCAGCTGCCTGCCCTTCATCTCCACTGCATCCTGCCAGCCTACTGACTACAGCAGAACAGGGGACCACAGCACAGGGATGCAGAGATCATTCACCCAGCAAATCAGGCTATGCAGTGGCAGAACAAGCTCAGCAATCAAGCCCGCATCTCCCAGGCTCTTGGAGCCCACTCTCAGCAGTCCTTAAGTTTCGCCACCTGAGATGAGGCTCACAGCTTTGCTGGCACAACAGAATAGGTAGCGGCTCTAGGACCTGGCACATCAAAAACATAACTCCCAATACACTGTCACTACCAAAAATGAAAGGCTTTTCTACAAGATAAGCTCCCAAATGACAGATCGTTACTGCAGACAGATCTGTATAGGAGATTGATTTGTTAATGCTTTATAGAATCTGAGTTTGTACTTTAGGTATACACAAAGGTCAATCAGGATAAATAGGCCAAACAGGACTGCAGAAATAAACAGTAAGATACAAGAATTATAAAACCTCCAAACACTTGAAACTATACATGCTTTGAGTTTCACTAACACATTTAAACGATACAACAGGGCAATGCAGAATCAACCATAGGTCAAAAAAACATGACCTCATTTTCTGCATTCCAGCTGACTACCAGGCGATCTCTAACTCCCCGTTACAAATTATCCAGCCCTTCTTCAAGTTTAATGGATACACAAGCTGTCTTAAGACTTCTAAGCAGGGGGTTTGGTTTGGGTTCTGAGAATTGAAGACTTAATCAGCTTTAAAGAAGAGAAACTGAAACCTAATTTCAGTTTCTTGATTTTCTAAGTTTGTTGTAAACAAAATCTGTTTTTTTTCCCTAAGAAATGACTTCTGTAAAGTAACAGAAAATTTACCAGACCAGACTGAAACACAGAGTGGCCACCTGTAATGGAAATGTCTCCATAAGCTTACCTCTAATTAGATACGTGCATACATACTGTATACAGGAGACAGAAAAATGCAGTGTGATATTTGGGTCCGGTGTCATGCTTTTTGTTTGTAAGAATTCATGTAACTAGTAGGCATCACAAACCCCAAGAAAGACTTTCAGAGATTTAAAGCTGAACAGATTTTGCCAGTAACACAGCTTATGAAACAGACTATCACAACTGACAGGCATTTCAATGTAACTCAAATCCTATATTTTCTGATAAGCACAATTACAGAGGCCATGTGATCATTCTTAGTGTTAATCCTCCCTTTATAAGAGCATGTGAAACTTACTTGTTTTTCCATGAAGAGGAAATGTTCTTCCTTTAACAAGGAATAGCTGAGGATCACCATCTAACTGTGGTGTGAACTCCATGATCAGTATTATTAAATCAAATCCCTTGGCATTAAAACACAGCTCAACACTTGCACATCATCTAGCAGTGCACACCAATCTGCTGAAGTTCCCGTGAACTGTGCCTTTTCATCCTGCCACAATCTCCACAAGGACCACAACTTCCTTTTCGTGAACCTGCAGATTTTGAAAGCTTCATGGAGATAAGCCTTTCCATTTCTTTCAGTTCGGGTCTTGCAGGTTACAAACTCCGCTTACTTCCTGAAACCAAGGGAGAAGCCTAAAAACCGTGTAACAGCTCTTCCCACTCCTTGGACCACAGTGTTAATTTTTGGAGAATAAAGAGCAAAAACATAATCTACCCGAATCATAGCTATTGATTAGCTTGACATTGAGCTTCTCAAAAAGTGTTTAAGTACAAAAGAAAATTATGCAAATCAAACTTCTTCTGAAAAATTAAAATCTCTACATCAGTACCTAATGCTTTAAGTTCAGTCATTCATATCAGAGAATTATCTTCTGACAATGAACTCTACTGGCACAATCTTTACTAGGACACTTTTTTTTTATCTCCTTAATTATCACTAGGTATGGTGTCTTTCAGAGCTGACTTTTAGTGCTCAGCTCAGAGTTTTTTTCCCACAACAACGCCAACATTCATAACCCAAATTCCGGATCTTACTTCTTCCCTTGTTCCCGATATCCCCAAGAGACATAACATCATTTTCATAGGGGCTAATGGGAATCAAAGCATTCTTCTCACCGCAGTAACACCAGGTCCTTGTCCATAATCGCACGTTCTCTCACTACCTGCTGAGTGAGAAGCAGCACGGGGCTGTGGTTCACCTTGTGGTTCAGTTACGTGCCAAGCCATACACAACACAACCACTGAACTTGCCTTACACATTTTCGCTTTGATGGGGTAGTCATCTGCATGTCCCTCCTCTACCAAACCAAGGCTATTAATGAAACTTGCCAGAGCTTAATACCATTGAGAACTCATTCTCAACTAACCAAACTGGGTTAGTTGATCGCTGGCTTCAAAGAGCTCACTGGAAGACAGATGGATAGATACAGCCACCCTATAAACTTCAGTTCCTCAGGAAACCAGGCTAAAAATAGCTGATCACAAAAACACAGGGAACAACTTGAACTCAAATTAACATAAATACCAACTGGAATGTTAAAATGTGTTGGCTCTTAAAGTATTATCTAAAAAAAATGGGGTGTCAAAGGGTCAAAAACAAAACAGCATTTATGTATACCGACAGAAGAGCATTACTTGACTTACAAGGTCCACAACCAGAACAGGTTACTGTCTAGGGTGACATCAGTGTGGATGAATAGGTAGGAGACAATAAATGACATGACGGAGCAAGGAAACTTAGCATGCCTCCTGCTTATTAGCTTGTCAGGGGGTAAAGAAAACATCCAGGCTTCAACTCCCTTTAAAAAAAAGTGAGTGCTTTCTTGGTTATTATCACTTACTCCTTAAGTTTCCAGAAGATTTTAAAATTCCCTTCAGTCCAAAATCTTAGAACCTATTGGTTTCAACCATGACCTTTTGGCCCAGAGCCTTCAAAGAGTTATGTGAATTTATATTAAACCAAAACTTTTCACACGCAAAGATAGAATCTCTGAGTCAATATTTGCAAAACCTGGGGTTTGTTTTTTTTTTTTTTAATGACAGTGGATGAACCCCAACAACCCTTGAGATTCACTGTTTGGGGAATACCAAACATGTTTTAAACAAACTGTTTAAAGTTTGACATCTTCATGGATATGTCTCATGGTGTATTAGAATCACAGGATTGTTTGGGTTGGAAGGGACCTTAAAGATCATCCAATTCCAACCCCCTGCCATGGGCAGGGACAGGAATTAGGATCTACTGCTTCCTGAACATCCTTATTTCATCTGCTCCACTAGAATAATTTCAGACTTCTAGAATCCACATCTTCTCTCCTCTTCTTCTTTTTTAACAAATATAAATGTATAAAAAAGAATAAAATACAGAAAGCCTGTGCAAGGTCCTTACAACCCCTTCCTCAGACCCCTCAGGAATTTTGGTGTTATTTCCCACCAGAAGAAAAACGATAGGCATTTTGGTTTAAATCTAATGAAACACTAATAATCCTAATTATCTACCACAATCAATAGGAAATTAGGAGCTTCAATACATTTTTTTCTATCTTAGTCATTCACATTCAGCCCTCAGACAGACCAACACAAATCCAATATATAAATAGGCATCCTGATCTAGGCTGCCTAAAAAATCGACAGACCTGGAATTTCCTGGATTAAACAAACAGAGCTTAGTTCTGACTCAACAAACGCTGCGTTTCCCAACAATTCTTTTTCTTTGTTAAAATTCCAACCTACTAAGATACCTAGAAAACATAGAGTGAGAATCACACCCAGGCAAAATCTAGTATTACTGTCTAAGACTTTGTAGATTCAGATAATGACGTTATGGGGGACTGAGGATAATTCTATTTAATTTTTAAAGGTAGCTGCCTGCCCCGCAAGAATACATATGCCTTCTTTCATCTGTTTCAGACTCTAGTCAACTGAATGTCAAGTTATTATCTAGAATTAATTTTCTTAGGTTGGACAGTGAAAATGGGATCAAAACGGCAACTTCAATTAGGGTGGAAAAAGTGGCAAGAAAAGCATGAAAGGAAATTTTGTAGCCTGCCATACTTCCCCATTAAAGTTAGGTCACAGCAAAAACTGAGGAGAGCTTGGTTTACAACAACTTTAGCAGAGGAAGCACTGTAGCGCCTTTGTACCTATTGAGAAATAACTGCGATAATAACTCAAGCAATTGTGTCCTGAAGAACCATAAAACTGATTTCTTCCAAAGAGAGCAATTTACAAGAGAAGAGAGAACACACTGACCATGAGAAAGGAAAAAAGTGACCTGGAACAGCATTTGGCGCAGTTTAAACACAGAAAGCAGCAAAGAAATTGTATAACTTTGAAGATGACATTGAAGTAAACTGTACATTTTAGTCTAAATACTTTCAACACGTGGGAAAATCTTCATTAAACTACAAGCCACAGAAACATATGTTTTGATTTAGTTTATGCTGCAGCGCACAAACATGAAAGACCACTGCCTGTATTTTCCCCAAGGAATTTTCTGGGGGAAAGGCACGCTGTTTATAACATTTCTGCTAACTCAGAAAATTATAAGATAACTTAGGTTGGGTGGAAGCTCTGAAAATCATCTGGTTCAACTTTCCAAAGCAAGGCCTATTTCAAAGTAAGATCATTTCAAAGTTTGGTAGGCATCCTCAGGGCCCTGCTCAGCTAAACCTCTGAATATCTCCTCCAAGCGTAGAGATACCAGAGCCTCTCTGGGCAACCTGTTCTAGTGTTTGACTACCCTCACAGGAAAACAGCTTTTCCTCTGCCACAGTGATGTATTGCTGGCCCATGTTCAACTTGCTGTCCACCATATCCTACTGGGTCTTTTCTGCAAACTGTTTTCCAGACAGTCAGCCCCCAGCTTGTACAGGTGTGCAGGGTAATTCCTCCCAGGGCTACGACTTTGCCTTTGCTGAACTTCCCGAGGCTCCCGTTTCTTCAGCCTGTCAAGGTCAATCCAAAAGGCAGCACAAACAACTGGTGTATTAACTGCTCCTCCTGATTCTGTCCGACTTGTGGGTGGGTTCCACGCCATCGTCCAGATCATTAAAAAGGATGTTAAACCATGTTGCTCCCAGTATTATGCAGCAACTTGCCTCCAGCTGAACGGTGTGCTGCTGATCTTAGAGCACTGTTGAGCACATCAGTTCAGACAGGTTTCAGTCCTTTCAGTCCATCCTATCATCCACTTACCTAGCTTGTACTTCATCAGTCTGCCTTTGAAGATGTTATGGGAGACAGCATCAAAAGCCTTGCTAAAGTTGAGATAAACAACATCCACTATTCTGTTCTCATCCACCATGCCAGTCAACTCCTTGTAGAAGGCTATCAGGTTGGCCGAGCCTAATCTGTCCTTCATAAATCTTCACTGACTGTTCCGAATTACCTTCTTGTCCTTCACATCTTCAGAATGATTTCCAGAATCACATGCTCCATCACCTTCCCAGGGACCTAGGTGAGGCCGATCAGTCTGCAGTTCCCCAGATCTTCCTTTCTACCATTCTCAAAAACAGAAGAGACGTTTGGCTTCTTCCATTCCGCAGGAACCTCCCAGATTGCCATGACCTTTCAAGAACAGCCCTGCAATGACAATGGCCAGGTCCTTCAGGACCCATTTGGTGCCATAGACACGTGCATGTCCAGTTTGTTTGTATGTTCCCTAACTTGATCCTCCTCCAGTAAGGGTGTATCTTCCTTGCCCCAGATTTTCCCACTGGTTTCAGGGACCTCATGGACTTCCTCAAGGCAAATCTCACACCACTGAAGACTGAAGCCAAAGAAGTCACTAAGTAGCAGCCTTCTCCGTGTCTGTTGTGATCAAGTCTCCATTCCCATTCAGCAGCAGGCCCGTATTTTCCCTAGTCTCCCTTGTGCTGATGATATACCTGGAGAAGAGTGTCTTGCTGCTCTTCATGTCCCTTGCCAGATTCAATTCTAGGTGGGCTTTGTCTTTTTTAACTCCATCCCTGCTTACTCAGATTTGGACTCTCTATTCCTCCTAGGTCTGCTGCATTTGTTACTGCTTCCACCTCTTAAGTGCTTCCTTTTCGTGTCTGAGTTTAGTCAGAAGCTTCTTGTTCATTCATGAACGTTTCCTGTCTAACTTTGCTTGGTTTCCTATGTACTGACATAGGTTGTTCTTGAGCTTGGAGGAGGAGATCCTGATTTTCTCCAAGGAAAAGCAATCAGGATGTTCTCCTCCAAGCACAAGAATGGTCAATCCTGATGCGAGGAAAATGAAGCAAAAGTAATACTAATTCAAAGACACTAAAATCACAATATTTGTTTTCTACTGTCCAAGTAAATTTTTAGAAATATCTCATCAGGATTTAGGATTTTATCCAGTGATTGTTTAAGGCAAAGTCTGTTCTGGGAGAAGGAACAAAGAATCCCTTCTCTCAGTTAATAATTTGGTTTTGGGGATTGTTTTTTGATGTTGTTGTTTTAAAGGCTGCACAGAGCTGGAATGTCTTCTTAGAGCACCCCTTCCCACCCTAACCTTTACCTGAGGTTGAGAGCAGTTGCCCTGAGAAGACTGAGACAGTTTTCTAGTGCGTGTAAAGCCTGCTCAGCTATGTCAAGAACAAAACTGAGAGCTCATGCTTTGGGGCATGTGCTCCATCCTCAAAAAAGGAAGAATAACTATCTCCCACACCAATGAGGTAAAACAAGGATACATTAGCTAGTGCTTGTGAAGCAGCAGAGTCAACCCTTTCCCAAACCAGATGCCTCCATTCACAAGTTTCAAGGCCCTGTGCTCTACAGCTCTGTGATGCTAGGAGCTTTCAAAGCAACAGTCAGCAGGCACAGCAAAGTGTTTTTCTTCTAGCTCACAACTCAGAATTAGTATGTCAACACGACCAAAGAATAACAGAATAAAATGTGTTAGTTAAAAGAAGCCTCCATATCTACGTTATGTTTGTTGAGAACTAGGAAGACGAACAAGAACATGATTAAGATGACACACAGCACCTTGTTACTTAAGTCATTTTCCATGACTTCACGAACTATTATTGTCGAAAAAATTCAGAGGCAAATCCAGGGTCAAGGAAACAGCCTCAATGAAATGAACCGTGCATATTTCAAAAAGCCTGGTACATTAACAAGTAAAATGGTGCGACAGCAGAAAAATATCATGAAACTTCAATAATAGGTGGAATGAACTTTTCATACCACCACAGATCATCACTCTGTGCAAGCAGTGTTTTTTTTACATAGAAGTTTATCTTCTTTGCTCTAGCTTATATCACCCAGTAAGGGAATGATGAAAAAAGAAAACAACCAACAGGTCAGAACAGAACAGGACTGTGCTCTATGTGCCGAACAGATACCAGTATAAATTGTTCCTATGCAACCAGGACAGCTTTCCCGTGACGACCACTTCCAAAGTAGACACGACTCTGAATCTGGCAGCAGTAACCTGAACTGCTCCTCACTTACCATGTTGGAGGAGAAAAGTCAGCCCAGTAACAACTTGCCCTTTCACAGGCAAGAGACAGAACGATGTCTCCACATTTGGGACCCTTGACAAGGTGGGGAAGGCACCTAAGAAAGGTGGAGAATATTCACACGAATGCTGCAAGCGGAGTTTTTCATTTTACAGCTGTCATATACTCCTACCAGGAAGGTCAGAGAAAGTGTAAAAGCTTGAAGAAGAAGGATTTTTAGGAACATAAGAACTACCATCATGATTTTTAAGTCTTTCCAACTGAACGTTTAAACTCTTCGGTTTGGCAAATTTGAGAATATTTCTGCAATTGCTTTTTTTATTTTTCCAAAGAAAGCTTGTAAGTTGAAAAGGCAACAACAAGCTCACATTTTTTTAATTATTGTGGTTTCCATTTTTCTTTTCCTGTTTCCTCCTGCATGTGATTTCAATATTTGAATGGTTTTGATGAATCTTCAGTCACAATCCCACAGCTGCTCGGTGAGTGGCTGTGCAGAAAGCCGCTGGCATCTGCCTGGCCACATCAGCTGCTGAGCATGACCTGTGCTTAAACGATGCTCAGATGCATTCCTTTAGAGGGAAGTTCCTCAGGTGGTTAACACACACTTAATGGATAAAAATTTCTTGAGGCTTTCTTTTCTCTCTTTCATACTTTCGAGCAGCATAAGCCAGCTGAACTTCTGGAAAAAAAATCAAGAAAAATCAGGAAACTCAATCCTTCAAAAGGTAAGACAAGGGAGAGTGATGAAAAGCTATTCCGCTGATGTGTCCACTGTAAGAGCTTATTAATTTAATCATACCATCCTGATAAACAAAAACTGATTGCTCATGATTATTCTAAGTTAATCTTTAGAGCTGTGTCTTCAACATGTCCTAAAGTTCATACCAAAGTCAGAAGAAATGTAATGTGGCTCGACTAATGTAACAGTTTACTCACCAATTGTTTGGGTTTTTTTGTTTGCTTTGTTTGTTGTTGTTGTCATTTTAAATAGGATCTTTCTGCTTTGCTAAGCCCATTGCATCTCTTGGGTTAACACAGCTGAGTTCTTGTAAAAGGTTTAGAAGCTGCTAGTTAGTGAGCAGTTACACAAACACTCAAAAACCACAGAGCCTTGCAGTTTGCTCTGGACTGACGATGTAGAAGTTTCCTTTCCTACAGCATTTAGTTGGCAGGCTGAGCAAACAAGAAATCCAATGTGCTATTGAGTTGCTGACGTTACCAATATGGTGTTTAATACAGACGGCTCACTGAAAGGTTGGCAAGTCTCTGCACAAGGACTGCATCAGCTTCAAGTACTGCCTCGTGGTGAAACCAGAGCCACAAAGACAATGTAAAGGCTTGTGTGAGCGGTAATTGAATTCCCTCTGCTTCAGGGAGTATAAGATACTGAGCGCTTGCTGGTATTTTCTGTAGAGAGCTTTGGCTCTGAGCTAACTGTCTCCACTCCTGAAGGCCATTCAAACCCCACTATGCGTACCAAATAGTGAGTTCAGAGGACAAATCAGTGGCCCCTGAAATCCATTTCTTTATCAGCACCAAAAAGATAAAATGGCAAAAGAGCCGGGTTTCACTACGAAGCACTACCCCTTCACACAGCTTCTGAGAGACAGCGTGGTGGAGTAACACTGGTGACTTTGAGTATGCAGTAACAGTTCCACCCACTTTCATGGAATAACTTTTTTCTTTTTTCTTTCACTTATGAGTTGGGAATCTAAATTTTATGACTTTTTTTTCTGATGAACTAAAAAGCCTTGTAACATGTCAAAATAAGGCATAGCTGGGTGCAACATCTTGGTAGCTCGCTGTAGTAACATTTTCCCCAGGCACTGGCTGTGTTGGCTGGCTGAAGATCCTATACCTAACATGTGGCAGAAAAGAAGCCTAAACAGATACTACCAAAAATACTTAATTAGAATATTCTAATAGGTTTTTCTGAGATAGGATAAAGTTTACACAGATATTTTGAGATAAAAATTACACATATACTTAGGAGCTCTTTCTGATGACAAGCTGTGAGTGCTCCCTTTTAGTTTGTATTTTTAAAGCAAATCTCATAGGAAATGACATTCTGGCCTTCAGGCACTACAGTGAGTTCAGCTAATTAATAGGCTAAATTGATTTTTCTTCTTAAAGGGCGCTTGATTTGATTGATTTGGAAGAAAAAAAGTGACACTGCTGATAGCATTAGCAGTGTGAGATTTTAACTTTGGGGGAGAGACACAGCACAGCGGTGTACTGAAAAGAGCAGAGCCTTTCTTACTGCCGTATTGAATGCTTTTTTACTTAGATGGCCCACCTGCTAAACATTTTTCAGACGTTAGAAGCTCCTCTAAATCACAGTGGTAACACAGGAAAGAAGACCGACTCCAACAACAACAGCAGGATTCAGAACTGCTCCGCTCATTTGTTGTTTCCTTGACAGGTGTGTTGAAATATATAACAGCCATGGAAAAAATCAGAATATCTCTTTCTGCCTTGATATTTAGTTTGCCCATTAGAAACAAAATTAGACTTGGCTAATAAGATATACACTGTTTATCTTTTAATTGGTGTACAAACAATTAATGCCTTTTACACAGAGCTGCCTAGGGTCATTCATCAGTTGCATCAACACACTTTTTTTTCACATCATGTTTTCCCTTCCTGAAGTACATGAATTAGCTAGAAAACAATAATAATAATAACAAAAACTTCTAAAGATACTGATTTCTCAGGTACCTATTAGAGAATATTTGTTTTTTATACTTACAAAATTATATCTATAACCCAGTCTAACAAACTACTGTGCGAGCCTTCCCGTGGCCCTTGCCCAAATACATATTTTATAAGCTGTGAGAAAACCCAAACTGACTTCTCAGAATAACCTAATTTTGCTCTGTGTGTGTTCTATATCGTACTTCATTTCCAAGCAGAGGCTTAGTATGCCCTGCTTACACTCCCTCATGCATAAAATGTGAATATGGGAATGCCTAGTGGCATTCCTGCAGAGACCAGAAAATTCAAAGTGAAGCTCAGGAGTTACTGAGAACTTATTTATTTATTTAAACACTCACGTATGTTTTCTGAGAAGTCGCTGCACTAAGTAAAACAGCAGAAAGAGAAGATGGCTACAGAAGCACTTAAGACAGCGTATCACTTTACTGAGCTTGCTGTTCAACCATGAGTAATTTTGCAGCTTTGCAAGGGGAAGGATGGACTAGACACAAGCAAGGAGCTCCTAACCAACCTGCTGACTCTGAAGCAGCATGCCAGGACCACGGATCCCCTGGGAAAAGGGACTGAAACCCATGGTCAGTCAATGTGCTGCAGCAGCCTCCATTTCCATCCCCAAACCCACTTTCCAACCTACATCTTTCTCCACACCTTCTGACCTACCGCAGCCCACAGCTTTGGTCTCCTTACCTTTGGTCTGTCTCAGATAGCACCACTAATACAGCTTTCCTGCTTGCAGCCCTCCTTGCACGCAAGGCAATGCCAGGAGAGTACAACGAACAACTTCACAGTGCTCTTCAGCATCTGACAGTTGACCAAGGCTGCTGTCAACAGCAGCTGCTTTACACTGGTGGTAGAGTCCTGAGGAATGCCAAGGTTTGTGCCTCTCTATTTCATGTTTTCTGTGGAAGGGGTGGCCATACCCTGGTAGCTACCTTCCGTGTTCCCACCAAGGGAGCTAAGCCTCAGCAAGCGCAAGGAGATGCTCTTCATGGAGAGAAGACTGAGGGAGGCCAACCATCAAGACAAGAACTATTCACTGGGGCACGGCTGCTCGTCAAAGCACCTGCAAACTAAATGTCAAAACAAATAATTTTATCTGTCAGTTGTATTTCTCTCCATTGCCACAACACAGAGAGAGAGTTACTATAGAAATAACAGTTATTCTTAATAAAATAAGTTTCTTCAAAAGTACTTCCTCCGTTTAATGTTATTTGCTGTGGCTTAAGAAAGCCCCACCACTGTTCCCAAACTGTGAACGTTACTTAAGAAAGAAATACACAGGAGTAGGTCAGTGACTAACAGAGATACTGATTGCACTGAAATACAACAATTTGCAAAAGGAAAGACAGAATACACTGAAATGTTCACTAAACCAAATACACGTCAGAAATTTCTGTGAAATTGCAAACAGCCTGATAGATATTCTCAAAATAATTTGTACAGTTTAATTGACACATATCTTGTATGCGCATAGCAGGGAATAAAGTCATCCTATTGTTTCCATAGCAAAACAATCATAGAGTTTTCTTTCTCTTTACCACTTACAAACTACAACTGTGTGAGTTTTCCTCCTTTTTGTATATGAACTCAAGATAGGAGAGAATATTCTGATTGAGACCGATGTGGGAAACATTCAACCAGAGAGGCTGCCCCTCACACACAAGGGATTACACAAGTATTCCTCATGCATATATTAGTCACCAGATAAAAAGCTTTTGTAAAATCAATATACAGAAAGAGAAATCAACAGAACACTTTCTAAAACAGATATTTTCCCAATCCTCTAGCTATGCACGCCCTTATTACTAAAAATGCTGATCCGCATGTATTTAAATTCACTGCCTGCGTAGTCCTTTGCAAACAAACTCTGCAGTTATTTACTAACACTTCAAAAAGTTTTGATTCTAGGCATTTTGTCATCTTGAGAAAGGCAGGCTGTGTTTAAAGACTGCTGCTAACAGTAATACATCATAAATAAATAGTGAATTCCAGTGTAAGTCCTCAAGAGGAAAGCAAGACTAGTTTCAGTGCAACCTCTGGAAAAAAGTGCCCGGTGTATCATCCAAAATCCCTGCTTGGGGATTTCTAATGCTGCTCAGTGTTAAAAAGCACATCAGCAATGTCCAACCAAAGGCTACTTCTTGAACACTACTTCTTGGGGCAGAGAGACAGAGATTTCAGGAGACATTACTGCCCACTCCATGTAGCCACAGTTGCTGTTTGGTTTCCATGCTCCTGCAAGAACGACTGAATATCATCACAGCCAAGACCACGGGCACACGTAGAACTGGGGTTAATGTAATACTAAAGAATTTGCCAGTGGAGTTTTTATTTGCCTTTGCAGTACTCAGCTTCTCCATTTCTTGCTATGAAATTCTCTCAAACTGTACAAAAACAAGGATTGAGATAAAAAGCCCTTCCATTTTTCACTTTGATTAATCTTCAATTTCAGTGAAATAAAGTAGAGGTGATAATCATTACAGACAGAAGTTGCATGTTAAGCTAGCTTTCTCCTAAAAGGAGCAATCCCGAAGAAAATCAATCGGATAGTTTAAGTGCTTAATATCTAACAGGAGTAAAAATAAATCTTTTTGCTTTCTCTGCTCACTGTAAAATGCAGCTGAAGACCATTTCTTCCTTGAGCCAACGAATTTGAATATTCATGGGAGAAGAAAGACAGATAAAAAGCACAGCCCTGCTGAGTATGAATTTGCAGCTTAGTAACGGACTTTGCAAGTTACCTTACAAATTCTCTTCTCTCTTTCAAAAGAGATTGTCTAAGATGTTGCCTGGATATTCTGTGACTTTTTATTGTTGGTGAGATTGGACCATAGGACAAAAAAAAAAACCCCACACTTTATTAGATTTTCATCTTCAGTGAAATTTTAAAATGAGTCAGGTCTAAAAACCGTATATAGCGTGCCTTACTTAGCATACTCTGGTTATTATATGTTGTATAATTATATTCCTTGATCCTTGTCATGCCTGAAATCATAGACAGAAACTAGAGAAATGCAAGCTGCGTTTACAATGCTGTATTTCCCAACTGCATTTACTGAGTTTTCCCATCCTCCAGTTGCATTCTGCTAGCTTTTCACATAGAATTGATAATAAAAGACGTAACCACAACCACCTGGTTACATATTCAAATTAATTCAATGCAGATATAAATAGTCTCAACATAAAAACGTGAATCCACAAACTGCTGAGAATTCAGCATCTTAGTTCACTGCTGGGATTAATTTCTTTTCAACAGACGGGTTGTCTAGAGAATACCCGTAATGCAGTAAATGAAAACATGTGTGTTACTGCCAGCAGTGAGAATTCATGACATTGTAACTGATAGATATTCCAAAAACAGAAACGTGGTGGGAAACCAATGGCTTGGCAGTCACTGGAACGGGGAACAAGAATGATAAAGCTAAAGATTCCTGTTTAAGGCCATACTTCCCCCTCACTTGAAATTAACATTGTTTCATATGGAGCTTAATCTGTGGGATATTTCCAGATAGAAATGCCTCAAGATCAGAAGATCCAGATTTTTGCCCAGCTGAAAAAAATGAAGAAATGTATGAATTACAGGGAAAAAAGACTTGCCAGTCCCCTTAGTATACAGAAAAAGTATACACCTCAGTGGTTACAACACAAATATTTGTGTGCATTTTTAAAAACCACAGAAGCAGAGGCAGCCTGAGTATTTTATATCACCCTGTTCTACAAATATCTCAAAAGAATTGTATTAGAATTTTCTTAATACTTTTAATGGCAAACTATTCAGGTAGAAGGATACAGAATGCTTTACGAACATTTAACTTTGAATAACTTGTCTGACATAAGTTGACAACAGCTGCTAACAGTATCAAATTAGAGAGATAATTTGTCTTGTGATTGCATTTTTGGTTCCCTTCCTTTGTAGGGCATGTAAGTACGCTCTTCATTTCATAAGTCTGTGCATGCGCATTTTTGACAGTCACAGTGCACCTGCCATTCAAGAATTTTCATCTGTAAATGCCATCAGGTACCAAAGTGGAACAGAAGAATCCGACTACAGACTGAGAATGCAAAACAGCACGTTGGCTGCTGATGCCAGCTATATTTCTGCTTGCATTCAAAACAGCAACTACTGACTGTTTTAGTACTTCAAGGTTAATATGTCAGTAATAATCAATGTAGTTACCAATCCGGCATTTCTGACTTACTAAAACCATTACTCAGAGTGTTTGCAACAAAAATCTTTGAGCTGGGCAACTTCGGGTTCTTGGAATAGAATTTCTGTAGTGAAGAGGCACTTACATTCCTGCATAGCACTTTGTTCTTGCTAGCTGGGAAAAAGAGAAAGTAAAAAAAAGTCAGCATTGAAGGCACATTAAACAGAGTGGGTCTGAGTAAATGTTATGAGTCAGAGACAGTTTATTGAATAAAAGCATCCCAAACAAAGGGCACATGAGATAAACCCACGCTTAGTATGGATCTAGGGGACAAAGTACTACCTGAGCCTAAATATGTATTTATCAGATGTTTTTGCAAGATTATGAAGCTCATCCCGTGGGATTACAGTGCTTCCAGATATCTTTAACTGTTAGAAATGAATGTAAACACTTAATCTTTTGCAGGGAACAGTGCTGAAATATCCATAATTTCTCATATTAAAGAAAATGGTTATTTTGTGATTACTGTACTCAGCTGAGCCCCAAGGAACTACTAATAACAAAAATCTGGTATAAAAATCTGTCACCATTTCAAATCATATCCATTAGTCTCTTTTCTTTTGCAAAGGGTGAACGCAAGTAATGAGAGAACAATTCCCTCTTCCCTGTATGGATTACAAATCTGAAAATTAAGCAGGAACTTTCTATCCCCATCCACAGCTGCTGTGCCTAGCATCACAAGTCAGCATAGTTCAGGAGTTTTACGGTATGCTTCACTGCTAACTCAAAATGCAAATAACCATTTTCAACGCTAACACTTAAGTGTTGAAAAGCATTTTGTAAAACTGATGTTTTATAATAGCATGAACAACGAAAGCTGTGCCTGTTCAACCATCTTCCAAGCAGTTTAAAAATGCAAAATCTCACAACGCGTTAATTTCTCCAATGACTTACACTGAGTCCTGTAACAAAATCTCCTTTCCTGGTTTGCTTTTTTTGTTTAATTGTTTGCTTGTTTATTTTTGTAATGCCACATTCTCAAAAAAAAAAGTCATCACTTAAAATCTGAAGGACACCAATAGGTGTGCAAGTCCATAAAGATTTCTGGTGGTAATTCTGCTTTGTTTCAAACAGCGTGTGGCATTCAGCCCACTTAGCTCTACACAGGAACTGGCTCAAGTGTCAAAGGTTCCTATCCAGTTGATGACATGTACCTTTGAAGCCTTCCTGATAAAAGACCCTGATCTCCCAATTTACCCGTATCTTTATGTTCCACATGCGGCAGGAGCTGAAATGCAGTTTCATCCCTCAGTTTTCGGCTTGCAGGAGTGGGTTGTCAACTCCTGAGAATTCACTGGTGGAGTAATAAAAGTAACCTAATGCATTCAGTGAGATTTCCTTTCCAGCACGACAGCCCTCGTGCCATGAAGTGGTAGTGCATACACGGGGCCCTGCAGAGCAATTGTCGCTACAGCCATCAATGATCTGGAAATTTGTAAATTCCTAAAAGTGTGCGGCTCCATCTCTCTGGAAGGAGCAGATCATCACTGCAGGAATCTTAAACCATAGTCTTGCACAGATCCTCCTCTAGAAATACTGCTTCTCCTCGTATTTCCATATATCTAACAACAGGCTTTCCTGTGTCAGGATGTTCGCTTTACTTGGATTGCATGAAAAAGCCTGAAAGATGGTATAGGACAGCAGCTACCCCCACAGAGCTGGTCAGCTCTGTGAAGTCAGCCATAGCTACACTGGATGCAAGAAAATGGATAAATGGATGTAATTAAATTGGAAAACATTATATAAAGCAATTTTGCCACAGCTTTAAAGCACAAGCATTGCCATTGCCAAGGATGCCATTCAGAATATTATTTTGCTTGTTAGCAATGTCTATAAATACCTGAAGGGAGAGTGCAAAGAAGAGGGAGACAGGCTCATTTTGTGGTGCCCAGTGCCAGGACCAGAGGCCCTGGGCACCAACTGGCACCCAGGAGGCTCCCTCTGAGCACCAGGCAGCACTTCTGTGCTGGGCGGGTGTCAGAGCACTGGCACAGGTTGCCCTGAGAGGCTGTGGGGTCTCCTCCTTGGAGGCCTTCAAAAGCCACCTGGACATGGCCCTGGGCAACCCTCTCTGGGTGGCCCTGCTGGAGCAGGGCTTGGACCAGATGGCCTCCAGAGGTGCCTTCCAGCCTCAGCCACCCTGTGTTCCTATAATATTATATACTAATATGTACATGGTCTCTCACTCTCTCTTTAAATGGTATATTTACATAGCGCTATTGTTTGATTGCTATAAAATCTAGCTTTTTTTTTTGCTCAGTGATCTGGAATTTGAAACGGATTACTACACTGCAGGAGAGAAATGAGATATTTTAATAATTACCAGGTTTGTTTTGCTTATTAAATGATTTTTTTAACCCAGCTCGCAGAGCTAGATTTGTTGCAGAAGTCTATAGCAGAGCTAGCTTGCCCTCAGAAACAAGCAACCATTTGAGTTCCTGTACCCAGTGACCAGCGTTCCCTGAGGTTTGTGAATTCCTCTGCTCCCATGCAAAAAGGGACGAACCAGGCCAAGATTTTCCCTCTGCTCTTGAGCTTTTCCCATGTGGCTAGCAAGAGTTTGAGACGAACTGACAACGCATTCCTGCTTTGTTTCAAGTAGCTGCCCTGTTGTGAGAAAGTGCTGCTGCACAAAAGAACAGGCGGAACTGGGATTCCAGCTTAATTTCCTTTTTCAGCTGGAGACATTAGGAGTCTGACAACACACACAGTAAAAAACAGGAGAAAGATGTTTTAAGTGCTCTCACCATTTGGATCAGATGTAAAAATAAGCAATTAAAGCTGCTTATTTTCTTCCTCCAAATGATGCTAGAGGTAATATTTTTTAATGTCAACCTCTCGCCTTCATATATGAATCCTAAATCAATGACAAATTCTTTAAAATGCTATTCTTATCACATATTGCATACAGATTACTCAGTATCAAAATAGCTGGTCAGATTTTGTAATGAAAAAAAAAAAACACCTCTAGCTTTCCTGCTTTATTGGAAGAAAAACTGAAAAAATAGCCACAGATTATAAAAAACTGAATATACAATTGATATCCTGCCTAACAGGACAGCAAGCTCTTTATGATGCAGTACCTGCTTCTGAGAGAGCTGAATGCGAGTGTTTTGAATATCCTCTCTGCCACCACAGATGTTTTCCTACAGCTGGGGTTTCAACCTTTTCTTTTATGTTAACATGAGATTAGCACTGCTGCGTATTCCTCCTTCCCCCCTTTTTCACACATACATGGCTTTGAAGCCTCAAGCAGTTGCGAGTCTGAAAACAAGGGCCGAAATTCCTTCAACTTGCTAAGAGAAACCTGAGCTGTATTCTTTGCCTCTTTTCTAAGCAACTGAAAAAGCACCATAAATTCCCAGCCCGCCTCTCAACCTTTGCCCACGGAGCTCCACCAGTAGCTGAAGCAGGTCTGCAAGCTGCAAAATGAATTTGCAAGCAGAGAAGACACGGTATGCTTGACCCAATCAGTTACTTTCAGCATCTCAGCTAGTAGCCACGTTATACACGAGGTATTTCCATATTTTTAAATGCTTCCATTGTGGCTGTGCTTGCTCCTAATTAAGGTCAAGGAAAACCAGACTTCAGATGGATGCACAAAAGGCTCCCCCACCTCCGTATACAGTTCTGCTATTTTGAGGCAGGTTGGTTATTTGCATCTAACACTGTCAGATGATCTTTAATCTTGTCAGGTAGACAAACAGCAGCTAAGGTAGCGCTAAAAACAGCACCCGTTATACCAACCTGTAATCTTAAACCAGTGCTGTAACCAGTTCACGTAGGGGTCAGAAATAATATTTTAATTAACGTTTGATTCACTGTGAATGAGCAGACAAATATCAGAGCTTACTTCAAGCCTGCTTGCCAGCTTGGAAAGGGAGAGTAAACTGATAGCAGCATTCAAGTGTGTTTTTTTTTTCTCCCCAACTCTTCCCAATAGGTCATTAAAAAAAAAAAAAAAGGAAAAAAAGGGAAAGCAATTCACAGCAGTACTTCCTGCCTTTTGAAAGATCAACACAGACCACACAGATATTTAGTCATCTTCATATAATTGGAGACCTGGTTTTTGGACATGGAGGTTCGGTATGACTATGTATTCAAGTAACTGTAACTGTGTGGTGACTGAGCACTGGAACTGTTTGCCTGGCTTAGTTGGGGTGAGTTCAAAAGGCATCTGGATGCAGTCCTAGGTGACCTGCTCTAGGTGGCCCTGCTTGAGCAGTGGGGTGTGACAAGATGACCTCCAGAGGTTCCTTCCAACCTCAACCATTCTGGGAATCTGTGATTGTCTGAATACATAATATGTGTAACGGTTGAAACTCCATGGCATACGTGTTTCAAATACCTTTTGAGTACCCAAAACTCCATCATCAAAAATCCATAGAGGCCTTAACACTTATCTTTAATATCATCTTTACCTTCAGGACTTGTGATAAACCTGGGAGAAGGTCTGTTCCAAAATACAGCAGAGGTCACTGAACAGCATCTGCAAACACAGAACCCAGATCTGGTTTGTCCTCTGAGTATAAGCGAGCAAGATTCCTTCGCTGCATTGCTGAAAACTTCTCTTGGACTGCCAACTTCAGTGCTTAAACGAGGAGCTTCGCTTTATCAGTCAATGGAGCACCCACACAGCGTTGCTTGGGACAGTCCATCCAAGGAAGCACACCGGGAAGAACGGGCTGGAAACAATGACCTAAGGCTTGGTTTGGTTCAAACACTTGTAGTTCAGCAAGTTTGCTCATCCACCCCCCAAGCACATCTATTTCTGCACTAATTGGTTGTGGAGAAAAAATCCCTTAAAGCTGTCTTCACCTGCTTGCTTTTTCGAAACGGATGACGAACTGGATAGTACCTCATGTTGCTTCAAAATTTGGCATAATGAAAGGGTGAGCCCTGTTCTAACGCTCCCTCTTCGCCGGGCTTGCCAATTATAATGTGAATTTCTTTCTTTTCAATTATCATTCTTGGTAGCCCACGCTGACATCTGGGCTTGAAGTGTGCTCACCAGGGGAAGAAAGGATAGTAGAAGAATATCCAAACTCTAGATCTCGCAGAACTGTCACATCGCCATTTTACGCAGCGAGACACCACCACTCTGCGTGCCGTCTCAAGCAAGACAAATACTGGTGTAGGTATTTGATTTGCAACCTTTCAGCAAGGAGATTCTTAACCTATCCCAAAGCATGGAGGCTTTTGGGTGGTAATTACCCGTATTAAAGTCAGCCCTTTACCACCTTCCAGCTGGTGGCCTGGGCAGACTTGAAAAGTGTGCTTTCTCCTTTATTTTTCTGGTTAAGGGCCCACCTACTTAAAATACTGCATGAGTCTGCATCTTCCCTTTCTCCCTGCAAGCTCGGCAGGCGCTCTGCCAGCTCCTCCTTTTCGGCTGCGAGGGAGAATAAGAACATCCTGCTGCAGCAGCCAGCTGGCTACCTTCTCCTGTCAGGGACTTAATATACTTCCATAAAGTATTCAGCTGTTGCTGGATGAGAGACAGAGTGCTCTACAGTGCCTTCCTCAAACAGTCCTCTTTCTTTACTAGCACAGACTAAATGGATGAAAGAACCATATGCAAAGGAGCAGGAATGAGGATACTAACACAGCCTTCATTCTTTGGGTAATCAAAAGTCACCTAATTCATCTTAACCTTCAAGCTAAACATTTTCTATTCGGGACAAAGGCTCACGTGACAGAAGTTCATGCAAACTTGAAAAACTTCCATGCTACTTACAAACTTTTATTGACTCCTCTCAAACTTAGCTCAAGCTTGGCTCAATAAAAGCTTTCTTGTACCAAAGAGGAAAATGTTTCCACTCTCTTAAAATGAACGCAAGAAAACCCGAACGCTTCCAATTTTGTTTTAAACATGAACATTCCCTTTCAATGTCTCTATCTCAAACTGCATCACTGAGAAAGTGAAAATGAAAGAACAGAAGAATAAGCAGGACTGGCCTCACCAATGCTTACTTGATCTTTTCCATGAATCACAAATCATGGACTGGAATTTCTGTTGCCAAATCAGCAAGAAACTTATCTTTCTGGTAATTTGGTCATCTCAACCAGATGCTGGGAAACTTGCTCCAGCTGCTCTTGCCTCTCTTCTGGGCTCTTCTGGAGAAGGCAGCCTGTCCTGCGGGAATCAGCCAGCCCTCTCCTTCCCAAGGGTCAGCACTTGCTGCAAGCAATACTTGGCATCATACATGTGGCAGCTCTTTCCTGGGCAGCCAGCAGGAGGCTAAAACAGGAGCAGGAGTCTAGAAAACAAGAAACTGAACCCCAAAATGGGTAAAAGGGGCTCAGAGAGCCATAGGGCTCCAGCATGAAAAGTGGAGCAGCAGAGAGAGACAGGGTGGAGATGTGAAGCCACGCAGCAGACAAACTCCCATGTGCTGACAAGAGAAAACATTGAACCACCTCTCAGACAAATGGGTTCAAAAACAAAATAAACCCAAACCACAGTTGTTTTTTCAAAAGCCTGGGCTTCTTTTTAAACTTCTGCAGCTTGCAATGTTCAGAAGTACAGAGCTGGATTAGGCTCATTTGCAGCACTTTAGTGGTAAATTTGTCACTTAGTTTTAGTTTAGAAAGTCAAGCATCCATTGTTCCAGGGTACCTGTAACTGCCTGTGCTGGCTTGGTTATTTTACGTATTTTTACTGAATTTATTTTCTTCACTCCTGTATACTTTAAAACATTGTAATTTGTATTCAGTATGTTGTTGAAAAGATCTTTCTTCTGATATCTACATTGAACCCACCAAAAATAAAACCAGACAACCGTTCGCTTTCTGCCAGCACACAGAACAGGGACAGAAGGGCACGGAAAGTTTTGCTATGGCTGCTGCACATTCAACTTTATAGCTGTATAAACAACTGTGCCTTAGCAGTATCTTAGCTACAGCTTTTAGTTCCAATTAATCATATTAACGTAGCAGACTTGAAATTAGCAGTAATTTTTAAGAGCCACATCATTAACTCTCTGCTATGCGTAAGCATCTGATAGGAGGCAATTAAACACCGAGGAGGGAGGGAGGGAAGGAGGGATCCTGTCTCCAGCTCTGCCACTGACTCTGCTGTACAGTCACTGCTGGTTTGGAGAGCTGCTTCTTTATGTGACTGTGTCATGCTGTGATGTTTAAGGCACGAATGCATCAGACCACCAGCGCGTCAAGTACTGAAAAAAAAAAAAAAGTAATAAATCTGGAAAGTTACACTTGTATACAAGTCCAGCACAGTTCTCCCTCCCTTCTTTTAATTTCGTTTCTTGTACGTTTGCATCTTCAGAAGCCCTATTTTCCCAGCTTTCCCCCCATTCTTCCATCACCCTTTTGCATGCAGTCACCAAAGCAGATCTGCTCCCAATAATGAGATCCCTCTTCTTCACCCAGCGCTTTGCTCCAGCCAGTAACTGAAGAAACTGTAATTCACTAAAACATAAACATTTCCAATAATAACTGCGTCATTTTTGTGAAGTAATTTAAATAGAATAGCTCAGACCTTACAAAGCAGAGATTAAGGAAACAATTGCTAAAAATAACAGATCAGTTTAGAGCAGGTAAAACAAAGCGCTTCTTTACACAAGTAGCAGCAAACTGCTTGAACTTGCTGCTGCATAAGACCGTGGAGGTCAGAAGTATCAGCAGGTTCAGAAGGGATTGGGGATGCTGGGGAATGAGGAGGGAAAGGCAGGGGGGCCCACCCACATGCCAGCGTGGGAGACAGAATATTATTAAGCCAGAGGGACAAGCAGCCTTACTCAGGGCATTTATGTTTCTACACAATGATTTTTCTGCAGAATGATTACGGAATGGACAAGGTACACAACAGGAACATAAGAAGAAAATGAAGCCAATAAGTTTGCTACCTTGCCTGCCAGAAGAGATACCACATCTTCAGCCGTATTCCAGGGCTATGCTTGCAGTTCTAACTAGAAGAGGGTGAGGGAGCAGCCCCAGCCCCAAAGGCTGGAAACGCACCTCCTGACTTGAAGCCCAGGACAAGTCCCCACTCAAAACCAGATTTATCTCGGACAACTCTCACTCTAACAGCCTAGAATACATCTGGATACCCAGCTAACAACTAAGGAGTGTGCAAACACATGGGCCCAGTGGCAAGCTCACTGCCTGGTCCTAGCTACAGGTACGGGAACGCGAAAGAAACCGGCTCCTGGACTGAAACCTGAAAGCAAAGGCAAAAGCACTCCCTCTACAGAGAGGGCTCCACTCCTTGCCACAGTGATCCTCAGGGTCAAAATACAGCGTATGACTGTGAGCAATGAAGAAGAAGAAGAAAAATTACTTTACACATTGGAGAAAAACGCCCATATACTTGACCAAGGACTTCACGTGCTAGAGCAGTGGTTTTCAGCCCCTGGCAACCATCACCCATGGACCCAGGAAGTCGAGGACCGTTTCCAGAAGTTCATTGATACGGTATCGCCTTCTGCACGTGTGACCTTTCCAAAGGAATTTGCAGCACCACTGCACAGCCTTTCGGGGCCTTCAAGTGTCCCCAGATGAAAACAAAAGGTAATGGGTAACTTCTATCATTCTACGATTCTGTTCACCTGGTTAATCTCGATGTGAGGATCTGATGGCCAAAAAGGAATTGAATTACCTCTGAGTGGAGCTAAGATGTCTGTGGGAGAGGGGTATAAGTTATTTATCTGCTGGAATAATTACAATTTACAGACAAACTAGCCAGGCATGCCCAAAATGAGCATCTCTTGTTAAAATAACGTTCTCATTTGAAATGAAAAATGTAAATGTTAACATGTAAGCCATCAACAGATGCAAAAGTATTAGGTTCTGTTAAGTAATGTAATCTTTTTGTGCTACTTTAGTGTCAAGCTGACAAGCTCCATTTCAACCAAATTTTCAGTTTTCAAGTAATGAAGAGGCAGTGGCCAGTGAATTATTGAACTTCTTAGCTGCAGGAGTTAACTTGCAGTTTAATGCTCAGTAAAATATTACCATGATGGCTGAAACTCAAGATCTTTTTTTTTCTTCCCCTACAACATCCTACATAAAAGCAGCTCAGAGTGAAAAAAAAAAATCAAAACATACAACCACTTAGTTCTGAAGAAAGCCCTTTGTGCCAAACATATTCATCTACTATAATTTTGCCATTTTCAACTTTTCTCTACTCTAACTCCAGCCTTTTCAAAAAGATTTTTACAGGTTCAAAAGCATCATGTATGCGCTTGATTGCCAAATATTTCGTGGGACATGCAACGAAACCTTTTGAGTCCATATTCCAAGAGATCTCTGACTTTGAAATACACCCTTCTCATTTTCAGAATGACACCACGTTTCTGTTTGAAACACTGCTGTATCTGCACAGGAAATAAGTCACCTCAGCAAAACTAACGGCAGCAGTGTTAACTGACCCCTCAAAGGATTGTTCCCTCAGCCCAAGAAAATGCTGAACTGTTTCCTCCCTAACCTTTAGCCACTTCTCCTGGCTAAGTTCTGTAGACGTGATCTTCCCTGTAACGAAACGTAGGCAGCACAGATCTGAAATGCTCTGCAGAGAAGTGACCTTTCCACTGAAAGGCATATACCTCTTCAAAGTTGTTTATTTCACGGAATGGATACAAAAAGAAATAACAAGGGCTCGACTCAGCTTACGTTACGTGAAGCAACAAGGTTACCCTCTCCTAATTCTGTTTCTCTATAAGCAATCCCATTTGATTTGGTATAAAAAGTTCTCAAAACCTAGCTGTTGAACGCAGAAGGATTTCACGAGATTTTCAGGGGGTTTTTTTTGTTGATTTTTTAAAAGCAGCTGCATGTATGAAGTCTCCCCTGTTCACAAAGTCTGCAGCTTGATGTTTCTACCTTGCTCTTCTTCAGACTGCCAAAAAGATGAAGTTGAACATGTGGTGACACAACCAGCCATTCCAACCGGCCTCTTTCCACTTGAATTTTATTTTTAGAAGCTTCCCTGGTATTTGAAAGCACACAGACACAAAGTAATTCTTTGACATGAAGTAAAAAATTAAAAAGAAAAGACGAAGGGTTTGATGAACTCTAGAAAAGAAGCAAGCTTATGACACATCTCATTTATACAATGAGTATTGCCTCATGTGAAGGGTTCGATGAACTCTAGAAAAGAAGCAAGCTTATGACACGTCTCGTTTAGAAAATGAGTACTACCTCATTTCTTTTATTAGCACACAGGTATAGCCTTAAATGCAAGTTTGCCATATAGAAACCCAAAGCTTTCTACCTCTGGGTTTCCAGTCACAGAGTTAACAATGACATCTTCTACTGTTAAGTCTGAACTTCAATTAAGTCTCTCAAAGAAAAATAAAATGCTAAAACACTCCTGAATCCTAAGTTAGTGTTTCTGAAATGTTGTTGTATGGACCTTGAACAATCTGCTCATAGCTCACCCTGCCTTCAGCTAAAGGGTTGGACCTTCCTCCAGAGGCCTGTCCTAGCCTGGACGCTCTCAATGAGCATTCAGGTGCTTCAGTGAAAAGTATTTTCTTTTGCCAATGACCAGGGTTTGTTCTTAGATGCAAAGCTATTTCTGAACTAGCTGTTTCTAGAACATCTAGGAGCAGACAGCACTGAGCTAGTTTTATTTCAGGTTGCAGAAAGAATCAGTGTGAATTTGACACCAGGATTCACTGGGATTCACTTGACACTTGACTAGGATTCACTTGACTAGGATTCACTTGACAAAGTTCTTCTATATTCCTGTAAAAAAAAAAATTTAACTCAAGCTTGACAAATCATTTTCTTTCATGTAGGTTTACATGTATTTATTTGCTTAATTCTGCTAAATCCCTTTTATTTCTATTCTGTTCACCAAAATAGTGGTATCTGAAATTAATTCCAACAGGCAACGTTCCCTGAGGAGACCCTGGATCCTATAATCTCATACTGTAACCTAGCATATTTCCAGTTACTCCTGCCAACCCAAGACAGCGTACAGTGGCTGATGTTTATCCACGTCAGTAATCAGAAAGGGAAGGTGTTCCACTAACTTCGTTATCCCAGATCCAGCATCGGCTGTTCTGTTAAAATGCACCGCTTGTAGAAGACCCGAAAGAGATCCCTGCAACAAAGTATTATGAAGAGATACACAGTTTGTCCATTTAGAAAAATAAAACAAAGCAATACATTTTTCTATCTTCTAAGAAAAGACGAAACCAAAAGAATTAGATGTGGGTTAGATGAGATGGGGGTTAGATGACAGAAGAGAATAAAACTAAGCATCATAAAACTACGCAGTGAAGCACTGAAACGTGAAAAGTCCTTTAAGAACAAAGATGTCCCCCTCTGCGCATGAAGAACAAGCTTCGGAATACCATGCAACATCTACACACAAATACCATCTACTAAATGAAGATTATTACAAATAAATTCAGTGAGAACCATACGAAGATATTACAGTATGGGAACAGGCCCACAAATATAAAAGCAAGGCAAACTGAAGATAAAAAGAAGAAAGGACTCCAGGATCAATTGGAAAGCTAGGTGACAAGGTAACAGCGAAAGAAACAAGGAGAAAAACTGCCTGCTGCTGTGCACTGCAGGAATATTTGCATCTGCCAACAGGCCATCAAAAAGCAAATTGGCACTAAGTCATAACTCACCATTTGCTATTTATATTCTGGCAGCATTATGTTTGTGCAATTTCTATCAGTCAAAGCCTCCTTTTTGGGGGTGGGGATAAGAAAGAGAGATATCGTAATCTACTTCTGCTACTGCTGTTTGTATTTGCTGAGTTATCTTGTGCTTGATGTGTGCCTCATGCACCACTTTTTATTCAAAAATTGACATATTTATCCAAGAGCAATTTTAACACGCTAGCCTTATTCAAATAGGTACAAAGACTTTGGCAGACACTTCCAGCCATGCATTTTGTGTGATTTATGCATTGTCACATAAAAGGCAACATTTAATTGTGTGTGCGTACTGTAATCACAGCCCTGCCAGGGCACCCTGTTGGAGCAACGGAGACAAGTTTGCAGTTATTGCTAAGTCCTCTGAAGGCTGTTAAACCTGGGAGCTGGTGGAGCCCCTTTACAGAGCGCCCAGGTGCAACAACAGAGAGATACTGCTTTAATTACTTCATCCTCGTTATAGTTTTTTAGCTGGTCCAATTTCACTTCAAAACCACAAATTAACTTGGGTAAATGCTGGATAGATCATCTCACACAGTTTGGGTATGGATGAGCATTTGACGTTACAGAAAGGGTTCCTAGTACTACACTGCAGATACAGCGTTTAAAGGTGATGGGCACTTGTTCCCCTGTACAGCCCAGCACATGACTTGAAGAACCAACATCCTGACACTGCGCCAAGGAAGGAGATCATCGTCAGACTGAAGGCTGTTGAAGACCTACAAGGAGATATGCCCAGGGCTCCAGAATCTTTCTGCAATGCTATCTCCTGTTAGTCTGAAGAGTATATAGTAAGGAATTCAACCAGCAGTTGCAAAGGAGCTGCGGAGAGACAACGAGCACAAGGAGGATAAGCTATAAAAGATACGTTTTAGTGTCAAGCAAGGAAGCACGAATATGCAAACCAATATAAAGTCACATTCTTATGCATTATAATGGTCAGAGGAGTTCCTTGTTCTCGCTTCCACTTCCGCAGCTCTGTACTTCTACAGCAGCTTCACTCAAATCTGAACCACTGCTAATACGCTCTGTTGTACTTACACTGTCACCTACCTGATCTTGTAGCAAGCTGGTTGTTCCAGCTAAGCTGGGGAAATCAAAGCTTTTTATGCAGGGCTGGCCCCATGAGCTGCCTTGCCACAGGGCCAGGGGAGCATCCCTGCCAGGGCAGCAGGGGGGCTTGCCAGTGCCACCTCCGGTGGCTGCTAAGGCTGTGGCTCCATCAGCTCAGCAGCACAGGCACCCCACAGAAGCAGGCAGGAAGAGAGGGCTTGTGCCAGATTTGAGTTTTAAGGAACAAAAAAGCACAGATGACGACCCCCGATGAACATACCGAGATGAATCCCAATGCAAAAAGAAAATCCCAAGCTAAAAGGCAAAGCAAGATTGGATGCAGGAAAAGGAACCAACAGCAGACAAATAAACCTGGAGAGAGGCACTTCAACAGCTTGTGTTATCAGCAGGCAAAAATTGTTAACACACGACCATATTCAACAGACAATGCACTGAAAGGGAAATGAATGGGCAATTTATACAATTTTGCTCTTCTTTTATCCTGTACTGCTTAAGCCTTTGTTTACATGGATAGCTTTCCATTCTGTTCAAAATAATGGAAGAAAGCAACTGCAAAAGGATTCCGTGATAAAGGTTCCTCCATCTCTCAAACAGATGAGAGAATAAGTTACAGGGAAATATGCTTTTACCTGAAATTTAAGTTCCTGAAATTCACAGTGCTCTGAATGGCCATTCATCACGCTGTGTGATATAATCACATATCAGTAATGCTTTGCATCTGAGCCCAATTTCCCTGATCTTCTGCTCAAGCTTTAGTGCGGGAGCGTAAGCCAGGAGTGCACTGAAATGCCTAAAGTCTGCCATGAGATTGTGCTCTTGCAAAGCAGCACACTTATGCTGCAGTTCTTTAGCTGCAGACAACACACTTATTTAAACAATCACTCTCCAGGTAGAGGAGGAAGGCAGCTATTTTCTCCCAAATGCTTATCTTGCTCATCTGTTATGCCCCTCCGGAGCATATGGCCAGAAGCAAAGACAACTGCTTTTCATACAGAGCTTAAGGAAAATAACCTAAGCTTGACCACCCTGTGCTGGCAAAGAACAGGCTTAAGTAAATTAATCATGGCATGCGTGTGCACCACAGCACTAATGAACTGCTCCTCCAAAGCATGCTTTCCTTCGCAGCTTCCCTGTAACAATTAGGAGAGAGAAAAGCAGCACTATTGCAGTTATAATTTGCTCCCCCAGCACATCTGAGCCAGCCAGCATAGCTTGCCAGCTATGGGGTGCAGGGAAGACTCACTTACCACCTCACATGGATGGGGAGTAAAAGGAAACAAAGGAATTTGTGCAACAAGTTAGGTGCCTAGATGATAAATGAAGGCTAAGCCATTGCCCTGTGCTCCCCTTACAGGGATATACAAGCAGCTCCAGAGAGCAATTAATCTCATCCTAAAATACAAATCCGAGACAGGCATGATGAACAGTCTGTTGAAGGTACCATGTTTTTACCCTTAACTACAAATGGAAGAGCAATTAGTTGAGACTGACATCTAGTTTTAAAAACCTTTAAAGCCAGAAGAGATGACTCTGGCTCTCAGGGGGGAGGAAGGAAGCAGACAACAGTCCAGCTCCCCTCCTTCCTCTGACCCAAGTCAGAACATCCCCCCCATGATCGTGAAGGAGGAAATGCACTGAATCTCCACTTCTCCCACTGATTACCCACTCACCCACACACGTGCTCCTGAAGAAGAGGAAGGGTGCAGACGTTGAGCTGCTCGCGGGACGGCCGCCGCCTCCAAGCCGGGTGGCCCAGGGGAGCAGCCTGCAGCTGGGCCGGGAGCCCACGCTCCCCACGCAGAGCATCGCACCAGCACCCCGCAAACCAACCCACAGCAACAGATGTGGTCTGTGTTTGGGACCAGATGTGCTTGGAAGTGCTCCCGTGCTGCCTCCCGGGCCAGGCTGCCCGCGCCCCTGCCAGCACCACGCTCTGCCTTGGGATGGAGCGAACACAACACGGCGAGTCGGCTGAACCCAGGGGCAAAGGCATCAGAGAAGCCTTCCCTGACTATGCCGAGGTTAATTCGTTCAAGGCAATTACATTCATTTCCCAGTCATCTCCAAATACATCAATCCAGCCTGAAAAGGCGCTGGATCTGTTGGCAATTATATTATATTCTCACTCGTTCTGTCCATTCTATAGAACACTGTAATAAAACAAAACCAAAACAAAGCAAAAAAAAAAACCACCAAAACCCAGCAGTTTAAACAGCCTGCTGCCTTGGGTTACAGAATTTTGCTTTTGGATCCTTTTCTCTTCCATTTTGAAAAGCACATAAATTATTAACAACAGTAGCCAAAATTTCCAGCCTTTCACCAAGGGCGTTCTAATCATCTGTCAGCAAAAATCAGAGTTTATTGGGTATCTACTAATACTGGGTATCTCCTAATACTCTTCTGCTGAGAAAAGTGTAGCTGATCTGTTTCAGAATTGCAGAAAAAAAAATGTTTTTCTTCTTCTAATTTCAGAAGATCCAGCAGGGTTGGTGTAACAATTAGTGAATATTTAAATTCTTGATATTCATTGGAAATGGTCTGACAGCGATGGCCAAATAATTTCAGGCATGAGAAGAAAAGAAAGTCTCAGGCTGATGAATAACTGACATTTGACCTGCTGTTCATTTCCTAAGCTGGAAAAAAATGCAGCTCGTATAACAGTTGAAGCTGGCTAAGAAAGCATAAAACACTGTTTCATGTTTCTGCACTGCCTTATTGTCTAATGCTCTTTTTTAAAAAACTGTTTTATTCTCTCAGAAACTTTAACGGCTACAATATGTGTATTGAGGAGAGGGGCAAATAGCTAGGACAAAGCAATTACCATAGCCCATAAATGTTACAGAAAATAATTTAAACGTTTATAAAAATGCAGATGAAATTTCAGATTTAATAGAATAGTGCAATGTCTGTACAAATTTCTAACAGCAAGGATTACGTGTGCTGTGGTAAGCAGTTAGACTTTTTAATATTAGGCTTTTCCTGGCATACTTACACTGGCCTGAAGTTGGCAGGGAGTACCCGTAATAGAAGGCATTTTCCCCACAAAGGAAGTAGGAACCACCATTATATGGCTGCACAAACAAAACCAACCGAACGGAAAGCCCACCCCAGAACATCAGTCTTAAAAAACACAGCCCCTGCAGGATTATGAGGTCCTTTTTTTAATGAAAATTCTGGGCATCAGGCACAGAAATTCCCTGCCAACGCACAACATCTGAACTCGAGTAGAAGATAAATGCTTTTTTTAAAGACCATTTGGTCTTTATTCTCAGATATTCCAAAGATGAGGAAGTCTTTCTCTTCTGAGAGGAAAGCAAATTGAAATGAAATGTTTACAGCTGATGTTTACTAAGGATTATACCCTCACTCTGCTTTCTATTAAAAGACTCCTGTCGCTTAAGGAACCAGGTGTTAATCCCTCAAAGCGAATGACATTTCCCAAGCCTGCATATTTCACAAAGCTTGAACACTTCCAGAGGGAAAGAAGGTTTACACGAGACAGAAAACAGATGTTTAATAAACTGGGGTAATCTGACAGGCAAGCATGTTTTGGTCTTTCCAAAAGACAGCCGCAAAAAGGCAGCAACTATTTTCTTCCAGACACAATAAAGATGACTTGGGTTTGTTTTTAATTAAAGAGACCAGAGCCTAATTGAAAGAAGAATCCTTACCTCCTGTGTTATACTTTGATCTCAGCTTTGAAGCTAATGGGAGAGAAACAGCTCTGACTTTCCATTTAGTATCAGTAGTATCATTCCAGTCAAATCAGCATCATTCACCCCCGGATGCGGATATGATCACTGACAGGCATCCTGTCAGTCATGGTTAAACCTGGTCTGAGTCAGAGTCATCACAGCAGCCTAACGTGAGAATCAGTCAAGCCTTTGGCATTACCTGGAAAGGAACAGCACTGACTCTTCCCGCTTAGGAACAGTTTTCGAGCAGATTATTTCTGTCATTGAAACAACTATAGAAATAAACATAGTATAAATTGCACAGCGGTATAAACATTAAGGGATTATTCCCCCAGAATGATCTCCAGTAAATGCAACCATCAGCTCTTTTTCCTGTCCTTAGAAACTTACTTTCTTTTCGACTTAAACTGCTTTGAATCTACAGGAGAGACTGGATAAAAACTAACACATGAAATCCATTAGTTTTGCTATGGTTTTATACAATTAACCCCATTCTCTTCAAACTAACTGAAACTCGTACAGTCCAACCTCTCCTGTATAATACACAACTTGTAACTGGCAGTGTTGCGTTACCTAAGTCATACGGTTGAAGTGTCAGCCTTTCAAAATGTTCCTGATCTATTTATTATCATTATGTGTACAAATGTGAAAAAATATGCTTCCTCCCTCACATTAGTCATTTTTTGTTAAAGCTGTTGTTCTCTTACCTAGCAGAAAAGGACTGCATTTCTATCGCATAGCCATAACTCAACTGAACGTTAGCTGAAAGAGACTGGTCTATTTTGGACCTCTGTGGCCTTCCAGTTAGCATATCTAACTTCTTCTTCAGCGAACATAGCCAAACTGGAAGTTATACTTGGAAGAAAAAAGCAAGGAACAAAAATCAATTACACATTTGCATGCAACCTTTCCATACAGCCAACGCCACGGCCAACAGCTGTGAGTGCTGTTGGTATTAACTTTGAACTTGTGCCCTGATGTTCAGGCACTGACCACCTGTAACTGCAGCTGAAGCCAGCTCTTGTCTGAGAGCTCAGGACAGAATCAAACGAAAGGTACGGAAATTTAGTCATAAAAAGCTGAATAACTTCGGAGGGGGAGGATATTCTACACACTTTATCTTCTCATAGCAGAACACAGAAAAACATGCTTGAAAAGACTATGACTGATGATTGATGACAATTTTTTTATTTCCCTTTCACGTTAAAGACAGTAAATACCAAGGGGTTTTTTTTTTGTTTGTTTGTTTTTGAGGGGGAAGCAGTGCCTACTCTTCCTGTGTCTCCCTTCAAGCATCTGTATTTGCCTGAAAAAGATTCATGCGAACAGCTAATTGGGCTGGCAATGAAAACTAGATGTGCAGATGTGTAATCCAGGATTATCTATTCAATGTTTTACTGGCTTTTTGAAGTGTAGGAATTTTTGGATATTCAGCGATTATATATTTTCTCAACAAGACAGAATATAACAGTTTTCTTACATACCCTTCCTTTCACAGTATTGCATTTGCAAAGCTTGATGGAAAGGCCTTCAGAGGGCTTCTGTTTTTCAGGTCTCCCACACATCTCTCCACTCTCTCCATACACTTTACGGGTGTTTTTGACAAAAAATATAATTTACAGACTCATATGAAGCTATGGGGACCTCTTCCTTTTAATGCCAAAAGTTGGTCAGAACTTCTCCTTGGCGAAGAAGAAATGATACCAGAGTTACATCACTTCTAACCAGCCCAAAGAGCAGGAACGTTGGTGGGGAGGACTGGAAGTAGGTCATCCTTTTCTGCTGTTTTGTCATACAGAGCAGACACAGAAATCTCAAGGAGTTTGCGCTCATAAAAACAGGTCGTTTGCATATGGTGGGAGGAAGGGGGTTGTTTAAGTGCAAGGGGGTTGAGTCTTGTCCCCTGGAAGACAATTAAAAAAAAAAGACAAGACGATAAAAACATCCCACAGCCTAAGACCTTTTTGCAGTGTTAGCTAACGGGTAGGCTGAACCTACATCAAAAGAAGTTCTAGGAGCAGCAAGGAAGGAGGACTAGGCAGATGGATAGAACCAATTATTTTATTTCTTTCTCAGAAATGAGGAAGGAATAGCGCAGCACCAGTATCTGTTTCTATTTCTGCACAGAGCTCATGAGCAAACAGTAAAGTGATACAACTTACACTTTTTACCATCCTACAAGGTACAGAATAAGCAGCAATAAAACCACTCAAAGTTTGGCCCATTTGCTAATGCAGAAAAGAACGTTGAGCAAAATTCCTGAAACTGTGAGAAACACAATACCTTCTCGGTTTGTACTTATATCATATTTTGAAGGGTTTTTTTCATAATTGTGGCTGCCAGGAGCTGAAGTTTTGGAAAGAGTGGTTTCAGACCCTCAGTCATGCAAAAAGCTTTTACTTCTCCACTGAAAATCAAGCCTACAGATGTGCTTAGGCATATATGTTTTACATCTTCTGCCCACAGCCATACTTGCTGCTCCTAAAATATTTTGCTGAAATGGTGTCACTTACTTTCTTCTGTGTATACTGCACCAGTCTGGCTAAAACCAGCACACTTATAAATGGGAACATGGGTTTTCCAGCATGAATAAACATCTCAATTTGCATGTATTAAGAGTTTTTTTAGTTCTGTCAGATGGGCCTAAAAATTTGATGCCTTTTAGGGGAGACTGAAAAATATGAGTATTGTTCCATTTGACTATGCATAACTTGAAGACAAAAGGCTTTAGAAATCTGCTCCAAAACACTTTTTAATCAAAGAACAAAGCAAATTTCACAAGATTTGATTTTAAAACCAATTGGACTCTCAATGCACCATTTTCAAAGAGTTTTAGGAGCTTTTAGCAGCTGTGAAAAGAAAATATTATCTCTGGGATAATAGGGACATCAGTACTACACATGATAAGCAGCACAAGTTTCATATCTGATACTTTAAACTAGAACTGTATTTTTGGATAGTGACGCATACCCAAAGACTGCTAACTTCATTCTGTTCACTGTAGATACTTGATAGGCATTCTGAAGGGCGCAAAACCATGACAAGCTGCTGCATAGGTAAGTATTTCAACTTCATAACAATTCAGTTTAAGAGTCTAGAGGACTTTCTTCCTGCTTCTAGAAATTCTGGGACTGCACACACAATTCTAGTCAGGTCACAAACAGCAGCAAAGAGCAAACTGAAAAGCGTTATGTGTACACACAAAACAAACAGAAAAACATGTTATGAACAAGTGAAAATTCTTTTTTATGTGCATTTTCCTAATCATTTCCACTTTAACACAGGGATAATATTTTACTAGTTGCCACAAGCAATTTTATACAGTAACATTTTATACAGTATAGATTGAGTGAGATCAACGTATCTCACTGGTTACCCCCCATTTCACAGAAGGGAAAATTGAGCCAATGAAGGCAGGGAAGTTACCATGGTGACCTAAAATGCATGTAACAAAGGATGAAATTTGAACTCAGGTTTCCAGTTTCCTATTCAATGAACCTCAAGAACTCTGAAAAATATACATTCCAGTACCCTTTCATAACACTAACAGTGTTCAACAACCTCACGTGTTAATCACCTAAGTGTGGCACATCAAAATTACTAACAGCCAGATAGTATAAAACATTATTGTTCTTTGTATCAAAACTAATTCAAACTAATTCTTCTGATCACACATACACACACACACAAGCAGTAGTAACCGTTTGCTTACTTGGCAAGTACAAACCTAGATTAATATCAGTGTGCACTGACTGTACAGAGAAACTTTAGATGGGATTGCTTTGATTCTTCCCTTGCACTCAGCGCATGTGTGAGAACTTGGTGTCTTTAAGAGTGATAAACTGGTGAAAACTTTGATGATTTCAAGTTACCACTCTGAGGACCTGCCAGAGGGATAAAAAAATCATCTGTGTAGTGTTATGTTTATTAGATCAAGGGCAAAAGAGCACCACAGAAATATATAAAACGTTCAGAAAGCAGAGGAAACCACTGATATAATATGTGAGGGGGAAAAAACACCAAAAACTTTCATCTCCTTTCATCTCTTTTGAAGCTGTTCAAGCAGAAACTAATTCTATTGCACCATCATATATTTACCTTTGATATAACAGCCCTTTTCCCTGCAACATGAATTCATTAGCCACAGAATCACAGAGCCGAGATATAAAGAGAACTGGTTTAAAACCATGCATTTTTAGAAATGCCTCAACAATCTTTAGCCACCCCGACGCCCACACCCTTACCGGAACATCAAAAGTTTCTTGCGTGTCATCCAGCATCTGAATCTTGATGGAGACAAGTTTTCCCGGAGGCGTCATAGGTGGTTTCTGTCCATGCTCCAAGGTACTGATCCCAGCGTTCTCCTGAGCTCCCAACCGGGATCCTGCTGTTGGTCTCTGCTCTGTTTCACCCATGTTTAGAGAAACACGTTTCTTATATCTGAAAAGGGAATAAAGGCAAAGAAGACTATATCACTAATAAGTAGGAGTTGTTGCACATAATATACTTACAACTGGTAAACTACCACATCGTGATCCTTAACACAAAGTAATACTATTATGAACATATATATATTTTATATCATATGAAGGCAGGAAAACGAGGTGAACTTTACAATTTTTAAAATGCAGAGGCTAATCACCTGCTAGGGTAAGGAAGACAGACCAGTTGGAGTACTGCACAATGAGAAAAGAATAATATTCCATTCCTCTTGAAAAACAAAACATGACCACTTTGGAAACAGACCATGACACAACCCAGATCTAAATGGGTTATTGCTAATTTTATGTACTTACAAATTAGGCTGTTAGCAGCCAAACCCAGGACTCCCAGAGATGGGTGGAAGATGAGAAAAGCAGGTGGGGCAACTCACCACCTGCCAGCCATCATCCCCTCCTGGCCTTATCAGCACTTTCTCCTTTGCTCCTTCCAACCTTCCCTGGCCTTTTTGCAGCTGCCAGTGTGCTGAAGGCTCTGTGAAGCATGAGAGCTGAAGGGGTATAAGATGACCCCAATTAAATGGCCTCAATATTTGGTTTCCTTTGGGGACCAGATGTGCTGTAGAATGTGGAGCCTGACACAGTCCCACTGGCGGGTCAAGGACTGTGAGAACAGGCCATAGGAAGTCCAGAAAAAGCCAGAATAACATCACTGGTTGGGAAAAGCAAGGCTTCCCAGCACAGGCAAACCTGGCTTCTCGTGGAGCCCTGTAAGGGGCATGGGAACCCCAGGGCATGCTCCTTCCCCACCATGCTAAGGGAAGGCTCCACCTGTACCAGCTCGCCAGCACAGCTCACTGAATAGGGAAGTCTTCTTCGTATCCATGGAAAGAAACCTCAGAAACTGGCTTGCTAATTTTGTTTCCATGCAGCTTTCGCACTGCCTTACACAGCGTTTCCTGCTAAATAAATATTCTATCCTAAAAAAGAGAGCAGAGCTGCAACAGTGATTCAGTGTGATTTTTCATTAACTGGCACAGCTTTGAACCTTCTTTTTTAATTCAAGGATCATTAGTTTTACTTGTCAACTGTTACACATCATACCAGAATTTTATTCCTTTTTTTTTTTTTTCCACATCTGACATTCTAGCTGGATTTCTGATGAAACCTGCTGCTACTGTCTATTTGTCTTTCTTGGTAACTGCATTTCCATTCCCCGTGACTTTTATATGCTGATCAATGACCATTAAAAAAACATGTAGCACACAGAAAGAATGGAAATGTAACTTTCCAGCTGAACAGAGCTATAAGAATAGTACTGCCAATCACAGCCTGGCTTTTACTCTGAGGTTAAAATTATTGAGAAGCCTATGGGAAAAACAGAGAGCACAATACAGCCTATGTACTAGTGAAATGTCTCACCAGTTCTACCGTATACTATAAAGACCAGTGCCATGTAATAAGATACTATAAGGAGGGAATAAAAACAATCCTGTCTTTGGCAGGCTATACTATTTACTGCACATCACTCTTCCATTTCCTGACCAATCTGTTCCCACAGACCTTTAATGCAGCGAGTAGCTCGGAGTGAAAATTTTTTAAAACAGTACTTTGATTAAAAGAAAAAAGCATTAGCTGAGAGGGCAGGGAATGAAAAATCAGGGACCACACACCTCTACATCTCAACTCAATAGGCACAAGTGAAGGAGAACAAAAACCAGCAGGAAACCTAGAAGCTTCCCCAGAGGACAACAGCGAGTATAGCTAAACGTGGCGAACCAGCGAGTTTTGCAATGAAACAGCACTATCCTACTCATCGGGGTTGAAGAGATGCTAGTGAAACCCAGCCAAGCACAAGCCAAATACTAATGAGAGGCAAATGCACTTCATAAATTTTCATCAATTGGCATTGTGATCTAAAACGTAAATGGAATCGATTCAATTGATTTTATTCTTTAAAATTAATTAAATTGAAACCTTTTATGAGACAAGAAGTGTCAACAAGAAAACTGCAGTTGGAGGCAGGAATTCCAGGAAGAAAAGAGAGAGAGCTATATAGCAACACTCTTACAAATAAACTCACAAATAAACTTGATTTTCCTGGCACTTAAGTACACAGGAACTTTTAAACACTGGAAATACGACTAGATGCAAATACTGTTAATTCAAAAGCTGTTTTAAGAGCTCTCCTAAAGCCACCATATGCCACAGACAGCACCAGTACTGAAGAAAGGACCTCTACAATTGCTAGGAGTAGCAAATTGCTGGGCTAGGTACAGACATTTGAAGTGGACAAAGAGGAAAGCTGTTCTACTTAATAGTTCCAAAATGTAGGAATTAATCCAGCCCAATTCAAGAGATACCATTAAATATTCAACATAAGGAATTATTATGGAGCTCAAACCTTTCTGTGAATGTTCTTCTGACTAGATGATCCAGTGGCCCACACACACATTCAGACAGGCCAATAAACTTGGTGAAATAAGGAAAAAAGACCCGAAGTTAGGAGCCAAAAGAAACATGGAGGAAAAGTACAAGCCAAACCACTCCACATACACAGCTGAGAGGTTTATTATTATTATTATTATTAACAGCGAGTAATATAGAAACTCTTGTAATATATATTGAACCATTCAGTTACATATGCACATTTCACATTGGAAGCAAAGACCTAAGAAGTATTGGCCACGATGATCACTTGTATCTGCTACTTGCAAATTAAAAGCAGACCTTTCCTTTTTTTTTTTTTTTTTTTTTTCTTTCTCTCTGTCTCTAAACATCAGCATGCCATATTGGACATTACTTTTTGTATGTATGATGCTAGCCTCACTCACTATGGTGCTGTTGTAACATGGGCACAATGTATTTATTACGCTTTTACATAAAAGCAGCCTTCAAACTTACAATTACCCGCTCTAAAATAATGCAGCACATCTGGCAAACTGCACACCTTTCCACAAATCACTTTGATCTAGATGACCAAGAAGGTCACAGAACGTAAGAGAACAGTAGTAAGCAAATATTAAGCAAACCTGAGGGGGGATACCTAATGTCTGTCACAATGAGGCTTAGGTTTGGACAGAGGATGGAGAATTATAAATACACTCTCACCCTCCTCGGACCCTTCGCTGAGCCAATAAACCTTGCTAATCCAAAAGAAAATAATTCAGTGTTTTGTTCTTTGCTGGGCTGGCAAATTAAATCCACTCTTGGTGTGCTGGCAAACCTAAGGCCAGGGTGAGCTAAGCCCAGCCAGTGTTTCTTGCAGGTGCTGGCAGGCCAGCAGATTGACTCAAGCCATCTCACATAACTCTACCTGAAACACCTGGAGGGCATCAACTACAAAAAGGTACAAATGCCATCAGATAAATTACTAAGTGTGTCTTAGTCCAAACCACACATTAACAATCCAGTTACACAGATACTGCGCGGTCAGATGAAAATTTTAAGTTCTTTGCACACTCACGCAGTAGCTGGACGAAGGCCAAGATGGGGCTCAGCTTAATGTCATTGCGGTTCTCGGTGTTCAAAACTGTGCCTGAACAGGTGCATTTTATAGCGTTTGAAAGGCTCAGGCCAAATAATGTTTCCATGTATTTTTCTTTGGCAGGAAGAAAAACCAATTAAACTGACTTAGCAGTACTCTAACGGGACCTAGGAGTAAAAGCAACACCTTTTTGTCTTGGTGGGGAGAACAAAAGGTTACAACAAATTATGAAATACTGAAGAAATAAAAGAAGAAATAAGCCAGTGTTTGAAACACGAGCAGAACTCCCGTTGGAATATTCGCTAATCTAATCTGTTAATTACTCTGCGTTTCTGTGAGACAAGGAGGTTGGACACTTGATGCAAAAAGCTCCTGAAGCCTGAAGGCTCCTGTTGCTGGGGGAGCGTCTCACCAGGTGTGGAGGCCTTTCCCACTTCTGTTTTGTTAAGGCACGCTTTCAAAGCACACAACAGAAGGAAGCACGCTGTTCATTATTCCCCTTTTAAAGGTGGGGAAAGCAGGCCCAGTGGGATGGCATGACTGGCCTTAAAGGCTACTGAGCGGAGCAGTGGCAAGGCCGGAGGAGCAGTCCAGGCCTCTCAGAAGCCGGCCCACCGTCTCCCAGATCAGGCGGTAACGAGACGTCTGAAAGAAATTAATGTAGTCAATATAATACCAGATGAGACGACTCAAACTGTCTCAAAGACTTATAAACTCTTAGTAAGAACTAAGAAGGCACCAGAGGACTAGAAAAGAACAAATTTGAAACAGACCTGCCAAGGCATAATGAATGTGGAGCAGCAAAGAAAAAAAGGGGCGATCCAGGCAGCCTACCAGCATGGGCTCGTAGGGCTCAGCTTTCTGTAAAATTTTTGGAAAGCCTCAGCTGCAGAGAGGATTATATGGAAATACTACCGTAAAGTATTCTTCCTCAGTTCTAAGCACCTTCATCTTGCAGAAAAACACAGAATTTGACACCAAAAAAAAATTAATAAGTCAAATAAGTCAGTTATGAGGAAAGACAGGATGATATGCACAGGTTGAACGTGGAGGGCTCTGTGAAAGAAGCTGACGATGCCACTGCTCCCAAAGGCCTGTCCAGCCCTGCACCAGACATTAATGCCTCCACAGCAGAGGTAGCAGGACGTGTCTGAACCTCAGCTGCTTCGCTGCAGAGGCCAATTCATCAACCGCTTTTCGTATGATGCACCGATTCTTCCTATTTCCTTTTCCCTCCCTTGGACAACAAAGTAGGCAAAAATGTATGACAAAACACACGTAATGGATCTGTACTGTCTTCAGTAAGGGAAAATTCTATACCCTCAGGAAAAATTGCCAAAAAAGCCACATTTTCATTAATGTACCAGAATGACCATAAATATCAAATAGGAAAGCAAGTTTCTTGGATCCGTATTTTAAAAGGGATAATAATAAAATAACAAGCAAAGTGGAACAGGAAGACAGAAATTGAATATAGTCTGAAATGATGAGGAACGGATGCAGGGCCAATATGTCTCAGGTTTTTGTATTTTGTGAAACGTTATCCCAATTAATTTTCACAATTCCATGGCAGACAAACTAAGCAAATATAGTGACAGTCCATCTGCACCAGGTGTACCACTGATGTAAGGTGACCCCCGAGTCAAAAACTGTGGATTGAAATCTGGCTGAACAGCTGGGCCCAGAGGGTAGTGGTCAGCAGCCCAAAGTCTTGTTGGAGGCTAGTAACGAGCTGTGTATCCCAAGGGTCAAAACTGGGTCCAATCCTGTTGAATATCTTCACTAAGGATCTGGACGATGGGGTAGAGTGCACCCTCAGTAAACTTGCAGATGCCACAAAACTGGGGTGAGTGGCTGGCTCACCAGAGGGCCATGCAGCCATCCAGAGGGACCTCGACAGGCTGGAGAGGTGGGCTGACAAGAATCTCATCCAGTTCAACAAGCAGAATGACAGAGTCCTGCAGCTGGGGAAGAACAACCCCAGGCCCCAACACGTGATGGGGACCACCCTGTACTCAACATTCATGAGGCCATACCCATAGTACCGTGTCCAGTTCTGGGCACCGCCCAGTGCAAAAGAGACATGGACATACTGGAAAGAGTCCAACAGTGGGCCACAAAGATGATGACACAGAGACTTGAGCACCTCCCCTATGAGGAAAAGCTGAGAAACCTTGGGACTTTTTAGCCCAGAGAAGAGGAAGCTCGGGGGGAATCTCATCCATGTCTGTAAGTCCCTGAAGGGAGGATGCAAAGAGGACAGAAGATCTTTTTGGTGGTGCCCAGTGCCAGGACGAAAGGCAATGGGCACAAACTGGAACACAGGAGGCTCCCTCTGACCATTGGGCAGCACTTCTGTGCTGTGCGAATGATGGAGCCCAGTTGAGGTTGTGGAGTCTCCTCCTTGGAGATCTTCAAAATCTGCCTGGACCTGGTCCTGGGTGACCTGCTCTGGGTGGCCCTGCTGGAGCAAGGGTTGGACCATATGGCCTCCAGAGGTCCCTTCCAGCCTCACCCATTCTGTCATTTTCTAACAGCCACAATGCTAATGGCTGGCCGCCAGAGCAATAAATGGCAAATTTTCGAGTCATGCCAACTGAAACAACTGAATCAGCTATGTTCAAGGCAAACAATAATGATCAAAATTTGGTTCTTGAGTGGGAGTCACCAGTCCTCAAGTGGGACATCCGTGTTGGAATGCCTGGACATGACAGATCTATCCTTTTTAAAACACAGAACACGTCTGGTAGGAAGGAGAAGTCTGCAACAGAGAAGAGAGGATTTTTTCAAAAGCTTTAAAGTCACCATCATATTATGAGTCTTTGGCAGTTTCTCATGGGAGAATATCAAAAGATTTCTTGGAAAATCTTATCTTTAAAGTCCAATTTTCTTAAGGAACTACTGAAAACTACAAACAGCTGCCTCATTAAAAAAATGTTCATGCTTCACATTATTCTGCACAGAACATCATACACACCTGAAATTACACAAAGACCCTGACAAAGAAAAATATACATTAGAAATCTGACTTAAATCCAGAAAATTTTCATTAGGCTAATGGACCTGCATTTTTGTGGAAGCAAAGAAATGCGATACCAAAAGCTTGTAATAGAAAAGTAGTTCAAGCTTGAAGGGCAGTAGCACAGGCACAGGTGCAGGGTAAGTTTAGTTGCTCAGCTTCTAAAGGAAATGTTGTAAACAGAAGGTGGTTTCTGGATTCCTGTTCTGACTGCTGTCTGCTCCTGCTCACATCCACAATGCTCAGATAGAGAAAGAAATATTATTAAAAAGCTGGTTCTCCTGTTTCATTGGACTATTTTCTGGGATTTAAAAGAAAAAAAAAAAAAAACATTCTAAATGATGATTGTTTCATGAAGTCAGAAGCAGGGATCTTCTAGGTGATCTATGGTACAGAAGATCAGCACTACAGGCTCATGTTTAGTCCCCTGTACAGGCAGCAAAGAACAGGATGACAGGATGGTGAGTGAGCTCCTAAACTGGGTTTAGTTTTTAAACATGGATTTATTAATTTATTATTTTATTATTCCAGCCCCTAAAGACACAGAAAAATCAATCTCTTAATACCTGCCTGTCCAAGAAACCACCATGGCTGTCTACTTTTTGCGGGCCTCAGAACTGGATATTCTAGCATTCTGCAGACTTACTAAGATCTGCAGCAACAAGGAAAGCCCTTAAATAAGGCAGAGTATCTATAAGAGAATAAAATTCATCACTTGTCATGAAAATAAAGACAGCCCATAAAGTTACCCCTATTGGTCAGACTCTGAAATCTCTACATCTCACTGTTTTGCTTGATCATACCAAATTAGCTAGAATATGAAACCAATGTCAAATTCCCAGACCCTAACACAATGGCACAGAGCTGCTGGTCAGCCATTAGCTACTGCGTTACTAGTCCCAGAATTTGGCATTGCTTTTGTATTCTAGCTAACTTGGTGTTACCAAGTAAGTGGACTGGATAGCACTACCAATCAGAGCACTTAGTCTGTCCATCTACATGACTACACCATAGAAACTGGGTCAAGGAACACGGAAACTTTACAAAAGGGATAAATGGCTTTACAAAAGCTCAAACCACTCAGCACACCAGTAACGTAGCCTGAAAACCAGAATAATGAATGTATATGTATGTACAGGACAACACGCAGCATTAAAAACACCTCTTGCAAGCCTGTCTGTACTCTGTGCATTCAGAGTACCCACGTTCATTACTACTCCTACCTCTAGAGCCATTCAGCTTCCCGCTCGAGCTCATTTATCTTCATTACATTCAGGTCCTCAAGCTGTTTGCAATTCTGTGGCGCTAGCAGCTGTCCCAGATTCCAGATCTTCTGCCAGATGTCAGCAAAGAGCAGTCCCATCCTGCACAAATCTGATGCACGCTATCTTTTTCCTCAACTACACACCTGTCAGTAGATCTATCAACAAGTACAGTAATACATTTCTGTATGCTTTTGCAATTGTCTCTGAAAAATCTCATCCCTTAAGCATAAATACAGATTGCTCTGTGATTCAAGCCAGTCTAGTCTGCAAATAGTATTTAAAGGAAAAAAAGGAACAACTAGAATTATTTTTGATGACTGTCAACAACATTAACAAGGCAGTAAATATACTGACTCCCTGTGCTCCACTTTCCAGACAACCTTGCATTAGAAAGTTCTTGCAGGCAAGGAACGTGTTTTTTTTTCCCCTGCATCTCACACAAGCAAAGCCGTATATACATATGCATATATATATGTATGTGAGCAATTACCTTAAGTGAAGCTCATCCCCCTAAAGGAACTCCTCAGAAAACTCTTCACCCAAGTTACTCGTGGGACTAGCTGCGACCATTCCCTAAGCACTAGGGACGTGCTTCCACTATTTATTCTTCACCATGTACCCTTGTACCACTGATCGATACTATTTACTTCAGTCAGGAAAGCTAATATCACATTCAAACCAAGACAGACAATTCTGAAGTTTTTCTTCAGCTTTTACATCACCAATTCCAAGGCACTGTACAAACAGGTAATTCCGGCTATTCCTGGAAGGCAAATTAGCATCTCGTCTGCTAAGCAATGGGAACGATCAGCTCCAACTGATAGTTAGTGACTCTCCCCCAACAACTGTGCTTTCCCTTTGAAACCAGTGACTGAGTCTAAGCAAAATGGGGAGCTCCAGTCAAGCTCCTGGAGCCATGAATCCCTTAACAGCCCAGCAGCAGGTATTGCTACACAAACACTCGGTTTACTATTAGACAGGGTAAAATTTGAATGAAATATTGCCTTCTTGCTTTGCATTTATTGTATGATTGCTTACATACCTTGTAAGTGGTTTATGACTTACTTGTATGTGAAGTTCAACGCTATCTTTCTTTGAAAATACTTTCCTGACACTTTACTGTCCCAAACAGACTACATCTTTTCTGCTTTACCCTACGGGGGGATGATATTTCTTCTTTACTATGAAATTCACAAGCTGCTTTCGGAGATGTTTTAAACAATAGTTTGAATATTGCCCAAACCCTTCCTGCTTACATTTCAATTGCCTGTGTAAGAAATGATGCTTAGGAGGAATTTGCAAGCTGCTGGTATCGTCTACGTATATTTGATTTCATTGACACCCCTTCTATTTTGCATAACTATTTGTGCCAATTCTGCCAATAAAGCTTATGAAAAAGAAGAACTTCAATATGCTTTAACAAGTGACAAAATGCAATCTTAAAAAATCCATTAAAAATAGGAGTATAGACTGCATGAAATGCATGTAGAAGTCACCCGGCTAGTTCTTTCCTGATAACATAATGTGCTGCAGAAGTGACAAAGTACACGTTACCACTTCATGAAGACCTAAACCCTTTTAAAGCTGAGGTACAGAAGCATTGCCATGTGGGCAAAAAGCTATGGTAAAAAAGCTTGTTATGGACAGAAGGGCTGTGGGAGCTTTATTGCCACATGGCACATGCTAGGAACATACAAAAGAGAGCTTAAGAAAACCTCTCTTTATTTTGTGTTCCCAGCTAGAGGAGTTTCTTGATCAACGGGGGGTCACCACCAGAGCCCACGGTTTGTCAGCTGAAAATATAAGCGAAGTGGGTAAGAACTTAAAGCAGTCTGGTGGTTCAACAGTAATACAAATCCCTCCTGAAACCATTAAAAGCATTTTTCAAAACCCTTTCATGCCATCACTCTGCATAAATAAAGCTGTTGCACCAGCTGGAGTGCTCTGGGCTCACTCACCCATACAACACCTCGTGTGAAAGCCAAGCCGAATGTGCTTATAGTAGAAGAAAGTAATCTGATTTCCTTCCAGATTTAACAGAATTCTGAAAGGGATCCAGCAACTCATACCCAGCCTCAAGTATAACGCAAACGTTTTTGCACGAAATAAAAACATGTCAAAAGAATAAATAACACGCTACGGTAATACTACTGTTCAGCAGTTGGGGGAAAATCTCATACGGTGCTGTTTTTGAGAAATAGGCAGCTTGGGGGGAATATTATTTCTCTGAACCAAGTACGAATAGACAGTAGAGGTATTCTCAGTGGCTCCTCCAGAGAGCTGTCAGGAACCGAAGCCCAACCTGGGCATTCGGCAGCCCCTCGGAGGAACTTCTGCCCCTTCCCTGAGCACACGGACAACGAGCCGAAGATGCTGTGGTCAGCATGCAAACACCTCGTTCTTTCTCCTACTGAGAAAGAGACAGGTTACGATTTGTTGTGCTGACGATATACGGCACAAGGACAGAGCAGAAGCTTGGGAGCTCACCACCATGCACAATGCACTACACAGAATCACCCCATGGCCCAGCAGCTCGAAACCGCAGAGGACAACGACGCCCGCGTTCAGCACCATGCACCCGGGGAAGATGCCTACCCAAACATGTTACGTTGAAGCCACAGTGGTCTTGACTAACTTCCTTTTTGCCCAGAGCTTGTGATCAGACTCCCACAAAATTATTATATATACACAGTCTATCGTCTTCCACCAGGAAAAACATACTTACGGTCTCAATTGTGTGCTCGGTATACAAGCCACTATAAAAACAGGAAAAAAAAATCCTGCACGTTTTAAATATTTAGACATTTGTTCTTGAAAGAGCCTTTTTGTGTTTGTAGAACTGCTCAATATAATAGAATATAGAATGATTTTATTTTTTTTAATAATTCTTTTAGCAGAAGCCTTCATTATGCTTGACCAACAAAACACCGCACATGGTAATGACCCAGCTCCCAGTAAGAAATGCTCGTACCATCAGGAAAAATAAATTGCTTTATGTACTGCTGCTTGGAAAACAACTTAATAGACTCATTGGCATCCTGGTGGACATATAATGAACGGGCCAGGAGGCATGACTGTATAGTATCTAAATTGAAATATCCTATAGTGTTCAAAAATGATGTCTTTATTTTTCCTTCAGAAATAATTGTAAAACTTAAAACCAAACTTTCAAACTTGCTTAGGTTTCTGTCTCAGTTCTTTTCGTTTCTAATAGTATAACCACTAAAAGAGCCAAGCAGAAACTCTACCTGCGCTGAGCAGTGCCGTCTAGACACTGTCTGTCCCTTTCTGTCTGACGACAGCTCTCCTGATCTTTCAAGATACAATACCTCTCTGTCTTTAGATAATTGATAACACTGCATTTACTCCATGAACAGCTATCAGAGATACTACGAGACAGAGACACAGATATACTGCTGCCACAGGTAAGTCCTCACTTTATATCCAGCTAAAATATAAGTATTGTATAAGCATCGTGGAGACTAGGGTTGTTCTTCATAAAAGACAGACCAAAAATGCCATTAGGTGATGTTATGTCTGCAAAATAAACTCCTTTTCCCACCACAACTTACTTCACAATGAAAGCTGGCATAAGTCACTCCAAAGCACAGCACTGTTATTGCAAATTTTAGGATCTGGAGGAGAAGGGCGCACCTGTTCAACCACACCATCATACCTTTATCAGCAAACCTGTTTCAGTGCAGATCACATCCCTGTGGATTCTGTTAGATTTCAAAACTAATTACTTGCTTGGAAGTGTGAAGAGGCATTATCTGTAGCATCTGTACTTTTTACCACGGAAGGGGCTAGTGGAAAGCATCGATTCTCTTGTTCTGTTCTCTTCCTTGCAGCATTTGCAAGCAGAGAAAGCAGAACTACTGCCAGAGCTGCCCATCGGTCTGCACCATCCTCCTTAAAACATTGTCAGAAGTAGCAGCCAAAAACAGTCTTTGCGATCTGAATATAACAGAGAGGCTTAAGATTCAGATTCTTTTCTTTTTTTTTTTTGAATTAAGATATTACGATGTAGAAGTTCCCAGAGAAAGACCAAGCAGAAAGACGGACGTTGCAAGTAACACAGATTTTGACGGATCCTCCCCCTAAGTAAAAGCCTTCCAACACCACCGAGGTGCAGCTACCAGCAAGCAGCGCTGCGGGTCACGTTGGTGCGCTACGTGGGCAGGAAGACTGGGTATTGGATTGCTCTTCCCTGTGAGAATATTACGTACGCATATTCCTTTCTTGGCTCTCGCCTCTCGAGTAACTTTAGATTATGCTGAACACGGAAAGAAGCTTTTATGCCCGCATCCGATAGTAGCATAGAGCATACCCACGGCAGACAAAGACCTCTGAAGTGTGCATAACTAATATCTCCCATGAGCCTTTCCTTGCTGAGTATGCTTGAACTTCACACGCTTCCCCGGTGACAACCAGACCATGCCCATCTCCACCGGAGAAGAGAGGCGCCTGTCACATCTTTGGATTTTTGTGGTTGCCCCAACTGGTGCAGGTGCAGGCTCCGTGGGGAAACCTGGTCACTCATCCTCCCCACACCAGATCCGAGGGGGCGAAGGAGCTGACTGGGATGAGAGCCTGAAAAAAAACATGCTCCTGGGAGAAAGGTCTAAGGCCATTTGCTTCCAGAGGTGGGAACTGAGGTGAACGTTCCTGTGTCCTCCTGGCGCAGTGGGAAGCCACGGGGGAGCACAGCCACCTACCGTGGATGCGAGTCTCCTTGCTCAAACGAGAGACAGAAATCCTGCATGAGGACATAACGTTTGCAACTGTAATGGGAGCCTTCATTTTTAAACAGCAGGGATTTTCATTTTTTTCTTTAAGTAAGAGAAAATTGCATGCCTTAAAGGAAGAGTTAAGAATTGGAAATTGTTTGGTTTGAAGCATGCAATCAGACCGTAAGTCCCTGTTCTTGCACGCCCTAAGCTGCACAGATTTCCCCTCCCTGACCCTGCCAAAGACCACTCTGCCTCATTCACAGTACAGGATAGCACCATCAATTAAGGGGAAGGTAATCAGTATTCATTCTTCCCTCCCTGCTCCATCATTAAAGCTTATTAACTACTCACACTCTGCTGTTAAGACAGAATTTAACAAGCGAGTTTCTGCACTTTCTGTATAGCAGGCTGTTTTAGTCTCAGTAAGTGCTTAACTTTAACTTCATGATACCCTTGTGAGATGGGAAGGAATGATATTAGCCATACCTCATATATGGGGAATTACAGACAGAAAACCCAGGTCCTCCAGATACGGAGATACTGACCCAGAGGGAGTCTGAAGTCTAAATCTGTTTATTGATCTAGGTCAGACAGACTGAAATCCAAGGTAAATCCACCAATTCTGTATTCCCAAACTGAGACTCTGAGGCTGAAATCATTCTTCAAGTATTTCACATTCTGCAGCTTTCCTTAGATATTATTACAGATCCTTTTACTACAGGCTGCATTCAGGAGCATGAGGCTTTCTGAAAATTAGCTCACAAATCTCAGGTTTTATCAAGAGTTTAATCATTTTCTGGGTGTTTAATTTACTTCCTAACAACACAGGGACCTCTGTCAATAATTGAATCCAGCTCTGTAGAAGCTTTAGCCACCCTCCTCTTCCAAACTGCAAAAGGTGAAGAATTAGACTTTTCTCACAGACAATGCAATACACACAACAGGGCATTGCTATAGGAGAACTATCAAACCCCAAAACCAAAACGGAGATCAAGAGAGGGGGAAAAACGCAACTAAAGAATTAAAGATTGTGTCAGAAATCACAAAAAGGGAGAATTACAGCTTTTAACTATGGCCTTTTGCTTTGCAATATTAATCGTGATCTTTAAACAGTATTTAATCTATAACTATATTTGAAGTATTAAGATGCCTTGACTTCTTGAGTGAACATTACCGAAAGCAAATGACGTGACTGACACTACCTTGAGAGTCCAGAAAACGGTATCCTCAATTTTCATACCTCCTGAATATGCATACTCTGATTTCTACATGGGCTACAAGTAAACAATCTACCTTTAAATAGCAGCTCATTACCCAGACAAAACGAACAGCACACAACTTGATGCTTTTGGCACTGCCTTCGCCTCAACCTCTCTCCTCTTGTAGATGCCCACAGCAACCTGACCCCAATTTCCCCGTGGCACACACCAGTGCGCAGGGAGTGGTGTCTGGCAGCAAGGAAGTGGCTGGAAGGGCTAGAGGGAACACAAGTGGATGTAAAATACTAGTGTTTTAAACACAAGTGTTGAATAGATAGGAGTGGAAAGAGGTGATCATCTACTGTGCAAGCAGGTTGCTTTATTTAATGCAAACTCATGCATACAGTATTTCCAGGTGTTTAAATCATTACAGCAGCAGAAGGGAGGTCCACTTAAAAAAATGTGAAAACGCCAAACAGGTGTGGCAACATTTCCCCTCTAGCATCAAACAGGATGAGAATGTCAAAGGGTCGCTAACATGGCCTGGCTCTGTAACTTGGGCTGGCCTGTGCTGGGCTGGGGAGCTCTGTGTTTGATGGAAATCTCCACATGCATCCTTTGAAATGATGGCAAACTCCTCTCTGCTCCAAGGAGAGAGGTGCAATTCTTCAGAATAACATGAACAACACGGCCACCCTGAGCCTCCAGCCCCAAACCCTCTGCCCTTGTGCTGTGAGGAAGAGGCCAGGGCATGTGCCTGCCTCTGTGGGGCTGCTTTCCTCCTGCTCTCCAGCTGCCCAGGTCAGGCCCATAAATACTACAGAATACCACAGAGAGGTGCAGGAAAGCACAGACACACCTTGCAGCTACTGACCACAATGCAGCAGGCAGGGAACAGAAAGACCTCACAGCAAAACATCAAATATTCAGCTACCAGGCTGTTGCTGACCCTCTACCCCTACATACAGGCACTCTCCTGGAAGAGTTTTAACATCCTCTGAATAGTAAGTTGTCTTTGACACCTTTATACTGCCCAGTACTGGAGAAGAACCAGTATCCACACTCCTATCTCACCTGAACCACCTTCTTACATGCCCAAGTTTTGTCCAATAGAGTATATGGGAAAAGAAGTCACAGCCCTGATCAGTTCAGAAACATGGGAAAATTCAGATGTATTTTCAACCTATACATAACAGGCCAAAAGGAGAAGGAAATAGCAATGCTCTGCAGCCATTCACTAACATACTCACACCCTGACATCACATCAGCCCTAAACAGAGACGTTTAGACCCCACAGAGAAAGGTTAGGGCACCCTGACCACAAAAGCAGCAGCAGGAAGAATAAAAAAGCCCAGCACCAGTGGCAACACAAGCAAATCAATAAACTTACCGCAGCTCCTCTTGGGCGAAGTCAAAGCCTTGCTCAGGAAAAAGCAAAAACCGACACCCTGTTTGCCGTACAACCTGCTGAGAGACCACGCAGGATTCCCCCACTCTGTAATTCAACCCGCAACGCTTTCCCCCCTGCCTCAAAACCTGTCACTGAAAGACACAAGTTGATAAGCCTGCTGTGGGGCTATTTACTTGCTTCCCACCGTAAGAAGGCATGCAGCGAACCTCAGGAATTGCACGCTGCAGACGGGCCCTGTAACACGGTATGTCCCCTCCTAGCTCTTGGCCCATGAGTTCAACAGGAAGCAATGCAGGAAATCCACGGCATCGGTGTGATTCCAGTCCGTGCCCTTCCTGTCTGGGGAGAGAGATCTAAAAGCATCTGGGCCTCCTGCTAACAGAAACAGTCAACACCTCTGTGGAAGAGGGGAAAAAAAATATAATAATCAGCTCCCCAACCCAAAGATAAAAATAGTCCAGTCGGCACACCTCAGAAGAGACCGCGCTACGTGCCAACCTGCGTTCTGCCTTCATTTTTCCACCACCACCAAACAACAGCCAGACCAAATGCTGGTGGAGGCGGTGGTTTAGAGCTGGTTCTGCCATAGTTACCACCCTGGTCCTTCAGCTGGTGGCAGGACCCCAGCTGCAGGACAGCCACCATGCGCCACAGCGGCCACCCGGCCGGAGCCAAGCAGGCCACAGCGTTGGCACCGAAGGCACACCCTCGCCTACTCTGCGCCTTTCCCCTGCCGGCACGGCACAAATCCAAGCTGATCCATTTCGAGGGCTTCCCCAGGACAGTCTCTGAACAGCCTGGACCCCAGTGCCATCTTGCAGAGAGCTATAAAGCCGGCCAGAGCCCCCACTGCCCGGTGCCAGAGGCAGCCGCAGGAGGCGAGGGCCTTGGCACGCGATGGCGGCGGCCGCTCCCCACTGCAGCGGGTGCCACAGCGAGCTCTCCTCGTTCAAACGCGACATCAGACAAATTTGCCTGACCTGCGAGTCAGTGAATCCGTAACAAAAATACACAAACAAAAAAGGAAATTCCAATTAGTGAGAGAGCTGGGGGAGGGAGAGGAGGGAAGAGAATATTCTTTCCTGTATCTATTTTTAGGCTATGTGAGGCTGCCTGAAACCATGGCAATGAACCTGCTATAAATCCCCTCAGCAGCTCCATGTTTTGTTCCTTATAGACAAGGATAAATGAGCGCATACTACGGATTAAATAGTCTAAATCAGGAGCGAACAAACTAGCTGGGAACACATTCTTCAGTCATGGAAAGTGCCGGTGGAGTGGGGTAGGAGTAGCTGATCAAAGAGACCAAGTGCTCAGTATAAAACCTAGGAAGAAATCATGTGCTGCCCTAATAAACACCACTGGAGGTGACCGGCCTCTGGAGCACAACCTCCCCACCACCACCATCCACTTCTGGGTGTATTTTGGCACCAGTGGTTGCACCCTCAGTGCCCAGATTTGTTCTGAGGATGTTTTTATACCTGCTGTACAGCTGCAGGCAACAGAATTGCCATCAAAAAAAAGAAAAGATGCCAGAATCCACAGCTTCTTCACGGAGGGCAGGGGGACACTCCCTCGGTGCCCCCAAGACTATGAGTAAAAACTTGGGTTTGTAACCTGATTGGTTCAAAAGAGGAAAATGCCAGCTCCACATCAACCCCACCCCATGACTTAAGTAAGGGTTATCCCCTGCTATTCAAAGTTGTGTGAAGAATGAGAGCAACCATCTGGTAGAACCGCGGCTCAAAGATGTCTGATCCACCTATATGTAATTTTTCTAATGCTTCTTATTAAAAAGAAGATAAAAGAGAGAAAGAAATCAACCTTTCTATGTATACTCCCTTGGCTTGGCAAAACACAACAAAACAGTGGAAAAAACAGTTCTTTTGCCATCTGAAGTGAGACTAAAATCCATCCACTGAAAATGTATAATTTCAACATCAACAATTTTCGAGAAAATTGTTGATGTTGAGAATCTTAGAGAAACACTTCAAAGCTAATAACCCCCATTCACACCCTTAACATCAGCTGCTGAAATAACCCATTCCATATTCTGACGCGGTTGAAGGTATCACATTCATCCTGTTTTTAATCCTTTGCCACATACACCAAATTGGCTGCTAGTCTCTGCTGCTTTAGAGGACTGAAACATCCTGTAAAGCTCAGCTCTACTTTCACAACAGCTTTGCTGGCATGTGGAGGAGGAAGACGGAAAACATACCTATCTCAAGACAGTTAATTAGATACCCACTCTTTACAGAGTGCCATCCCGAGTATATTTTGATTCTACATGCCGTGAAGTTTTTTTACATTTGGAAATATCAGGAAGAAGGGGGGAGGAACATCTGTAAGTCCATAAAACTGCTACTCAGCAACACTAACGGCAAAAAAACAAACACACTTAATGGCAAGAACACTAAAAACAGTAGAAAACAAGATTTTATTCCCTGCACTGGCCGCAGAGGATCGGTAGCCTCTTTTGCTCAGCCCAGTTGCAGCACGCACATCACCCAAGCAGTATCAGCTTCCCAGCATTGCTAAGCAACACCGCTCCTCATTACCTCGATTGATTCAAGGGAGGGAAGTTGATTCAGAAGCCATTGAAAAAGGGAAAAGCTAGATAAAAACGGTTGTGCAAATCTCACACACACGAGCCAGGATCCTGCATGGGCAGAGCAAAAATAAATTAGAGGAAAACAGGGAGGGGAGGAGGCACAAACTGAAGCAGAATAAAAAATATCTACACACAAAGAAAGAAGGGGGAAAAAGAAACAGGTAAGAGCGGGAGAAACAGTACTGCTGCATCACGTCAAATATCCTTGGACTAGAACAATGAATCACGTCTTCCTTTCCAGGGTGAAAACAAGAAAAGCAACAGAATTCCCTTAGAGACATGAGCATAAGTCTGATTCACATCCAAAATAGATATGGCACATGATTGAGGATTTTCATTACAAATATTGAAGTTCAATTGCAAGAATGAGGATGAAACTGAATTTCAAACTGCTTCAAAACCAAAACGCACATTAACTCTTCCGAACAATAAATAGATCTCTCCCCTCACTCCGATCCTAATTTGAGTCTTACACATTTGAATAGTTGCATTAAAATCTTGTTTGTTATGAACATAATCCGAAATAGAAAAGTATGTATTAAAATACTAAATAAATCCATTATCTACGTAAAATTGTGGAAAAGCTCATCTATGTAAGTTTATTTTAACTGAAATTGAGATTTGTGATCAGTGATAAGGACTGGAAGCATCTACATTCAACTTCACCTTCCACGAAAATAATTCAAGCAATAAAAGCTGATACCTATCTATCTATCTATAAATATTGCCAAGGTTTCTGGACCCACTTAAGCCAGCATACATCAGGACTGAGGCAGAAAGGTGCTTCCACATGGTTGCATATTCCTGCTTTCCAGCAGCTCCTTGTTTCAAGCTCCTGTTTCACATCTAGGAAGCACCTGGGGTGGTGGGAAGGGAGAAGGAAGGTCTGCTCAAGCTGGTCAAAGTGATGATGGAGGCAAATTGGCCACCACCGTCATGAAACTCAGGAAAATGCCAGGTACATGCAGGAGCAAGAAGGCTGTACAGGAGCAAGACAATCTCTAAAATACAGCATCTTCAGATTAGGCTTTAGAACCAACATCAGGCTACCAAATTAGATGTTATTCAACCACATATTTTAAAGGAACTTGAACATGCAAACACTGAACTACTGACCATGTTGCCTAGCTTGTCTTTAAGACGCCCTTAATGGGAGAGAGATAAAAAGGTGAGGATGTGCTGCCAAACTCAATAAAAGGACTCCAGGGAATTACAGCTAATAGCTATGGATTTACACCAATACTAAGAAAATTGACAGAAACTGTGAGAACAGAATTAGCAGGTATGCAAACATATACGATATATGGATGAAGTGCTATCATGGCTGCTATAAAAGAAGCCATACCTCACAAACTTCCCATGACATATATGGGTAAGTGTGGTATGTATGATATAGTGTGCTTGGATCTCTAACAAACATTTGACAATGTCTCTCACCACAGGCTTTTAAAGAAATTGAACTGTCATGGGATAAGATGGAAGGCCCTTCTGCAAATCAGCAACTGGTTAGATGAGAAGAAACAGAGCACGAATAAGTGGCCAGTTTTCACAATGGACTTGGTTTTGCATTTGTGCTGCTCAATATATTCATTATTTGCATGGAAAATATAGCAAGCAGCAAGATGATAGTTTGTTGGTGATTACAGAATCAGGAGAATTAACTGTGAAGAGCTGCAGACAGATTCATCATGTATTTATACACGTACAACACAAAGTAACAGCCATGCAGTGAGTGGAAACCCTGGAGGCACCACAGATTAATTAAGGTGAGGAACGACTCACTCATAGACCACAAAGCTCAGTGCTGGCTGGGGAGCAAAGGGAGCATCAGGAGCAAGCAGGTCAGGGACACCCAGCACTGCAGGGAACACCACTGAGAGATGGCAGTCATGAAACTATGAATGGTATTACAGAGAAAACAAATAGGAAACCGTGTCTCAGGGTACATGAATTAGGCAGTATAAAATGAAGTTTACCAGGCAACTTGTTTTTAAACAAGAGGAGAAGGAGGTACTTTTCCCCCACTACAATTATTTGCAGAACTCATTGTCACAGCATGTTGTGAAGGCAGAAATTTAAAACAGATTAGTGCATGATTGATGAATTTAGAAAGGAAAGTCTGTCAAGAGCTCTTAAATAAAGGTGCAGACACGACTTTCGTGCTCTAAGTCCTTGAACTGGAGCCTGCCAAAAGCTGGGAGGGATTGCTATCTTTACTAAGACCTTTCCCCCCGAGCATTACTATTGGCTGCTGGTAGAGGTAGGATGCAAGGCTAAACCAGATCTCTGCCTGGAATCATAGGGGCAAAATCTTATGTTACAGGTCCAGGAGTCTTCAGCAGATTGCACAGCCCTGGGAAGCCCATTTTTTCATGCCCATCTCCCCGGGTTGTGAGGAATCATCTATAAGCAGCACCTGCTGAAGCCACAAGACAAAGGTTTACTTCCCGTTGGAGAGCTGCACTTGATTGCACGTGTTCCTGTTACATGAACACAGCTAGGCTACACGTTTCCAGACTGGGTTAGGTATTTCACCTACATTGAACAAGAGAATTTACTAACTTCTGTTTCATGTCCTGGCACCAAAAGCCTCATTAGAGCCGAGTTACACAAGATCTCCCGTCCCCCGCTTCAGTTGGCCCAGTTCAATTATAGTGCTGTGCTGGCAAATCTGAAAGCCGTTTGAGAAGCTGCACAGCCTTTGAAAAGCAGTAGCTGAAGGGAACGAGGAAGATGAAGGAGGAAGAAGAAAGAGTCCACTCTTCTCCTGCAGGGACTTAGAAGCTGATCAGCAAGGGAAGGCACTACAGACAGCATTAAAGCTTGTTCTGCCTTCGTGTCCCCTACCACTCACGCAGCTCTCCTTATGAGAATCTCCTAAAATGGATGGCAGGCAAACTATGAACCTGGAAGATGACAACAAAAGGGCCTCTTTATGAGATTTATGAAGCACTAACAGATTTGTGCTGCCACTCATACGGTGAGATATATGCCCACTTGCACAGCCTTACCACCACATTACAGATACAACTGTATTTTGTGCCTAGCAGATAACCCGGCAGATTTCTCATCTGTTGTTAAAAACATGCTTTAAGTTCCCTAAAGAAAGTATATGAACTTTGGTTCTCATTCAGAAATACTAAGTGTGCTTCCAGTGAGAAATAAATTCGTACTTCTCAGTATCACCCATTTTTGGCTCAGGAACATAGAAAATATTAGGAGCTGAGGTGTGCAATTTCTCTTGGGAGAAACTGCAAGAGCTGAAACAAAGGGAAAATCCTGCCCCTGAAACACACTGGGAATCAATCAAAAAGAAACCTCCAACTTGAGCCCTCTTTCCAGGTAGCAGCCTGCTCAGCCGGATCTCACCTCTTGCACTCTCTCTGGTTTAAAACACCATTTCTTACGCTTTCCTATTGTGTTCTGCACGCAGGCACACAAGTTCTGCTACAAAAGCGACAAACCCATCTGTTCGAACATTGCGTCGGGCTCAGCTGCTATTTCTGCCACCCTGTAGCTTCTGCAGCGGGTGGTGGTTTTCCTGTTCTGCACAAATCACTCCAAGACACAGAGCCTGGAGGAGAACACCTTCACCCACCGTCCAAGCTCTCAGCTGTACTGTGCTGACCACACAAACCTCTACAGAAAACCAAACTCGGCTCCTACTGGTTCCTACGGCCAGCTTACATGGGAGCAGTTGCCCACATTTTCCTCTTCCTGAGCTGAAGACAACAGTAACCCTAACTCTTAACATGGTTTGAAATACATCTGAGCAGCCTGTTAAACACCAAAGCTCTGCCACTGACGTGCCTCATGCTGTTGCGTGAAGAGGTCAACACTCCTTGTCAGAGGGCAGCTCAGTTGTCTCAGCTCAGTGATTACCCCACAAATATCAATCCAGGCACCCAGACGACTTTTTCAGCGACTCTCCTCGACTTCAAAACAGCATCTAGTTATAGAGATAACTAGTTGAGTTATATCACCAAAGGGCAACTCTTTCAGAGCACCAACAACACATAACTGCTGCCCTGCCTCTTGTGCTAACACCGCATTACCACAATGCTCTGCCTCATCGACAAATTTCTGCAAAACCATAAAAGCATCTGGGACTACATCTCTAGTCTAGTTCTTGGTACCTCCTCTCTCTCCCTCTCCCTCTACACGTCCCTGAGCTATCGCTAATTCTGAGACCAAGGACATCGAGGCCCTGGAGGGTGTCCAGAGAAGGGCTACGAAGCTGGTGAAGGGCCTGGAGCACAAGTCCTGTGAGAAGCGGCTGAGGGAACTGGGGTGGTTTGGTCTGGAGAAGAGGAGGCTCGGGGGAGACCTCATTGCTCTCTGCAACTACCTGAAAGGAAGGTGTGGGGAGCTGGGGGTCGGCCTCTTCTCACATGTAACTAGTGATAGGACTAGAGGGAATGGCCTCAAGTTGCGCCAGGGGAGGTTCAGGTTGGAAATGAGGAGACATTTCTTCTCAGAAAGAGCAGTCAGGCATTGGGACAGGTTGCCCAGGGAGGTGGTGGCATCACCGTCCCTGGGGGTGTTCAAGGAGAGGTTGGACGTGGTGCTTGGTGTGGTGGTTTTACCGTGCTAGGCAGCTGAACACCAGAACCGCTCTCTCACTCCCCCTCCTTAGAAGAGGAGGGGAAGTAGTAAAGGAAAGAACAACTCACGGGTTGAGATAAGGATAATTTAATTAAAGGAAAAAAGAAATAATTATTAAGGAAAGATTATTATTAATTAATTTAACTAAAGGAAAAAAAAGGGAAAGGGGAAAAGGGAGGGAGAAAGGGAAAAACGAAACGAAACAAGTAAAGGCTATGTGGAAGTGCAGAGGAAAGAAATTACTCTCTACTTCCCACAAATGAGCGATGCTTGACCACGTCCTTGAAGCAGGGCCTCAACGCACGTAGCCGGTGTTCGGGAGGAGGACAGACGTTTTCACAACGAGAGCCCACCCCTCCCCTCCTCCTCCTTTTTCCACCTTTTATTGCTGAGTGTGACATCATATGATATGGAATATCCCTTTGGTTGGTTTAGGTCAGCTGCCCTGGTGATGTTTCTTTCTCACTTTTTTGCCCAACCCCTAGGAGGGTAAGAGGGAGTCCTGATGCTGTGCCAGCACTGCTCAGCAGCAGACACAACAACAGACACATCCACAACAGGGGGTGGCTGGACCAGATGATCTTGGAGGTCTTTTCCAACCTTAATGATTCTACGATTTTATGATTCTTTGATTAAGTAAAAGCACTGCTGCTTTGTTTCCAAATAGGCAAAATGAGGCATGTCCGCATGAATGTTTCACTGGTACTATGCTTGAACTTCACAGTGTTAGAATAGATCAGAATACATGACTCCAGATCATTCAACAGCAGGTAATTTATTATTTTAGGGCCACTTTTAGCCAACCAGTTCAGCTGGAAAGAGACTAGCCATTAAATGTTGTGACCTGTACTTTCCTATAAACACCCAGAATCATGCTGTTTCTGCTCCAGGATCCACCACCAGGCACTTCCATGTCCGGTATAACAGATTTAGGAAAAACAGACTTCATTAGTACGGTCATCTGTTTATTCCAAATAGAAGATATTTGAAAACCCTTACAAAATGAAGAACAGACCAGTTTTTCCCTCAGGCCACTTAGGAGGTCAGTAGTCACCTTGTTCCATGCTCCTGTGCTTTCAACACCAACTCTTCCCCTTTTGTACTAAACATATATTCAAAATCAGCCTTAACAACTTCCTTTGCATTACAGACCCTTTGAAGTTAATGTCAAGATATATTTGTCTGTCCCGGGTTTTTTCAGCCCCTGAAATTCCTTTCATGTTTCCAATTTCAGCAGCTTATGATCCCGGTATTTTTCAAACAAACCCTATGAAGGAATGGAAATAATGCTGCACCAAGCTTCACGGCTCTCTGCAAGACCTCCTCACCAGCAGGAAACTCCACCATGGTCGTTCCCTTTGCCCAACGGCAGACATATTCCTGAGATGTTTGGTGTTACGTACCATTGCCTGGAGAGTTCTTCTGGGGGTACTGACCCTCCTGCCCCGTTTGTTTCTATATACAGCCTCTAGATTTTGCTCTTCTGAACTGTTAGAGGTTCAACACAGAGTATCTACTAGGTGTCTCTGCAATCCCCAAGCCTTTTCCGTATGCAGGTTCAATTAGCAAGTCAAAACACTGTAGCTAAGAATGCTTTCCAGGCAAATTTGCTAAACCATCTTGGTATCAATAACAGACCATTTACTGTCACAGAAGACATGATTTTTAAATATGCTTCTTTCTGTGTTTCAGGAATCACTCAGAGTCAAGCGGTCAGACAGTGAAGCCCACCACCAGCAGTGCTGCAACTGCTAAGCACAAGCCTCTGTGTTTGGTCTGACAAGACCTTTGTTAAGGAAAAACAAAACAAAACAACAACAACAAACCTTTCAGAGACTATTGTTTCACCTAAACAAAAGGGTATTTAACTGCACTCTCATTTAACCCAGATGGAAAGCTACTGTCATGCCAGACTTGTTGGGGAGGGTCTGTGACTAGCTATAAATCAAAGATGAGTATTTTGAGAATCACTGCCACCAGAATAACAATCCCTTCCAGACCCAACTGCAAAAAGAGGAAGTGCTGAAATTTTCATACTGTTAACAGAAGTCAAAAGACATAGTTACACTAAGCTGCCCAACTTCTTGTATCAAATAGTACACTAGTAAAATTTTACAAAGTCTCACTATTGTAAAATCAAGGTTTGTATGGAACCACAAAGGCAGAAGTTGGAGGAAGGGAGGAGAAGAAGGGGATGAGAAAAACACTGAAAAACCTACCTAAAAAAAACTGTTCTTCACATTGTCAAGAGTGTTCCTTTATCCTCCAGCTTCACTAAGACCTGAAGGAAAAACAGTCTGGGACTACAAAGAAAAATAGAGACTGAAGACTGGACTGAGCTCCTGCCCACTCTGAAAAGGAAAGTTCAGAAAAAGTTCACAGCCCTTTTCAATTTCTTTAAGTATGAGATTATGAGTGTATGAGATTGATTAAGCTTATTTCCAGACTTGCACTGTTGAAGGAGCCTCTCTAAAATCACAGGGTAGAGTAGATCTAGACTCCAAGCATCATTTGGTCAGAGTCACAGAAATCTTCCTAGTCTGCACAAAGGAAAACTGAGCTCAGAAGCGTGAATGGATCTGCTGTTGCTTATATAAATGGCATTTTGCTATAACATGTTTTTAAATAAACTGTCTGCTCCCTTCCTCAAAAAGTTGAGGTTATCACAGCAAGGAGACAAGTAAAAAATAAACATACCCACAACAGCCTACGGTTTCCAGGAATTGTGCTTGGGAGGATCTACTTGTAGCTTATTTTACTCTCCCCCCAACACGTGAAATGTCAGGAAACTCAAGTTCACATGTGTAGGGGACAGAAATCTCACCTGAATACACAGTCAGTCTTGCACAAAGTAGTCTGCAGGGGAAAATGAGGTGAAAGTCTCAAAAACACACACAGATGAGCACATCTAAGGCACGTCCGAGGCTCATACTTCTGATGAGATACTGAAATTCCCAGACTAGAATTAGTAGAAGTAGTATCACAGGCCTCACTTGGAAATAAATGGATATTTTTCTGAAGCAAAAAATGAGTAACAACAACAACAGAAAGCCTTCTTATCTAGCTGTTCTTCAGTATTTAAGAAAAATAATGCTATGTTGTAGTCTGCACCTTGACAGTTTGACTCACCTTACTGAATACTAAATATATGCGTGACCACTAGATGAAACTTGGAAGAGTTAAAAAAAAAAAAAAAAAAGAGGAAAAAAAAGACAGTCTAAGACTATTTTTGGAGAATTTTTAATTATCTTTATGGTTTATGGTCCAAATGAAAGAAGGATAACACAGATGGTTTAAGTCATTATTGAAAAGTAAACGTATTAGTAAGCACAAAAACTTCCACTCAGATTGCTTCCTCTACGTTCCTTTCTAACAACAGATATATACCACAAAGATTCATCTGCAATTATAGTCTTTACTTTAGTACCTCTTTTTTCCATAACCAGCCAGTTACACAGTATTTATACACATTTCCAAGTGTTACATAGTTGTGTTTACATTTATTGCTTTTATACACTCTCTGTGTTATAAATTAGCAGTTGATTCATTTCTTTATACCAAGATGCTAATTTTACTCTGGCTTTCAGTACACTGCACTTGGAAGGAACTAAATTTAAAACACTAAGATGCCCTAAAAGTCACCTTAAAAATGCATTAGAAAATGAAAAAATGCGTATCTCAAACATGATTACTATTTAAAACAAAATGATTTATTATACAATGGAAAGATTAAAGTTTGGTGACCGTAATTAATTTTTCAATTCACTAATAGTCAAATTTACCAAAATATTGTGAAATTCTGTTAGGCATCTAACAAACAGTAAACCTGTGAGATACCTAATTTGCACAATGCCTTCAGTTAGATAGCCGGAGTTCTTCACGTACTTCAAGCGTTAATGCACATAATCCTAATTTTCTCCCATCTGATTATCTTGTTCATAGATTAAAAAAGGATAAAGGAAGAAGAAAGCTCTCCTGCTTTCTGAGCTCCCAAATGAATTCTCAATCCTGAGTTTATTCAAAATGAGAATATTCCCTGTGTGTCTGGTAGCCAAAGTGAAATCAAATACGCAACGCAAAAGCTTTTCTGCATCTCAAAACATGAAAATACTTGCACTTCCAAAAATGTAAAAAGCAGAGCTCTATCCAACATAAAGACACTAAAAATTTAAAGGGCATCTCCCTTCCAGCTGCCTTTTGTATTTTAAATGATTGCATGCACTGAAAAAGGTGCATTTTTGACCTACTTAATTTGAGAGTCACTGATACAAAGCATTGTATTTAAGGGAAAATAACAGGTACAGGTAAGGCCTTTGAAGAAGTAATTATTGTGGTTCAAATTTAATCTGCCAGTTTCATTCTTAACATTTAAAAAAATACATGTTTACTTTGTTTTTTATCTACCTTATTGTCAACCTGCTTACCGTCCACAGTTGTGCCTCCTCCCAAGCCCAGTACCAAATGCCGCAGCCATCTCACCTTGCTGATTTTAAGTTAAGGTTTCCAAGGTGTTGCCTCCATACTGAAATATTTTTTTCTTGAAATCCTGGTGAAATACTAGAAAAGTGCTGCCAGCATTTGTGATCTATCTTCTCATCACAATTTCAAGACAACGCATCCAAGAAGTTGAAAATTTTCTCTTCCAGTTTTCCGGTGCTTTGACAACAACTCATTCCAGCTCTCTCTGCAGCTGTGCTGCCGCAGCAGGGATGGCACAGGATAAGACCACAAATGAACATTTTGCGTTACAACCAGGAGATTCCCAACCCATCTATGCACAAATTGCCCATAAGAAAGCGGAACGCTTCAGAAAGAGGGATGCTTCCCTACTGGTTTGGACAGAAATGGTAATGGCTTCCACATTTCTTCTACATCTGGTTGTTGTTTACGGTTACAGAAGTGAAAATATGCCTCAATTTCTCTTTTTTCAGCCAGCAGAGACCAAATTTCAAATTGCACAACACAACTTGAACATCAGCCTTTCTGTTTTACGGTGCAGACCCTCTTGGAAGAGAGAAGGTTATACAGGAGTAAAACACAGAGAAAGTACGCGTTGGAAGACAGCCTGTTTACCTGGGGAGAATAAAAGGCTCACACCGGGAGGTATGTCCTAATCATGCTAAAACAAACTCTAAATACGAACCAGTCTATTTGTTTTCCAGCCTTGCAATAGGTTTGATAAGCTCTACTTACTGTTAGAGATTACAGAAGCAGAACTCATTTTGATCAGTGACCGTACCACAATACTGAACAGCCACCAACACACTTAATCTTTGCAATACAGGACTACAGGGAAAAAAGAAAAAAGAAAAAAAGACCACATACAACACACATGCTGATGTCCAGCAAGCCGTAATCCTTCCCTTTTCCCAGTGAGATGTCCCCAGATCACCTCCAGCAGCCAGAGAAAACAGCACTATTCTCAGTCCACGCAGCGCAGCGAGGTCAGCGGGAGCATCCTATGGGTACAGGACAAACTACTCCCACCCTTCAGTTATCCACCACGTCAAAGGCCAAACTCCAATGTTTTCCCAACCACTTTATCTCCTGGGTTTGCTCTGATGGATCCTGTGTTTCATCCCCACTTCCAAGCCTACGCAGCTCTCCCTGTACCATTGCATCAGAAAGTTCAGCTTCTAAGCGAATTAGCCTTCTCTGCTCACTGAGCCAACTTTAAATAAAGCTGCTAGAAAAACCATCGAGGTTATTACTAAACAAAGCAGACGCAGTCATGACCCTGGCATTTTCACCCTTCTCGCAACAAAGTACAAGTCTTGCAACTACTGCTGTGAGTAGTTAGTCAGAGGTGGAGAATATGAACTATGCGCACAGTTTGGGAGACTTGTGGCTTGCTTCCCATCTGTCTGAAGCGCTTAAGATGGGGAAACAGATAAACAACACTATCTATTTATGAAGTTGTTAGATCTTTTAAGTTAAGGAAAAGAACCAGGATTTCTTTTCTTTCTTTTTAATACAAGAAAATGTAATTTTAAAAAAAAAAAAGTAGAGACATGAATATTCATTCCATTTAAAGTCTTTTCCCCAAAGTTAGTAAATTCTAGGCAAGAAAGACCAGCAGAACCGCCAGATTCAATACTGCTTTACGGAAAGAGAAATAGTGTGTTATCACAGCCCTCAGCCCTACAAAGTGACTCCAACTTCTAGCATGTTCTGCAAAAACGAGATATCTTTCAGGCAGCTTTCTTAATGGATTCATTCAGTGAGGAGCCTTCAAAGTTGCATTCATCTAATCAAAAAAAACAAAAAATTTAGTGGCTGCCTCAGTCAACAAGGAATACAGGCATACAGCCAGGCAGTGGAGAACCTGATAATGGATGCAAGGGATAGTGACACCTTCTGAAATTCCTGCAGCAAAATCAAGCTTGCTTGAAGGCTCTCAGAGGTATACAAATGAACTTCTTATTAAAGGCAGTTCTTTAAAAATAAGTTTGATGTTTTAAAGCTTTCATAGTCTTAACACGTTTCTAGCAATATCTGTGTTCCACTAACATTTTTGATATCTTATTCCCCTTTTGGTCTCTAGCATACCCAAGAAATGACAAGATATGCTTCTCCTATCAACCTTAAGCTCTGAAAACACAGAGAAACTAACCAAAATAGGCCATCATGGATCCATGCCTTACTAAGGCAGATAAAATGACTAAGTACATGGTAACAAAAGGCAACCTCGAGGTTATTCATCACAAACTGCTTTAGCTCAGCGTAAAGATAAGTAATTACATTTCAAGAAAAAAAAAGTATGGAATATTTTGTAGAGCAAGGAAAGTAGTAGTTTGAGCCGAAATATTAACATTCAGAAGCAGAGAGAGAGACTGACAGACTTGATGATCCAGTACCCGGGTTACCCATAATCTGTCCCAAAACTCAGTTAACAGAAAGCCAAACCACCAAAGAGCTCCCTCCCGCAGGTAACGCCGTGCTGGAGCAGAACAAAAGCTTCCAGGGGAACCACAGGAACTGCCACAGCAGAGCAGCAAGGAACGAACCATTTGCAGGATAATGAAGCACACGGGCATATAAAGGATGTGGTCTGCAAGTTGAGTAGGAAGTCTGAAGATTCAGGAAGAATTAGAGCACTTTTACATAGGCCAATTTACCAGCAGGAAAAATCCCCAACAGTAAGATCATAAATTACGAAGTACTTTTTTTTTTTTTCTCCTCTTAATGGAAGCAGTGGTATTTATGACATGTGAAAGAAGCCTGAACAAAAACATCAGCCCTTATAGGGAGTACCCTTGAATCAGATCATGGATACACAAAAGACAATTTAGGACAACTGCCAAAATTCCTACAAACACTGGCTCTAGCCTGCAGTTACCTAAAACTGAACATACAGCTACGCAGGCAATGGAAATGAGAAACGGGAATCTCACTTTACAAATTACTGAACAAAAATTTAAGCAGATAATATCAATGGTAATTACCAGTCAGAATATAACGTCCTGTCCACCACAAAGTAAATGATCCATGGCTACTCCTCAAGGTTAAGCGATAGGAAAAAATATTGACTTGTAAATCTATGATAAAAAAACAACAACAAAAATATTGGATGGATTTCTCTTTGTGGAAGAATGATTGATTAAAAACTAACCATAATCTGAGACAGTGACTATCAAAAGGATCTGGCTATTGATAACTATTTCGCAATCAGTGCATGCATTCTTCCTTCTTAATCACACAGTACAGAATGAGGTATACATAGAACTTATATGGCAATATAAAGCTTTTAAAGGCCATTTAAACTTTTAATCTTGTGATGATCGCAAAGAAAATCTTCAGTTGACTTTATGCTGCCACAGGGAGGAAGGAAAAAAGCTCCCAACACATCCATCAAGACAACCATCCAATCCCAAGCTTGCCATTGCCAGTTTATCCAGATCATACCAATCATATACAAGATCTATTGCAACATTTAAAGGCATCTTGCTAAAAAATATATATAAAATAGTTTTCTTGGGCCATCAAAACCCCATATAAGCCTCCAAAGATTTGCATTCCTTACTTACTGTTAAGAAAGATGGAAGAATAACAGAAAAATAGTATTATTCAAAACCTGCATGCTTACATTTTTGTTGAGGATGTAAATCAACAGCTAACAAGTTCCAGGTCTCTGTATCAGCAACTGTTTTGGCTATAAGCTCACCAAAACTTTACAAAACATAAACAGTGTGTCAGTCATTCCATCTCATCGTCTCATCAGTGAAAAAGATTAATACAGACATTACGGATAAATACTGCAGAATACGGTCACAGACAGTAAGTGAATTAAAAAATGGGGGTTGGAAACAAAAAATGCGCACAGAATTTAAGAGGAAAAGCCAAGTAAATATTGTACTAATAATCGGTATCACCAGGTTAGAATACCAAACGATTCTTACTACCTGAAAACCTCATAAAAATAGCATCAATAGAAACCCACCTTTGTTAAAGGACTGATTTAGAATGCGAAGTGTTAGATTTATTTGCCCTTTATTTCGAGAAGAAAAGAAGAAAGAAATTAATTATCTTCTACATGCTACTAAAACACCGAGAGTACAGACTTGCATGAATTTTGAGAGGGGTAGAGATGGGGAAAATAAAAGGTAGATGGAAGTAACGAGCGCGAGAAACGGGCTACTGTTCTTCCCTCAAACATGAACTGATGGCATATTGGGTAAGGATAATCCCCCACGCAGTTTCATGCATTCAAAGGCCAAAACTTTTGCTTGTGAACTGTCCCCATCGATTTTATTCCCTACACGCCACATTAGGAAGCTAGCTACCCCCACGCTCCCAAACTTCATTGAGAGCTGCAGGCACACAGCGAGCCACGAGCTGCTTCCAGAGGCTGTCCTGTCTCTTCCAGAGGAGCAGGGAGGTGTCATCAGGACATCTGCTTCCCCGTACTAACAACGGGCCCGTTTCACGCACGCTGCCGTGTGACTTGAATATAAAAGCGGATCTCCCTTCTCTTGATGCTTCAGGACACCGAGGTGGGACAGGTCCAGCCGCACGGAGAGCAGCAGCCAGCAGGCAGCCCTGGCCCCGCACCCGGCCGAGAGGAGCTGCTCCATCCAGCCCACGCAGCGAGCATTAAATTTTAAAAAAAAATTTCTTTTCCATTGAAATGTCTTTCCTATGAAGACTTCTTTCCCAGCCGAAGCGCACGAGGCAGAGCCCTCCAAGCAAGCACCCTGGTTGCTGCTGTTCCTTGCAGCACAAGGAATTTGATTAAGCTTCCTCGACGGGAGAGAGCTAAATAAACACTGTAAATTAAACAAAACTATGCTGATGATCTCGGCGCAATTACTTCCAATTGATTTGAGTCTTTATTGTCCCCTCAAGCTTTTAGCTTCGCAGATGAAACAGGATCAGGCCGTACTGGAGGAATACCAAAGAAGGAGTTATGAAACTTTCCTTGAACACTTTGAAAAGCGACCAAACTAGCTTTTCTTCCTGACGAGATTCCAATTAAATTTAGCCTGGAAGTCTAATGAAAGACCAGGCTTTTCCAAGACTTGTCACAGGCAAGCGCGCTAATGCTTAGAATAAATTCAGTCATTGGTTAGCGCGCACACACACACACGCAAATTATAAATTGCTGCAGCGTATTTTATTTCACAAGAGTCGGGCAGTGCCAAAAGACTTCAGGAAACTTCTACCCGGCTGATATCATATAATCCAACTCTCAGGCATTTCAGCCTCCTCAAAGCTGAGCCAAGCCGTCACTTGACTGCAAAAGGAAGCACATGCACACGCGCGCAGCAGGGCTGCTTACTGCAACTCGGTTAGTCTACGGGAAGAAAAAAGCGCTCCTGGGAACGCCTCCGCAGAAAAATCCTGGAGTTACCTGCAGGTTTTCAAATATCCTCTTAGGTCCTGTTATAAGTTATCAGGCGGGTTTTATAATTAATGTTCAGATATTAATTTCATTAGGCTCAACCTACTTGCGAGGGCCAGACCTATTATTCTGATTAATCTTCTCTTCCAGGTCTCCAAATCGGATTTTCCTTGCCAAGCTGGAACCCTTCTCAGAATCGCAATCCCTAAAAGGCACTTTGCTCCGAGGACAGCCCAGAACAGTTGACGAAGCAAGGCTTTACAATTTCTAGAAGCTTTTTACATTTTCCTGTAGACATTGTGTAGATGTGTAGCTACCATTTTCCCTTCATGGCACACACTCAAACTTCAGTTCCAAACCTTTTAAGTGGAAGGAACTTTGCTTGGGTTGAGGGGACATTTTATTCTGGCAGAAACAGGCAGAGAAGTAGAACAGACACTCTTCCTCGGGATTTTTTCTACTGAGTCACGTTTATGCTAAAAACTCTTTGAGATTTCTTGAAGGACAGACATCGTCTTATCCTGCAGCTAGAAATATCCTCAGTAACACAGATTTTTGGAGAGATTCCATGCCCTGAGAAGAAAGGGTATACCCAGCTCTTGCTCTTATTTCTTTACATAACACCGTAAGGGAAAAAGTAGTTCTAATATTTACATCCACCCATCCCCACTCAAACAACTCACCATTTACAGTTAACTGCTTCAGCTTGAATCGGGTTATTCTTTGCCCATATTGTAGCTATTCTGTTCTCACCACATCACCTATTTTCTGTTTTACATAGTTTAAAGAACAACATAAAATACAATCTTCAAACATTACTCTCACTTAAAGAAAATCTGAAGGAAATTTCTCAAGTTTTATCTAGTGTCCCATGAAATTTCACCAATGGATCTAAGAGTCAACGCAACCCCAACAAGTACACAATTACGGACAATACTGTGTTCAGTTTTCATTCTTTCAAATACGTCTGAATTTCTGCAATATATAAACAGGATGGGGGTTTTATTCTTGTTGTTGTTGTTTTGTTTTTAAAATCGGAGAAAAAACAAGGCTATGGCTTGGTTCCAAAAAAAAGAAAATGCTTCTGCATTGCACATTCTCAGTGTATGTACAAACAGATACACACACACACCACTCCATCACAGCGATGATCTAATTTTTCGGTCATACGCTTGTCGTGTGCCGCTATTAGTCCCTGGCTCTCCCCCATCATGTACTTTCTCTTCATTTGGGAAGACAGGAGTGGCTTCCCTGGGCTTGGTTCTCTCAGGCAGAGACCTACCATCAAGTGTCATTTGCTCGTCCATTGCTTCCAATGATCCTTGAAGCGTTATTACAACTAGAAACCGCTCCAGTGATTTCTCTGGTGCCTTAGCACGCTCTCAGTGCACACAGCACTGACGGAGAAATACTCATGTTCAAGGTATCGCCTGATCGACATTTTCTCGGTGCAGGCTCAGGACCTGCCCTTGGGTTGCTCTTCAGCAGCTGGACAACCAGGGACGAGCTTCAGGCGGACACCCAACTCCTGCTTTGGGGCTTCGTGGGACAACAGCGCCCTGCTCATGGCTAGGGGAGGCATTCCCAGGTGGCCATGGGATCTCGTGCTTGGAGTCAGTGCAGCCAAGGCTTCTGACACAAATTTCACTTTCCAAAGAGGCTTTGCTACTGCTATGTTTGCTTCCTGCCCACTAAGAGCCACCAGAGTCAGTGCTCAGGGCTGGGGAGCACCACAGCTCGCAAGGACTGCTTTCCACCACCCGATGGAAGGACAGGGATCTCCTGGAAAGAGTGCAGCAGAGGGCCACAAAGATGATACGGGGCCTGGAGCATCTCCCCTGTGAGGAAAGGCTGAGAGACCTGGGTCTGTTCAGCCTGGAGAAAAGAAGACTGAGAGGGGATCTTATCAATGTGTATAAATACCTGAGGTGTGGGAGACAGAGGGATTTGGCCAACCTCTTTTCAGTGGTTTGTGGGGGCAGGACAAGGGGTAATGGCCACAAAATGGATCACAGGAAGTTTCGCACCAACATGTGAAAGAACTTCTTCACGGTGAGGGTGACGGAGCACTGGAACAGGCTGCCCAGGGAGGCTGTGGAGTCTCCTTCTCTGGAGATATTCAAGCCCATATGGACGCCAACCTGGGCAGCCTGCTCTAAGGAACCTGCTTTGGCAGGGGGGTTGGACCTGATGATCTCTGGAGGTCCCTTCCAACCCCTACACTTCTGTGATCCTCTTCCTCAGGCCTCTGCCCTACAAAAAGCCGCTGACCTGAGCACATCCCTCCTGCCTCCTCCCGACACCATCCCACTGCTCACCACGCAGCCGGCGGCACGAGGTATCGACTCCGACACGATGCCCCAGCCGAGGCACGGGCTGGCCTCAGCCACAGCCACCGGCATCTCCCCTCATCCAGCGCTAATTAAGCTTTGGCTTAATTAAGCCTGGAGTTGCCCAACAATGTGCAGATAGAAATTAGTCAGAAACAAAGAGCTAGCACTGCCATCCAAGCCTCAATTGTAAATAACGCGATGAAAACAGGTAGAAAAACCCACGCCATCAAGTCGCCACCAGCGATTTCTCTTCTGCTACACATCCTCTCTTCCAAGTTCACTTCTGACTTGCTCGTTTTAGGCAAACCGACCCCATGTCCCTGGAACCGCTCCATTTGGGACTTATTTCGAAACTCAAATATTATTAGTAAATGCCGAGCTGTGCGCAGCACTTCATTACAATGCCTTTTAAAACCTTTTTTACATTCAAATGGCGGAGCCACTCGCCCTTCTCTCCACTGGAACACCATCACACCATCTGCTTTCTCTTTGTTTTATGTATTTATTTGCTACTGAGGCACTTTAAGGATATTTTCTGCTAGCTTCAGGTTCAATATTTATTGACTATATATTTTAGGAATCCTCTCCTTTTTGCTCCTATTTCTCTTCATGGTTTCTAGTTCATTTTTCACAGTACTGACAATCGTGCTCAACATTTCAAAGGACGCAGGGAAAAAAATGGTTCTGCGACTACACATTACACAATTTTACTTTACACATTACACCAGTTAATTTAGCTAAGCTGTAAAAAATGGCTAATGAACACCGGTTATGACAGCACAATCATACAGTTAGTCTTCCGAGATGCACATACCAATGCCTCTGTTTAAGAGAAACAAAAAGCAAGAAAACTATTGCATATTTAATATGTCAGAGGCAAACACTGATGTCTTACAACGCTAAATGGAGATTTTCAAGAGGAATTTCCATGAAGACAAGATAGGAGCATAGGTCTTCAGATAAAGAGACTGAAAATTACCTCCAGGGAGGCTATTCTTACATGTTGACATGAAAAGTGCAGCTTCTATAACGCACTCAGGCTGCTTGGTACATAAAGTTTTACACACTTTTAAATCTCTAAAATGTCCAGGAACCGAAACCTCCCTACCCATTTTCTCTTTAATATTTGTTATGCTGTTAAGGGCCTGAATACTAACTGCTCACTAGAAAATAGAAAACTCTCCCCAGAAAAAAAAAAAAAAAAAAAAAAAGAAAAACCTAACCCAGTAACTTCTGCAGACTTTTACTATTACAAGATCTTTACCTTCCCTTTTAGCCTTGATGTTTGAGAAAATAACCTCAGGCAGGACAAACTAAACAAATCATACTTTTCCTTAATCTGAAAAAGACACCGCTATTATACACCACAGCAAGAGCTGGCCAGAGCCTCCCCAGCTGTAATCACTGTTACTGCAATCATAAGGCTGCAGAGAATTAGCAAAATAAAAACAAGTCGGACTCATTTCACTTTGATGGTACGCCACGAGCGGCAAACTCTGGGATAATTCAAAGCAGGCTGGAAGAGAAACGAGGGAGAGGAATGGAAGAGCAGAAGAGAAGCCAGCCTCTCCTCCACCCCCAAAGACGCCCCGTCCTCCCTCCCCACGAGCATCCAAGAGCAGGGTGGCCAGAGAAACGCTCCAAGCGCGCCAGATACCCGCTGTGTTCCCAGAGCCGCCGAACGATGGGAAGCCCTGTTCCAAAGGAGAACAGACGGATATCTCCCCCAGCCTCTCTTTCCTCTTAAAAGAGGTTTATTTTTACAATTCATTTTCACTTATTTATTAACGTCAGGGAAAACGTGTACCTAGCGTGAAAGCCTGCTCAGAATCCCTGCCCCAATTTGTGCAAGGCAGCCCGAAACCCACCTTGGAAGGGAAAAAGGCTGCTACCAAAAACACGCTCGCCATTTCAAATAATTTCACAGCAACCTTCCGCTCCCCTGAACTTTCAGGCCAGGGCCAATGCCGCGCAGACCTGCCGAACAGGAAGCCTCGTTATTCCAACACATTCAACCCGAGCGATAGGGAGTTCCACAGTAAAACTGATAAGGAGAGACATAAAAGACTAACGAGCAGCCTGCCCGCGCTCCTTTGCGGGGCTAGCAGAGGTCCCCGCAGAACACCTTCGGTATTGCTCAGCGGGGAGACGGGGACTGGGACACGTCCAAAAATAACAGGCAGGGACGTATGGAAGAAATGAACACGACGTCTGTGGCTCGAGCGCTTAATCCAGGCACGGAAAAAAAATTATTTGAGGGAGAGAAACCAACAGAAGAAATGCGTGATGCCGAGCAGAAAGAGCCAATTAAATGTACACAGGTTACTGAGCAGCAGGACCCTCTTTGTGCTGTTTGATCGCCAGCCCAGTGCCACATCTGCTGCTTGAATAAATCGACAAATCTCTTCGTGACCTGTGCCTGGGGTGCAGGTGACCGAAAATAAGGGTCCTTGATTAAGGAGACGCAGTCGGCAGTATTACTAGTGACCAGCGATCAACCAACCGGTCCTGCAGTAATCAGGAGCGAAGGACGCAGAAAGCCCGGCAGCGGCCAGCAGAAGCAGCAGCCCCTGGGAGGGAGAAGGAAGCACACGGGACTTGGTATTGTTCGCTATTCCTGATAGGTTTTCCAGCTTACCAGTAAGTCATCTTTTGACCCAGAAAAAAATAAAAATAAACACAAACCACATGCTCTTCCCTGGCCGTATTTTGCACCAGACAATCCAGGTACCCTAGCAGCCCGCCCTAGAAGCAGCGATCGCATTTCTTCCACGGCCTGAACTCAGAGTTGTTGCTTCAAGCATTGATGTCTTGCTAGAATATCCCCGTTCAGAAAGTCACAGCTTCTCCTCAGACACAATGAGGAGAAGTATCTCCATCTCCAGCTGCAGAACTTCTGTAATACCTTGGGTGGGATACACAGAGATGCGCTGGGGTGTCCTGCAGGAGGGGGGGAAGGCCCCACAACATCTTTTCATTTCTTTGCTGACATACCCAACGAGGGAGAGAGCTTGAAAGTTAACTTTAAAGCAACTTAAAGAGTCTCACAAGACGGTAGAATCACATGCCAAATAGAGTGGAACAACCTCTTAATGTGCTTTCATTGTGTCAAATTCAGTCACCCTGCAAGCTCCAAAACGTCACTTTGGCCCCGATGCAAAGCCAAAGGAAGGAAACTGGGATTGAAATCATCATGAACAGTACTACTCACTTTAGGAATCTTGCACCAAGGGATAGCAGACTCTGGCCCTGATGCTAGGGTAGGGAAGAAAGAAAAAAAATATATATATATATATTTCAAGGCAAGCAGCAGAGCAAGGCAAGGCACCATCAGCGAGGGAAGCAGCAGCACTGTCTCCCACCTTGCAGTGGGCTTTGGCACGACACCCACTTAATAACCTGGGGTACAAAACCCAGTCTGCAAACACCATCCTGCCCCGCATTAAAATACCATCCACCCCTTGCAAGAATTCCTCGCGACCAGTAGCAAACATGCGCTGTACAGCACTCTTCTACTGTGATGCTCAGTATCCAGATTCCGTGACTTCAGATTTATGCTCTTTGCTCCACTCTATAAAGCAACACCGAAGCAGATTTTACTGTACAGAATTCACCACCTAACATCCAAGGGCACGTTACAAAAAAATCACAATTCGTCCCCTCAGGATCAAGAGAAAACAGTACTCCAGCACCTCCACGAATTGTACCGGAAGGTTTTATTTTATTTGAACAGCAACTAACAGAGCCACCCTTCGTTCTCATTAAGCCCTTTTTTAAGCATCCAAACCCTCAAAATGATTTCCCCCATTTGTATGTCCAGATTAAAATAAAAAAAGGAATTTCATACCCTGCGTTATCAAGTCCCCCCAAAAGGCGGATCACATTCTCCTTTCTCACAATATTTAATCAACTCCGTTTCATTACAGACAAGGCTAAAGAGCTCATAATGCTGCAATTGATTACAAACAAGATAGCGCCCGCATCTGACGAAGACTGACCTAATTGTCTGAGTCATCTACATTTCTGCAGGCCAAATTTACTGACATTTTGCGCAAACCCAAAGCTGACTGAGCCCGGTGACCTTTTATACCTCTGTAATTAGTCTTCCGTGCCTCTACAACCAGAAAGGCAAGTCGCCCCTTTACTCTGCCTAAGCCAGCAGCCCGTCTGTAAACTATAAACTTTGCAGGCTGCTCAGTACCTACCAGTCAGTGAAGTACAAAAACCACCAACAAAAAAAGCCCCACCATGTGAAATACAAAAACTGCAACCTTTCAAGGTCATGAAATTCAGTCTGGAAAGGCCCCTTTAACATAAACATGCCAGTTTCTAAAAGAAGCAAAACAAGCAAGGCAAGTTGGTGGACAAATTCAACAAACAGGATTTTTATCGTGCTTTCCTAAAAAAAGGACAATATAAAATAAGGACGTTGGCATAGACATGCACCATGAAAAAACAATGGGGGTATGGGGGGGGGGGAACAGAACCCCAAACCAGTAAGTTTAATCTCTTCCACTAACTTCACAGCACAGTATGAAAAATATGATGCCAATTGTGCACTAGAATGTAACCAAGATTCCTAACACAGATTTAACTACCGAAAATATTCGCGAGAACTTCATTTAGGTGCACTATAAAGTTTTGCGCTCCGATCCTACAGCTGCAAAAAATACTTCCTAATTTTTTAGCAGAAAATGATGAGATGAGTGGGTTGTATCGAAGTCTTGGATCCAGACCTCCGCCACGGTCAGCGAGACAGGGAGCCACGCTTTCCCAAGAGAAGCAGCAGGGAGGACGGGGTAAGCGCAGAGACATGCTTCAAATGAGGGGAAATTTAGGAAGGGGGGATGGACGCAGAACACGCAGGCGCAGCTGGCAACTTGCAGGTGATTGTCCACACCCAGGGCTGCCAGCCCTGAAGTTTCTCTGCCCAGCCACTGGATTTCCACTGCAAGCACTGAAAACAAGCCCATCCCATGGACCACCCTTCCCCAGCTTTCTGCTCTAGCAGAAGCCAGCCTGGGAGTCACCGCATTTGTCAACCTCTTTTAGAAATCCTAGCCCATGAGCACACCAGTGATTTAATGCAAAGATACTTCAAGGCAAAAAAAAGGAAGTTTTGTGCAACTCCATCACCAAACATACATAACGCAAAAAACTGCCAGCACTGGCAGCCTCATCTTCATTAGCATCAAGAATTTTGTATTTTTTAAAATGAAATGCCAGCTTTCATCATAGATGAATTTCTTAAGTGGAAGCTTGGATTTTTTCCTAAGTCAAATTAATCTAAAATCAGCAGGGAAAAATCACTGAATAGTTCTATAACTTTAGAATTCTCTATCTGAATTTTAATGCAGAAATAAATCTCCTAAAGCGAGTCATTTTCTTTTCTTTTTTAAACCGTCACATTTAAGCAGCATTTCCCCTTTGGTCATTCATCACCCACAATCTTCTTTCCAAAAAAAAAATTGGTTGCAAGTAGCAAGTTTTAAGACACTGATTGCACAATGACTAATGAACTGTGTCAACTTGGGGAAAAAAAAAAAAGATTTCCAATTTGAAATCCAGCCATTAAGTAAAAGTCAGGCTTTGGTGTTCCGCATTCGGCCTCTTACCAACTTTTGACATTTTGAAGCCGCGTGTCACTGTGTGTGAAGCATGCCGCCCGCTCTCCTTGTGTATTTGGCTCAGTCAAGACAACAGAGCGCAGGAGAAAAAAAAACAATTTAGTTGGCCATACTGAAGACTTTGCAAAAGGCAAGCAGAGCAGTCCAGTTTTCTAACCCCTTCCCACGAGGCTGACAGCTGGCCCTGCTGCCAACAATCCCTTCCACAGCTAAATTTGAGCTTCGGTCTGCGGGGAAAAAACGAACCGAGCGTCTGGGCAGACTTACCGGCATCGAAACTTGCAAAAATAGCAGTCGTAACTCGGCGCGTTACGAACAACCCCTCATCCTCGCCGCTTACCAAGGGGAGGAGGAGGCTCTGGAGCCGAAGCACGGCGACGAGAGCGATGGATTAGCGAGGCAGGAGGCCACGGGGGGATCCCGGCCCATGGACTACCCGTCCCGGCGTGCACCCGGCCGGCTCGGCGGCGGCCCTCGGAGCACACGTGCGGCGAGGCTAAGAGGATTCCCCGCTTTCAGAGAGCTGCTGAACGGCTCCAGCCCGAGCCAGACACCGCAGATCTCCAGCAAACGTCCCTCAGTTGAGGGAACGGAAAATAAAAATGAAGAAATTAAAAACAAAAAAAAAAAAAAAAAGGGGGGGGGGGTCTTGATTCAGAAGAACGTTTGGGGCTTTGCTTAGCCGGACCGCTGGAGAGTTTTATTGTTGTTGGCTCGAAGCCAGTGTCAGCCGCTCGCTGTAAATACGTACTGGAAGCGACACAAGGAGCAAGAGTCAAAGTAGCTGGGAGACGGGGAGAATAAAAGCACCAAGCAACACCGGGGCGGTCGTCCTTCCCCTCCCTGGGGACACGCCGCCTCGAAGGAAACCCTGCGAGGACAGGCTGGCACCGAGAAGCGACACGCCGCCCGCTTCGTTTATTTCACGCCAGCCACCGAGCCAACCCAGCAACTTTAAAAAAGAAACACACCTCCACAGAGTTTGCGTGCTTTTAAATAAAACACAGAAGCAGAAGCACAAAGGACAAGGCCTGCTCCCCGCCAGCTCCCACTCCGGACATAAAGTCGCAAACCCCACCCGAGGGTCGGTGGGGCTTTGGGGGAGGCCGGGCCAGGACCCCCGCAGCCCCACGGAGCCTCGGGGGGCCCCGGTAGCAGCGGGGACCGCGGGGACCCCCCTCGGGGGCCGGCAGGGGCGGGCACGGCTCCGCCCGGCACCCATGGGTGCCCCCCTCGGGGCTCCCTCGGCAGCCCGGGGGGCCAACAAAAGCCCCTCCGCCGTCGGTCTGTCGGTCCGTCGGTCCGTCCGGTGCCTCCCCGCGCTGCTAATGGGATTAAGCCGGGCTGAGCGGCGCCCTCGGGGCGCTGTCACCGCCCGGGGAAGCGGCGGCGGGGCCGGGGGCGCCGCTCCCCGTTGTCGTCGCCGCCGGTGCCCGGTGCCCGGTGCCGGTCCCGCCCGGTCCCATTGTTCGCCCTTACCGTGTGCGGGGCTGGGGCTGCCGGGGCTCCTCGCTGCGGCTGGTGCGGGGGCAGTGGCGCTCGGCCGCCGGAGGTCCGAGCCATTAAAAGCTCCGCGGGGAGGAGAAGGAGGAGAAGGCGGCGGGAGGAGGAGGAGGAGGAGGAGGGCAGCGGGGGGCTCGCAGGAGCAGGGTCGCCATGTCCGGCTGTGCGGCGCGGAGGGGGGAGCCCGGCCGGCCGCCCGGGTTGCGGAGCAGAAAGGGGGCGAGGCGGCTGGGGGCAGCCCCTGCTGCCGCCTGCTGCCCGGGGGAGCGGCAACGGGAAGGGCGGCCGCGCCTCCCCTAAGCCTGCCTCCTCCCGGAGGGGGAGCCGCCGGCGGCAGGAGGCGGCCGAGAGCCCCCTCCAGCGTTCACGGGAGGCGGCGGCGCCTCGCCATGGCCGCCCGCCCGCCTCCCTGCTGCCGGGGGGCGGCCTGAGGGGAGCCTGAGGGGCGAGGCGGGCAGGGCGTGAGGGGAGGCGCTCGGCGGTCGCTGCCGCGGTGTGGCAGCGGGTTAGGGGTCGGCCCCCACCGCTGTGGGGCTGGTGGTCTCGTTCCCGGCTGGCAGGAGGTTGAAGCTGGGTCCGGGGGGAGCCCCGGGGGTGTCACCTCAAGGGGGTTGCGCGGAGCTGCGATCCCTTGGTTCCCTGCCCTAAAAATAAAGAGGAAGAAATGGTGGGTTTACCAAGAGGTATCACTCCACACTCCTCGTACTCCAAGCACTTCTCTGAGACACCTGAGAAAGGACTTGGTGGTGTACGGGTGGCATATTCAAGCTCTATGTTCATTACTTGCTTCGTCATTAGATAACAGCAGACTACAGCGCAGTAAAATTTAACAGGTAGCAGCAATCGGAGCATCAAGGGCTGTCTCAAAAGCCTCCGCTCCAGGACGTGGGCTGAAAGAACTCCAGGCAAGGACCGAGGCTGGGGACTACACCTCTTCCAGAGCCACTGCACATCCATTCCCTCAGAGAAGACTTAAAGCTGTGGCAAAGAGGTTCCCCAATACACCCAGGACCAGCATAAACGTTTGCAGACAGCACCTCACACCACTGTCCGTTTCTTTAAGCGTTAGGGTGTGCCTCTCTTTTCAGCCTTTTCCTGCCTTTTACCCAATATTTTTTCCTGAAGGTGACTGGGGGGTAGAGCACACAAATGAGTAATGCAGAGGAAACGCTTCAGGCCTTAGAAGTTCTCTCACGGACTCGGGAGGGAGCAGTGAACTAATTGTGTAGTTACAGAGCTACTGTTCTGAGCTCCTAGCGTCTGTGGGCCATTTGAGGAGCCCAACCGCTATCCCCGGATAGCATATTTTCATCATTGCAGCAAAGAGAAAAGGTACGTGAACACCATAAATATTTTCTCCTCTAAGCCTTGCCCTTGCTAAATCCCCAAAAGACAGATTCCTCTGCTGTCAACAGCAATGCCTCTATGCACAAACACCTCACGACAGATACCTTGGTGTATCTGCAAAAATACGCCAACCAACCTTGTGAGATCAAGAGATCTCCGTTTCTTAGGTCAGCCACAAAACTTTAGCCATGTACATGGGTTACTGACTGAAAGGCTGGAAATTGTCCTTAGCTGTCAATACTTGATAAGATAGTAATTACTGTCATATTCCCCCAGACTTTTTCCCACAAAAAATGCACAGCCTGTCAGTAGAAGACCAAGAAGAAAGGCTGCCTGCTTATTCTAACAAGATCCATGATTAAAAACACTGGCATAATTAATAAGTCCACCCCCCCCCCCAAAAAAAAAATACTTACTTTGTCAGCAGCTTTAACCACTAATTAAGGTGCTGTTGCAGTAAGAGCAGTACCACAGGGATCAACCATAACATTTAGAATTTCCTGGTGTTTTTTACGCAGACTTCCAAATCACTGATGCCTCATTCACACCTAACAAAGAGTTGTTGTAGTCTACATCACATGGGTGAGGTCATCTTCAGTGCCTTCCAAGTTTGAGTGACCTTGAAACTTTTCTCACCGCTAAACAGAAGTAGCAGGTTGCCCTGCAGCTATTTGATCATTTACTACTGAGCTCCAAAAAGCAACAGTAAAATATTCTCTTGAGTGGTCAGCTTACTGAGTCATCAAACGTGGTAACACATTGGTCATTTCTCCAGGAGCCACAGACAAGCTTGTGTCTGGTTTATTTAATTGACTCTGTTCTTGAGTCTTCTGGAAATATCGAGCAACTAGCAACTGACATCTAAACAAGCTTCTTTATTGTTTCTCAGAGTGTTTATCTAGTCAGTCATAGTCATCGCTCACAGATCCATTCCCATTGATGCTCTCTGCAATTCTAAGCAGAGTTGTTTTTTTTTTTCTCTGAAAATGATTTCTCTCTTGTAAATTACACATGGCAGCAGCTCGTACTCTTCCGGTGTGATTGTGAGGAAAAGCACTCATCGTTGCTGTTAGCTTCCTGTAGTACATAAGGTCACATTTTTTTTCCCTGTTGAACAAGATACAGAATTTGTTGGGACATTAAATAAAAAGGAGAATTTCAGAGAGAGACAGCATCCGTTTTCTTGAAAAGAAGGTGAATTTAGAAAAAAAAAATGTTTCTAGAAAAAAAATGGTCATGTTTCTGAAAGAAAACACACAAGATCTGTCTGCATCCACTGACATAGAAGAGAAGAACCGGAACTGAATTTCAGGTTAAGCAAAACCAAGCTGGCGCCACTGTTCGCTTCTGCCTTACCTGAGAAGGGAAGACGTGTTACAAGGGTTCTGTCATCTTGAGAGACTGCCTCTCTGTGCCTCCTGCCTAATTCCCTGTTAGGAAAAAAACAGCAGCAGCTACAGTGGAATGCAAATACTGCTCCTTGGAAAGCTCTCACTTTTTACAGCTCTTCTGTGCTGGGATGTTTTGCAGTTATTTTTTTCATTGAAATTTTCTCCTATTTGCTGTGAGGTTCTAGAGTGCATGTATGTACACAGGTAGTTATGGCAGGGAGCCTGCAAATTCACATTTTTACCTGCCATATGATAACTTGTTTGCCTGCCTGTGTACTTTGTCATACTAAATTGTTGTACTCAAAACCCAAGTGTATGGATTAAGTTATTTGGTCTGGTTTACACTAATGTCAGGCTAAGGTTCTTCTGGCCTTAATCTGTGTCTGTTTTCTAAACGACTTCAAAAATGTGTTGAGTTCAAATATTTTTCTCTGTTTTATTAAGGAGAGAGGCTAAAATGCTGCCCTAGTAGAAATCTGGGTATTTCAGCTACATCTTTTGCCTAAGTAATTCTTTTTTTCATAAAACATTCCACAGATGTTTTCCCTGGAGCCTGAAATTTTGTTTCAAAGACCCTTTCAGCAAATACTTTTGCGCTAGATTTATCAGTATGTTTCTGTGTAAATGTGGTTTACGGCTCAATCTTGGAAACCTAAGGCGTTTGATTAGTCAGTCTTAGGCCTTCTGTCACATATCTTAATGTTAGTGCTCATAGCGTTAGCACATATCTGTGCTAGCGAGTTAACTTGTGTTAACTCCTATGTCTTCGCTAATTTAGTTGCAATAGCATGACAGAATTCCCCATCCGGTTCTTTCAGTCTCATTTCACCATTATTTTTATTACACGTTTCCTAGCATACACACTTCCCCCACTTCACTGGCTTTTGTTTGCAGTATGATTTTGCTGCGGTCCTCAGTTTAGATTATCATACCACTAGCTTTTCTGGTAAGGTTAGTAATGTTGAACTAACATGTCTTCTTGCTTCTACATCAGAATGCAACATCAAACTATAGCTAGAAGCAATGGCAATTAACAATTTTTATAATACTGTATAATCTTAGCAGTCAAGCATGTCTTAACTTTGGGGGCCACTTAAGCCCTTACAGCCTGTTAATTACCAGATTTTGTTTACTGCCTGCTCATATAAAACTATAAATTAAAAGAGAACCTTTCAAGGATATATGCAAAATGTTCCCTAGTACTTCAGAATTCATACAGCTTTTGCTTATCAAGCTCATAGAACAAGCCCCCCTCTCTCTCAGTAACACTTCAGTATTATTATACAACATCACTTTTCTTATGTCTTCACATTTACCTTGTATTGTCCAGTGTTTTCGTCTGTTTCAATGTGAATACATTTTTTACATTAGCTGCATATATGTGCTAAGACGATCACCGGTGAAATGGTTAATAGATGAATCATCCCTGAAGCTTGAAAAAGTTCACTTGAAATTAATGAAAAATTTATGCTCCTCAAAACTACATACGATTGCATCACTTATGCTTACTTCATGTGCACGTACAAGGGGAAAAGAAAGGCTCATTTTTTAAGAGACTCTGAGAATTCTGAAGCATTCATTAATGGACAAAAATGCCAAAGTACTGCAATGTAAACTAAAACTATAATAACAAAATAATTTATTACTCTTATCTGTAAAAGAATAATGTTTCAAATTGCAAACATGGGAACATTCAAGAAAATAGAAACCAAAGAAAAATACAGAGGTTTGTTAAAAGAAAAAACAACGGTGAACATCCATTTGCTATTCCTGTTCAGGCTTCCCCTCCTAAAAACCATTTTCACCTCCTCTCCCAAAAGAAAGGAAAGAGAGTACTGTATATCAAGACAAAATATGTATTCCTCCCATGCCAGTATTCCCATCAGAAACACTATACCTCCTCTGTCATGGTAAGGAGAGAGAAGCGATAATGGAAAGAGAAAATATTTGCAGATATGAAATGATTTCACATGTTGAGTAGCAGATAAAGTAATACTGAAGAAGAGCTGGCTTCTTCATCAAGTGTCATTGAGCCCGCCACACAAGATGCCGTGCTGGGCAGGAATCAAAGCCCGTGATCTCCCTGCTGAAGGCGGCTTTTAGAAAACAACCACCCAACCCCATCAATCTTTCAGTACTTCTTTTGAGAGGAAAACCACATCTGTTGTTTGAAATTTCAGGGGAACGTGTCCTTAGCATTCAGGGTTTGAGGTACAACTCCCTGCATAATAGCTTATTTCCTTCCAGTGTTTTTTGTCATTTTGGACAGAGCAAACTGTTTATTAAAAGGTGTGTGTGTGTGTGTGTGTGATGGTTTCCAGAAGGACTGTACAACTAAATTCATTAAATGATTCTGAAACCGTTTAACACTGTGATGAAGAAGAACCATTTACGTACCTGGGCCGATATAAGCAAATCTCATTTTAAAACAGCAAAACCAATGCTGTTTCTAAAGCCCCTCAGAATTTATGCCATGAGTAATCACAGCTGAGTCCTCTTGCAAATACAAAACTCAGAATGGCTCATAGCATCGTCAGACTTGACAGTTCCCATGAAAGTAATAACTCTTTTGCTCTCCTCTTCCCCTCCATCCCCCTGCTGGTATTTTTGCTGTGACTTTCTGCAGGATAATACAGCTGGAACATACCAGTGTGCCCGAATAAATCCTTCCTGGATAATCCCCACTTACAAGTGGCAGTGGGGGAACCTTATCTGATGCTCTGTCACATCCAGGGTTTCTCCTGAGTCCTTTCTAACTTCGTGTTGGAAGACAGACATTTTATTTCTACATCAGCTAGTTACAACAGGTGACTTAATTACCATCTTGTCCATCGTCGTATTCTTCTGCTTTAATTTTTAGAACATCTAAATCTGGCTGGAGGGAGCGACTGTAAAACCTGTCAAGGCAAACATCCGTTCAGCATATGATTTCGCTATCTCCGAACGCAGGCTCTGAAATTACCCAATTCCTCTAAATGTCAGACCAGAAGCCAGGTCTTCCGAGGGCGGTAATTTATTTGCTTCTCATATGAGAAGCGCACCAGAGTGAAGAGAAACAAGACCAGCTATTTTATAGTTGGGTTTAATATCGTTAATGAAATTCCTTCTTCAAAAGGAATCCTTGAAACTTTCCGTTCAGAAAATGAAAGGCATTAAATAATTTATAGAAATAATATTTCACTGAGGAAAGTTTAGCAAGATCTGCATAATTTCCATTTAATAAAATCAAATAATCAAATGATTAGAGACTTGAAAAGCATTTATTTCCCTGCTTTTTATCTCTTATGCACTACGGGTTTTTTTTTTTTCAGAAATAAAATTCCAGTGGATGAAAATAAAGCAACCGTTCTAAAAAGTGGAATTAAGACTGAAAAATATTAAGTATCAGTTCCATTTCACTGATGAGAAAAAACTTCTTCAATGGTAAAATCTACTTCCTGCTCTATTCTACTTTCAATTCAGGAAGGAAAAGTTTCCTAGAAGGTCAGGTAGATTAAGTCTATGCTTTGTCTCCCATCAATTTGCCGATGCCGATACGCAGAATTGTTTTTCATGTTCTTCCCCGTAAATATGTGTTGTCTGCTCCGTCACTGTCAAGGGTCCCGCTTAACCTGTCCTGCATCTCTAGTAGCTTGGGCTCTTCCTGGGAATTTTTAATGCGAGTGATGAATGCTGTCCTATTCCCCAGCTTCTGATGCTGGAAGGTGGACAGGGAAGGCTTTTGTGTATAATCTCTTATTTTTTTTGAGATGCAGGGTACAGGCAAAGGTGGTATGCGTTTTTCCCATGCCCACTGTTTCCACCTAATACAAACATTTGTAATTCATTGCCATTGCTTCCAATCAGATCATTTTCCTAATACATTTAACAGAAAAAAAATCCCTTATGTCTATTGTTAGTAATAATTTTGATTCCTCAGTGGCCTGCATATCATATATGTCCGCATTCCTATCAGTATTATGGTGCTCTGTAGTCTTTCAGTTTGTTGTATGGTTTTCCACTTAGTAATTATTTTAAATATGAGATTCACAGTTTGCTCTGAGAATGAAAACCTGAAAACTACAGTTTCTGGTTTATCAGTAATCGTTAGGATACATTTGTCCTCTAAAAAAATCTTAATTTTCTGTGGTGATCATTTGCTATTTTCAGGAGAATTTAAAGGAAAAGAAAAAAAATTGAGAATCTTATTTTTTAAATATTAGTTTTCAAAAGGAGCATGAGCTTAATACATAACCGGATTGAATTCACTCTGCCGAAATAGGGCAGGCTTAACCAGAACAGTTCGCAGGAAACGTTTTAATGTGCCGGGAGTTGTAATAATAGTCTGTACTAAATTTAACCAGTTCTTTATCCTAAAGATGCCTATCATCTCATGCTTTCAAATTCCCAAGTGCATTCTTTCCTTTGATATGTCTAATTGCTTCTCCACTGCCCGTTTGGCTTGTTCCCTCCACGGTTGCTGACAGCGCTGGGTACTGCGCATCTGTACTGTGCCATATCTCCCCCTGGCACCGGAGAGGAAATCTTAATCCTTATTTCCTGCTGTAATTTCTCCTCCTAAAGAGGCAGGCCAGTAACAAAGGAGCTGCAGTTCTCATAAAACTGCACCGACATTGAAACAGTTTAATCTTCTACCAGGGGAAGGCAGAGAGCCTCACTGCGTGCCTTACTTTCTGCTGCACTTTGATCCTTTCTGCAGGTTACCTACTAAAATTCAGCATTTCACATTTGCCACCTTTGAATACCTTAAAAAGAAACCTCAACACATTAGCTCCTTGAAAACAGTGCAGAGAAAAGGAAAAGTAGAACATTTTATTATGCTTTTATTTGATTATGCATTTCTCCTTTGTTTCTTGTTTAGAATCCATGTACCGCTCAGCACTGCTGAGATAAGAAAGCATTTTTCATGTCCTTGTCAGACCCCAGAGCGAACGTCTACATGAATATTAGCACCGAGGCACATTTTATGTGAAGTGATTCCTATTCTAGTTTCTCCTATAGGGCCTGGCCAAAGAAGAGTTCAGATCTCACAAAGCCTTGTGCAAACACAGAAACCAGCACCTGAGGTGTACAGAGATTTGGTGTGAGCAAAACTGGGGGGAAAAGCGAGGACAGGAATGCTGTCATGGGTGCGAATGGACACGTGAGGTCTGACCAGCGCACCAGGTGTCCAGCAGGAGATACGGGAAGGGAGAAGAAAGATCACAGAGTCATAGAATATCCCGAGCTGGAAGGGACCCGTAAGGATCATCAAGTCCAACTCCTGGCACCGCACAGGTCTACCCAAAAAAAAGTGGGACAAACTCAGAGTGAGCCTCTCCCTAGCGTGCTCTCCCAGCCCCTGATAGCCAACGATTTATGGACTTCTTGAGGGAGGGGGCTCCTCAGGACAACTTGCTCAATAAGCACCAAGGAGCCTACCCGTAAAGAGTTGCTCCAGTTCTTTTTTGGCTTTTTTCTTTTTTCTCTATACACACCCATCAGAAATCTTTAATCACGAAGTATCAAAACACCCTTCCTGTTTTTCTAGATATCCCAATACCTTCATTTGGGTACCACTTTCTCTTGTGTTAGGAGAACCAATGAATTGTTCCCTATTCACCCACTCCCCTATGTTCATAACCACGTAGACACAGACCCTGTTTCCCTTGGAGTTGTCGCCTTTTCCAGTCTGAAGAGCCCAGACCTCTTCGGTTTCCCCTCAGACGGCTGCACTGCTCACGGATTAAAACTCCCCACCTCTTCCTCAGCCTTTCTAGTTCTGCTGTTCCCCTTTTCAGGCACCGACATCAAGACTGCATACAAAGCCAAGGCAAAGGTGAGCTCCCACCTGGAAGGGAAAAGGAGCTCTTACAAGGAGCACCAGCCTAACGCTGTTCAACGGTGCCCTTTTTCCAAGCAAAGCAATCATTCTCTTCCACCATAATTATGGTATTACCAGAGAAATTTAAGATTTGGGGGAAAGCTAATCATGATTCTCTTTTAAATGATCCAGTAAGAGCTTGGTTGTGTTTTGAAGTTAGGGCTGGTAATTCAGAATAAGGGCAAGAGAAGATACTTAGGTGCCCAAATCTCACAGTTTGCACACAAAGTCCAGGTGATTTGTTAAGAAATTGTTTTTTTTAGAAGTTGTTTGAATTTTTAATACCTGTTTCATAAGGAAAAATATTGGCAGCTGTGGTAAAGAAGAAGAAAAACAAACAACCCTAAAGCACACCAGCTGAAAACAGAACATCTTTTTTATAAGACCAGCGAGGGGCTCAGGCTCTAGCAGACCAAACACCACAGATGAGATGGCTGAAACACGACGCAAGACAAAAATCATCCACTGTTCTTATGTCAGGACCTATAAAACATTATTAAACGTTATCTTAGGAAAAAGAAGTTACAGGGGGCAACTGCTGTATTTGATATTCAGGAATAAGAGTGGTGAGAGGAGAGTCCAGTTCCCAGCATCTTGCTGTTTTTGGGTAGGCTGTTTTATTTGTTGATCTTTTTTGTTTCTTTGTTTTTTCTTCCCCAGGGTAACAAATGTTATGTGAAAGGATTTTAATAGCAATGAGGGCAAACAAGGAACTCCACCGTCTTGGATTTCACATCTATTTTCTTTCCAGTTATCCCTTTTTAACTTTCCACTTGAAATGCATTTTCTTATTACACTCTGCCGCCCCCAGCAACATCAGTAAGCTTCTGCTCATTTTGCGGACAGGAACCGACACATTTTGATGTTAATACGGAGCCCCAGGAGCTCACCCAGAGAGCCACAGTTCCTTCTCACTTGCTCCTGGAGCCTGGCAGGCGACCTCGGCTGAAACTCATTTCCTCCTTGCCCTATGGATGGGGCTATGGGGAAGATCTGGTTAAATCTGTACTGATTTAACACTCCCCCTTTCTCTCATTTTCTTTCTCCGTGGTTGCAATGGGCAGCAATTTAGATGAGCTACCTGCCCTGCGTGCCCATCGCCAGTAAGCACAAGTTTCAGTTCAACACCTGCCTGTAAGATGGTCCTGGCTGGAGAGACTCTCCCCAAAACCAGGGACGATGGATTAGCACACATCCCACGTACCGGCGCATGGCTCTCTAGTATTCAGTTGTGCCATCTCCATCTACTGGCCAGAAGAAACTTTAGCTGGAGCACAGAACTGGTGAAATACAGCCACTGTACCCACACTTCTTCAAGGTAAATAATACGGCCTCATTTTAGCAGTTTTTTTGGGTGGCATTTTTTTCCCCATGCAGGAATACCAACTCCTAACCAGACAATTTTTGCATGATATTTTTTACCCAAAATAATTATGATTACAAATCTCCACAGTAAAAATGTCTCTTGGCATTTTATTCTCAGTAGATATTAAAAAATGGTAAAACGGTGATGTTGCACAACTTTACTCAAAGTAATTCTGGCCAGCTTAGCTTCCCCAGCTCAAGATACAATGCTATGATCACAGGTCTGAATACAAAACGTGACTTTTATTCAAAGATTTTTTTTTTCCTGGAAAATTAATATTAGGTTTTAAAATAATGTATGAACTGAATATTAAACCTATTAGTTAATTTATATCATTCCTATCACCTCAGTATAGGACCGTGCAGTTATTCAAGAACAATGTTTTGTTAACAGCATCTATTACACACACAAAAGAAACAACACCAGATATATTAAACAAACAGACCAAAAATTTCTGTTGCTTCTTAGAAAATAAGTGGTTGCACTTTCAGTGCAGAAATACTAAGTTGAAGAAACTTCCCCCTCCTCTTTCCCCATGCTCATTGGTAATAGTGTGGACAAAATGGGAGACAAGCAAGGACCTCCTGCATCACTCAGACAAGGCAAACTCACAGCTTCCCGCAGTCACTGCTAGCTCAGGAATACTTCGGTATTTACCCACAGGGAGTGCCTGCCAGCAAATATCCATCACACTTTTCTGGAAGACTCAGAAAAAGTTTATTGTAACAATCCAAAATGCCATTTCAGCAACCAGTGTTGCTCTTCTGCTGCCTCAGAAGAGCTTTGAACCTCCTTCTAGTAGAAGCAACACATGGCAATGCATCCTCCAAAAAAAAAAAAAAAACCCACAAAAAAAAACCCAGAATCCCAAAACCAAGCCAACCAAAAAAATTCAAATAAATAAAACAACAACAAAAAATCCCAAACCAAAAATCCTTAAGGCATTTACTGCCGTTAAATTTTCATTATCTAATGCTAAAAAAGTGAACCCCCACTACAAATACTCATGTGCATCTAGTGTTAGCTTAAATTCTTAAAACAAGAGTGGTACCAAGCTCAAAGAACCCACTGATTTCATGGTTTAGCAGCTACAAAAATTCCCTGGGTCTGAAGAAAGGTCGTGAGCAACCTCGAGTGAGAAGGCAGAGCCACAGAAATCGAAACTGACTTGAACGTACTAGGTCTTACCTTCCATTCCTGTAAACATCCGGAGAACGTTACTTTGCAGGTGTGAACCACAATGACAGGAACAGGTCGGACAGAGGTTGCGGACAGTCTCCTCAGAGCAGAAGTCATCATTTTTTGTCTTCAGACCGAAGAGTTGAGTGAATTTCACGTGAACTCCAGCCTTACAACAACCCGCTGAGATCATCATGCCAGGCTGCTGCTCCTGAGTAGCTGAGAGGGTATTTGGTTTCTTCTCTATCAAGTAATCGATCAGTCAATTTTGCAAGCAAAATTTGAGAACACGTAACAAAGATCAAACAGCTGGGCCTTGTGGGCTGTGAAGGCACGAGGCGCTGCCTTCGAAAAGCAAGCACCCTGGTACAGAAAATACGTAGCAACTCAAAAAGTTGCTCAAGCAACTCAAATTCAAGCAACTCAAACTCAAGCAACAAACCCCAGCTTTTCTACTGGGGTAACCACGCTGTGACTGAGCTCAGCACTTTGTACGTAAAGGCATGAAACACAGCTTCCACGCGTCCTGAACAAGTCCCCCCCGTTCCTCACATCTCTTTTGCATCAGAAGATTCTGTAGAAACCTCTTCCTGATTTCCTGATTCCATAAGAGTTTATGGCCTCCAGGGGTATCCTGAGTTTTCCTCTTTCTTGGGAGAGAATGAATTCAGTAGGGGCAGAGAGGCTCAAACTTGGTGTAGTACTGCTACTAGTACCCAGAGGCTAACACAAGCCAAAATCGAACTAACCCGATGACAAACGGACATGCCAATGGGGGTAACTCACACCTTGTGGAAACAAGAGCGTCATCTAAAGCACACATTTGAATGGGGATTAATTAGCAGATAACTTGTCAACGTGAAACATCCCAATGGCTTGTGAAAAGCAGGAGGGGGACTGCCTAACTTTTAGGGAGAACATTTATTTTTGATTTATACTAGTAGGGAAAAAATATTCCAGAAAACCCAGCCACTGAGGCTATTCAGTGAGCCATCGCGCTGCTCATTATAAACACAATCTGAGGACCACCAGAGATACTAACAACTTCTTGTCCATCAGCACCAACTCAGTAGCCCTCAGATAGTCGTCTCCTTTGGTACCAAACATTTCCTTATGATGAAATACAGCGTGATCTCGAGACATCTGTTTTCCTTCACCGAAGAGAGCTGCAGACAAGTACTTGCATACAAACTTTGCAACAGATACCTAGAATCAGATGAGATCAATCCCATGACTGTTACCCAATATTTATGCCAGACCCCTGACGTCTCAACAGATGATAAACTGTCCTGAGAGACGTTCTTCCTTGGAGCAATACAAACATCTTTGTGATAATCAAAAAAGAAACAGGATCTCTACCGGGCAGAAGCATAGACCCTGTCTGCATTTGCATTTCGTAGAATTTAAGAGATCATACCCCGTGTAACTAAGCACAGTTGCTAAGCTGACAAATAAATAAAATTAAGAGTGAATAATTAAACAGCAAAAGCTAAGGTTGCTTCCCACAGATGCACAGTAAAATATTTCACAGTTGAAAAAAAGAATTGGGTGGCAAACACTTGCCTTTATTATTACTCATACCACTCTCACTCATACTCGCTCTCTTTGGAAGACTTGGTGTATGTGTGCACCCCAATGGATACCGCTAAGGCAAAAGTAAAGCTCTATGTCAAGAGCAAAGGCAGATGCATACCCCGTACATACATGCGTACACAGAGTCATTAGGAAATTCACCTTCCTTAATTCTTTATTTCATCAAAAAGTTCCAGCTGTGCAACACATATTTACTCTCACGCCTGTACTCATAACATGAGACTAAAAGATCTAGATTTGCAGAAAACTACCAACATTTGGCATAACTGCTCCCTGTGGAATACCAACCCATGTTCTCAGGATCACTACGATGTCTCTGCAGAGAAAAGGTAGCACAGCGTGCCCCAGCAGCACACAAACCCTGCGTCCAAAACACCAATTCTACAACTCAGACAGAGCTAGGCATACGAGACTGGACATTTATCCGTGTTAATAGCTTTTGTGAACAAGCTAGAGCTGCACACAAAAGTAGTTTCACCTTCGTAACAATGAAAATGAGAGCTTAGAAAGGGACTCACCTAAGCTTCCAGATGATCTGCTTCTAAAAACAAGGAACACTTCTGCTTGGGCGTCTGGGTGGGTTTGGTACCTCTTTGTTCTGCCAAAGCAGACTGCTGCTGTTGCACAGTGCTCGCTGTGCTTTCTCTTACCAAATGCAGTGGCTGAGTATTTTAATGAAGCTCGATCTGGAGTTCTACACGAGAAAGATGGGTGATATAAAATTATGCCCCTTCCCCTATCAATAACCACAGTCAGATTCCTTTGAGCCCTTCCTAAGAATGACTTTTTTATTTTTTAATGCTTGCAGATAGAGCTTCTGTTGTACTACGTATTGTTTGGCCAACAGCACTTCACTGCTTGTGGAAGATAAAGAATGGTTGGTAGCTTAGAAAGTTCTGTATTCCTGTAAGCATCAACTAAGGGACTTGAGAAACTAGTTAGAGATCCGGAGATTTTAAATTAGTGAAAAGTGAATTTCGTTTTTAAGGCTCAATGAGTTAAGAAAACGCTACAGAAGGTTTGGAGTACCCCTAACAAGTTCATTGGGGACAGGCAAGATGAGACCTCTGTGCGCTTCAAGGAACTGAATCAGTGCTCTTCTCTTTGATAACATTATTATTAACAAGGCAGAAGCATCTGCACAAAGCCGCTCTACACCACCTCTGGCACGCAGAGCAACCCCAGCTCCTGCTTCTCTCTGTTTCCCCTTTATCTGGGCTGCAAGGAAGATTGGAATTGTTCCATCAGCAGAGCGGCTCTAATGTTTCCACAGAAAGAGACAGACAATGCTGTTTCAGGGATAAAAGCACACGTACTGCTATTTCTCCACCTACTGTTAGTCTAAAGAAAGGAAAAGAGAGAAATTCGCCTGAAGCTTTGAGGAAACAGCACAAGAAAGCTGCAGGAAAAAAAATAGATGTTTTAGGGGAAATTCAAACAAAGAATACTTTATACAGGAAAAATCAAGGGTATGAAATAGGCTGATTTTTGTAGTATCAGTGCTTGAGATAAATAACCTGACTTAGTAGTTCTCTCACTGTATCTGTTTCGAATTCATTTTGCAGATGTATGAATACTTGAACTTTGCAAATACAAGATTAAAAATATTTAACAAAGTGGGAACTGGAGCTGTAGGTACTTTGTTGTGTTATTTCAGCTACCTCTAAACAAACTACAGTGTCAATCCACATGGTTAAGGCAGTTTTAAGTCACAGAAGTATTTGGATATAATGATCTAGGATGGCTTTTGATACACCTCATTCTGTGTCACTTCATTCAAACAACTTTCAGAGGCAAAACTAAGCTAACTCTTACAAATTTATTACGTGTAGCTTTCTGCATTTTCTTGTTATAAAGGAGGGAAACTTGTACCTTCTTTTAAAATATGTGTATGTTTTAAGCGACCGTCGAGATTGACTTGAAAAACGCTCTAGTAAAGAACTGAAGCTTATAAAGATCAACACAAATACTAACATCTTGAACTAATATAAGCACAAAAACTTCACACTGACTTTTGTTAGAAATCAGATACTCTATGTTTATTTTAGCTTCATGTTAGCTGGTAAATGGTGTATTGCTCTTGGAGTACTAAAAAACCCCTGAAACAGTTTTTGATTCTTTCAGGTCAGGCTACCAATTATATCTGATCGCTTTAAATAAAATACATACTACTATATTATCACTGGGTTGCACATTTGCAGCTGGAACAACGCTACATTTTATAAGTTATGAAATGCAATTGCATCTGAACATGATAAACATTTTTAAGTCAAGATATGTAAGTTTACTGTCATAAAAGGAATGCAGTTAAGTTTCCATTCTACACACGTGGGTGAAAAATTTGTTAAAAAGTCAAGAAACAAAAAATGCATAAAATCTGCAATAGGCAACAATATACAAAGTTTCAAATATAAAATCATGACTTGTATAGCTTGTCACTTGCATCTTTTCACAAGAGGAAATTAAAAGAACCACACATCACTGGACTTCTACACAAGCTTCTTGTGTTTCAATGTCATTTATTGAGGAGTGAATGAGATACTGTCAGACATGCCAAAGAGACTTCACATTCAAGGGCTGGAAGCTGAACAGCTTTCCTCATTGAGTCACTGTACAAGTTGTTTTTGGGAATCTGAAAGTGCGATCAATGAGGTCTTCATGCTCGATGTTTTTGTCTTCGGTTTTTCATCTTTTGATCTACTAACTTGTTGGGCAGAAGGGCGCTTTCTACCCTACAAAGACTCACACTCCAATTAATACAATTAACACTAGATGTAGAGAAATGTTTATCTGTTATAACGTACATCTACTGCTGAATACAAGGTCTTAAAGCTGTTTCTTAATTCATTATGTCTAATGAGGAAATTCAACTTGTTTCCCTTTCACCATCATATGGATGGCTAATACCGTTAGAAAAATACTCTTCAGTGCTATTGTAGGGTTTACAGGAAACTTCTTCAGTGTTGTGGGATAGAAACCGATTTAAACACCGTTCTGAAAGAATGCTTCTTCCTGCTGCCACTGCCTGTAGGTTGCAGAAGTATGGCCTACACGCACTACAGTTCTGTTTTACTCAAAAAAGAAACAAAAGAAACCTAAACAATAGGGTAAACATTTATTTGGAGTTAGTTTTCTTGCAGATGATAATTAAGGCCCTTCAAGCAGAGTTCAGGAGCTCCTGTATGGCTGCCTGTTGATCTGCATTGAGCTGTGATATGCATTCTGTCCACAGTCCTCCAGATGTCTAGGGAAAAAAGAAAGAAGAGAAGTTGTGTTTATGAAGGCTGACAAGCTTCTAAAGCACATACTAAGCTTTCACATGCTTAGAGAGCTCAACGTTCACTGGGCTTATCCCTGTTATATATATGCCAAAGGACAGACCGAAATCTTCAGTTATTACACAGTTCTGCATAGGCTCATTAGAGATGCTGTGACATGCTCAATGGAGGCAAGTTGTGGTTAAGTAGCGCCACGAGTAATTGATTTGAAACTCCTAGGAACTCCCTGCAACTACGTGGGTCAATTTACAAATTGACTCCTCATTCTAGCCATTTGCTCTGCCTTGCACTCAAGTTAGAAGATCAACGTTCAGGCAATACTGAATCATACTTAAATACAAGATTATCTTTTAGGTACTGGTGCATCAATAACGCCTTCAGAAAAACTGAGCACTGTGATTACAGCGTGACTGTGTGTGTATGTATGTAAAATTCCGCTGCAGACGCACTGGATTACTGTTTAGAGAGAAGAACAGCAAATTGCCTCCCACAGAGAATGTATACACCATTTATCCAGGTAAACCTAAACCCACACTCTCCTTTGCCTCAGAATACCTCGTATGCGCTACCAGAGTCCTCCGCCGATAGGCTAGCTTTTAAAGTCACCAGAAGTAGGAACTGGTGCTAAGGGTACCAGAAAATCCTGAAAATTGAAAGATGTTTGGAAACCAGTACTTTTTGGATTATCAAAAGAAGCTGAAACTACTTGGCCCTTGGCTTAGAATGACAGTGACAGGAAAGAAAATATTGCATGTGATTGGCTTTAGGTCATTAGATTGTCCTTTGTAATAGCAGTGATCTTTAAGTACATTTTAAAAGATTGTTTTAGTGCAAGTTTGATATATTTTCAGCTATTATAAGCGCCCTGTTCTCACACATTTAAAAAAATAAAAATGGATTCTAATTCTTCTGAATTCTGTGAAGACAAAGTCCTCAAGAATTTTTTTATTTTTAGGTTTAGTTTGTTTTAAATAAGATTAGGCATTTTATACTCTCAGTGTACTGTGGAGTACTGCAGAATTAAGTGTGCTCTTCCAGCACTTCTGAATTTTAAATTGATATTACACTGAAATATTCCTGGCATGAGAACACCTAAGCACGAGGGAAGACGTTCGCATTTAATTCCAACTATGACTGTAATGTTACTCATGTCAGGGGCTGGCAACGGAACAGCTTACTCAGATGACTGCAGAAGAAAGTCTTTCTGCCTGCTGCTGCTTCACAGATTCTAGGAGACTGTTAGCAACTACACACCCTTCAAAATCCCTACCATGGTACAAACATTTACAGTGCTCTGCTGAAATCAAGTTATTATGTGTGGAGAGATACAAGATAGGTAACAGTAAACTACAATTCTTAAAAACAAACAAAAAACTATCACCGACAAAACGACCCATACCATGAGCTTTAAGATTTCCCCCCACCCCAGGCTGAAGGTAAATTGATCGAGTCAGAACTCATTTCCATCCTAGACATTCCTATCAAATGTGGCAAAAACAACTTTACAAAAGCAACACAAAAAAAACAATACACAATTAACCTATACACATACATACCACTGTATTGTGGAAAAATAAGCTGCTTTTGACCGTTTAAGTTAAACTTAGCAAATGTATTGGCATAGCCCAAGTTCTATACCCTGACTTTAAATACTAACAGCAAAGGATTTGTATCTGGAAGTGAGAATCTATGGCAACCACTTGGATCAGTTTCACTTGGAATTTTTGCTTCATTTCATTGTATTTTCATGCCCTCAACTCAGAGTTTCAATAAAATAGGTCACTTTGTACCAAACATACTGTATCTCACAGGCTGATACAGGATTTTGGGAAGGATTCACTTGGATGAGTCTGTTTCTAGAACTCTTGAACCTGAGTTCATGCCACAGCATGCCAGGTACAATGGACAACGACTGAAGAGCCGCTGCTCCAAATCCCACACACATTTGACAGGCCATGTGCTTGTCAGGCTCACTACTTTCCGTCATTAGGTGCTGCAACTGTCAAGTCAGCCCACCTGACAGCACCTGGCTCTGGATGAGACCTGATTCGCCCTCTCACCCATGACACTGCAGAGAGGTGCCGTGTGAATACTGAGAATGACGACATCCTTACCACCCAGCACCATAAGTACTCAGTACAGCACTAACGAAGTGAACTTTGAGGTGGTTCCCCAAAGGCAGGGAAGTGTGGAACACAAGCCCATAGTTACTCTGGATTAAAGAGGCCAGCAGTAAAATTACTTGTAGTTTGCACTCATTGTCTAGCAAAGATACTAAGCCTCTGCTCTACTAGTGAATCACCACAGGATGCCGGGGACCCTTACAGGAACCATGGGGTGGATCAAATTCTGCAGTAGAGTTCACTGATACACAGATAGGCAGATTCCTCTCCAGACTTCAATTTCTGACTCATAGAAGGAAATAATTAAAAAAAACAGAAACAAAAACCCAAACCCTAATACTGGCTAGCATGTTAACCATCTAGCTGCAGGTATCTTAAAACTATTTTTTTTTTCCATTTAACAGGGACCTGAGAAATTTAGATTAAAAGACAGGCTTTATTCCTTTTCCAAGTGCAAATGTTACAAGTTTTATCAGTAACAGTTCTAGGACTGTCCAAGGATCTCCATGATCACTGGTTGAAGCATCATTCTCTAAGGAGACAAGGCTCTCAAAACTGGTCTAATGGTTTGCTTACATCCAAAAGCAGATCCTAAATGTTCCTTCTATACCTAAGAAAAAAAGTGTTTACCTGCACTTGGCGAACAACATTAGCCAACCGCTTGGTACATGGATCTTCGTGTTTAATAGCTTCATGAATTTCACCATCCGCAATTATACTGAATATTCTGGGAAGGTTAGAGTTGTTGGGACCGAGGACAACCGGGTTGTTGCTGTTATGATCAAAACAGATATTACAAATAAATCAGTGCTTAACTAAAAAAGTTTGGTAAACATTTCAAATGTAGGTTGAGTCATTTTGAAATATCTTATTCTTAAGCTGCTTGTTTACATTTAAGTTTCATTCAGCTTAGTAAGTACGCATGGCTTTGTTGCCTGCAGACAGAATGTTCCCTCTCCTGTTAATATTTAACCAGCTGATTCTTTAATCAGCCTACACTATCAGAAAGAAGTTCTGTACTTTATGGGACTGTTGAGTTCCATGCAGATGGAACTGTAAATAATGCGACAAATACCCTGCCTAAAAGGGCCTCTTTCTTTCCCTCTCAGTGCTGGAAGTGGGAAGAGGTTGTATTACTGGTGTCAGAGAGCACCAGTGACTTCAGCTCTCTGCCAGCACTCTCACTGACAGCACAAGTAAACAGTTCTGCACCATCTTTCCCAGCTAAGTGCTGGAGTAGAGGAGTGCTGGCAACCAGGGATCTGGGTGGAAAACATGTTCCACTTCCAGCCCTGCCACCTACCGCTGCTAGAACACAGGGGCTGTGAATGCAGAAGTACGTAACAAGGCTGAGCCATCTGCACAGAGCTGGGGACAAGAGAAGTGTGCTAGTACTAGAAATCTCAATTTCTGTACTGACATGCACACACGCCCACGTATTATTATGGTTTCTCAATACAACTGTGCTATTATCAGTATAGAGCCTTCAGTTACCACCACCCATTTTTACACAGATACGTGGTATTAACATAGCTTTCCTACAGTCTTTCCTATTTAGAGACTTACTTTCTACTTTCCCAGTGAGATATAATACTCAGCATCAGCCAATAACTAGAACATGACTACTATATAATGATTCACATGACTACTATATAATGATTCAGAAGCTGAAATTCCTGTACACAATTACCAAGTGCGACTTCCACCTGCATCAGAAGTCCCTGCCCCCCAGCCCTGACCTATGGGAGGAAGCACAAATCTAAAGAACAAGCTTTGGGACAAGATGCTTTCAACAGTAACTGAAATTACTACGGACTTCAGGGAGACACACTCTGTCATGAAATTACCTATTATTTCTCTAGTTCACACTCTTGTTTTGTCAATATTCAACATCAAAAAGGTGCAAAGCTATTTTAAAAGGTTATGAAAACAAGACTGCAAGTGCATACATGCTGTTCCTAAGTAAAAACACCTGGGCAGTGCTGAGATAGAAGCAGAGTATCAAAAGTTTGCCTGAAACTTCCTTCAGAAGTTCCCAGCTGATATCCATCATGTACATATAAAAAGCTGCCAGGATTTTTTTCAAGACATGTTAGGATGAGAACAGTGACTGTTTATAGAACAGTAATAACACACTGGAAGGCTCAGTTACAACTTTGTAAATTATCTTCTCTAAAGCATTCATAGGTTAATCTGACAGCTTCTCAGTTTTAGAAAATGAATGCAAACAAACAACCTGCAAACAAGCTTGTTTTGTGCTTAACATCAGGAGTTCACCTTACCTCTCAATTAAGTCACACAGATAATTGAAAGTATGAACAGCTTCTTCTTTATCTTCATGAAGTGGAAGCCATGATAACCAGTGTGGCAGAACTTCTTCAACATTTACACAGTCTGGCTTGAATTTCATTATCTTTCCTACAGCTGAAATGCAGTTCTCTGTTGCATTGACATTCTCTTTGGTTTTGGCATCTGGTGACTGAATGACTCTCACCAGCAAAGGAAGCGCTTCTAATTGTTAAACAAAAGAATAAAATTTAATGCACAAATGCACAATCAAGTTATATTTCACCAACAAAGTCTACATGAGATAACTGCGTATATTACACAAGGTCTATGAACTAGGTTGTGGTGTTTTCTCTTGTCACCCAAGCAGCAAAATCCAGCCATCCCAATGCTCCACTACCACCCTGTTACTCCAGTCATGCCAATGTCCCACTGCTTTTAGGTTCTTCCCTGCTCAATACTGCGTAAAAGACATAGATAGAGCTATGCAAAGAAACACAAGGGAACAGCTACTGCAAAAGTTTGGGTTTGCTTTACAAAAAAACTTCAGTCTCTCGGTTGTACTCACACAACCTACAAGACATTGTAATTTATAGTTAAAAAATAGATTAAACAGACGTTTGTTATCTAACAGCTTTTATAAACACAGATGATGAAAAGCACTAGAACAGTGACATTCACTTTAATTTGGACTGCAGTGCATGCCCAAAGTGCCTGCCTGCTGTGCACCTATTGCATGTGCATACACACACAAATATATGTATGGACATACATATATCATGCCCCTGTCCCCCCATCACCCCAAAAAAAGGTGCGCTAGGAAAAACTCGAAACTAATCTCATCTGGTGAATCCACCTGGCATGGTTTAAATCACAAAAATCAAACTTCACGGAAAAATACCCATTTTATTGCAAGGTTAATAATTATTTTACTTAAAATAGTCATGTGGGTAACCACATACATACTTCTAATGAGCATTCATGTCACATTTTTGGTTACTTCTGTCCATACAGCCTTCAGAAGCACCCTAAAAGCAGGAAGAACTGTCCCTGTGGTGTTCTGCTAAAAATACAATCCTAAACCTGTAAAATTCTATACCAGCACAGAAAACAGGTTGTGGAATTGTGCAGAAGGCACACTTCAAAATAACTCCAATTACTGAAGAGTGAGATCTCACAATACTTGATTTTCATCAGTAAGCTTTGCAGTCAAGTAATACACTGTGACACTTTGGTATACTGCCCTTACTGAATTTGATTTTTGAAGAATTCAGCAGCTCTGAAAAAAAAAAACTCTAAGCTACAAGAGGATACTTTTACGGGGTTGGTTATTACAGAACCACAGGAACATTGGTCAGTAGAACCACGAGCCTGTGTACTGAACGCAGGATAATGAGACTTCTCTGTAAAGCAGAGCTTGTTTCACAGAAGTCTGCAATGTCCAGACAAACTAAGTCTGCATTTTACGCCTCAGGCTATCATGACTACCGGAGCTAAATCTCATCTGTTTCCTCATACTGCTTAGTAGCAATGGATGACTGTGTCATCCATATGCGTCCTTGCAGCCATAAGATTAGTAAGGCACCCAAATCAGCGTTATCTTCTCCCTACAATTTAGGAGACGTTTTTTCCTGTCTACAAAACAGATCTATTCTCTCACACAGACTTTGCAGTAGATAATTCAAAAAAAACAAGTCGAACCAAACGATCCCCCAAAATACCCCACCATCTTTTAACTATAAAAGAACATCTTCTACAATAATTTTTGTAACGACTGTCATCTTACTCCACCAAAAGACTTGAGGCCACTAACATGATTTAGGAAGAAACACACGTGTTTGATTAATACAGTATTCACACAAAGTAGCTGATTATATCCTTCTACCAACATAAGAATCACAGAACGACCCAGGTTGGAAGGGACCTCTGAAGATCATCTATTCCAAGCCCCCTGCCAAGCACGATCACCTCGAGCACATTGCACAGGATGGCATCCAGGGTGTTTTGAGTATCTCCAGAGAAGGAGACTCCATAACCTCTCTGGGCAACCTGTGCCAGTGCTCTGTCACCCTCACAGTAAAGAAGCGCCCTCTCATATTCAGCTGGAACTTCCCGTGCTTCAGTTTGTGCCCATTGTCTCTCATCCTGCCACTGGGCACAACTGAAAAGAGACCAGCCCCATCCTCTCAACAACCCCTCCCCCCCCCGATATTTATACACATTAATGAGGTTTCCCCCCCCGCCTTCTCTTTTCCAGGCTAAACAGGCCCAGGTCTCTCAGCCTGTCCTCCTACAACAGGTTCCTTAATCCTTTCATCATCTTCGTAGCCCTCCTCTGGACTCGCTCCAGTAGCTCCATGTCCCTCTTGTACTGGGGAGCCCAGAACTGGACACAGTACTCCAGGTGTGGCCTCACCAGGGCTGAGTAGAGGGGGAGGATCACCTCCCTTGACCTGCTGGCAACACTCTTCCGAATGCAGCCCAGGACACCGTTGGCCTTCTTGGCCACAAGAGCACATTGCTGACTCGTGGTCAGCCTGCTGTCCACCAGGACGCCCAGGTCCCTCTCTGCAGAGCTGCCCTCCAGCAGGTCAGCCCCCAGCCTGTACTGGTGCTTGGGGTTATTCCTCCCGAGGTGCAGGACCCTGCACTTGCCCTTGTTGAACTTCATGAGGTTAGAAGCAAGAAATAGGAGCAATGTTGACAGCCCCATGAATTGTAACCTTGTAAACTTATTTTCCCCCTTAGCTACTTGATTTGTTGTAGTTTTCCCCCCTTTAATCTTACTTTTTTATTCTTTACTAACTCTATTTTTAATTCTTAGTTTCGCCATAAAGTAGCTCCTGTGCCATTTACAAGTTCTAGAGATTCCTATCTTTTTCATCTGAGTGCCAGAAATATCCAAACTGAAATCTGCTTTTTCTGAACTGTCTCAACTTTTTAACACACTGCTACAAAGTTGCAACAAATCAATATGCTAGCACCATATATTAATCAGTAAAGAAATTAAGTTATAAATAAGAGCTCACAAACATGATGTTTTCAGAGAAGACAGTAAAACCTATGGGGTAGATAGCTTCTCATGCCATGGATTTAGTTTGTTTCTAATCACAGCTGATCTTCATAGAATCATAGAATATCCTGAGTTGGAAGGGACCCTTAAGGATCATCAAGTCCAACTCTTGATACCGCACAGGTCTACCCAAAAGTTCAGACCATGTGACTAAGTGCACAGTCCAATCTCTTCTTAAATTCAGACAGGCTCGGTGCAGTGACCACTTCCCTGGGGAGCCTGTTCCAGTGTGCAACCACGCTCTCTGTGAAGAACCCCCTCCTGATGTCGAGCCTAAATTTCCCCTGCCTCAGCTTAACCCCGTTCCCGCGGGTCCTGTCACTGGTGTTAATGGAGAAAAGGTCTCCTGCCTCTCGACACCCCCTTACGAGGAAGTTGTAGACTGTGATGAGGTCTCCCCTCAGCCTCCTCTTCTCCAGGCTGAACAGGCCCAGTGACCTCAGCCGTTCCTCGTACGTCTTCCCCTCCAGGCCTTTCACCATCTTCATAGCCCTCCTCTGTACACTCTCCAACAGTTTCATGTCCTTTTTATACTGTGGTGCCCAGAACTGCACACAGTACTCGAGGTGAGGCCACACCAGCGCAGAGTAGAGCGGGACAATCACCTCCCTTGACCTACTAGCGATGCCGTGCTTGATGCACCCCAGGACACGGTTGGCCCTCCTGGCCGCCAGGGCACACTGCTGGCTCATATTCAACTTGCTGTCTACCACGACCCCCAGATCCCTCTCTTCTAGGCTGCTCTCCAGTGTCTCATCGCCCAGTCTGTATGTGCAGCCAGGGTTTCCCCGTCCCAGGTGCAGGACCCGGCACTTGCTCTTATTGAACTTCATGCGGTTGGTGATCGCCCAGCTCTCCAACCTATCCAGATCCCTCTGCAAGGCCTTTCCACCCTCATTCGAGTCCACAACTCCTCCAAGTTTGGTGTCATCAGCAAACTTGCTCAAAATACCTTCTATTCCTACATCCAGATCGTTTATAAAAATATTGAAAAGTACCGGCCCTAAAATGGAGCCTTGAGGGACCCCACTGGTGACCGCCCGCCAGCCTGACGCAGCCCCATTTACCATAACCCTTTGGGCCCTGCCCGTTAGCCAATTGCTCACCCATCGTATGATGTTTTTATTTAGCTGTATGGTGGACATTTTGTCCAGTAGGATCCTATGGGAAACCGTGTCAAGCCGTGTTCATCTATTAAAATAAATCACAAAGTTCTTTTATGTATAGTTGTATCTAAAATGCTTTTGAGATGCCTGCTAATAGGCTGTATGCTGTAAAATAAAAAGGTTATTTTATCTAAACATCCAACTAAAGGTGAAGGCAGGTGTCTGGGCTTAGTCAAGAATTGTTTGTCCAAATATGAAAAAGGTTTAAAGCTGGCCAAGGTAAAGTCTAATGAATGACAAAATGAGACTTCATCGGCTGAAAAACCACCACCAAAAAAACACCACCAAAACTCCAAAATCAGAACAGTCCTGACCTCAGTTTGTACTCCTCTAGTACTGGGACAAGACAAAAAGTTTATGGAAGAGTTTTCAAAAAAGTCTTTTAGGAAGCATTTCTGCGGACAATTTAAAAAGACATGTACAAGAAAGGTATTTCTTAAGAAATGAGCATCTGCACAGACTATATTTTTAAAAATCTATGTAAATCAAATGTGCTAAGCAGAATACAGAAATGCTATTAAGTGCATCATCAACCAACAGAATTCAGGTACTTTAGTAATAATCAGTCTACCACAGAGCTCATACTGGCAGGTTTTCATTGCCAAAGAGTTAAGACCTCATTAACCAAATGTGAGCAGTACTTTATTTTGGGGTGGTGGTATGTGTAGGGTTGTGGGGAGAGTGTTGTGCCCAGGATCACACATTCGAATCATTTTATCAAGTGAACACACATACCTGTGCAAAAAGGACGATAGCTGTCCCCACCAAATTGTGCCATAACTCCAACACCGTAGGCAGCTGCTTGCCTAACCTCCGGGCTGTTATCACATATTGACTGTAACATCGGCCTCAGGAAGTATTCAGCGTACTTGAACGAAGAGGGGCTGCAGTGCTCCACGATGTCGTCAAAAATGCACAGCCCCCACTGCCTATCCGGCCATGGCCTCTGCGGACACTGCAGCAAAAACAGGTAATATTGAAGCCACCTTAAAACAGGTAGTTTTGTACAGTCAATGATTGTATCAACAAAACAATCACAGTGTTATAGTAACAGTGGTCTAGCATTTTTGTTAAATTCTTCCTGGATTAAAATTAATTCTACAAGCACATCAATTTCTATAGTGATAGTTGCAGCAGTATCGTTAACCTAATAAAATCCAGGTGAATATCTGAGCTAATTAAAAGAATAATGGTTTTGGCTAAATCCTTTACCTGTATTTCATGCTCCATTACCTATTCCATTCTCAATTTTTCCCAATAGTCTGCCATGCTTTTTTTTTGGCTGCCTTCTTAAAATCCCTTTTATAGAGTATACACTCTCTAGTAGACACTCCCAGGAAAATTAAATTTCTAAAAATAGTCATGTCAGAGATCCTAGATCTTGCAACACAGAAATTATAATTATCATAGCAGGGCATTTTTTTAAAAAAAGCATGGTGTGACTTCATATTAGACCTGGACTAAACCTTGAAATGCCTCTATTTTGTAAAACAACTGCTACATTCTATCTACCAAGTTCTCTGAGATGTCAGCACGGAATACCTACTGCGCATTCAGGAGAAAAACGAACAACAAAAAAAAGACAGTAAAAAGGAAAATTAGGTACTTACAATTAAGTTGACAATTAGTGGAAGTAGCCTTTCAAACCACGGCAGCACCTTCTCTTTATAACTGCTGAATATTGAGTGCAAAATGTCGGATACTTTAGTCAAAATATAAACGTCACTGTCATCCTGATAGGAAAAGGATACAACTCAGATTGAGACCAGTGATCTTTAAAATACCAGAAAATCACATGAAACCCTAAGGTCTCTAAACTAATAGAAGAAAGCTGTTTAATGATTTGGTTTTGTAAAGAGTCTTTTTGAGTCCAATATTTTGAACTCTTGCTTCAAGGTTAAAGTCTGCTGCTATTTAACTTAAGAGCGTCCCATCATCTAGGACTCGTAGGTTTGTCTTAGGGATGGAAAAGTTTTAAGACAAATGCTTCAGTGGATTCCCTTTACAGAAAACAGAAGGCCCTTTTCCTCTTCTGGAGCTTACATATACTGTAAAAGCTTTTATTGAAAAGTAAACAGATAACTGCCTTTGTGCTAGAACGTGGCAAAAATACGAAGAGTATTAATCTTCTCCTCTTATCCTTTAACTTCATTTTTCACCTTGCCTAATTAACAAATCAAACCGGTGAAGTAAACATTCGTTGCACAGATTCAGCTATTAACTCACGTCATATCTGCAAGTGAGGACTACAACCTTAGACATGCTTGTGCTGGGAAAACCATTTGACTTTGTTCTGCTGTACTCTGCATGGTTCCCTTAATCAGTTTATCCTTTCACAGGCAGGGAAAACAGAACACAGGTAGTTTCTGGTCCCTAGTGAGAAACTAATAACTATTTCTCATGCAACAGGCAGCCTGCCACAACATGATATTTAAACCCTCACTGTTTAGTCAACTTCTGCATTGCCAAGGCATAATTTAAGCAGTAACTCTGGAACACATGCACAAATGAAAATAGAGAGAAAGAACTGCTGCAGCTCAGCACATCACAAGGTCCATCTGGCCTGGTATGGATTTAAAACAAATTATTTACTTATTTATTTTACTAATAGCCAATAATAGATGCGTATGGATAGAGTTATGTTTGCATAATGTATGCCTCCTCCTACCCCACATCAAATCAAAAAAATAGCTACTGCCTAAGCCAGGGCTGTATCTGGATATTTGATTGACATTACTGTTTCAGTATCTTTCTTTCTTGACTTCTGTCATTGCCTTTATGTACCCCTTAATATTTCTGCTGCCTTGAGGTAAGTGCTTACATACACATATTCTGGGACTGAAGATGTATAACCAAATGTTGCTCATTACTACGTGTTAATTCTGTCCATATGGCAAGTGACATTCTGGTCCTACGCCTCCTTTCACAAAGCAACACAGACAAGTCCTCCTTGCAGTCTTCAAAAAACAACAGCAAATACGAATTAAAACATTTTTAAAAATGCCTTGCAACTCTGTTGCAGAGTATGGATACAGCTTCTCTTGAAATGGTTCTGTTTGCTAGCATTTTCTCTCCTTATCACTATAGAGTGACAGTTAAGAAGAAAGACTAAACACTACAAATAAGAAAGGGAGAAAAAAAAATCAGGAAAGGCTTTTGATTCAAGACTTGAACTGTGGGCTTTTTGTTGTTTTTGATCCCAAGCAGTACGCAGTTGCCAGAATTCTATCCTTTTAAATGCAAGCCTAAAGTTCCCAAAGGAAAAGGGCACAAGAAATGCATTATTTAAGAACGTATTTACACACAGGTACCTGATTTGTTAGGATATATTCTGGAGTCTGCAAACAGTGTAAATTCAGGTAGTCAAGCTGCACAATCTAATTATGCATCATGTGGCAAAAATCTTTCTTAAATTTACTGAGTATCCTCTATGTCTCATTATACACAGCAGTAACTTATTCTTTATTTAATCATCATTAGTATGGAGAGATTAACAGAATTATTGTATTTTTTCTAGAGTCACTTCTACTTCAAACTAAAGGTGGCTCGGTATCTTAGAGGATAAGTAGTTATTTTGGTATTTTCTCCTAAGAAAACAATACGCCAGCTGTTCATTCTGTTGTCCTTCTGTGATACTATTTTAAGGCTATCCCTTTTTCAGACAGGCTCCTGATCTCATGTGTCAGAGGTCTACGTATCAGAGGTATGGCTCAAAGATTAAGAGCCACCTAGGTAATAAGGCACAAAGGAAAGTAAGTCAGCAAGGGTGGGCCTTGGATTATCACAAAAGCATCTGACAGACTACTTAAGAAAAAGTTATGAGAAGAATTGCTTGAGAGGATGAAGTGAAAAGCTAGATCCTGAAATTCTTCTTTCAGTATACTGGACAAGGAAACCTTTGGTGTTTTCCAACTCACATGCACAGCGTGACCCATTTCTGGAAGGAATATGACAACAGTGCATTCTCCCAGGAAGAAATAATTCTGAGAGGATGCACTATACTTTAACTGAGTTGCATGTCATATCTGTGTAATGCATTTCCATCCTGGTACTTTATGAGGGGAAAAACTACCCAAAACAACTTACTTCATCTTGTAATGACTCTTCAACTTGTTCATCGTAGTCTTCATCTTGTCTTTTCACTAAATTAAAAAGAAAAGTTAAACAATTAGATTGCTACATATGCTTAAGAAGCTTGTGAAAGGAAAAACAGATTCAGAAACAAATTTAGAAAATGGGAAACACTATCTGAAGATGCCACAGGAATTTTCTGTCTTTATGAAACTTCAAAGAGCTTTCACAGAAAAACAAATACAGTGACACACCTCAGACCAGTAACATGTAGAAGAACATGAAACATGGTCACAAGGACAAAAAAGTATAGAAATAAGACTCCACTGTTGCTTTAAAATTGCAAAGTCTTCAGATGAAAAGACACAGAAGTGACAACTCCACAGACACAAGTGCCATCTTCAGGTAATCTGTCCATCAAGTTTTGATTAATCTACTACAGTATTACTTCAAATTACACTATCTTCATCCTCCCAGAGCTTACAAATGTAATTCAGTGGATTTTGCTGTTTCAAAGTCCAACTGACTTGTATAAATACGCAAGTTAAAGAAATCCCAACTAAGCATTTTTGTGTTCAGAAATGATTGGAAGTTCTGCTTTAAAGAACAGCTACTATGATTCTACATTAACAGAAATTTATGCTGACCTACCCTGTCTTAATTCTTGATTTTTAAAGTGCTCTTCTAGTTTTCCTTTTAATATTCCTCCAAGTTCTTCAAAGTGTTCGTTGTTAAGGCATCCATCTCCCATTACCTCAATGCACTAGTGAAAGAAAATGATCAGTTTTTCAGATTTAAGGTACCTGAGCAGTCTCAATGAAATCTAAAACATGCAGAGAATATTAATGCACACTAAGTGATTATTAGCAGAAATAACACTAATAGAGCTGTCATGCTGTGATCAATTCTCAAATTAATCAAATAAGACACAGTATCACTGCACATTTCACCTACATTGTTCAAGTGGTTTGTGATTAAAATAAACAAGCCTGGTATTTCTGGTATTTATTTTAGGTTAATACTTATTTATCCCCCCTCTTTCCTCCCTGCCCAAACATTCAAAATACCAATGTAGAGCTAGAAAAATCAGAGCAAAAATGTAGATGTAGCCTTGCATTTCTTCCAGGCAGAAACACACACTTTCTTACCTTAAAAAGCTATCAACAGTACTGCCACATAATTTGTAAGAAAAAGAAAGTTACCTTTGCAAAAGAATGCATTATTTCTGAGAGAACATCTGAATCTGGTTCTGTCCCAATCGCTTTGATGAGCGCATCACACATGAAGTGCCACATCTGTGTGAGGTACTCTGGCCCGCGAACTCTAGCACATTCAAGGAGGAGGGGCATCGACTCTGCTGCTGCCACTCGAACACGTTTTATCATTAAGGAAATAAAACAATCAAGGCCAACATAAAGCCTTAGAATGCAAGCACCACTCACTATAATGACATTAATTTCCTACTTGAAATTGATTTTTTATTACACTCTAATGCATTTAATTTCTTAATTACATACATATTAAGATTAGAAAAAAATTAAACTATTTGCTATTTAGACGTTGTTTCAAGCCCATTTCAAACAGGAAAGCTATTCAAGTTGCCTCAGTTTGTTGACACAAAGAACACTTTCTGTACTGTTTGCTTTTAATGTTACAGATAAGCTTACTTAAAAGAAACTAGGGGGGAAAGCTAGGATTTGTTTCCTAAAGGCATATGTAAACCAACATTCCCTCCCCCAAATCTGCTATAAAGCAACAGAATATTCTAACACTAACACTTTCAATTAATTTAGGAAATATCAACCAAGACTGATTCTTCCAAACTATGTTTCCATTTTCACAGTCGAATTTATTAATAGGATATCATCGTGGAAATAGAACTTCAGTAAGGGAACCATCAGCTTTACAACTTGTTCTGTGTACTCCACAAACCCTTCCTTTAGCTCTTTTGCATAGCAAACCTGAAACAAAATATTGAGGCGTCACCGTTAATGGAAAATACCTTTACTAACATTTTTAAATTACAGAATGGGGAGAAAGATAGTTAAACGATTGGAATTTTTTAACGTGCAGCAATTTACTTACCCCCTCAACTGTGGCAGTTTAAGAAACCCTGATAGCAACATCATTTCTCACTCTTAAAGCATGCTTTTTTAATAAAAACAATTCAGAAACATCAGTATTTGCAAAAAAAAGTACAATTCTTTAACATCTTCAATTCTGTCAAAGTTTTGCTAACACTTGATATTCATCTTAAAAACTTAAGCTCTAAAAATATCTTTAATCAAGTAAACAGGATAATTAACGCCTGAAATCCAAACTCAACACTATCACCAAAAGAAAAAAACTTTTTAATTCGATACCATAAAGAAAATTTGTTATAGATTTTGTTTTCAAGACTTGATTGTCCAGGAATACACAGATCACCAAGATCGCCCCGTATTACTCACCAGCATCTGGCATGCAGTTGCTTTTTCTTCAAGGCCTGCAGTTTTAATTCCAAAACTCTGCTGATCTCCTAGGTTTACAAATTCCCAACCATCATCATCACTCATATTCTCCATATCTTGTGCTGTTATTAAAAAAAGTAATTAAAATCTTAAAATGATATGACATTACATTCAGTGTTTTTCAAGTAAAACATTAGCTTAAAACTTACTGTCTAAGAGAGCTACTTCAGGTTTAATGGATGCAGTCTTCATTAAAGGTCCCATGACAACAGGAAGGTACTGCTGAAATTCCTTTCCAAGGATTTTACACATCCTGGCCCATGCTGAGATCATGTAAGAAATCTGTAAGAAAGAATACAGTCAGAATTTTCATGTCCCACTTTTTATTTTAACGCATATTTAAAAGGATATCATAAAAGAAGAACATTATACAACAGGATTTTTTTTTTTGAGAAAGTTGGCAGTGCATAAAATGCGTTTCAAAGAGAAGACTAAGAAAAACAAATTCAATATGCAAGCCATGTAAAAATTAAACTTCAAAAGAACTCTCCCCCAAGACTATATTCATAACAACGCATTGACAGTATCTCTTATCAAAGATGCTATACATGTTAAAATATGGCAGTGTAAAATGTACTTGTAAGGCAATCATGACTGTCATCAAAAGAATTTCTCTCTGAAACGAATAATTTCCTGAATTTAAATGATACTGCTGAACCTCATTCCTGAAAATAGCAAACAGAGCACAGGACTGTAACACTGTGGTTTAAGTGGATTTCTTTTTAGCAGTTGCACAAGCCAAAATAGTTCTTCGCTCATGCCAAACAAAGTAGTAACTAATAGACAAGGAATGATTGCTCACATGATGAAGTCTCTTCATGAAATACAGTTCCTGGAAGTCTGACCTCCTATACACACTTCTGTGAAAGATTCTAAGGACCTCTCAGGGCAGTGACTCTTAAGTTTCCTAAGAGATGTGCTGACCAGTTAGCCTGAAGCTGTAACTACTTTTTTCCCCCCTTTAAGGAATATCACATTACAAAGAACACTTTAAATATTAACCATATTAACCACAAGATATGCACTATAAAAAAGGCAATTTTAACATACCTGTGGATCATCATCTTCCAGATCACTGAAGTCTGTCTGTGTCTTCAGCAACAACTGCATTACATCCGATGCATCTTGCATAAACTAGATGTGGGAAAAAGCAGTGTTGAAGGCAAATTAAAAGGGCACTTGTCTGAATCTTAACACCAAACAATTTGACTGTTTATGTCCAACACGCTATCAAGACAAGCCAAATCTTGAAATAGACTGAAATGAAGATACAAGTAAAAACACTTTTTTTCTGGAAGCATCACCAAGTGATTCTAGTCTTAAGCTTCGCTGTATTGGCACTTTTACAGACACGCATCTTCACCAGTATATCAACAAGAAAAAAACCCTGCCAAATACATCAAGCATCATGACAAATTACTACTACCGGTTCTATAACAAGCACATTCAAACTTTTCCAGGACTCTGCCTGTAAATACAAATAAAAAATCCTTATGCTAAGCTTCCTTTTAACTATATAGATTTTAGCCACTACTATGACCCCGCTTAAACGAGATGCACCAGTATGCCTCTTAAAACAAAAAGAAAACACACATTTTCAACATTGTCCAATAAAACAAGAATAACTTAAGTTGATGTATTTTGTAAGATTCACTTCTGAATTTGTGAATCTGAACAGAAAGACAGTTACCAGAGAATAGAACAGGAATGCAAACATGGAAATCAGCAACAACACAACTACCTTTAACAAGTAATCATGTCAATTTAAAGTGAACATCACAAAAAACTTGGCTGTTTTAAAATACGTTTAGACAATAGATAAGATCTTACCTTTTCTTTACCAACAGCAAGACCAATTAGGCTGATGCATTCAATGGTTTTTCCTCGTAAAAGTCTTAGCTCCTTCTGAACAGCATTCTCAACAATGTGTTTTAAAGAAGTCATAAATAAGTCATAGTAGGGAACAAACTTCTCCTCTGCTGTATCTGCAACCGATGCAATTGAAGTCACAACTTGCTCCAAAACTAGCTTAGTGCCTTTCTGTATCAACTTGAAGAGAAGAATAAAGTGTTATATTTCATTAAAATATGTGCTTTAAAAAGCATGCAGAATCTAAAAACATGCTCTTATATGTATCTCATTCTTGTTAGCTTATAACACCAGCAGATCTAACTACTGGTTTACATCAGATGTCATAGTTCAGCTATTCTACATATGCTACCAATTACGTTTGTTCAGTGTATTATACCTCTTGTAATTTTATCACCATAGTGGAATGAAGATGTTTCACTAGATTATCCAAATATGGAATAAGCAGTGACTTGGGACAGTCTTCAGTGAAGTTTATGAGTGCTGCAGCTGCATGGGCTTGAACACGCTGGTTGCCTTGATCCTCCATGGTTTGCAGAAGAGCTGCTATCACCTGGAACAGAAATGTTTATTTTCAGAAAAACAAGTTTCTGGATGGGACAAAATTTTACTTTTTTTTTTTTTGGTACTGTTCTACTACTTGCCTTCTCATGAAATTTCTTTTGAAAGCCAGGTGCAAAGTCAGTTGCCATTTGTCCGATAGCATTGCAAGCAGCATATCTCACTCTTGGATGCTGAAAAAGTAATACCCTCAAATGGTTAAGTAGTAGTCATAAGAGCAGAAATGAAAATGTTTTGAAATAATTAAGTATTAGACTCACAGGATCCTGAAGGAACAGCAAAACGAAATTAACTATCTCATTTAAAATTCCCTCCATCTGTTGGTGACAACCTTCTCCAATGGCCGAGAGCGCCATCAAGCCAGCGTGCCTGTATTTCCAGTCAGCTACAGAAGATTGAAAAAATATTTATTATTCATTTTGGAAACTACAGAGCACCTCAAAGACTAAATAAAAAAGTGATGTGGGAAAGAATAGGTGAGAGAAGGGAAATTAATGCATCAAATTTATTTGTTAAATACTTTTTGCTTTTCCTTATCCATACTTTGTGATGCACAAAAATCTGCGTATCTAATCCAGGCCAAATCTATACCAATAAAAGGAATTCTAAACTGGAGATAGAAGCGTGTACATAGTACTAATAACTGGGAACTGAGTTTTAATTAAATGAGCTAACCAGGGAAACTTTTTCCCACCCCCCCAGTGTCAGAACAGCCTATTAACATTAGAAGAGTCACACTAATCTGGTCACAGAATAAAACTTCCCTCATACTGAAAAACCATTCTGAACAGATTTGATAAATTTCTACACTCTGCAGGTGATACCTTGAATAGTCCTATAGTCTATTTCCTACAGGATAAGTCCTTTTCAGGCTGGGTTTTACATTAAATTACAGAAGTACCGAGAATGATCATCATCTTTGCATTATCTTCTATTTTGAAGGCTCAAATCATAGGTCAATTGAAAGCATATGCAATAAACACACATTTATTTTGAACAACTGCCTCTTTCAACCAGGTCTTTGCAAGAGGAAAAGCATGCAAAGAAATTGATAAGAACATTATTTAACCACCTCATGAAACAAATATGAAAATTGGTATAAATAAACAGAGCTTGTCTATCGCAGACTTGTGTATTTTGATGCATGAAATTCCAGGGGGTAGGGCGCAGAAACACATTCTTATCTACAGACTGTAATGTATTCGAAGTTCACTAAAATGCAACACTTCCGAGAAACAAAAATTTTGAGCTACAGAACAACAGGTGGCAGTTTAGGCACACTTAAGGTATTGTGGGGCACTGTACACTGATTGAGAGAGAATACCCTAAAATAAGAAAAGAATTTACAGACTGAGGTTAAGAATCTGTATTGTTTTGGTTTTGACATCTGTTCAGGATCCAGAAAAAAGTTTTAATGCACTGAACGTAAGTTTAACAAATCCCAGTCTAATGAAAAGTAAAAAAAATTCCAAGTTCACAGCATTTATAGCTTCTGCTGCTGAAATTAGAAGTGTATAAAATACATTGCTTAAATAAACAGGAACATTTGAGAGGTATCGAAGTTCCTGAAAAGGCTAGGATTGTAAAAACTTGCAGTTACTTACGATTCTGAAGCATCTGCATAATATGTTCTTTAATCATAGGTAAAACGAGCTTTCCTCCAAGGCCACATGCCATCCTGTCCAGTGCACTCTCACCAGCAACTGCATTGCTAAATAACAGTTACAAAAACATCAAAAGGTTTGACACCTACAGCAAGATGAACAGTACAACAAGGCAGAGAAGTGCATTTTCTTGCAGTTCTACTCTCAAACTTTTGCCATCTGATTGTCCATGAGCCTCCATAAGTAAATAAAGCATACCCAAATCTAAAGGCACATATAACGGATGCCTCAGTCACAAAATATTTATCCTCCACTTAACATTTACTACTTTTAGCCCACTGAACAAGTCTATTACCAGAGAAATGTGGACTTTACTAGCGCTGAATTTTGCAATATTGCACATACCTAAAAATCTATAGCTTATATTTACAATGAATTAAAAAATACTGGCCGGTATCTTTTTGTGTAAATCATCAGAACAAACACAAACCAGTTCAGACTTGCTACAAATCAAGCGAACGAGCAGAATTCAAGCTTTAGCATGCAAAAGAACTTCCCAGCAAGGCTGCAGTATCAGTACTATAGCACCACATCCCCTGGCCAATGACTCAGGCAGAAAACATCCAGTCCAGGTGAGGAATTTCTGACTTGCAGCGAGTTCCAGAACTGAGAACAGCCAAACATTACCCATGTAAAGTGACTTGTTCCACCCAGCTGAATTAATCCCTATGGAAAAGTGAATAAAGCTTCCAGGACACAGCTAACTACTGTTACAGTCTGGGTATGACTAGCACTGTAATAACTCCAGGTTATTACAATACCTTCTGGACACCCCTGCTAATGGAAAAACTGAACAATGGTTCAGAAAAGGATGAATCTCCCTCTTCTTTCAAGTATCATCCATCAGGGTCAGAAACACAGAGGTCTTTAAACTGTTATGCTTGAATCCCCAAGTCTCATTACAAACCATAAGCAGTCTAGAAATTCACATGCTGTGAACAAAGCTGTTTGCACAAAGATACTGACAAAACTGTATGTTTTTATTCAGATTAGTCATGTTCAAACAGAAGCATCACCAGCCAGACAACAGAGCATGGGCATACAGGTTTAGATTGGAGCAAACTCACCGAAGTTATTGGCTACGTTCATCTGAAATGATGTCAAGTTCTTTCATTTAACCATTAATTTATAATATTCAATATGAGGAAATAGTGTTATCTTATAAAAATGACCACACACTTCCCTGCAAAATTTGCAAAGCTTTTGCCAGGGAACGAGGAAGTTGGATTTGCGTCTTCCTTCTTTAGAATTTCACTGCTCTATGAAGTCAGAGCAACAAAAAAACCTGGAAATGCTAAAATATTCCCTGATGCTTTGGCGTAGGCTGACTCACATCCCCCTTAGTCAGATCTGAACACACCCTAAGTAGGCTACGGCCTGGTGATCATCAGCCAGTTTCTTGGACGGCACAGGAATTCCAGCCGTCTTACATAGCTAGAAAGACTCGAGCACAAGAAGAGGTTAGCATGTACATCATGCTCATTGACAGCTCTCTACAAAGATGAACTTGAGTGGTGGGAAATGCATAGTAACATGAGTGAACATGTTGAAAAAATAAACTAAGAACACGATCACCACCACAGAGCTGATTTCCAGTGTTTTGCACCAAAGCCTTGAATTCTCCCATTACTTTGAGGGCTAGAGGAGCTAAGTTTCTCCTTCAGGCTAAATTTGTTGAGCCCAACTTGTTTTCCGGATCTTTGCTCACTACTTGTTAAGAGAAGGAATTTCACACTGGAATCCATAGCTTGTGTTGAGAAGACCTAAGTTACTCTGCTGACAGTAAAAAGAAATTGGCATGCCTCAAGGGGATGATTCAGAGCACTTAAACTGCCTAAGGCAGGCCATCTGAATAAACTTCCACACCCTAAGAGATTTGACAAGGTTTTGAGCTTTATTTTCTAGTATTCTATTTCCCCTTAAAATTGAATGGAATAAAGATTCGAATACTTGACAAACCCAAATGCAGTGATCTGACAGTTCTACCTGTATGGCAAAACTTGCAAAGTTGAAGAAATGAAACAAATTAAAAGGGTCATAGGGGAGGAGGTGGGGGAGGGCAGTTTACTTTCAGTTCCATAGCCCAGAGGAAAGAAAAAAAAAATTCAAGTTAAGCATAAGATTAGAAAAGCTTTCCTATAAATTCCTTTGTATTGGTTTTGCAAGCATCTTGACATGCCTGGTATCTTGTAGAAGTTGCTGTTCAGTTCAGTAGTAAATCAACATCTTTTCTAGTGCCCATCTTCTTATGAAGATTTCCAATTAGATTGTTTATTTATGAGAGAGAGTAAAGATCTGGATGACAGCAGTAGGTATTTCCAGAATAAGATATAAAATTACTATACATAAACCGTCCCAGTTTGGAAAGCTGTTTCAGAGAAGGACAAGTTGTATAATTGATATAATTGAGGCTCTAGTAAGAACATGTCAATAAAAGTTTTTTCCCCCTCACTACTCCTCCTTTAGGGTTTTCTCCTCATTTGTGCACATGATAAAATTTTAGTGTTCTCTGTCACAAACTGTTTAGAAACACTAATTACATTTGAGCTTTGAAGGAAACATCAGATGTTGCAAAAAGCATCTAGCCTGATAAAGGAACATCAGTGTCATTACAAAGGCATGGAGATAACTATCTCACTGTACATATTTCTGCTTTCTCCTGCTTCATTCTTCCTGTATTTGGACAAGGGCAGATGTAAGAGGATGCTGTAGACATACCACTGTCATTCTAGGGAAAAGTTGGAGCAAGCTACAAAGCATGCAGGAATGAACAAGTTAGAAATAGTGGACATTTTTAGCAGATCTTTCTTACCTAAGACAAGAGATAAGCTACTGTTAGCCATGACAAGATTTAAAACAGCAAAAACCATTTTTTGAGCTAGACAGAATCCAGGATGGAATTCCACTAAGCAATCTAGTGTCCTTTCAAACTAAGGCACCTTTTTATCACTACCGTTTCAAGATCTAGAAAATTATGTACAGATTGGTTGTGGGTGATTAAAAAGGCTGGTATCCTTCAGCTTTGGTTCCAGCACATTTCAGGATAAGCCCCAATTTAAAGGGTTCAGAGCAGTGAATTCCGAACTGAGTAACTAACATCAATGACAGAAACCTGAAAAGTTAAAGCAGTGCAAAACAGGAAGCAAGACAACATGCAACTTGTAGATGTAAATCATGGCAATAAGAAAATATTGAAATAATTTATTTACTTGCTAAACAGTACCTAAATAATCTACACAAACTGTTCTTGAAACCAGGTGCGGTTATTCCAAATCTGTTACATTCATTTTCTGTTCAAGTTATCAGTTCGTATTACTTTAAATTTTTACTCCCCCCAGTGTCTGAACAGTCTTACATTCTGCTCATGACTCGGGGAACACAATTAGAAGAGTTGATTAAGAAAAAGCAATGCACTGCAGTCATTTGCAACCTGTACTTAAAAGCTATGCAACTTTGACAGCACATTGAAACAACTAGTTTCACAATTACCTGTCAAAATCATCATCTTCAAGCTCATCTGCATTTGCCCAATCTTCATCTTCTTCTAAGTCAACCATCATTGCTAACATTTGAGGAACTGAAAAAATAAGTTTAAACTCAGGTTATTTTCTTAAAATATGTTCTCAAAAAAGCCTAAATTCTAAGTCCTCTCCTTTCAGAAATCATTACAGAAAAAGACCTCCTCTTCTAGTAGCAGATAGACTAGTCTACACATCAAATTGCATCAGCAGAAAGTTCATAATAAGTTTTCAGAACATTCAAATCCAGAAGAATTAAAAGGAAGTTTTCAATCTTTTTAAAAATTATTTAATGAACTCTATCAAGTCTCTAGTATGACACCCATGTGTCAGAATTATATGTAGGTACTAGTCACTGAATGTAATTCCCTCAAGAAAAATGTATTATAGCCCAGAAGTTGCAGACAGATGCTCATCAGGTGCACGTGAAAATGATGTACTGTCACATGTCTGAAGGATGGAAGTCAACCATAATCTGCCACCATTGCTACGAAGTTTCAAAAATTTGCATCACAGTGTTAATTACTGCTTACAAGTAAGGCTGAGAACACACTGTCACCCAAAGTTGTTTGGCTATCATATCTAGACACTGCAAAAGCTTGCTAGTTGTTTAGTCTTGATGTTTAATACGAATATGGTTGCTGGTAAATATAGCTTTACATAGACTTTATTTTTAGAATGCACAACCCTACATTAAAGTTTCAACACTGACCCAGCAGGTCCTCAAAATTTAACTACTGCCAGTATATAGATTATTTGTTTATAATGAAGTTAAGGATTAGACAACTGAGCTTGGTTTACTGCCAGAGCATGCCATGACTTTCCATTTCCTGGAGACTGAGGAAAAACTATGGCCAAAGCTAGGCACTTTCTCTAGACATTAAAGCTGCAACAATAAAAAGCTGTTATCTTAAATACTGAGCTCAAAGAGGGATATCTGAACCCAGGTTGAATTTCTGAGCAGAGAATTGGTGAAAAACTTGCTCCTAAGTCAGCATCACATACAGCAAAAACAACATAAGGTGATGGTTTTGCCTAAGACCTACCTGATTCTAGTTGTGAAAAAACAATTTATCAACTTTTTAGTAGAATGAAAAAAAAGCCTTTTAAACTAAAGGACAAAACCAAGACAAAAGCTATCATTTTTGGCTACCTCTATCATTCTCTGAACATAACTGCTTTATGAGCTCTGCCAAATGTTTTTTTTTCTTATCTTAGTGATTTATTTAATACTACAGTGATTTTACAGTGGGTTGCAAACCAAAGGTACTTCATTCCCACATGGTGCCTTATCCTAATAAAGTATCTTAATGCAAATGTTTCATTCCTAAGCAGCAATTACCTCCCCAATATAAAAGTAATATGCTCTAACAGGATGCAACTTCTTTGCTATGCTGCCTGACCAGATAAGAAACTTACAGTGATTTGGGGGACGTTCAGCAAGCACCAATATTGATATAGTATTAATTTCTTAATTAGTAGTTAATATTCTCAACAAGCTACAGAATGGAGTGAACATACAGCATTCTAAACATTATCAAATTTAGAATATATCCTAAAAAAATCTGTTCTTTAAAAAGCTTTTCTATAACTATACACATAGCACATCCAGTTTACTTTTTTTTTTTCAGAAGTTTTATGATTGCTTTAGAGATCTGGACATCTACAACTTGTCCCAGCCCAAGCATATGAGTGGAGGAAAAAAAAAAAAAAGAGTTTCCTTTTGGCAGAAGTTTCAGAAACCAAGCAAGAATCTAGACACATACAAGTGTGGCAGTGCAGGTGAGAAACTTCCTCCTGAACAAAAGGCCACACTGGTGTGTCACTGCCCTGTTCTGCTCACAAGAAGGGTTTAAAAGGCAGAGAAATACCAGCGTGTACATCCATTTAAAAGCATTGCTGCTGGGCCTGTCCAGAACACAGTTATTTTTAGTATCTCAAATAATAATCCATGATTAAAAAAGTGCATCACCAAAGAATTTACAACCTGTATGCATAATGGACTAATTAGTCCAAGTACTTATACAAGCATTTGATTTTCAAACTCACAGCTTTAACTCAACACTGAAGCTTAACATGCATGCTGAATTCCTTCTGTCTTCAGTTGCCAGCACCACAGAATATCTGGCCTACATACCAAACTTCAAACGTAGGACTTCAGAACTAAATGCATCAACTTTTTTTTTTTTTAAACACAGCACAAATTTCCAAAGCCAGCAGCGTGAGAGTAGTATTTTCTTTGGAAACACCTTATGAAGAGTCCACTGTAATTTTATACAAATTGCTGGGGGCGGCATAAGGACAGATTAATTCATGAAGAGTTGTAACAGGAAAAAAAAAAAGCATTTCCTTCTCAGTAAAACCCAACTCAGTGTCACTTAAAGTTCTCATCACCAGCAAAAAAAAAAAGTTAAGATATGGTTTTGCCACTTAAACATCTGCAAAGTCAGTTTAATACCGTAAAGGAAGACAAATTATTTCAAAGAAAATGAGTAAAATACTTACTGGCTTGTGCAACAATGTTTGTATGCCTCCTCAGCATAGCAGCAGCAGTTTCTGACAAGGTCACAATTACTTCAAGTGCCAATTGACGCTGCATGTTACTGAGACTGGCATCTGCACACAACTACAATCCAGAAGATTAGAGCAAATGGTTAGAACACAGGTTTCAAGGGGAGAAAAAGAAGAGTGACTGAAGAATTCTTAGCTTTACCCTCAGACTTAGTTGCAACGTAGGTTCTAAATGTGGTCGTAAATACTTGGGAACAGAATCTGCAATTTCTACAAGAGACTTCAGAACAGAGTCATCATTTTGGTAGCAGGAATCATTTACAGCCTACAAAGAGATAAAATGAAGACAGGATTAAATAAAAAGCAAACAATGTATAACAGATTACAAAGAAAGCATATACAGGGTCCAAAACCTAACAAGCTTTCTGTAAGGAATTTACAGTTCACAATGTTACTTACCATTAATTGTTGCCATTATTAGTTTAAATCTAACATAACAGACGCTCAGGCAACATTTAGGTCACAAATCAGGGGTGCCAACATGCAAAAAACCCACACTCTTCTTTGACATGCACATGTTCAAAAAAGCATTTTATATAAAGAACGACTCGAGTCCTCAGAGGAACTCTGCCCAGAAGGAGAAATAAATTCAGCTTTTTTTTTTTAAACTGTTATGTGAGAACAGCTTTGAACAGCTTAAACTTAAACACCAGGAATCTCAAGTTTTAATAATTTCTCAATTTTTTCTGGACAACTCTGAAGAGCCACTGAATTAAAGCAGACCTTTCAGCCTTCAGCTACAGGAAAGGAAAAAAAGAAATCAAGGTTTTTGTAAGGATCTTTCTTATCCCCTAGCCACATCCTGTAAAGTAATTTAAAGCTTACTTTTAACGGACCAAATTGATACTCTAGTACCAAAACATCACAGTTATTTGATGGTGCTTAAAACTCTTCTAGAAGTAGGACACAAAAACCCAGACCTCTATAGAAAAAGCAGTCTTTAAGCACACTTCTGGGTTTTGAAAGAAATTTTCATTAAGAAAGTACTAGATGTCTTACTAGCGTAGAAACTTTTTTCTAAGTGAATAGCTAGATGCGTTTTTTAATACTTTAATCTAGAATCCGATACTTTTGATAAAGCCACTCAAGCAACCCACAACTTCACTTTCAACACAGAAGCAACATCTTTTAACATCAAAACTGTTCTGAAAAATCTCTTTGCATCTTCTTTTCTTGTAGATATTACTTGTCCTCTGGAAGTTTATTTATAAACATTCCATATTTACTGGAAGTTTCTTTAAAACTCTGGACTCAATACAACTTTGACATTATATTAAACAAGGCTACCATTTCTCAACTTGTGGTTTAAACTTGTTAGAAACATATCAAGTTGAGACCTAAAATGCAGATGCACTTGTCAGTAGTGTTGAACACGAACAACTACAGTCAGCTGAAGTTCCAGGTGTGGGTTTTGTGTTTTATTTTGCCTTTTTCCTGATTTTTTTTAAACTACCACTGAGTTAAGTGCCTTGGATACAAGTTTCAACAATTAGTTCTGAGAGTTTAACTGCTACAGAATTTGACCAGAAGGACTGAATTGCAAAGTCAGATTTTTAACTTTAGCTTATTCATTTATTTTTTTAAACCACTGCAATACTTGAGCAAAATGAACTTCAACAGCAACAAAAAAAGCATCCAACTGTCTCCAAAGGTCACTCACCACTATTCTAACACATCCCATCTCCTATTTATAAACTTGGATTTTCATATCCATCTTGTGTTACCGCAGCCAGAGAATCTAGTCCTTCTCACAATAAGTATTTTAAAAGACAGATTTTGTAACATAATTCTGTGCTCTACAGTTGCAAAACAGCTTGAAAATACAAGCCAAGTGCTGTAACACAGTGTTTAGCATGTGCTTTTACAGCCTAAAATAGTAGCTTTGAGAGTTATATCACAGAGTGGGCTATTAGTCTGTAGTCTAAAAACAGCATACTATTTAATTGCTGAACATCAGGACAAATGGCATGCCCACCCCAAATCCTGCCTAGCTCCCACTCATACAGTACGCAGTAGCCTAGGTCCTCTCAGCCAGTTACAATGTTTAAACAATACAATTGCCATTGCCAAAGTGAGACAAAGACTAACCACCAAATAGTGACCTCAATATCAAAATACGTATCTTGTACAGACTAGTACACGGTTTAGCATTCAGATCATGTTAATAAACTCTTCTCAGTTTCCATTTAAGATCAAGCAGAATGCCAATACTTACAGAAGACAGTAAACTTGGCACAACTTTTCTTCAGCTGCCACAATACCCGCATCGACAATGTTTATAGCTCACACTATCAACAAGAACCTGCTATACTAACTGCAGCAAGAAATCTGTCTTTAACCTAAACTTAGCCTAATTCAAAAAACACAAGAAGTTCACTACAGCTTTTATCATAGGTACGCAGTTATTTCCATCTTTTTATTAATACAGAAAGGGAACAGGACTGTGAAATAGCATTCCTCCAGAGCTTGAATCATTTCTGTCTCTGATTTGGTTTACAATAGGGTTCTCCCCAAAAGTAAACAACCTTATATTACAATACCCACTTCTGCTGAACTGTATCCCTCCTAAAAGGGACCTAATCCAGCCTCAGACACAATATGAAGCATAGAAAGTTACTCTGTTTGCTAGTTCAATTTATCAAACAGCATTATTCAGACTGCTGTTCCTAGTTCAAGAATCTTTTGCAGAATAGTTCTATGTTTTCCTCTAAACTGAAGCGGTATGGCATATCGTGCGTAAATGATTTTCCTAAATGACTACTTTAAATATGGACTACCCCGAGATTTCAGGTATTTCTCAGTATTAGGGTTAATTAAGAAGTTAGTTTTAGTTAAGTATCTTACAAAGAAATTTAACTCTTATTTAGATAACACTAAGTTAATCAGCATTGAACTATTTTCCTTAAAACTCTGTCAATTAGCTTGTGTTTACAAAATTCCTTATTGTTTTCCATCTTGCTGGTGACTGATGTCAGGTTAACTAACGTATAATCAATCTAGGTCTTCTCAAAAATTCATACATTACAAAAATTTGCAGACCAGTAATTTGTTTGGATCCAGTCAATACTGACACACTAATGGCCAAGGGTTACTTGTGTGGTTTCTTACCTGCAAGATTCCAGGTAGCAAATCTGCAAAATGTTTAAGAAGGGGAAGATTGTGCTCATTAGCAAGCACAAACGCAGCTGCAGCTCTAGCAGACAGAGTCTTGATCTAGAAGGCAAGATTGGAGAGAGACATATGAAGAACTGGTAATGAAACGTCTGTTTTCTTTTAACACTAGGCCCATTATGAGACTTAACATGGGATTATCATTTCCCTTTCACATTTTCCTAATAGACGCAGGAATTAGTTTTTAACATTGAGTTTTTTATCTTGCTTCAAATTCAGGCAAAGTGAGTGATTCTCAGCACCTATGTCCTCTGTGATACCAAAAAGTTTATCATATTATTCTTCTGATGTGGTAAATATTCCAGTTTATTCAGATTTTTTTTTTTTTTAAGAAAAAGCTATTGTCCTCAATTTCCCTACCAATTTCAAATATGTACGCAAGTGTCGAAGTCCCATTTTTCAAAGTGTAATTTAAGTGTTTAAAACATTCTTCTGTAAAGGCATGATTTGTGGTACTTTTCAAAATGTTACTCAGTTGAGTTTCAAAGGTCAGAAAAAGTAATCCATGGAGGAGCAGTAAACTGAACCCATATACCTCAGCAGGGTTTCTTATCGTTGCCCAGTATTCTCCCAAACAACAGAAACACTCTCAAAGTGCAATTCCCTGAACAAATCAGTAAATCTGATGCCTTTCAGAAAAGCAAGGCTTGCCACATGCCCACAGAGCCAAGTATGCATGACCAGTACAGAACATGTCTATTCTGTTAAAACAGGAGGGCCAGAAACTGAGCTGAACAAGGTGTTTCTGACCACCCACACTGCTGGCTAAAACCCCTGGCTCTACTTTACATCACCACAACCCCAGGTACAGGTTTCTCCAACCATAACTTCTAGGGAAGAGTCTTGGTCAAAGCAGTGTTGTATAAGCCAGTCAGCCAGCCTGAGGACCATGAAAAGGTTTGGCTCTTTTGTTTTGCTGTAGGCATAGTCAAACCTCCTGCAGATATACATCATTCTCGGGTAAAACAATTCTCGGGTTGGAATTTAATGTTTTAACCTTAATGTCTGAAGCTGCTACTGCAAAGTTTTGATACTCAGGATGGGAAAAACGTTAACAAGCAAAAATATAAAGATCTTACTGATGGATGCTCTTGATCTTGCATACACTGAACCAGCATCCTCTTAATGACCTCCAGATAGTGCTGCTGCTGATTCCCAAAAATCCCAGGAAAATTCCTAAAAAGATAAGACCAGAACGTTAGCAAAAATCCACAGTTCAACCTTAACCATTGTCTTAACCTTATTCGTCGTTTTAGCTATAGATTGTAACTGTACATGTAAGAATTCAGTAAATCACAATACAATAAAATAGCTATGATATGTGACCATTTGTTAATTAAGTAGTGACAGTGTGGTTACATGTTTACGGCTACTACTTAGATAACTTGTGAAAAAGTGGCAAAGTCTGAAAGCTTACCAGAAGATATGCAGAGCAGCCTCACGCAGTCCAACATTCTGCGAGCTGACAGAGTCAAATAAGAATTTCAGAACTTCTGGCCACTGATTGTTTCCATCTTCATCTAGATTAAACGCAAGGTTTTTAGGACAAGCAAACTAAGAGTTACGCAAGGCAACCGTTCCACACTAGTCTAATTTCAGAACAACTAATCTGAAGATGCATCCAAGTCACAGCATAAGATACAGCACCTCAGAAACGCAGTGATCTCTATTTACTGCTATATACCAGTATTGGAAAGAGTACATGGTGCAGATGTTCAGTGTAACATATATCAGAATTTAAATGTAACTAGATTTCTAGAACTTCATACAATCTCACCTGAACTCAAGCAATTTAAAAAGCAGAGTTAAAGAATCTTATTTTTATCTGGTCAAGGATAACATAAGCAAACATTACATTTTATTTTAAACCCTGAAATCAATTAGTACAATAATGCGCAGAGGTCTACACAACACCAGAGAACAAGAGATAAAACTGCTATCAATACATAAATATTTTGCCACAATATCAGCTTATATAAAGTACCTATCAAGTTCCTGGCCAACTCAGCGACAATGTCACAGATCTTCTTCCTCATACTGGACTGTGTTTCCAACTGAATGATCAACAGCAGCCCACTTTTGATAGAGGTCTGATCATCAGGTGAAAGAGCTGGATAAACTTCTTCAAAGGCAGAAGACAAAAGACGTCGTAGAAGGACAGCTGCCATTTGTCTAGCCTATTGAATGACACAGCACATACATTAGTGTTTTGATACAAAACTCAAGAAAGAAGAGAAAACTCCTATTTCCATGAGTAACTGTGGCACTCTGTTCCTTTTCTAAAATCAAGTGATTTATAGTGTCATTTAGATAGTACTAGCAACCATTTCACTGACCAAATCTACTAAAAGCACCAGAAATTTAGCACCTATTTTGTTTAGAGGGTTCCTACATACAAACAGCTTCAAATCTTTTTCTGTATTCTGTAACACCTGTCCCCAAACTGAAATGAAAAAGAACAATCATGTTCTTCTGATGAATGATGACTGACATCATGCTTTCAATGATCAGTTTTCACGGTATAGACTTGTCTGGTGAATGGAATACCTCTCAAGCAAGAGATGACGGTTACGATAGTAGGTAAAAACACTGTCAGAGACATTACTATAAGCTGATGTTTCTGAACTATCACAGCTATTCAAATATTCAAAGAAATAATCATGAAATCCTCTAAGGTATTAAGCTTTTTCTGGAGCTAAACCTTGGACATATTTTGTGACAAGTTAAAAAAACTTAGCTGCATTATAGAAAGATGTTTAAATCACATCTTCCTGCTATTTTAAATGTCCCACTGGGATAATTATAATCCAAAAGGGTTTTTTTGGATTAACAGATGACTAAATGGGAGAGTTTTGTCAGAAAATTAATCTGTAAGCCCTTTCTCAAACAAGGAAATTTCACCCTAAAGATTCAAGAACCTAGAGTGAGATTTTGTTCAAAGCACAGGACTACTTTGCCGAAAAGAGACAGAGCTTTCAGCCTTTCACACATCTATAATAAACTGTTTTTCTTTAAAATTGAATTTGAGCATAGGAACCTCAAATACTACATATTACAATCCTCTATGCTTCCTGCTTGTATACAGCAATTTCACAAGAGTGTTGTTTATGTATTTATTTACAATTATAAAAGAACTGGAAGCAAGAAGTATGGGTGAGTAATTCCAAATGAATAGAACAAAACATGCAGTAAAGGCAAAAGATACATGAAGCACCCTGAATAACTTAAATGTGTTGTTCACTAACCAGTGTGTCTAGAAGGACAAGCAGTAATTAAAAGGACAAGAGGTAATTAAAAACACCCCCCAAGCCTCTGAAGTTTAACTCATGTAACAAAGTGTTACGTGTTAAATCCTCACAAAAAATACCATAGTTTCAAATTTCAAATACAAAATTCGTATTTACTGAACTCTAATGCAACACATGCTATTTTTTTTCCTAAAATATTCTTAATTTAATGTGTACTTGAATGAAAAACATTTTCCCTTGTGACAGCCTTTGGAATTCCAAAACATTGAGTAGCAGAACTAATGAAGTTAGATTTCTAACAGATCTCTCAACTGAGCGAAGTCTCAACTTCTAACGTATCATGTAAAAGTTGGTATTGCTGGAAAAAAATCACTGAAGATACTGTTCATGCTGTGCTTTGCAGTCTGCAGACAATGTATATTTCACCCAAAATGCCTCTATGCCAGCAGAAGGGAAGGACCAGAACTGGACCTTGCTCTACACATCCTTCCTCATCTCCTCCACATTAGCATCAGCAAGGACCAAAGCCACCACATATGTAGGATTAGTAGATCTTCCTTAGTAGATCTAAGACAGAAGGTGAACAAAGAGGGTCACAGTGTCTACCTGTGCTGTAGCTCCCATCATAAGCCAAGGTCCTCTAATATTTAATCACACAGAGGGACATGAGGTAGTAATGGAAAAGATTTTCCCCACTGCCACTGTGAATCCCACTAACAGCTTGCCCACCAATTTTAATAGTACTACAATATAACGGTGTCTTCCCTTTTCCCATCCCTAGAAGAATCAATATTGTGAAAGACTGTAACTTCAACTCATTAGTAGTATGAACTTACATAGAAGCCACCTTGACTGAGAAGCAAATGTGCTGGGACTAAGCAAGGCCACAAAAACTCTCATTCAACATCTTCCTATACTCAGAGCATTGTGTTTCTGTGCATATTCTGACATCTTATAATGACTGAACTTACATTACATTCAGTCCTTTACTGAAGCAATTCACATGTAGCCAGACAGGGAATAAAGCTCATTTTCTTAAAACATGTAGTCTCAAAGATAATAGTTTCTGCCTCTGAAGAATTTAATTTAAAATATTGGGAGACAGACAAACACAGACTGATTGCAAGGTAAAAGACAAGCAATCAGGTATACAGAAGAACACAAGATCCGTGCTAAAGGAATTAGCTTCTGGTTATTGTTCCTAGCTTAGAAAAAATACTCCACATTCCCTAAAGCAAATTCAAACTTTTGAAGGAGTGACAGAAGCAAGTGACTTCTAAAAATATATATCAAGTTTTCCTCAGCAAACATCCATCTATGTATGCAAACTACTATTGTGAATTTAATTATGATGAACATGATTGGATCAATGGCAGCTCTGGGACAGTTTCTTTTGCTTTAAAGGAGCAAGGATACGTATTTTTAATGCACACCAAAGGCCCTTTTATATTTACGTATTACAAGATGTACACCCCAACAAGCATTTCAAAATAGTGTAACTTAGCTACTATTGCTTTTGATAAGAAGAGGAACAGTAAACTCTACATCCCCAAAGAATGTGTCTTCCAATGAAGCACAAATAGGAAAATTCTCTCCTAGAACTGGATTCTTCTGCATGTCTGGATTACTGAGATGCTCACATACAATGGAAATGTCAGAGGTATTAACATAAAAATGTAGTCCTGATATTCAAATTTCAGTGTGCTACTTCTTATCAATAAACTCTGTGGTGATTTACAAGAGATGTTCTAAGACTTTACAGATGGTGGAACCATGGCACAAGTAGCAAGACAACTTGTTGAAGCAGGGCAGAAGAACTACAAATAGATTTGGGATACTGTGTTCTACACTGGCATTCAAAGTATTTGGGTAACCATGCCCTTTTTATAAAAGGGACTGACCCTCTTGTGCATCTACTGGCACTGTGATTTGCTTTTTCTTTACTGTTCCTTTTACGTCCTCAAAGAGGAAAATACTCATGGATGGAAGCAATCAATATTTAGGATGTGATCCGACGATGGACTTGCACAATTTCATTTGAGGGGTCAGCCCCAAGTAGAATCAAAGTGCACAGTGCCTAAAGTTCCCACACAACTCAAAGGGAGAACTGTGGTGCATCAACTGCCTACAGGCTGCCTGCCCTCTTCTCCAAACACTGAAGAGGAAGCTGCCCACAGCAGTTTTCAGATTAAGAAATGCAAGCTGTGTGTGACAATACAGAGAGGGAAAAGAGAAAGGTCAGAGAAATTCTAAGAGGGCTGTGAGTATAGCAAGAAGCCAGCTTTACACAGAGTTTGTTCCTGTATTTCACAGCGCTTGAAAATTCTCAACTCCAAGTTAGGACAAAATTAAAGACTGCCGGTCTAGAGTTAATCAGCAAGAAAACAAATACAGGAGAATATGCAGAGCTTCTGCTCCTCTCTGAGTTAGGTGATAAATCAAAACTGCAAAAGGAACAGCCTTTAACACTTGAGACACATCCTGAGAATAAAAAACACCAAATAAGCTGTGAATATATAGCACCTTTCTGTTCATCTCTAGAATCCTAACTTTGTAACAGTGAGACTACAGGTCCAGGACATCAGGGACCTGGGTTCAAGCCATGCCTTAGCCTGAGGTGGACCACCTCGCTCATCATCTGGCAGGGAAGCACTAACTGCTATGCTGGGTGCTTCACTCCACTTCTGTGAACAGTGTTACCCTGCTACCAGGAAACCATGATATGAGAACAGAAGGAAAAAGGTGATTGTTTCCACAGTGTAGGCATTTGGTTAGAAGGAGATAAACCTGTTATACAGCTAGTTTGTAAGAGTTATTTCTGAGCTGGTTTAATGTTTCTTTCCATGTCAGATACAAGCTGTCCTTAAGATGTGAATCCCTGTTGCTCCATCTAAATGCCAAAATGACTAGGTTGCCATCAGGATTACCTTCAACTGCTGCCCTGCAACAGCACAGCCCAGTTCCAGCAAACTGGATGGAGTATTTTCTTTAGCCCAGTTTTCATGGGATGGGGAAACACTATTTTCTTCAACCCACTTTTCATGGAATAGGGAAAAGCAATACAGACAGAGGCTTTAGGATGCACAGGGATCTGAACATAGGCTTCCTGTAGCCTAAGCAAGATTTTGAGACTCCTTCCAGCAGCCTGTGTTCAGGGGTGCCAGCATGTTGTGTGTACTCAGAGCAGGTGCACTAGGCCCAAGGCCCTCACCACCGGTGACACACACACTGTTCTGTCCAACATCTGGACCTACATAAAACATGTAGAGACACAAGTGCCTAGCTGTTCGTACCATACACAGAAATGCTGTGTAAACATACACAGAATGCCTCCCTGCATGTCCATTTGCAATGTTTAGATCAAACGTGATGACTCCACTTAGGCTATTAGGTGTTTGGGTTTACACGGAAAAGTTGTTTGCAGATTTTATTAATCAGGATTTCTTGAGTCTAGCACCTAATGTATAACGCAGGTACAAGCTCACCCTAACCCTTTCTTTGGTTTGTACATTCATGGAGTTAAATTGTCAAAGTTATTCTATAAATGTTACCTTTTACCAAAGATGGCAGAGGTTACCCTTTAGAGGCAAAAGAAGTTACTTTGCACTTGAGCAAGTTGGAAGGCAAGGTATGAGCAAGATTCCAAATAAGTTTTAGACTTGAGCTATTTGCTTAGCTGACATAAGGGAGTTATATCAGTAACTATATGGAGCATGTATATATTCACACAAGCATGACTTTGCAGTTGTCAACTCAGACTTATCAAACGTGTTCAATACAAAACGGAAGCTTGTGCATACAGACATGACTTCAGGGCATAACACCACCTTCTGAAGAAAAAGGAGCAGCAGTAGGTTTTATTTTCCATGGCAAATTTAAATACAGGAGAGACCTCTGTACAACATCATTAGAAACATCTCAGAGCAACACGATGGAAAACTACTCAGCTCTTATGCAACCAGTTTCAAGTATAATATTGAAGGATTGTCAGAAGAATATGGCTTTGTAGGTAGACAAGCATCAGTATTAGTAAGCTGATACCTTCCGAGCATCAAAAAGCACAAACACCGTCTACCTTTAAACTGATTACTATCTACCAGAAGAGATCGCTATCCAGAAAGGAACAGTGCTGTTATAGTCTCCGTACAATATTGTTCAGAAATTCTACACAGTATATCCTTCTGGTGTTCAGTAAAACTCTAGATCTGGAAAAAGTCGAAAGTATTTACTTTTAAGTAGCTCTGAAGTTCTCAGTATCTTGAAAGCTTAGTGCTTCACTCCACATATTTAAGCGGATAATAGTTTCATAGCAAGAACTACCTGATCACTGAAGTGTGAGCCTTCACAAAAATCAAATAACCAGATGTCAGTTACCATACTACCACAAAAAAGAATAGTGTTTAGCCTGCTACTCCTTCAAACTATAACACTGATAGGTAATTTAATGAGCATATCTTCTACAGATAAAGCAAAATGCAAAAGTAATCTGAATAAAATATACAACAACTGCTACCTGATCTCTCCCTTCTAATTTAAGGAGCTCAAGAAGTTTCAGATGATATGCAAGCAATGTTTAACACATTTAGGGATAGGACCTCAAAACAGAAGGCATTTCTCAACTATAACTCAAAGGAACATCACAGTAACACTCATGCATTAGTTACACTTTTTTTAAGGAAAGAACCCATTCATTAAACAAAATACAAAAGCAGAAAACAATGGAGATCTAAGCAGTCACTTATGAAAGACTACTTCTGAAACCGAATATCCTACATCAAAAGTCTGAGCTAGTGAACTTGGTCCCTTTACAAATGTGCAATAAATTAAAATGATTCATTCAATGCCCAACTTGTTAATTTATCCCAAAATGACCATCGCTGATGTCTTCCCTCGTCCTTCTCCACGTTCCCTTGAAAAACTGCAGAATCCAAAGACTGTTGAGACATACCTCCTCAGCAGCAGCAGTATTCCTGATTGCTTGTAGGAGGAATGTGATCTTAGATTGACCTGGAATATTCTCATATGTCTCCTGCATGGAAAGAGATGCAATTTATTGTAAACAGTTACTAGAACACGTGTTTAAAGCTTTAGTATGAATCAACTTTTCTTTTTCAGCAACCCAACTTCAGTACTCACCCACTTAACAGGAAAATAATTTTGCAAAAAAACTAAATCTATCAAAGTGAAAATTTCTGGCCTGCTTTAAAGCCACAAGTGAAGTCTTAATTACCTGAGAAGGCCTGCCATGTTGGAATAATGCATTACTGGCCACTTACAAGACGAGTTAGGAAACACAACATAAAGGGAACATATCCTCCTGGGAATCCATCCTAGCTTTCATCACATCAAAGGATTAAGAACTTCAGAAGCATGAAACTAAACTAGGAACAATAGGTTAACAACCACTGACCGATCTATAGCCCATAGATTTGTTCAGTTCTTTTCATGAATCTTTTTCTTTGGCCTTTACAATGTCATCTGGTAGCCAAGGCACAACTTGGCTACGCATACTGAACAGGTACTCTTCATTTTAAAACTCCTACCTGTATTTCAGCGATGTACTATATCCAAGTCATACTTTTTAAAATATCCTTCTCAAAGTACAACTGAGAGAGGAACTACTTAGTCTCCCCTTAAGGGAAATGCCCCTAATAAAAGGTGAAGTTTAATGAGACGTTCAGTTACCTTGTCTTACACTCTTCTGGCACACTGTCTGTATGCACTGTGGCTTTGCTAGATTGTTACTTAAGTGCTAAAGTGAGAGCATAAAATAAGTTTTGATACCAGAAGCACAGCATATGTGAGCATTATAGAACTGTAAATTCTTGTTTCTGATATACTAAATATATGTACGGTAAGAGCAAAGGAACCACAAGCTGAAAAGCAACTACTTAAGCAAGTACAGAACTATTTCTGAATGTTAACTCAGAGTGCTATTTTTCATGGACATGAGTTTTAAGATAAATTACCCCGCACTTTCCAAATATCCACTGCCCTAGTCTGAACTCAGTGAGCAAGCCTACACACAACCCGGGTTCATTTCATTCAGTTCCCTGCCTGCCTATTTACCCCCATACTCACCATTGTACAAGATCTTACTAATAGTCCAGTAAATTTGCATGCCCTTGATATTACGCCTGCTATTTTCAATGATGCTGTTTCTTTATCACCTGTTCTACCTGTTTCCTAGCAGGCCTCAGTCACGGAGACAACTCGCACTTCATACTCTCTCTAGATGCAATCAATGAGGCCAAATCCCCTAAGAATTGCATTTAATCTAATCATCTCATGGGGACTGCAAATTTAAATGAGGTTGAGGGTCAAAACAGAAAGTCTCCTCAGATTAACCATTTCCATGAACACGTTTTACATTGCACTGTTATTTACAAACAAACTAAAGAGAAATACAGAAACAAGAAGGTTCCCTAAACGCAGGCCCAGTGTGGACCTCAGGTTGTGGTTTCACAGATACCTGAAAAATAGATACTGTAAAAGCTGGCTTCCCTCACGCCAATTCGGATCATCCTGAAGTTCTTTCTGGAGTTACTTTACCTCACTGGAAGTGGCAGCAACCCATACAGCTGTTCACTGGAATAATTCTGCCAGTCAGCAATGTGGATTCAGAGGATGCTCAAGAGCACCAGTGCAAGGTAGGCGAGAAGAACCCAAGACCAAAACCAGAACTGTCCCCCTGTGCTGCTGAAGGACCACTCCCCTGGCTCTGCCCAACATACCACAAGCCTTAGCTAGACCCTAACTTGTATTCCAGACACTGCAACATCTTCAGTATATTCTTTTCGTTCCTGATGGAATAAACTGAACAAGGTATCTGCTGCTCAGCAGTTTTGGACTGAGATACAAGTTTCTTACACAGTATTACTAACTTTCAAAACATGTGCAAACTAGTATCTCTTATCTACATGTAGTACTCTTGTTCTTCCAGAGATGAGAAATGTATTCAAAAGAGCATAAAGTCACTAAGACAAAGTAAAGAAAATTAAAAATCTTTATCAGAAAATAGAGATAAAAATAAGAGAAAGATAGTTGTTTTTTAAGTCAATGAACAAAATTACAGTAATTTTTTAATGAGAGATAAAATGAAGGAACCATGTTTCAGCAAGTTGGTCAGAATCAGTTGAGAGTACATGCACACACAGATATGCATATACATGAAGATTTCTCACTCCCAGCCCTTTTTTTAAACAGCTTTTGCTATGCCCCAGCCCAACAAACAGGGAATGACTCCACATCTCCAACTCATCTTCTGTGTAACACACCCCTTGTCCTAAATTCAATGAAAGCCCAAGTCTGTTTCATTCAGTTGCCTACCCACCCATTTCTCATTCTTGTCATTTTCCATTTGACACAAATAAAAACCTGCTATTCCATTTACCTTCAGTTATTTGAATCCCTACAGTATTTAATATTGCTTTCTGGTTAGCAGATTTTTAAAATGCGACTGCATTATCTCTGTTTAAGACCAGAGTCCTATATTATTTTAGTAAGCAAATATTCTAAAGCCTACGCAATACTTTTCCATTGTCTAAAGAGCCCTCATGTGCCCTGAGTGACCTGGCCTGGCCTGATAGTTGATGCTGCTTTGCACAGGAGATTGCACTGCAGACCTCCCGAGGACCTTCCTGATCTGAACGATCCTAAGCCATAAAAATACTTTCAATACATCTTGGAAATATGTGGAACCCAGTGTCAGATACAGCACAGTTAAATAAGTACAAATTGTGCTGCTTGCTTGTATTTGTATACAAACTGATGAACTTGACAAGGCTTGGTAATCTGTTGTGACAGTTAAGGTCTCTTACTCTGATTGAGTATAGTGCATGTGTATCTATGGAGATTTAACGAATTCCAAATTGGTTCCAAGCAAGCTTCTAGTAAGCCAGTGGTAAAAACCTAACTTTCAGACTTGATTTTCCAAGAATGTTTCATTTCACAGGCTTTATGACATACACAAGCCAAAGCAAGTTTCTTGGAAAGCTAACGTATCATATGTAGCAGTTGTCATGAGAAAGTTCAGAAAGTTGTGAGGAATGTTACGTTACATGCCAGCGCTTGGAAAAATGAAAGAAATTCGGGTCCCACAAAACAGCCTCCACTCCATGTTTAGGAACGAGGGAGTGCCACTACTTCTGTGGAAAGTGGTGGCAGTAATCGATAACGTGCCTCTCAGGAAACCCGTGAGGTTCATCCTCCTCCCCGAACCACACTTTGGGAACCCGGACTGCAGCACCAGAGCCAACAAACCGCTTCATCCTTTGTCAGCCGAGGCGCTGAACTCTGCTGGCCGCCCAAGCGATGAGCGCGATAAGAGCCCCGTGCAGCGGGAGGGGGGACGCGCCCTAAAAGCCGGGCGCCCGGCGTTTAATCCAGCGGGGGCGAGACTCCCCCCCGGGGCCCCACAATGGGAGCCGGGAGCAGGGCAGGGCGGAGGGAATTAAGGCGGCTTAGCCCCTCACAAAGCGCCGGGGCTCAAGCGACGCGCCGGCAAAGTTTCTGCTGATAGCGCGGCCGGGTGGGGGGGGAGGAAAGAAAAATAAAAAGGAAAAAAAGGAAAAGAAAAACCACAGCCTTATTTTGGCCATAAAAAAAAAACCCTTATTTTGGTTAAAAGCCTCCCCGCTGACGGGGGTAAGGGGGCGAGCGGGGGCTGAGGGAGAAGGAAGGGGGGGGGGGGGCGCGCTGTGAGGCGGCCGGGCACGCGCCCAACGGCCGCAGCCCCCAGCCCAACGGCCCTAACGGCCGGCGCGCGCGGCGCCCAACGGCCACAACGGCCCCCCCAACCCCCCCCCGCCAAACCGCCCGCTGCCGTCCCCTCACACGTGGGGCTCGGCCGCCTCCCCGCTACCAACCGCCTCCCTCCCTCCCTGCCTGCCTCCCTCCCCCCGGCTGCCCGCCCGCCCGGCCGGCCGGCGGCGTTACCTCGGCCTGCTTGCGGACCGCATTGTCCGGGCTGAGCAGGTTGCCCAGCAGGAGGTAGAAGTGCTGCTGCTCCTGCTCCGCCGCCGCCATTGCTGCGAAAGGCAGAGGGAGGGGGGCGGGGCGGGGACGGCACGGCACGGGGGGACGCCGGCCCCGCAGCCAGCGCGGCCACAGCAGGCGGAGCCGCCCCCGCCGCGCTCCTACTGGCTGAGGAACGCGGGGCCTCGCCTCCCATTGGCTCACCTCCCTTGTGACGTCCCGGCCGCGGCTCGGTGGAAGGAGGGGGATGGCCTCCCCCCGCTATTAATACTGCCTCCTCTTCTGTCATTGGTTCGTCTCCAGGCCGGGGGCGGGAGGAGGAGGCGGGACGGCGTTCTGATTGGTCGGTCCCTCCGGTGGGCCGCTCGGGATTGGTCAGAGGCGCGGTCGGGCGGTGCGGGCAGGGAGGGGCCGTGGCGGAGCCGGAGGGGGGTTAAAGGGGTAGCAAAGCGCGGGAGATCGCCGGGCGTCGCCTCGCCCGCTCGGTGACGTCGGGTGGCCCCGCCCGCCCCCGAGGCTGAACGCGCGCGGGCCGCAGCCGCTGGGGCCGCTCACCCGCCGGGTGGCGGGGACCCGGGTTCGAGTCCCGGCTCCGGCCGCGGCCTCGGCGTTGGGGTGAGCCCGGCGCCCGGCTCGGCCCGGTTGTAGGGTGTACACAAACACCTTCACCCGTACATCTGCACTGCAGGTCCGGGGCACAAAGGTGCCAGACCCAGTCCATCAGCCCTTCACAGAATCACAGAATCATCTAGGTTGGAAGAGACCTCCAAGATCTCCGAGTCCAACCTCTGACCTAACACTAACAAGTCCTCCACTAAACCATATCACTAAGGGCTGCATCTAAACGTCTCTTAAAGACCTCCAGGGATGGTGACTCGACCACTTCCCTGGGCAGCCCTTGCTATACGCACATACAGGCCCTCAGCTAGGTCTGCTTCAAACGAGCCGCAGTATCCCTCTCATACCCCCACATGTATTTTGCTACACTGACATCAGTTACGTCTGACCTCAAAAAAACGGTCAATAGTAGCTCATGAATCCCAAGTATGTGATGAATAAAACCTAATGAGTAAACCCCGTGTTCCTAGGGAATGTGTATTTCACAATGTGCATCGCTACAGGCTTTGGATGTTGCCCAGCTCGCTGCTAAAGGGCTTTCTGCTCTTGGTAGTGGACTAATGAAACGTTTGGGGTTTCGCCAGGCAGCGAGGCAGCTGCTGGCTGGATCTGGTGCCATCTGGGTAGGCATTGCAGCTGGGCAATGCCCAAGGGATGGGAGGGCTTTAAAATCAAAAGGGAGCAGCCAGCGGTCTGGTGGGGAAAAGATAGAAACGTCTTCTTGAGTGAATTAAGGAAGAATTGTGGGCAGAGCTAGAGAATAACTTTAAGCCGACTGAACGCTCAGAAAGACCCAAAGTGAAGATGAATTATGAAAGCAAGCATACTTTCTAATATGAAGTGCTCTTCTGTAAACCTCCTCAGGCCCTTGCTATGTGGATTAGGCATTTACAGCTTGTCAGTTTCTGAAGGGCCTCTTGGATTTGATCTTGAAATAAGCATGGCTTTCCTGCCCTTCTATCACCTGTGTTTTTCATAAACTTTACTAACACTTGTGTAAGCTTTCTGTACATAAACAAACAAATGTATTTGCTTTCATCTTAACTTGTCTTAATCAAGATTTTACCATAAATAGGTGGTAGGATTGCTAGCAGAAGAATGCAGTAACTGATATGGACTGGGGAATGAATGCAAAATGTACAATACAGTTGACTGTTTTCTTACCCACTCTGTTTTTTTTGTTTGTTTGTTTGTTTTCCCATCTGTGGTTGCAGGGAGTGGGTTGTTACACAAAAACTATCCAGTCATCTTTGAGTAACAACTAGGCAAATGAAATCGGTCATTTGCCCAAGAGCCAAAAAGCAGTTGCCAAATCATCTTTGGAGGGCCAGCATTGCCAGTCAGTCGGTTAGAGCTCCCTTAGAAGGTGAAGGTAGGAGCAACCCAATGCGATTTATAAGAATAAGCCTAGCAAGAGGGTCTCTCTATATGTGTGCATGTGCTTCCATGCTAGTATATATAATGGTCAATAAAGTCAGGTAGTATAATGCCCTGGGAATGCACTTGATTACATTTCTCTTGCATATTCAAAATATAGGAGGGAGAATCGCTGCTGGATTGAGAAGAATTTGCTGGTAAACCCAGCAGATAAGTGCTGTTCAGCTTTAAATACTGCAGAGTGTGGTGAAAGCAGATGAAAAACTTGACTTGCGTAAAAAGTAGCTAAGGTATTGTAAAGAGTCTGAAGGAATTTGAAATGTCACTAATGAGAGTCTGCCAAGTCAGGTGCTCCATCTCACATGGAACAAGTTCGAAGCTGAAGTACAGGAAGCAGACAGAAACTATGCTAAAGAAGCAGCCATCAGCACCAAAGATGGTTTGAAGAAGTACTTGAGAAGAGCTTAAACATATACAGCCACAAAACTCTGAGCAGCAGCGTTGGTGCTGCTGGACATTGCCCAGCTTCTGCAGTCTGTCTCAATTAAACTGAGAAAAAAGGTAGTACCACTATCAAAATCTATTCCTTGTTTTGAAAGAAAGGAAGGTGTTCATTAAATAACAGAAATCAAACAGAGTACATTGACCTCTTCTAACAGTTTAGTCCCAAGAAATGTGTTGAATTGTAGTTATTCCAAAGAAAATTTATTGGTGTTTTAAAACTATGCAGACAGATCAAGAAATTGGAAATTCAAATCTTCAAAACACGGTAACTTGAGGGGAGTGCCCATTCAACTTCACAACTCTGTTTATGAATGTATTATAAAGAAAGGGAGAGCTTGAAGATTTTATTGTACCTGAAGAATGCTGTGAGGTTTGTGCCAAAGTAATAGATGTGGAATAACAGACAATATGAGGAGAGGTGACTCAGACTGTTTTAAAACACTTTCTGATTCTGATTTATGTGTGAAGGGTTTGACGTGTATGTATTACAACTTTCAGAGGCAAAGAATGAGATGAAGGGAGAGTAGGTATGTGCCTGAAAAGAAGGTAAAGCAAAATAAATCCAAACCTAGTTACTAAGCATAGTAACAGGCCAACTGTGTCCAGAGTCCTTAAGATGTTCTTCTGTATCAAGCGAACACCATTCATTTAAAGTGCCTTGTTGATGGCCCATATGGACCCCGAATCCTCCACGTATCAAAAAATGCAGTCATGATATCCTGAGGGGCCAGGGAATAATTAGAAAAGTTCATGAAGGCAGATTTCCAGCAACAGTCAAATAGAGTAAGCTGATGTCAGTAGCAAGCTATGCTCTAGTGGGGGCTGGCCGAAGCTATCTTGGCACAGAGCGAGCTATCTGCTAAGAGGACACAACATCTGATTATTGTGCTGGCCAAAATTTGGGATAAGATAAAGAACTACAACTGTCTGCAATGAGACTACAGGTTTCACAAATTCTTCATTCATCTTTTTCTTGCACTCAGAGCTCAGGAAGGGCACAGCAGTCTGATTCCCTTACCTAAAGCACGGGGCTGGGGGGAATTCCTGCTCACAATAATAGACTTGGCTTTGGGTACAGGGAATGCTGCTGTTGCTGTCATGGGTGCTAAACCAGCATTGCCAGCATTTCTGTGAGAAAAATTCTGTCATCAGTTTTATGGTGCGCTTTTTTTGTTGTTGTTTTGTTTAAGAGTTTCAGAGGTAGCATAAAGCATGTGACTTTCCCCTGTCACCAACTGACTTGCTATGAAGGCTGAGTGGGGCACTTAAAGCTATCTTGCAGATGTGTGTAACTACAAAGGGTGCTAACGGAGACGCTACTCTTCCAACTCTTTATTACAAGAAGCCCCGACCCCTGGTCTTCTGCTGGTTTTCCATATTGAAAAGGCACGGCTGGGCTTGATGGAGGTGATACAACTGTGCCTAGACAAGAGCTGAGAGGAGCACCAGGGCGGTGAGGGTGCTGGGAGTCTGGAGAAGTGCCATCAACCACTAATGAGATCCAACATTATTGGGTGGGAACCTTCAAGAGTCACTGGGATGGTTAATGAGCTTAATGACAAGCTAAAGAGACTTCACAAGCAGGTTACACTGCAGACCCTACACATTAAAGATTTTAAAAACTATAGCATTTATCAAGAAGCTTTGAGCATTATGTAGAGCTGGGAAGAGACATCTCTAGACTTTATCTAGAAGATAAAATTTTTGTGTGGATTTCAGAAAATTTTACTCTGAGACTGTGCATGGTTTATCATAAGACAAGATGGATGTTTTACTGAACAGCTTGAACACTGCCAAGTGGTATAGCCTGCTGAACGTCACTAAGCTGAACGTCACTTGCAAATCCCACTGGAGAGATAGAAGTTTGTATTCATTATGCAAATAGGCCTTTGAGTTCAAGACAAGACCATCTGATTTCATTAATTTAGGAGGCACCTTTCCAACATTTATGAACCAAGTGTTTATAGGACTGCATGATTCAATGCATTGACAATATAGAGGTGTGGAAAAATGCAAAAAACATGGGGTTTGAACTGAAAAAAAAAAGGATGGAATATTAAAATATAAATCAGTTTTAGTAGATAATAGCAAGGGGTGGTAAGGAGAGACATCATTATCTAAGAGACTAAGATGAAGACATGGGATTAGCTTGTACCAAAAATAAATTTTAAAAAAAGAGGTCATTCATAGAATTCCTATCTTAGAATTCAGTTTAAAACCATATAATTCAATTAGTATCATGAAGATTTGTAGATGACTTCAGTGGTATTGTTGCTTTTATTAAGGCAGTTTGTCAAAAGCATGGGTCTGACAAGTTGGTCTGAATAGAGCCTTGTCACAAGAGACTGAGCAGAGTAAAGAAACTTTCTGACCCTCTCTGTGTTAAACCAGACTACAGTAAAATACTGGAACCATGTGCTTGACATGGAGAGCTGTGGATGATGATTTTCCTGGCATGGAAAGGGAACGTTGATCTAAGACACAAGAAATGATGATGAAGAGAATTACTCCAAAATGAATACATTACCATTGTGTGGGCCATTAGGTGAAACACTATTTCCTCAGTCACAAATTCAGGCTCTCCAGGGAATAAATAGCAGTGAGATTTTCGTCAATGTCTCATAATATCCACTGTAAATGTCCTTTATCCCTACAGGGCAAAGCTTGACAATCTTAAAATTAATTCAATGTGGAAGAATGCAGTTTTGAATGAGTGAATGTTGGCAGGTCTTATTACATATTTATTTATTTGGCAATTCTCTATGCTTAAAGCATCTTGCCAGGCTGAATGGGAATAGGCAGATTCACAGCCATTTTCATACATTTCTATTAGTTACCCACTATCCTTTTTACTTTATAGCACATTTTATAAAAACAGAGAACAAAGAGATTTTTTTCTGAGGCAATGAACAAGATATTGTGGAATACCTGCTGAACTCCTGCCAAAATTGTGCTTTTCCTGCTGAAAAGGGTAAAAGTTGCATGCTGTATTAAGGCTGTAACAGCCTCCTTGCTGTCTGCTGTGCTTTGTGTTTGACATTTTATCAGTTATTATTTGGAAAACAAGCAAAATCATAAAAAACATTGTGAAAAGCCACTACTACTTTATTTAGGTTGGCTTGCCAGAATTGAAGATTTGGCTCAGCAGAACTGATTCTGACTTGGTGTTGCTCAACTTTTCTCCTTCCAGCTTCCCTATGTGTGGAAGAAAAGAGATTGCTAAATAGTCAAAATTCAACCCATTTTGGTATATTGATAGAAGAACAGACATTTCAGCAGTACTTAAATTTGCAATTGTTTATGTATTAGGCAGATAATTAATTGGTTTGGCATATTAACTGACTTATAATTGGGAAATCTATTGGAAGGAAGCATATTCTGTAAGTGCATAATTATGACACAGTGCATTTCCAAATTACCAAGATTTACATGCCCTAAACATGCCTTGAATGTAAAATTTCATTTATTCTGTTTTATACCATACATCTCTTGCTATTTTTTTTTTGTGTATAACATATTACATTCAGCAGATTTGTAAAGTTGATCTACCGTTAACCTGTTTCAACATATCTCTGAAAGAACTTTCAGATCTTCAGATTAAAGAAAGCATTTATTGAAAATTTAAAACTACCAATATTAATAAGAGATTAAGAAAAACATGAAAGCGTGAGCCACTGTAAAAAAGCTATTAAATGACCCATAAAAAAAAAAAAAAAAGAACTGAAATTCAATTGGTGAGTCAAAATCTTTGGTAAGCAGGTGAAAGGGCATAGGCATACAATACAGGCGGAAAATTAGGTATGATTCTGTCAAGTGACAGAGTAGTGAAACTGCCAATGTAGTTTTGGGCTGCTCTAACAGAAACGTTGCTGGCTTGAGGGCAGAGGCAATCATTGCTGTGGAAGCATTACCTCCTGTAATCACAGGAAAGTAGTAAACATAAGCACAGATTGCAGGTTGCGTATATGGCATTTCCATTCCCTTTGATGAAAATTGAATGTGCTTATCACAGTAAAGTCTCCAGCCTAGAATTAGGGGACTGAGAGCATGCATTTAAAAAGAAAAGCTAAAAGAGACAATCAGCAATTACTGTGGTATATATGACAAACATGAATTACACTGTTGAGAATTTCATGAAATACTACGTATCTTTACACACAGGAAAAATTATATAAATATGTGTATATATATATTTGGCTATATTTTGGGAAAACCTTACTTGAACTTCCTTGGCCATACATGAGGTCATGTATGTAAGTAACTGGGCTGCAATGTTGATATAAGATCTGAAATTTCTTTGCACAGGAAACCTTAATTTTAGTATTTTCCAAATTCTGAGTGCATGACTTTATGAACTTGGATAATTTTCTAAACTATTATATATAAAAAAAAAGTAAAAAAAATCTACAATGTGACATTCAGACAAAACATTGTAAACGTATGGTCTTCTCTCTGACATGGCTTTCTAGTGAGTGGGTATTTGGCGCTGACCTTTGTTCCTGGCCAAAGTCAGCTCAGGTGTGCTTTTGCAGAGCAAAAATCCTGCCCAACTGTGTGCTACAGGATTCTCATTATGATCAGCATTTTCAAGACATTTTCTTTTAAAAATCATAGGAAGTCTCTATGTATTTTCTGTATACATACAGAAAGTAGACATACAATATATATTCTGTATACATACATTTTCTGTATGAAATCTTAATGAATGTGGATGATACAATGATGCTAAATTCTAGTATAGGCTTTAGAGTCTGATAAAATTAAAAAATTAGTAGGTGTGCCAGCTGTGCTTGTATCGTGCTTTAATTACCTTTTCGTTTAGAAGGTAAGTAGTTATGTCATCTCATACAACGCTGTCATCTTCTGCCCATTGCATGCCATTCTTGCCTGTGGCCCTTGTGTCTGTTAGACACAGAGTATGAAGTGCCATCGGTTCCAGTCACTTACTTTTCATTATCCCTTAGAAACTGAAAGTTGTTCCCAAAGAAGAATGAAGGTCAAATTGTTTAATTAAAAGAAGATTTTTTTTTCTTTAGCAGGGATGGAGACCGAGAACAGTCTGCAAGACATGCTGAGCTCTAAAGAGTTTCAGTTTAATCTAGTTTAGATTTAATTTAGTTCTAATTGCCCTGAATACCAAACTTATCTTACAACTCTGGAAAGTACTTTATTTTTCTTCTTGTCTTGTTTAGCTTTCTAATGTTGCATTTCTCTTGCTCTCTTTAATCAAATAAATCTCTCATACGCTATCTGTAGTACAGGTATCTGTATTCTCTGCTTTCCCATTGAGTTTATTCACTTGAAGTTGTGATTCTTTTTTTATGCCAAGGGTAGGGCACAATATTTGTCACTTCAGTCATGCTGAAAAGATAATATTGGAATTAGAGCAATATATTGTTGGATCAAACCTGCTATTTTAGAAGAAGCATACTTCTTCTCTCTATGCTAATGTGTTTTTTTTTTTCTGCCCATTACAGTTTCTAACAAATTCTCCTCCTCCAGCTCTGCCTGTAAACATTTATGACTATTTTTTTAAGAAAAGCATTTCAAATATCTCTTTGTTGTGCCTTACACCTTAATTAGTTTAAAATGTCAGGGTGCCATGGTTTTAGTTTGCATGTCAATTGTTCCTTACTGACGTAGCAGAAAAAATCAAGCTTAGTTTCTACAGCAACGGAAGCATGTTTTAAATTGCCTTCTCTTGTTATAGGAGCCATTTGTTCTGATATTTCTTTTAATATCATATGTAAAGAAATGTAAATAATACAAAGATTTCTTTTTTTTTTTCTTTTTTTTTTTTTACTGGTGAGTTCATGGGCTGAGTACACAAAAGTTGTTGGATTTTTCTTGGGATGCTTTCGTAAAACATATTACCCCTTTCTTGTTTTCTTTTTTGTGGAGGAGATTGAAAGAAATAATGTGAACTATGAAAAACTTACACAATATCATCCTTATCATCCTTTGAAAGGGGGTGATATGTCAGTAGTTTACTGTGAAGCTTTTTTTTTTTTATATATAACAAGAAGATGAAAGACAGACAGATGTTTGATGAAGCAGTTAATGAAAAAGAATGATGCTTGTAACAGTTGATAAAACAACTGCCAGAGGGCCATGTCCTATTGATAGATGGTTTATCTGTTTCAAGTAAGCCATATTGCAGGTAATAAATACTGACAAACAGTAATGGCCATCTAAACAAAAGATTTAGAAATCACTGTACCTTTGATTGTCCTTAACAGAACAGTATTTTCTTGATTTTGACAGAATCAGGTTATGGGTAAATAAAGGTCTTTCAGGGAAAAGCATATTTATCTAATGAAAGTTTGCATGGGACAGGGTATTTAAATTCTGATCATTTCAGTAAATACAGTCAAATTAATATTTTCCAGCATTTCTACTGTCCCTAAAATTCAACCATAACAATGGTCAAATAAAATGTTTGGGAAAAAAAAAAAGAGTGAACATTTTTTTTTCTTTAAGATTAATGAAGGAAAATTGAATAAAAGTAATCTGAAGAAAAGCATGATAAATTGCAGAAAAGTCTCCCGCAGGGTTCTTCCTATTATTTCTTTCAATGTTTCCTGAGATTACTTTTTATTTTATTTTATTTTACGTTTTTTTACTTGCTGGTACAAATCCTTCAAAAACGTGGCGACAGGCACATTCTGTTGTTCTTAAAAATTCTCTAAGGGAACTAACGACACACTGAACCATCAGAAAACTGTCCCAGAATTTTCCCCTTAGGCATACAATGTAGTGTATAGAGAAAATCAATGGAATTAGTGGATGTGTGATGTTTTACCTCTGTGTTTTCTGTGCTTGTTATTTGTATGCTGGGCATGAACAGTCACTCTTTTTGTCAGTTGTGATCCAAGTTTCAGGTCTTGGATGTGCTATAGTTATAGAAGTCTTCCTAGGCAACCCATGCATAGTTTGAAAAGTCTCTTGTTTGGAAAAACGGGGCAGGAATTGAGCCATTTTCTTGACTCTTGCGATATTGGGACTCCCTTGGAGCCATAGTCCTGAATGAATGAGCTTTCCTTGGGAGTATATCATTCTGTTTTGGAAAATCCTGGGGTATTCAAATAACAAAGATCCAAAAGAAAGAAAAGAATAATGAGGTACCCTTGGGAAAATTCAGAAGTGGAGGTGGCAGGTAAAGAACCTGTAATTGTGTTCGGATTCTTCATGTGAGTCCAAAGATGTTCACTTCTGCCTTCTCCCCAGCACACTTTGCTGCTCTGTGGTAAGGCATGCCTCCTTACATAGAGCACAGCCCCTCTAATATCAAGCATCTGCTGCATTCACATCTCGAATATCCATCGCAGAGTGACAACAAAGCATTTAAGTTTCTAAACTGGAGGCATTTGGGCAGAAGTCTTTCTCCAGCCACTAAAAGTAGATGACTGAAAGTTCCTTCCAAACACAAAGTTCTCCCGATTTCCCATGAAATGTCTGGTGTTGTTCCCATTACAGGCAGGATGTCAGGTTAGATGGATTTTAAGCTGAATTCAATATGGCAATTTCTTCTTGATGGGAAAATCCTTAATGGGTTCTTAATGAGAAAATGCATAGCATAATGAGTTGGTTGTTTATGAATTACAGGAAGTATCACCTGGAGGGTATCTTGAAGTTACTTTCCTGAAGGAAACACTCTTTATGCCGAAACAGAATAAGAATTAAAATGGATCACTGCTTATTGTTGGAAAAGTTATGCAAGAAATCAGCATGCTGGCACAACTGCAACTTGCTTGGTACATAGAGCTCTGTAGGCAACCAGCAGCTCTGCCTTGGTTACACGGAGTGGTGCTCCCACATCTCAGGTGTCATTTCCATGCCACAGTGAGAGTTGTCTGATTAAAGCATCTGCTTGTAAAGGGAGTGTCTCAAGAACTTTTTAAATGGCTAGATCTAGAAAGGTGTGAAGATTCAACCAGAAGAAAATTATTTTCCTGCTTGATCTAGGACTGCCAAGATTTTTGTGACAGATAATAGTTTGTTTTCCAGGTAAAACACAGCCTAATTTCTGTGATAGCAGCAAGCAGCTTTGAAGACAAGGCGTGGTTGCTTTGACTAAAAGCATACGTCTTGATGTTTTAGGCATGAAGATGCTTGGCAGTGATTCACCTGGAGCATTAGCCCACCTGTAAGAAACACACGGCCTCCAGAACCATCACCCATCTGGCTTCAGATGATGAGGCTCTGAGGGCCGCCAGCACTGGCTCTCACACACCTGCCTCACACCCAGCAGCAGCAGCTTCAGCTCTGTGGCTTGGCTTGCTTGGTCTCTGCTTCTAGATGTCTTATGCTACGTGAGATTTATTTCCATGCCAAAGCCACTCAGAGCCCATACGGCAGGCTCTCTCTTCCCTCCAGCAATGTCCCCACCTTCCTTGAAGTGCCTGATTATCAGCCCACTAGTTGTTCGCAGTGCCTGGCTGGGCTGATGGCAACCAGCCTCCTTCGGGGTTGGCAGCAGGCTTTTGGAGCTCATAAAGAGTAGATCTCCATCATCCTGGAGGTGCCCAGCACCTGTAGGGTCCATATTATCTTCAGGAGATGCTACACTTGGAGGAGCAAGAGGCAATAGCAAGGCTATGAAAAAGTAGGGCCATGAGCGAGGAGGCCTTGCAAGCAACACAGGGCAAACACAGACAACTTACATTTCATGGCCAGGGTCAGCTGCACAGCAGAGTGGGGACATCGCAAATGGAGCAGCTGAATGACTGCCCCGGAGTGCTGGGCTCTGTGGACACTCAGGATGCTCAGACAATGCCTGCTTCTAACTGGGCAATGCCCGAGCACTCCCAGAAGAGGGAAACAGCACAAATAGGTTTGGAGAAGGATCAGAAAAAAAGGATTTTCTTACAAAAGTGCTACAAATACAGGGCTGAACCAGTTTGTGGGGTTGTTTAGTTGGGCTTCTAGATTATGAAACTTGACTAATTTTCCCTCATAATGATTCCCTGCTGTAAAAGAGTCTTTACCTCAAAGACAGCTTTTGAGATTAGCCAGATTTTTTTGAGGAAACCTCTCTGAAGCTGAAGACTTTTTCCTCCCTTTTTCTTTTTTCCTATGGATCAACCCCCCAAAAATGATTTTACACAATTGGAAAGTCTTCCAGTAAAAAACCATGGGCTGTGCACATATTCATGCCACATGGGAAAATTGCACTGAGCAGCTACCAGTCAGTGTATGTGCTTTGGAGCTAACCAAACAGCATGAAATATCTCTGTGGGTCTCTTGGGTGATGCTGGTGGTGAACTGGTGGTGTGCCAAGTGTTTGACGCTCCTGGGGTGATGACTGTTCTTCTGCACAAATATACTCTGCCAGATTTGCTGTATGGATTGCATTGACTGATGGTTTACTTATATGCCAAATGAAATATCAGTTTTATTTGCCAAATAGAGTATGTAAATCTCCCTGCTTGTCAGCTTGGGTGTATTAGGTATGATTTTACTGGCATGTGTTGGTTGCTTGCTGCTTTGTTGTACTTCAAGAAAGCTTTTGACTATGGCTACCACTTCGTATTTCTTTGCAATTAAATGGAAAACAACTAGTGATTAGATAAACAGTGCCATTAAGCCCACACATCTGCACTAAGACAAATTTAATATCAATGAACTGGAAACTGCTGGTTCTTGAATGAGTACAGGTCCTCTGTCGGTTGCATGGGAGCTGAGAGAAGGAGGGCTGCTTTCCTCTGTACTTGCTGGCCCTACCCAACCTCCAAGAACTGTCACCAGCTCCACGGTGGAATGGGAAACGCTGAGTGTGATTTGGCAAGTTCCTTCTCTGGCTGGGCATCTGGAGAGTCTGAAGTCCCATACCCTTGTCTCTGTGCTCAGAATTACAGATACCCTGCAGAGGGGTTCACTGGTGTGGAAATCGATGCGTAGACATCAGATACAGCTTGCAGAGTCCATCGCTGGGGCTCAACTTTAGGAAATGCTGCAGAGGTGCCTGTTCAGACATCAGGTGGAGAACTGAGCTGGTAAAGTTGGCTCCACTGAAATAACCAAATTAAATGCTAAGAACTCTGTCTGCACAACAGTGGTTTTCAGTGCCACTTCTTAGAAAGGGAGAGGGATGTCTTGCTGAACAGGCCATGCTGGATTCTCTGTGGTCTGAGGTGCAGTCATTGTGGTCGCATGCTAAGGTCCTTTTGCAAAAGCCTCCTCTCCCTCTTCCTGTGAAGCAGGTCTCCTGGAAGAAGCATCACCATGAAAGCCAATGAGCTTGGTATTTAGTGCATAGCTGGGCAAAGGACAAGAGGAAGAGACGTCATTAATAAATCAACTGTGTCACAGAATCACAGTATCATCTAGGTTGGAAGAGACCTCCAAGATCACCGAGTCCAACCTCTGACCTAACACTAACAAGTCCTCCACTAAACCGTATCACTAAGCTCTACATCTAAACGTCTTTTAAAGACCTCCAGGGATGGTGACTCAGCCACTTCCCTGGGGTGTCCTTACCCTTTCTCTCTGTCGGTGTGAGATGAAAGGATTTGAGCCATAAAGATACTTCCTTCTTTGTTATCTAAGCCCCAAAACAGGGAAAAGATGCTTTCCCAGTTTTCAAGGATTAGAGGAGTCTTTTCAGTGGTGGAAAAACCACCACCCTCTCCAAAAGCTGTATCGAATCCTGTGAGAAAGCAGCAGCAATACGGAGGACATCGCAAGAGGTGGCAACAGCAGCTGAGCAGACCGCAGGAGCTCTCTGCCAGCGGGTGAGGCTCATTCGGGGTGGGGTGTGCTTACCTTTGCCATTTACTCAGTGCAGGCCGATCTCACAGAAGAGTGAATAGGGCCAGGCATGCATTCATTGCTGATAAAACGTGACACTCAAGGTATGTGTCTTTGTACACATCAGCCGTGCTAAGCCGTCTTGCTCTGCCACTGCATTACAATTGCACTGGTTGATCTGAGGGTTAGATTTCCCCTTCCTTTGTCTGCCTTCACCCAGCTCCTTCAGTAACCCTCTGGTGTGTATGTCCTTTCTTGTCTCTGATTTGTGGGAATTTCTCTTTTCTATTGAGAAGAATAGTAGTAACTCAAGCCTGCCTTCTGCTTGGCAACTTTAAAAAACATCTCGCTGTAAAACTTTTTTTGGCCCATGCAGGAAATATCAAGAAGAGGTATTATTCTGTCTATGAAATACACTATATCCCATCAGATTCTTCATAATTTTGTAGTTTTTCTCAAACAGCAAATTCTAAATAAAATACTTTTTCTTTCTTGTCACATTGACACACTGTAGTAGTGTAACATCAGTAAAGTTTGTGAAAAACTGTGACGCCGAATGATACTTTTGAAAGAGTTCCTTGTGCAGATATTAGGAAGTTTTACATTCACAACTGTTTTGTGTTTTTCCTGAAATTCAGCTATGTCATGCTCCTTGCTAGTTTTGACCCTGTAGGTTGATGAAGTCCTTGAAGTCATCGAAGTCTTGGATCCTTGTGAGCACAGAGGTGCTGCCCATGGCAGGATTACAGACTTTGTTTGCACTCTGATGTTAAATATAAAGAGTCACCTGCAACAGTGCTTAAAATGTAATACAAACTCACGTGGAACTTAGCAAGTCCTTCCAACAAGCTTTCAGATCAGCCCCTGAGTTTTACTTTATTCCACTCAATGTCAAGGCAAGTTTCTCTTGTCGTGTTCTGTTGTACTTGTAAAAAAAACTCTTCTTCAACATAAAAATGAAATGTATAGTCCACAAAGTTCAATCTTTTCTGCTGTTTATTCTAGTTTGATTCTTGTGTACACTTATTTTATGGGTAAAAAATAAAATAAAATTAAATTGTTCTCTACATTATATCTCTGCTATTTTGTAATAATGGAAATCCTTGAAACCACTGATCACCAGAAGCACCTCTGTTCCAAATACCTTTTAAGTAATAAGGCTTACAAGCTTTTTTCTCCAGAGCTATTTCAAAATGTCAAAAGAAAAGTTATTCTGTCACTTTAGCTATAGCAGTCACTGTCTCAGATAAAATATATGATTCTATTTCCCTGTCATTTGGATCATTCAATTGGATATATTTTGTAATTTTCCTTTTAATTGGAATTTCTGCTTATTCTTCTTGAGAATTATTGTGCACCTAACCCCATAATTTCCAAGCTAATGTGTATCAGTGTTTTGTTGGCTGGCATTATGATATTAAAAATCCTTTGAATTCTTCCTTTAGTGGTAGCTGAATCATCACCAGAGGCATTTCCTCTGAGTGCAAAAATGGAATTACTAACCAGACTCAGTAAAGTTTTAAAAATGTAAATAGTATTAAAAATGAATGATGGCTCACCACATGAACGTCATATCCATAAACAGAATATTTTGACTGTTCATTAAGATTTCTTTCTTCCTCATTTACTTTTCATTTGAAGTAGCTGACAGAAAGAATCTGCAAGACGGAGTGCTGTTCAGGTTACTCTTGGCTGTTAAAAAAGGAAGACAAGTCAAACGAGAGGCAGCCGTCATCCCTGTGGAGATGACAGCCTCCGATCCTGCCCTTTGCTCCGGTCAGATGGACCCAGCCAAAATAACTGCCGGGGTGTGGGCTGAGATGTCAAAACTGATGAAATGACTAAAGCATACCTTTGGACTGCTTTATGCTACATATGAGTCATTTATAAGGAGGAGCTACAAGTACAAAATTATTATTAAAAGCAAAGTGGTCAGTTATGACAACCCTAACTATTTAAGATATAGAATCAGAAAATAGTTCAGATTGGGACGGATCTCTGAAGACCATCCTGTCCCAGAGCCTTCTCAAAGCAAGATCAACTTGTAAGTTCGATGAGGTGGCTGATATATGGGGAAAAGTGTATAAATATATGTCAGTGGAGAACTAGCCTTAGGTTGGTTGACTCAGGCCTCTTGGTCTGGACCAGAAAAAAAAATATATTTTATAAGCTAACACGAGCATTTAAAGCTTTTGTGGTAGAACTTGCCTTTTCTTAGCGAAGGCCTGTATGCTTGCTCCACGCTGACGTGACCTGGACTTCCTGACACCAAAGTAACGCTGCCTCCCCTAATGAAACACATCCTTGGAGAAGGAGCTTCCTCTGGGACCCTGCCAGCACGCGCTGCATTCTCTGCCCTACTAACTGTCCTCTGCAGTCCCCTGACACGCCTGGCTCTCTGTCAATCACCCTGATTATAATTTTGAACTCTGCTGCACAGAAGTCGCAATGTCCCAGAAGCGGCCGCTCCTGCTCTTTAAAAATTGCTAATTATGGAAGCGTCCCTTTTCCCACTAGCTCACGGCTGCGAGCAGAAAGCACAAAAAAATTAGGCTAAGATGTAAAGCAGGGGAGGGGATGCTGGATCCTTCCTCAGAAAGAAGGGATGAGAGGGGGAAGGCGGGAGGGAAGGAAAAGAGACCAGAGAAGTCCTGCATTGCTTGAGAGGATGGAGAGAAATGGTGAGGAAGGTCTTGGGCCACCTGCCTGGCTGGGGGACAGATGGGGTCTGCGTATGGGTGGGCTGATCCCTGAGGTGAGGGGTGCCAGGGAGAAAGTCATGGGCTCGTGAGTATACCCAGTGTATCTCTTAAGGGCACGCTTTGAAACTCTTCTGATTTCATTGAAATTAACAGCATTTTTGGTCAAAATTTGTAATGGTCAGAATGTTAGGCAGTAGGCTGGCTGTCCTCAGAGCTCAGAGGTGGTATTTTAGCAGCTTGGCTGCTAAATGGTGTAAACCATTTTCTAATGTAAACTAAGTGTCTGCCTGCTTTAAAGGGCTCAGACCGTTTTGATGACCTACTGCTAGTGACTCCTGGTTGGAAATGGAACTGATTTTGCACCTCAGGCAATTCCGTGGCACCAAATTTTGTACGGCGTTGCAGACAGATGGATTCAAAAACATGAGGAAATGGTCACAGATGAATTTCTTTACCATAAAGAGAAATTTCCATATCACAAAGAGAATCCCTTTTTGACTCAGAGCTGTCTGAACAGCTTTATATACCCTTGTCACAGTCCTGCTATCACGGGTATGCAGTCAGGAAGGTGAGGAGCAGCAGAGCGTGCGTCATCCCTACTATTTTTGACTGCAGAAGTACTGCTAGTGGCCCAGCATGCCTAAATTTATGTTAGAACTGTCTGGAGAAGACACTAGGTTTGAGCACAGCGTTGTTTTACCTAGGTATGAAATCCTAAGGGAAAACCAGAGGAGAGGAGGTGGTAGCTCAGCAGCATGGAGCAGGGGGGCTGAGCCTTCCCCATCTGCCTGATGTCTGCTGGGCCAGCAAAGGTTCCTCAGGGGTCTTATCAGGGTGCTGAGTGTCCTAAAGCCTGGTAACTCATTAAATCCCACCTATCTTTTGTGTGTATTCACCAAGAAAGGGCTGCTTTGTTTATACCCATCTAAGCTGTATATCTTGCTTGCGGAGCCTCTTTGCACATGGTAAAAGTTGGCTGGATGGGATGACCCCGGGAGAGATGGCTGTACCCTGAACAATGACAAAAAGATTCCCCAGATATGTGTGAAACCAGATACACTTCTGCATTTGCTCTCAGAAGAGAGCAAACCTCTGCTGCCCAGCAGCCCCTGGACTTGGTTAGCCTCAGAGGAAAGCACTGACATTTTCTCCACGGGCACCGTGCCTCTGTCATGCCACTGGAGAACTGTCCCCAAAGCATGGCTGGAGTTTCAAAGTTCAATCAAAAACATAAGAAATGAGACATTCCTAATGCTAAGGGGAAAAAGCAAAAGAAATGGATCAAATACTCCTGCACATTGTTCTAGTTCCAGGTTTAGATGCTACAGTTGTTTCCACCTCAACAATTGCTTTTAATAAGGATGAACACTTAAGAGACACCCCAGGCCCCCAAACCTGACAAATACATCTTGTAGTAATTCACTTTTACTAATCATGTGTCTTATCAAATTTTGTATTATTTATATGTTGGCTTCTTTACAGTCCTTAACACTCTATTCTATGGTTTAACTACACGTTACATGAAAAGATGCTCCCTGCTTGTTTAAACCAGTTCCTTACTAACTTCACTGGAGTGCCCCATAACTCCTGCACTGAGAAAGACACTGCAAAATCTTTGTGTCTTCACCTCCCTTACACCATTCGTGATGCTAAAAACCTCCATTGTACTCCTCCTAACATGGGCTTTAACTTTATATTTTTCCAAGCTCTAGCTGAAAACTAAGTAAAAACCTAAAAAAATATATATATATATTTTTCAATTTTATGCTTTCTAAAGAAGGAAGAATGGACTGAAACTCTTGAATACAGCTATTTTTTGATGATTCATGTGTAGCTTAATATAATTACTGATAAATACTGATTTCCAAATGCATCTGAATAGCAGTGTTCTCAATAGCAACAGAAGACAAAACATTAACAATAGGCAATAGGGCTGAGTGATATTATGTGGTTATTATATGATTCAAGGTACTACCTCCTTGAAAATACATCAGCTGTGCATATATGTTTCAGAAGAAGTAAGTCTTCCGATTCTTAATGTTGACTAAAACACAACTAAAAAAAAAGTATTTTGAATAGGAGTCAATTTACTTTCTCATGAATTATAAATACTTTATGAAATTATTAAATAAAAGTTCACTGTTGCTCCCGTAGCTTCCTGTGAAAACCTATGAATTGCTGAAGCAATTCGTTATTGACAGAAAGATTCTTTAGTATCCAGCTGAGTAACTGTACTTTATGTTTCACTTTCTCTATTGTTACTACATGAAGATCAACTAGAAGATTATGTTCCACTCCCACCTAGTGGCAAATACAACATGCACGGCATAATCTTTTTTTTTTTTTAAAGGACTACAGGACATGAATGTTGTCATTCCTAGAAATGACTGCATGGAATGAGTGGCTTTACTGCAGCTTTGCTTGTGGTATAGATCAGCTCTGAGCAGCTTAAAAATTACATATGAACAACTTCTAAATTGAAGTGAACGTGTTTGAATCACATTTACTTGATGAAAAACAAAAACATGATTCTGTACCTGTAACTAGGCTATTTTTATGCAAAAGAAAATTAATACTTTTTTTATTTCAGGGTTTTATGTCTTTATGTTATTTTTCACTTTTAATGTATGCAGCTGATAGTAGGATGAGACTCTAAAATGACAGGTTATGTACACAAAAAAGTGTGAGTAGCAATTTGGTTGTCTTTTAGATAGCCTAGATAGAGTGTGGGCTATTCCACCAGCAACGTTTTGCAGGATCCCAAGCTGGCAGGAGCTGCCAGTAGCTGCTTGGGTCCTTATCTCCTTATGCCTCCATGTAGGCATCTTACCACTTGTCTGTAGAATTGGCATAGACTAGTGCTGCAGAATCAGCTTTCATTACAGACCATTCCTAGCATTAGCGTTGCAAGGTAAGTCTTCTGGAGCTCTTTTTCTAGAAATAACATGAGGCAACCCTGAGATTAGAATTAAAATGTAGAAAGTCATGTGAAGTATCTTGTTTGATTACCCATACTGTCTTGGAAGGAAAAAATCATAAAATTTGATTGTTGGTCTCCAAGAGGTCATAGAGTCTATTCCTCTGCCAAAAGGCAGCATCACCTCTATCAGCACTATTCCTTGACAGGTAGTAAGTAACATGACTTGTTCTTCAATGCTGCAGAAGTGTGATCTTCCACATTCCTGCTATGACTTACTCTGTGCTTCTGTATCCTTGGTGTTAGATTTATTTTTTTCCCCACAACGTCCAATCTGAATCTTCTTTGTTGCAGCTGAAGCCCGTTCGTGCTTGTATTCCCTATAGACAGTCCTGTCCCCAGTTTGGAATTGTCCTGAGTGGAGGTTGAGGTTGTCTTCCCCAGTCTTCTCTCCAGATTGAACAACCTCTGTTTGTACAGTTTTTCCTCATAGGCCATGCTTTCTAGATCTCTGGTCATTCCGATTTATCTTCTCTGGACTTTCTTCAATATTTTTTTTCCTGAAAAGCAGAGTTAAACATAGAAGTCATTACTCCTGGTCATAACTAATCACCGTGGGTGGCCCAGATGGATCATTTAATGTTTTTATGGGTTATACTCCTGTTGTTATGACCCAGTAGGATATATAATTTTTGGCAACAGAATTAGACATCATTGACTCCTCTTCTGCTCATGATCCACTGAAACACTGAAACTTCAGGTCTTTTTTTTTCAGATCTGCTATTTAGTCCATTATTTTCCATACCTTATTCATGCAATTGATTATTTCTGCACAGATGTAGACTTTTTTATTTGTTCTTTCTGAATCTTATACTACTTAGGAATAGTTTCTTCAGTTTTTCAGTTACCTTGAATTCTAACTCTGCCCTAAAACTACTGTGCTTCCTTATCTTTTTTTTTTAATATATATTTTTATTTTTTATTTTTATTTTTATTAGTTGCAGATTTGATAGGATTATTTCCTTTTCCTTCCTTCAGTACTAGATAGTGCTAGGTCTAGAACAGCCCTGCAGGAACATATTTTCATTCGCTTCCACTGTAAGTCCCCAATTGTTCCTTTTTGAATAGTTTTGCAATTGATCTTACTCTTTCCCTGCAGTAATTTCATCTATAGTTTACTTATGGGAATTCCATGTGTGTCAGTGTTCAAACCCTTTTCCAAGTCAAGCTACATGACATCCACTATTTCTCCTCTACTTACAGAAAAAAAAAATTAGTTTAATATGATTTGTCCTTGACAAATCCGCATTGACTGTTACATACCTCCTTGCTTTATAGATGCTTAAAGATGTTTGTTCGTCTCGGTGTTCTGGGGGAACTGAAAACAGCTAGCTGTCTTTCCGTATTTACTCTTGTTTTTATCTCCTAAAGATAGGTGCCTTGGCCTCCCTTTTAATGTTTTATAGTAACTCATCTGCCCTCCAAGTGTGCTCAAAGAGTGGTAATGTCAGTTCTTTCACTCCATTGGAATAGAATTCATGAGGCCCGGCTGATTTGAAAAAAAAAAAAACACCCACCCAACAGCAAACCACAACACCTTTTTGATTTAAATGCTTTCTGATCTGTTTTTACGCTATTCTAAACACTGGCCTTACATTTTTTCTTATCACTCTTGTTTGGTTCATTAGCTAATTGATTTCTGATTTAGTGTGAAGATAAATGTCAAAAAGACAAACGAGAAAGGTGTTTAGTCCTTCCTGATGACATCTGTCAATAGATTTTCATTTCAATCATACAACAGGTCAACATTTTTCTTGGTTATCTTCTTGCTGCTTGATATCCCTCCAGAACGATTTCTTGTTAGCTTTGAAATCCCTCATCTGCTTGAATCTCTCTATCTCTCTCTCTCTTTTTTTTTTGTCCTGGGCATGATTTTTCTCCTAATTGCTTATGCAATTGCTATATTTTATATACATCCTAATCAATCTGACCTAGTTTCCATGAGTGCATGCTAATTTCCTGTATTTGATATCAACAGAAATTTGTCTAAACTGATTTCTCATTGCATTTTCTGCCCTTCCTCTACACTGGGAAAGCTATCACTTGCCAACTAGCATCTGTACCCTGAAAAGGTTCCTAAGAGCCCTTAACAGCCCTTCTAAGAGCCTTGTTTTCTTCTTTACATTTGTGACCTGAGAGATTTTACCTATGAATTCTCTGTGCTTATTGAAATCTGCCTTCCCGAAATCCATTTTTATTATCCTGTTCAGCCTCTTCCTTTCTTAGGGAATGTGAATGTTATCTTTACACAAATAATATCTCATTCTCAATTGCTTTCTGCCCCTGCTGAGGATAAAATCTACAAGAGCTTTCTCTAGCTGTTTCTTTTAGCCTCTGTTGGGGAAAACAACAACAACCAACCAAACAAAACACCTCAAGATCTATGTGCAGCAGCTGTGTTCTTTTTCCAACAGTTTTGGGTTAATTGAACACCTTCACTACACTGACTCTTGAATAGCGGCAAGCAACCCTGGCGGTTGTTCACAGAAAATTGCATTGGCCTCATCTAGCTTGGTGGCCAAGAGTCACCTAACTCCCGATGCTAGTGTGCATGTTATTTCTGTTTTTTCCCCAAAGGTTCAAAGGTTGTTAAGCCTTTCTCCCTCAGCAGTTTGGACCTACAAGCACCACTGATACACAGAGCAATCCTCCCCCTCCATACACCCTTTTTCCAGAACAAACTACACTATACTACTTGCATTAGTATCTGAATTATTCCATAAATCTAATCATAGATGATGATACTGGTATAGCCCATAATAGAGGATAACTTAAATGACATTGAGGTTCCTTCAACTGGTAAGGCTGAACAACTCTAAGTCTGTGGTTGTCCCTAAAGATATGCAGATTTGGTGTGTTTATTAGGCCTTTGGTTCCGTCATATCTTTTTAAAACATCAGAAGTACAAATTAACTAATTCCCACATGCTACAGTATAGTTTTGTGTCCAGGATTCTGCAGCAAAGCAATGGAAGTTTTAAAGATGCCTTCTCATTAATCGAAACTAATATCAAGGATAAATGAAATGAAGAGACTGTAATGACATTGTTCATTGATGTATTTTATTCACTAATAGCCTCTATTCTTTTTATTGAACTCAGAAGAATATCAGATCTACTGCTTCACACTTCTGAGAGTCCAGATACTCGGAGGTACAGCTCACAGTGATTTTGCCACGGAGTGCACAGGCATTGATTGTAATTTATTTTACCTAGCTCATGTTCCCAAAATGTACTTTGTCAAGGCATTACAATACAGATAGGACCATTCAAATGATCAACATCCTTGAAGATAAGATACTTACCTTTAAAAATTGTATTCCATTCTTTTTCTAAAATGTTACACTGAAGTTTCACTTTGAAATGTTTGGTTAGTGAGGTGAGAGGAAAAGATATACTATTAGATGGATGGACAGTAATTCTTAGTCCTCAAATATTCTGAAAAACACATAGAAGCATCTGAAAAAAATAAAAGATTATAATTTTAGGAAAGCTAAGTTCATTTCAGATATCAGCTCTCAAAAAAGATAATGTAAAGCATTTCTAAATTCTCTTTGGGGTATGCAGATAGATGTGGAGTCAGTGCAACTGAGGAGAGCATCTGAGTTTTGGCTTGTAGGCATTGGCTTTCTAGTATTTTAACAGGCAAGCTGTTCAGTAAACAGAAGGGAGATCTACAATTCCTCAAGGAATCTCTGGAGGGATTTAAGTCATGTATATTCTGTTTACAAATGCTTCTCATCATGCAGATGTGTACTGATATTTTTGCTTTTTAAATTGTTAAAAATAGGAAAACCAGATACTTGATGCCTAAAATGCCTTTCCTACCCTCAGAGTATTGCGCCCATGAAATTTTTCTCTTCTTGACATCATGCTTATCTGCAGTGAATAATGATATTGCATTCAAAGGATGGCAATCTATTTCACCAAGAGAAGAAGGAAAAGCAGATGAATTTCTGAGTCCAAATATTCAGTTGTCTCCAAGTAGACCAAGAAAAGGAGAAATAGGAAAGAAAAAAAAAGTCTTTATTTGAAACAATTGACTATGTTGTGTCAGTAGGATTGTCTCCACTTGCACGATGACTGAAATTATTGGTAAGATAAAAAGAAAAGTCAATGCACTATAGAAAAGTGGGATTGCAAAGGCTACCTGTACACCTCTAGAAAATCATTTCATGCAGCAGAACCTTTGGAACCATCCCTCTACATCCTTTCCTAAGCTTGCATATTTAAGTAAACATGCAGGTTTTATGTGAAAAATTTGCCATAGGAGGGATTATCGCATTTCAGAGCCATAATGTATTTTTCCACATTTGGAATCTGTTTTTGTTAGATACACTGTTATATCCTGAAAGGCCCTCTTCATCTGTTCTTGTTTCTGTCTCAGATCTAATCTCCACTGAATGCCATTGTCCCTCTGCACCGTGGTAGCAGAACACCTTGACTTTGGGCACGTCTGGTGTGGAGAACTCAAAACTTCTCCCAGGGTCGTGGGAAAAAGAACTGAATGTTATCTTTCCTTTATTTGAAACTCATGTTTTAACAAAGGGGCAAAATTTATCTGCAGGTTAAGAGGTGCCAAAGTTTATCCTAAAATGAAACCCAGCAGCAGAGTGTGTCCTTCCCATTTTCATGCATCTGCTTTTAGATCTGTTGTTTCTAACACAGCATGCCAGTGAATGCGTTAAGTGAATTCTGTTACACACTGTTTGTTGTCTGGAGCAAAAAGAATTTTAAATGATGAAAAGCAGGTGTGAAATATGTTCTGTGAATACACTGGAGATGTGTCTCAATTTGAAAACAGATTGAGAGGTCTACCAGTATTTCTTAGAAGAAAAAACATTTTGGAGGCTTGATAATTAAATGAAATGGTTTGTTTCTCCAGTTCTCCATGTGGCAATTGTGAGAGACATTTTTAAAATCCTGAAAAAAAAAAGTGTTTTCATAAATGTATTGATGTGAAAAGGAATGATGCAAAGTCTCTGTCTCAGGACCTGTGAGGACCTTCTGCATGCAGAAGGATTGCATGGTGGGTAAAAGAACTTGCTTTTCTGTAAAACATTTAAATATAGTATTCAGAAATAAAATAAAACATATATATAATACATATATATGTTTAATGCAGGTTGAGGAAGAAAATTAGACTTTTCAGAGGCAAATTAAGATGGGGAATACAGTTAGTTCCTACTCAGCTCCTCACAAACTGTGCTGGGATGGAGTTAACTTTCTCCACAGCAGCCCATACAGGGCTGTGCTCCGAACTTGTAGCTAGAGCAGCACTGGTATCACATCACCATTTTGTCTATTGCTGAGCAGTGCTGGCACAGCACCAAGCCTTGCTCCAAACCCCCCAAAGCCGGTAGGCTGAGTGGGCAAGAGGTGGGGAGGGGACATTTCCAGGGCAGTTGACCTAAGGGATATTTCATACCATAGGATACTCAGTAATATATTTATTTGTTGCCATGCTCAGCAATAAAAGCTGGGGAAGGGGAAGGACAAGGGGGACTCTCGTTATGAAAGCATTGGTTTTCCTGAGCAACTGCTACGTGTATCGAGCCCCTATTTCCCAAGACATGGCTGAGCATCACTTGCTGGTGGGCAGTAGAGAATATTTTTCTCCTTTTGCTTCTGCAGAGCATTTGCAAAGCTGTGTACAAAGCAGTTACACAGAGGATGATAAAAGGCTTTGTTTACAAATAAAAAAGAGGATTGAAGGGAGTTTATCAGTATTTTAAATGTCTGTAGTATACGAACAAAATTTGCTGTTGTCTTAAAAGCAAGAGGCATTCTGGTTACAGAGGAGAATTAGAATAGCCAATGTCTTTTGTGTTCCCAAACCTGACTTCCCTGATTGCTTCCCAAGCAGCAGTAGAAACGTGATAAAGTGGAACAGTGCAGGTCATTTACTGAATGGAAACTGATATTACCCCTCCCTATAAACTATGAATGCACCGGTTAGAAATGGCAGAATTGCGAAATAATTGCCTGTATTAGTTGTTTGCAGGTTGTGTATGAGGGCGATGGGAAAACAGGGAGACAGTGAAAATGCAAATGTGATCTTGGAGCTTGCTAAGCAGAGTATTTCCAACAGTGATGATTGCTGTGGCACCTCGTTTGCACTCTGTGTGCAGTTCTGGTTACCCTTGTTCAAGACAGTTTTGAATGACCCACGCTCAATAAAGATGAGCAGCAATTGCTATCGGGACCATTATCTCCTGCTTCATATCAAGAAATGGAGAAAGCTTCGCTTGCTTGGTCTGCTTAAACAACCTGAGAGAGAACAGAAGCAAAACTGTTTTGAAAAATAGTATTTGGAGAAGTGCTGTGCTTGTTACACCGCTGGCAGGGAAGGGGCAGCACCGAGGGCCCAGCAGCATCTGTCCTTGGTGTGTTTTGACTCAGTGCTTCTGCTAATGACTTGGAGGAGGAAATAGGATATGCTTATTAAATTTACCAGTGACCGAAACCTGAGAGAAATTGCCATGCTGGTGATGGGAGAAATGATTTGAATTCAAGCCAGTCTGTGGAGCTGTGGATTTATTTCCTGTATCTGTGTCTGCCCTGTGCATTGCGTGAACGTGCCCTTCTCCTTGTCCCCTCTTGTCCTCCCTTTGAGGTGCCATTTCCCATCACCATGTGTTTGTCCCCAGCTCTGCTCTGTGCTACCAGCCAGACAAAATAAATACCCAGTGAGCTCACACTGCAGCCTTGCCCTCTGTAGGGGCTGTAATTTTCATCTTTTTCCTCTATCCAGTCATTGATTTTCACACAACTTGAAAGAACTTAATACCTTTGAAGCTTTTCGACTAAATCAGATAGAGAGGCAAATGAGTTCTGAGAAAATTGAAGGGAATAGGAAAAAGAATCATGTAGATAAAGCAACTGACTATATATATATATTTTGTTTTCTCAGGAATCATGTGGAAACTAGGATGCAGTTCCATTTGCAGTAACTTCCCAAGGAATAGGATAGGCACTAATTGCCATATAGCAGTTCTTCAGAAATTGATACAACAGCCAAAGCGGATCCCAAGGTAATCATGATTCAAAAATCCAAGTGTCATGTCAGTATACATATGAAAAAGAGCAGAATATTTCAAACTCTGAAACATAGTAAGGTGTTGGTTGCAGTACTGCCTCTGTTCTTGGACACTGCAGTTTGTAGTGATGTGGACCAACTGGAAGCTGCCCAGAATTGCTAGATGTCTAGAAAGTGTGGCTCAATGAGAAAAGATTGGAATAATTTGTATGACCTACTTTATTAAAAAAGAAGGAAGCATGTTCACAGTCTTCAAACGCTGCTTGCAAAAGCAAGTTTTACATCTCTATTGTGGATAGGACAAGAAGAAAAGACCTAATTTTTCAGGAAGGGACAATGCAGATTAGACATTGAGAAAAAAACTCTCTGAATAGAGTCTGGAATAGGTTGCATAATTAGTTTTATTATGTACCATTTCTGAAGGCCTTCAGTTGCTGATAAGACAAGGATTTGCAGGGATGGTACAAACATGTTACTGATGATCCTAACTTGGGACAGCAGAATGGCTCTCATGGGTTCTTGAATTTCTTCCAGCTTTATTATTGTAAGTCTGCATGTTTGATCTCTATAAAAGTATAGAAAAGAAGAATTATTAATAATTTTAAGGAAAAATATTGACAAAAGAGCCTGTGAATTCTGGCTATGTGTCAATTATTTTGAGAATTAGAAGAAAGTTTCTAACCATCAGTGACAGTTTTCCATATTAAATGCATATCTAACTGGCTCTGAGCTGAATATGATCAGTTTAAGAAGGTCTGCTGCACCTTGTCTTCTGATTCCAGGGGACTCAGCTCAAAGATCCAGAAAGTCCCTTCTGGGATTCATAGATATTCATGACCTTTACTTCCCCAAAGAAGGCAACTGAATGCTGAAAGCCCACAGGACTCCTGCTATGGAGTTAGGCTTGTGAATAAGGCAAGTGAATCTGACTCACACTGGTGTGCAAAACCACCTTCTTTCCTTTTAATGTGCTTTTGGGTGCATTCTTTCTCAAAACTTTATTTTCTCGGCTCCTAGCCTCTTCTGAAATTTTCAGTGATATTCCAGTTCAATATCTAGGGTTTATAATCATTGCAATGACAGTGAAGCATCGTGAACACTGGATGGTGGCATTGCAGAGTGAATCAGGCATGCAAAACAAGCAGCTTCTATTTATACATACAGCTATCCCAGTAATCAAGGAAAAGATCTGCAGAGTAAAATGTGTTGTAAAATACTTTATATATAATTTCCTTTCGGAAAAAGAGCTATAACAACCACGTAAGCTCTCCCAGTAGTTCAGATTTTATCTTAAGTAAAAAGATGAACACTTCTGAAAAAAATCAGTATAATTTATGGCATTTGTTCTCACAGAATAATCCTTGATTACTTAGCTTTAAGAATACAGCCTATGCAACAAACAACATAGAGCAGACAGAAGTTTTGTAAGGGAGTTAATCCTGAAGGGAGGAAAATGGGAAGCATATTTGTGGCAGGCTTCTTTCATTTTCTGTTGTTTTATTGCAATTGTTATTCTACCTAGGCTCTGCAAGGGTGAGAAGTAATGCCAGCTCCTAGATGTTCAGATAGGATACACATCCTCTGTGGCTTTATTTCAGTCTAAGAGGCAGAAAGATACCCGCAAAATGAAGCCAGGCAATATATATGGCTCTTCTTTCAAAGAGCGTCTCTGATATGATGTTTTCTCCATTGCTGTTGTTGTTGTTGAAAAAAAGAGGCAGAGTCCCTTACTGTTGAACCAGAGTCAAAGATGGCAACAGCTGTCGAATTTTGCTTTGCATTACCCTTTGTATGTGTGAGTAAACCTTTAGGTGCTGCAGGTTGGTCCTCTGTAGCTGGATATAGCAATGGCACCTATTGCTGCAGGTAGAAGTTTTTACTCCCTCAAATATCAACCAGCTCACTCCCAGGAAACAAAACCTCTCTGAAACAAGACCCAGGAGGGGCTGGTTCAGGCCAGGGTCTGTTCCAAAAGTCAGTATGAACCTGCCCACAGTGGGTCTGGCCACCTCTGCTGGAGGACACCTTCCCCCAGCGCTGTCCCCAGCCTTTGGCTGCCACCTCCCAGCACTCCCACCTACCTTCCTGCCAGTCTGCAGCTCCCCTCTTCAATTTCATCCCACAAAAACATGTCTGGAGAGTGTCACCCTGTCCTCCTCCTACCTGAGATACTGTGAACCAAAGACAATGCAGGCCCAGATCGTTATTATTGGTAGCATGACAGGGGGAATTGCTCTAACCCTGTAATGAGACACAGGGCACTGGATAGATGTGACCTGCTGAATTTCTGGGGGCTGAGGACAGAGCAGGGTGGGCAAAGTCCTTCTGCATCTCTCGGCCTGGCATTTGTGTTGATGGATTTAGCACTGCAAAGACAGCAGCAAGCTGTAGTTAGGTTCTCAGTGGATTTTCAGAGTTTACAGTTCAGAGTTGACTAATTTTTTCCACTTTAAATGGTATTAAAACCCTCAGGACATATTTTCTTTAGTATTTTACAAAACTTTTTTTCAAGCTCCAGCCTGTTGATGAATGAATCATTATTGTTTATACTGATTTATAGTTGTTTAATCCAAAGGAACCAATGGATCCAGTCCCTGGACACCTGTACCTTCAACTAAATTCAGGCACAGACCTTGGAGGAAGACAGCGCAGAGAAAAGGGAGGAAGAAGACATAAGCCCGGGCTTGCTTAAACTTCCCTGAAATGAAATGTTTGTTCATTTTGAAGATCAGCTTTGTGTCTGTCAGTGAGAAAGTAGACTTTAAAGCATTATTTGAGTGATTTCCTTTTGGGTTTAGGATGCAGCTCAGAGACACTAGATGGCACCTTTTGTTTGCTACGAGCGTGGGGCCTGAAATAGGGCCCATATGAATGCTGGTGAAAGATGACAATTATTTTTGAAGCAACTGGTGCATCCATATGGATCCTTGCTGACGGAGGGGACAAAAATATCCCAGTGCTCCTTATCCAGAAACACGGGGAGGACAGGGCACCTATTAGCTACCCTGTTTCCTTCCTTTGTATTTTCTCTGCACTGCAGCTGGTGTGGTGTTGAAACACCCCACTTAGCTAAAGAACAGGCAGAGATTTGTTGTGTTCCTGATGTGTATTAGGGTAGCAGGCCTGATGAAAGCTGGATGTGTCACAGGCAGCTAAGATGGGATTTAGGCCAACAGGGTATAACATATCAGGCAGCAGAAGTGCAGCGTATGGACGTGTGAGTCTGCAGCATCGCTCAGCTGCCTCATCGCAGGTATCTAGTGTCATTTGGGGTACCATAAAGGATGCCACCTGATGTGTGAAAAGCATGAATTATATCTGCCCGGTCCCAGCTGGTGGGGCATCTCGGTTGGCTCTGCACCAGGTGTGTGGCCACGGAGGCCTGGTGCAGTGGAGTTACCTTACGTGAGTGCCAGCACCCGTCAGCCTGAACTCTCTTTACCCTCCTTTGACTGTACATGCACAAACACTGCTGATCAGGCACCTGGCCTCTAGGCAGACGCCTAAATTTATTATCTACAAGGAGCCCCGCACTTAATGAGCAAGTGTGCTCCGTATTTGTCTCCTGCTCATCTCAGACTCATGTAACTCAGTGACACCCTGATTGTTAGCAGAGGATAAGAGTTATTGTAGCCTCATAACTCCAGCAAAAAATCATGAGGAGCCAGCCAAGGATCACCGATGGGGGTTGCCAGTGACATAAACGAAGGTAAATGTAACGCTGCAGTGGCACCCTCATGTGAAGAAAATTCGGCCTGAGACAAACTAATGTTTTCTCTGTTCAGTGCTGAGAAATCTCTGGCCTAACAAGTTTCTACAGGCATGTATTTTTTTTAGAAAGAATTTTAATAAATACTTCAGGAAAAATCTGCCTTAAGCTAATTGTGCAATTTCTACTCTGTGTGCATCATGGTACAAGCCCTTGCTCTCAGCTTCCACAAACAGGAGGATTATGACTGTGCTTTTTTGTAGGACTTCACAGGTGCAGAGCACTAGGACTGCCTAAATCATTGTCCAATGCCCTGACATCAAAAGCTCTCATCCGGTAGATGCTTAATCCATAAAGGTCTGCAGACCCCCCGTTTCACACAGAGCAGATACTGCAGGCTATGAAACAGCCCCTTTTCCCCTTGCAAATGAGCCTTGCCTTCAGCACAAAAGCTGAAGTACTAGAAATTCAATGAAAGGTCAGAGAAAAGAGCCAGTGACTTGGACTGCTACAATGGGAGTAGATTTGTTAGGAGTACAGGCCCAGATGGTGCTGAGAATTGGACTATGATGCCAATGTTGCAGGGAGGGACAAGCAATGACCCTCTCCCCCAGTGGAGCTGTTGCTTTGACTCAGTAGGAAATTCCTCCCTACCCCTGGAGATGGTGATCCATTCAAGCCTGAGCCTGTCATCAAAATGCATAAACAATCTTGTTAGAGATTTTCAGTGCTACCACCATGCCCTGCCTGTCATCCCAGTTCTGGAGCTAGCCCATGTCTTCTGTGTTCGAGGGAGAAGGAAAAGCCTAAGAAGTCAAAGTACATGTTAATGAGAGAAAAGAACATCTTCCTGCCCACTGCAAGGAACTTGTTGAAACCCCAAAACAAGGATCTAATTAAAAACGGTGCAAAAATCATGCAAATTTACCCTGTCAAAAAATAGCCACTCGATCTCCTTCTAGAGCCCTTGCAGCTCCTGTATTCCCTCCTACAACCTCCAGCTGACGTGCGTTGAATACATCTAAATAGAATAAATCTACTACATTACCTTCATTACCTTTACATAAGAGGCTGGTAATTAAAAATAAATAAATAAATAAGTAAACACTTCAAGTTGCACAACTAAAATAAACAATGAAATGTTTCTCCTTAGGAGAGGGACCCAGACATCTCTGATCAGTTACCCTCAGTGTATATGTGTCTACACGTGAACTAGGAGTGTAAATTCACATCGGAGTCAGTCAGGATTGGGGGCTGGGTTTAGCTGTCCCCGTATGGACTTCTGGTGCCACTTGAGATACACTTTGGTGTCCGAGATGTCTGATTTATGCTGACAGATACAACAAGGGACCTGTGTTCTTCCAGATAAGCATTTGGAGGCTAACACGTGGATGCCTGTGCATGGACCCCACCCCAGGTGGTGTGTGCTTGCTAGATCAGATCACAAAAAGCCATAGAGCCTGTAGGTGTGCTTGTATGGACTGAGGGGAGAAACCTGCCTTGCTGTTCCCTCTGTATGGCTAGCGCAGAGGCTACTGATCATTAGAACGAGGTTCATACTTAACGAGAAAAAAAGAGAGTCGCATCCATGATCTATGGCAGGTCTGAGCCATCTGCTAATGATTGCAGGGAGTACCACTTTAATACGAGGGCGGCTGGTAGGATTTCTCAAGCCAAACGACTTGCATTTGTAAAACCCAATGAGACAGATACAGATGCTTGATAGTCATTTGCCTCGCTGAAGCACGAGCCCGTACATCCTCTGTTGCAGACAGGACTTCACATATACTGTTGCACAAAGAAGGTGAGCAACATGTGACAGACACTTCACTCACTGAATTTTGGAGCGTAACTTTGATTATGCATGAAAAAAATGTCTCCCTTCATGTCTTATGATCCTCTCTGACCTCACAGAACCTTTTAAATCTCTCCACTCATACATTCATGTCACATTTCTTTGCCTTTTTGCTATCTTTTCATCTTTTGCTACCCATATTAGTACAGACAAACAGAGGATACGGAGCAAAACGTGCTGTTGCATAGCAAAGTGAACATGCAGAATACTCTTGCCACTCCCATCTGTTAAAAATTGTAATAAAAGTTCCCATCTCCACAGACCCTGAAACCCCATGCTGTGGTTCAGTAGCATAGGGGAAGTGTCTGGGGGCAGAGGACCGTGCCCAGAAAATGTATTTGCACTGCCTCAAAATAGTCCAGCTTGAAAATGGTTTTAGTGTGAGAAAGTGTGTAAGTGATGGGAACAGAGGGCAGGGAGAGCTGTGCATAGGGCACAGGGCCTTCTTTGCTAACAGCGAGCTGAAACGGCTCATCTTTGACCCAACACGTCTTCACAGAGACCTCTTCATTGCTGGCCCCAACCTGACTGTGGCCCTCTGGACCTGTTCTGGTGCCTTCATTCACCCTGGTGCAGATCTAATCAAGTGGTAAAACCACGATAAAACCTTTCCTTTTAGGCAACAAAATGTGGGTGCAAGGCACCTTGGCAGACTTTCCTTGTAGAGGGGAATTTGTGTTAATTTTTTTCTTACAAAATTTCACGAGGAGCCTTTCACTGGCATGGTACCATTAATTACTGGGTGTCTGGTCTTTTGTTTCTTTTTGATCTCAGACATTTGTACATATATAAGCATATAATCCAGAATATATTCCCCCGAACGGGGCAGGATTATAACATTTGGCTGCAAAGAAGTAGGAAACGCAATGGCTTTGTGGCTTGAGCACGGTAGTTTCAGGGCACAAGTTCGTCATTATTTATTATCAGCCATAACCTAAAACAAGCATCTCTACCTACAGCAAATAAATTTCATCAGGCTGAAAAGGTGAACTCTTGCTGTTGTTATTTTCTGCTGAAGGGACACAAACACTCACGTTTTTCCTTTCCCATTCCATACAAGCACGGGGGGCACAAGGCCCCTGCCCACCCTGCCCCACCAGTGTGCTGCTGGGCGGCCTGAGCAGCGGTACCCCATGTGCTGCTCACTTGGCATCTGCTCTTCAGTAAGTAAAGGTGGCCGAGGAGCCTGCTGAATAATTTATCATGCTTTTTGAACCTCACTAGCTGGTCCAATTAATATTTAGTGAAAATCATATTCTTGTCTTTGAAAGGCAGGATATTGATGGGGAATGAACGACTGCAGCCAGTGAGGACCGTATGTCTCTTAGAGGTGTTTAACCACTGGGTCAGCAGGAGGACAATCCCTCCAAGGGCTTGCAACAACGAAGAGCTAATTTTGGTAGAAGTCAAGGTAAGCTTTTAGTTTTAGGGCCCTATAGCACAGTTCTGAGAGACTGGGACCCAAGGTGTGCAAACCTTCCTACAGCAAAAGTGGGGTGAACGCGGTGTCTCTGGCAAGACAAGCTGCTGCATCTTCTGCGATTTACAGGCCTATTTCCCTTTTTGTTGGTAAAGAAAAGCAAAAAGGGATGAAATGCTTTTGTCCAAGCAGGAAGATGATGAATGCAAAACATACCTGTGCTGCTTGGTCTGGTTGGGTTCTAGAAGCCATCTCATGACTCCACTTCCAATAATGATGCTTTCCTGCAGTTTCTTATTTTTCTTCTTGTTTTTCATTTTGCATTTTATGTTGAAAATGTTTTCTACCTGTGTACCTGTGTGAGGGACTAAACTATGTGGCTTGAATAGAGGCTAAGTTAGCAGAACTGGATTGCATTGCAGTTTAATATTTTAAGGATTTGATTAATCAACTTACAGGCAATAGATGAACCCAGCAAAGAGTGTCAGAATAACATCTCAGTGAGATATCAAAGGCTGGCTTGGAGTTACCTCTTCTTTTTCTAATACTCTCAGGCTTCTGCTGTTGAAAATTATAATAATAGCTTTTGCAATCATGTCTCATACCTCTAGAAAAGGAAGCATTAAGAAAAAGATATTAAAAAGGAGGTGTTAAGGGAAAAAGGCAATCCACCAATTTCTGCAATGGGAAATTGTGTCTCACTAATCTATTACAATATTTTGAAAATGTCAATAAAACAATGTAAAAATGTAAAGCAGCAAAAGCAAAAGAAAAATAATGTATTTTAATCTTTAGAAGGTGAGTGAAAGGTTCCTTAGAAGAAGATATAAAAACATCACCTGTTTCTGTTAAGAGAAACAATGCGTTGTCTGCGAGCAAAATCCAAGAAATAGCAAATAAAGAATCAGATGAACCGTTTCCAAGAAAGCAAAATGTTACAAGTAGAGCACTCGAGCAATGATCTATTGAATAATATTTCCTGAGTCTGTCATGAGTGAGGAAGGTTGGTTGGAGCTCCAGAGAACTGAGCTAGGGTGAACAAAATGACAGGTGGAGCTCCGTGTCAATGAATGCAAAACAACACTAGTTGGAGGGGAAAACATGAGTTACTCATTAGCTTTACTCAGTTCTGCCTGTATCCAGTTAGGAAGGGAACGTGCATGTGGTGGTGAATGGCTGTGTATAGCCACTGTCCTTAAAAGTAAACAAGATCATATATGGTAAAGGTATATGGAGAACGTATGGGAAAAAAAATAAGGTGTTGCTGTTATCTGATCAGTGATGTGACTCCCTTGGGACATCCACATGCAGGACTGGGTGCTCACACTCCTAAGCGATGTTGCAGAACCATGTCAGCTTGAGCACAGGGTGATGGGAAAGATTGGGAGCATGTAAAAATGTTGAACAGAAACGGTGTTTTACAAGATTGAGATCATTTGCCTTTGAAACAAGGAGAAGTGGGAGTATGATAGCAGTGTGGAAAACAGCAGATGATCTGGAGAAGTGAGCTTGGGAGCACAAGAACAAGGGAAAATCAATGGTTTAGACAAAGGGAAATGCAGTCAATTGGAAATAGTTCACTTCTGATTTGGGTGATGTAGTATGTTTCTAGATTCACTGCCCCAGCCTGGGAAGCCAAACATCTGGGCTTGCCTACTTTTTCATTTCTTGTTGCATTATTGGTGACAGTCGATGAGTCTCACAGAGCGAAAATTACAAAGTGATAGAAGGGAATCTTGTTGCCACAGAAAAAATAATTAGACCGTAAAAATCATTAACCCAGAGTTGTGTTTACCATTTATACTCTATCAAATGCTGATTGTGTGACTAAACTGCAAAGTAAAGGAGCAGCGGAAACCACTACCCAACAATGTAAACAAGGTCATCATTGCTGTGAAAGTAAACAGGAGATGGAATAAAAGGGTCCCGAAGTTACTACCATCTCTAACTGGTGAAACTGAGCAGCTTTTAGACATAAAACATGGAATAATTTTTCCTAATATTCTGGTATGAAAATGATTAAAAAAGATGTCTGTTAAAAAATTTGGAAAAAAAGAGACTTATTCCAAAGATACAGAAGCTGCTTGTGCACATTTCACTTGAACTCACCTTAATATATTTTGGAAACAGCAGCATTTCGCTTGGTATAAGCATGCCTGCCAAGTACATCCACATGAAATATCTGCTTTCTGCTATCCGGTAGTCTCCATTCAACTTTCTTCGTTGTTGTCATGGCAATAAGACTGTTTTTGACACTGCCATTAATGAACTCTGAGGGTGAGAAAGGTCCTTCTCCAACAAAGAGTGACACCACCACAAAGCAAATTAAATTGCTCTGACAACATATCTATTGAGAGTGAGTTCACATGTCACTGGAGCTTTTAGGATCTTATTGATGACTTTGTGGCTGCCAAAAGGCTTCAAGTACTGCTGTTGTAACAGGTTGATGTTTATAGACTGTATTTGCCTGCATTGTTTGATCACCCTAATGCTGATATATTCTGTCATTGTACCTTGACAGTTGTATTCGCTATCACTCCTTTGTCGGCGAATTAATAAAGGTGTGTGTGTCAGTAATCATTCCTCATCTCCAACATGGTATAATGTATATGCCATAAACACATAACTAGGTGACAACTGATTATACTACGGTTAAGTGATAAGAGCTCTTGACAGGAGCAGTTGCCGATCACAGCATAGACACAGGCAAGCACATTCTTCTGGACAGTAAAAGATGAAAATCCAAACCACATGCCCGCAGGGTATTTAATGGTTGTTTTGCTGCCTGTTCAAAAAAGGACCTGCCATCTGTAGAGGTTACAGAATATATTGAGAAGCTTTCTTGTAAATACCTGGCATTAATGTGCATGGTTCTCTGCCCCAACAGGAGATCACCAGCCTGGTGCATGTGGCTCAGTGATTCAGCAGAAACCTGGGGAAACTGTTTCTAAGCCTTCAGTGCAGTCAGCAAAGAGCTTCTCAGCTGTGTAGGAATACACACATTTTACTTCCCTCGATTTAAGGGGCTGAGACCAGGCTGTAGCTTTATTATTTCTGGAAAACAGAGGGAATGAGGTGAGCTGTGACAAACAGCCTGGCTTGCAGGATGGAGGTGACAGATGCTGTAGGTTTGGTTAAGGGCTTCCCCTCCCATCCCAGCCTCACCTTGTGAGGCTGCAGGAGAGACAGGCTTTCCAGGATGCTGTGGAGGTTTTCTTACACACTGCAGGTAGCTGGGTCTGTCTGTTTTTACACACTTGGCACTCTTCTGTCTTAAGCAACTACCTGTCTCACCTCAGGGCCAGCCTGTCCTGCAGGCAGTCACCGTCGCTGCAAGTGAAGCTCCTGTACTGACAAGCTGAGAAGAGAAACCTTATCGTGCCCTGACAGAGCACACAAGGACTCTCTTTGCATTAGCTACTGTGCCGTGGTATAAGGGCTTCAGGCCTTTGTGGCTTTAGATCTTGTCTGCTATGACTTAACTTGATCAAAAACATCACCATGCAAACTTTTTTCTTTCTGGTAAAGCCATAGGACAGTGTAATGCTGGGGGATTTCTAAGGGGATTACTAGATATTAGAGTACATGGAGCCATACATGACTTTTGGAAGCCACGAAGTCATCCGTAAGACCCTATAAGCTCCAATGACATGTGAACTCACTCTCAGTGGATGTGCTGTCATAGCAAGTCCCGGTGTCCCCAAGTCCCTGCTGCTTGGTGGTGGCTCTGAAACGGACAGAAATGGCTGATTTGGGTTTGCCATGGCACAGCCTGGCATGGGCTTGCTTCCACAAATGCTAGAGATAAGCTAAAGCGGACTTCTGCATTTTGGGCAGGTACTAGGCACCCTGGTGGGGCAGAAGGGAGAAGTTTTTGCTATGGATGTGCAGGCTTCATCACCACTGCAGACCATGATGGGCAGTAGAGCAATGTATGTGCTGAGGTGCAAGGGTAACCAAAAGGGCTGGGGAAGTGCATGGGATACACATGTACAATTTGGATAGATGTTTGCTATTAATGGCATGAACTACCTGGCTACTGAACCAGTTACCCATCGCTGGGCTGTGTAGACAACAGGTATGCACCTGGATTGGCCTGACAGAGGTCACAAATATTAAAGCCTCCTTCACCAGCAACCAAACTTTTCCATTTTCTTTTCAGTCATGTTTCTGCTCTTCCACCATCTACTCCCACACAATGACGACTCATTCAGTGTCCTCGCTATGTTTCTGATGTGAACCATCTCACCCACATCTGCCAAGGGCTGTTGAAAAAGGGTCAGATGTGTAGGTGTCCCACTGTTTTATCCCTCTTCAGCTGTACTGTGCAGATCCTCCAAAACTTTCCATGCTCTGTTGTAAGGCAGCTTCATGATATAGTGACTAGTGCTTGGAAAAAAAAATTAAAAACAGTTGAGCCATGGATTCAAGGTGCTATGTAATCAATATCAAACAACTTAGCTTTGCTAAGCTTCACTCAGCCTAGCTGAAAATCTGAGTAGAAAGCAACACTGCCCTGATGTCTTGATACTGCACCTGAAAATTCATTTTATTAGAACAGCTAATGCAGTGTATCTTATATGGGTTTATGGATGGATCTCAAAATAAATGGATTTAAATAGCCTTTGGTACATTTCTGTAATTTTATCTTTACAAAAAAAGATAAAAAAGTCTCACACATTAAAGACCGCACAGTATCTAACTAAATAATGTCATTGCAGACATCAAGAATAAATTCTCATTGTTAATGAAATATCATGAGTCATAACTAGAGTTGCTTTTCATTATTAGCTTAAGGGCTAGAGAGTACAAAAGATATATTCATGACACACTTCAAATTTGTGTTGCTTATTCATTTTATTTTTGACTGAGCACACCGACCTCAGCAAAACTATGTTAATCTTTCCCACTGGAGCTGATCTGCCCTCAGTCTTTGTGTGCGCCTGACACAGCCGGTAACCCCCATTCCAAAAAATAAACATATTATCAACACACGCAGGAGGAGACGTCTGAAAGCTCATCTTTGTCTTTCTGTTTGGTCTTCCAGTCAGACTGCTTTACTCATGCAGAGGCTCACTCATTTTAAAGTCCTTGCAGGAGCTGCTAGCATGCTCTGCCACGTGCTTCTTACATAAGGCTCCATTGAATAACTCGGTTCCACCCTAAGTGCAAGGGTAGTGAAATTCAGCATGAAAAATGGTGGGAGAAGACAAAACACATACTGTAGTTCTTGCAGCAAAATGCGTATTTGCTCTCGGGTCCATTATATCAGCAAGCCCACCCATATGCTAATTTGCTGTTTCTTTGGCATTTGAAAAAGAACTTGAACTGAAAGGAAAATAATAAACGCAGTGCCTGTTTTCTGTTTTCTTCAGGGGGACTAAATTTGTTCTGTATGACAGGAATGGCTTTTTGTACACCAAATTTAAACTTCTGAATTCAAATTGTGGAGAAAAGGGATAAAAAGAACGTTCATACAAAGCAAAAACAAAAACAAAACCATGAAATTGTTTCTTAAAACCTCAAACGTTATACAAGCTTTTATTTTAATAGAATGGTGACATAAAATCAAATGATGCAGGGTGCTCTGTGTATTACCTTTCAACAGGACTTAGCAGTGAAGGCTTAAGCATTATTTAAGATAATGGAGGTTAACAATCCTACAGGAAAAGATTTGGGTCTGCTGGAGATGACAAGCTGGATGTTAGGCACTAATGTGCTGCTGCTAAAAGGTAGATACCCCACCCAAATATCTAACCAGAAGTATAGCCTCCAAGAAATAATCCTCTCCTGGAGACTGGGAAGGCTCAGAGATGTCGAGTTTATGGGGTGTATAGGATATGTGGGAACTGCATATCTAGAAGGACTGCAGTCTCATGAAGACCCAGAGTAGGCCCTGCAGAGGAAGGGAATGGGTACGATCAGGATTTCAGAAAAAAAAAAAAAAGGTGTCATTCAGCCCTGAGCTAAAAAGACTGCGGAAGCACGTGATGGACCCTTGAGCTATGTATAACGTAGCACAAAGAGGAAAGGATCCATGACTCAGAGCAGATTTGGAGCACATCCTCTCCACAAAGCAGAAGGAGCTAAGGGAGAAGACTCTATGGCCTGCAGCCTCCTCTATGTTTTTTGCTATGTAGACATCTGGGTGTTTAAAACATGGAATGTGCCCGAGAAAGCAACAGAAGGGCAGAAGCCCTATTTTACTGTGCCCTGTCTGTCCCCAGGCCCAACAGGAGACCAATGATGCACAGTCTGGTCTTCCAAGGTGCATCTCTCATGCCTATGCCCACCTCCTCCTCTTGTGCTGCCTATCTCAGATATGCTGTCTACTTGACTCAAGCCTTCCAAATCTTGGCAGCAGCTTAAAAATCCCATGATCTTTGAAGCAAAATGTTTCGGTTCTTTTGGTTTTCAAGTGTGATGGGCAGTGTCTGTGCTCTTAGCTCAGAGCATGTATACCTGGTGCAGACAAGCTTCCACTAAACTTGGATACCAATTTTTCCTGCTTTAATTAATCATCATGAGAACTTTGTTTGGTTCATTTTTTTAAAGGTAGTCAGCATTCACCTGTTTCTGGTGAAGACCTCAAATCTCCAGTTTCTTGACTTGGATATTCTGTATCTGAAGTCTCCAAGTGTTGTATCCTGCACCCTTTATTTAAGGAGCTCTCTATTAAGGAGATCACATTAGAGAGTCATGAGCACAAGTTAATTCTTATTCAATAAAAGTCTCACCCTGTGCTAAACTACATCCTATGCTTGAGAACTTTGTTGAATACAGAGGAATTTTGGAATTGACCCCCTGTCAGAAACAGCCTTCTGGCTACAGAGAAGCAAATTGTTGTTGTGTTGACTGTATTTTTTCCTTCATTTAATACTCATTTTATTTCTTTGTCCACTTTAGGTTTGAGCCTTCCAGAGCTGCGATCATCTTTGATGGAAGGTGCATTGCACAGAGCTACTAACAGCGAGCAAGAGTGTAATTGCAACAGCAGCAAGGCCTTTAACCAAGGGCAATGAAAGAAGTTTTTATTTTGCTTTAAAAATTTGTCTTAGGAATAGAAAAAAGTGAAAGATTGGCCGATTAATAAGAAAGGGCAAACCATTAATCATATCTTTAAACTTATTTTAATACTTCACAAAAAACCTGTCTTGAATAAGAAAACTTGAGTATGCGCAATTAGGAAGCAATGCAAATCTCCTAAGTAAAGATCTAGGTTGCAAGAAACAGGTACAATACGAGTCAGAAAGATTTAATTTATGCAAATCAACAAGACCAGATTATAGCATCCTAAATTGTAAATGGCAGTAGTTAATGAGTTTATTGGATCCCTAAATTATTTCTGAGCTGATCTGGTGACTTGGGAAAGTAATGAGCACTGGGCAAGAATATGGGAGTTGTCTACGTTCAATTTATAGCTGTTGATATATCTGTGAGATGGAGGCTGTTGTGCTGCTGGTAGTCAGACAGCTAATGGATGCACTAATTTCTTTGACATTTATCTTCTTTAAATGGAGTCTCATTTTGCCATACACTGGGGTAAAATCAGTCGGATCAGGGGACACTGAGGCAGGAACTATACAAGAAGAAAGCTTCGAGCTCTTAAAACATGAACTTCCGAGGAGATGTGAGAAAGCTGGTTACAGCCATGTCCCCATGGGGCTCTAGAGGGGCTAGTGAGTACGGAGCACTTGTTCCCATGTGCAGTGTACCACCAGCACAGGCTTTGTAATGTGGAGGGAAAATGCACATGACAGGTCCCAGGCACAATCAAACAAAAGCTTTTTTGAAACAAAAGCTTTAGTGGTAAGGTTTAAGGGCAGAAGCTCTTGGGGGGTTCTGGTTGCCTTGAGAAAACTCTTCTAAAGGTGAGACAGTACAAAAGATGGCAAAACTCTTCTCTCTTCCGCATCACAGCAGGCAATGACCCTTTATTTAGACTGGCATGTTGTTCTTTGCTGCCGGAGTCTGTGCTCACGGAGGGCGAGTCTATAATGATACGTTTGTGATTCATTATATAAGTGATAGTGACTAATGTCATTTTGCATGTCATCAGGGGATTAAACACAATCCACTTAATGCACAAGAAACTCCACTATGAAAATGTATTTGCAGTTGTTGCTGATGACAAATACTGGCTTCTAAAGTCTGAGCTAGTGTCAGACAAATTTGAGGGCTTCCTGGAGGCCTGCCTATTCCCTTGAAATACCCTATTAATTAACATTTTGCCTACAATAAGCAGTTCACAAAAGTAAGCCTCAGACAGGCATTACTGTCTGCGTTTAATAAATTGCTGTTACTCCTTTGTCCCCAACTATATTATGAGAATAAATTTGCACACATCTCTTGTCAGTGTGGTAGTATTTCTATATTCTGTTAATGTGGCGGTTCTGGCTTTGCCCACCCACACCTAGATATTTACAGAGTAATGGTGTGATTTTAACTCCATTGTAATACAATCAAACTTGGGGAGGAGAGGTTAGCAGGGCATGGAGTAGATCCCTTCCCTTCCCTTCCCTTCCCTTCCCTTCCCTTCCCTTCCCTTCCCTTCCCTTCCCTTCCCTTCCCTTCCCTTCCCTTCCCTTCCCTTCCCTTCCCTTCCCTTCCCTTCCCTTCCCTTCCCTTCCCTTCCCTTCCCTTCCCTTCCCTTCCCTTCCCTTCCCTTCCCTTCCCTTCCCTTCCCTTCCCTTCCCTTCCCTTCCCTTCCCTTCCCTTCCCTTCCCTTCCCTTCCCTTCCCTTCCCTTCCCTTCCCTTCCCTTCCCTTCCCTTCCCTTCCCTTCCCTTCCCTTCCCTTCCCTTCCCTTCCCTTCCCTTCCCTTCCCTTCCCTTCCCTTCCCTTCCCTTCCCTTCCCTTCCCTTCCCTTCCCTTCCCTTCCCTTCCCTTCCCTTCCCTTCCCTTCCCTTCCCTTCCCTTCCCTTCCCTTCCCTTCCCTTCCCTTCCCTTCCCTTCCCTTCCCTTCCCTTCCCTTCCCTTCCCTTCCCTTCCCTTCCCTTCCCTTCCCTTCCCTTCCCTTCCCTTCCCTTCCCTTCCCTTCCCTTCCCTTCCCTTCCCTTCCCTTCCCTTCCCTTCCCTTCCCTTCCCTTCCCTTCCCTTCCCTTCCCTTCCCTTCCCTTCCCTTCCCTTCCCTTCCCTTCCCCAGAGAAGAGACCATTGTGCCAGAGAAGGCTATTTCTGAACTGCGTTCAGATGTTCACTCCAAATAGAGGACCATATTTTCTCACCATACTGGAGTTATCCTGAAGGAACATATTTGGTTTGGGTCATCAGAGAATCAGACCAAAAGGCTTTTGGGAAGAAATATGATTTTTCTGGTCTTATTGAAACAGGGCCTGTTGTGGAAGGGTTGGAAGGAAGGGCCTCAGCTGCAGCTACGTGACATGAACAGACTGATCAAATAGGAGATATTATCTGCTAACTTGTTTCCTGTCAAAGAGTCAAAGAAAATGCCTCCTTAACACAGAAACCTCAAGATTATGGACAAGACTTGAAAGACAAGAAAAGAAAGAAGAGTACATGCTCCACATTCAGCAATGCACTGTGTGTTTTGAAACGCCTAACAGGAATATCTGAGCTGTGCTCTCTCATACTGGGTTTCTCGTAGGGAAATGTTTACTTCCAGGGGAACATGTGGCCAAGGTTCGTGTTCTCCAGCCCAGCTCCTGCCATGGTCCCTTGGGGCACGAGGGATATCCCAGGGTGCTCCTGGAAGGCTTTGGGGACTAAAGGACTCCCCCCACACCTTTGAGCCCACCAGCACTGAGTTACAGGGGTTGTACAGTGGTTTGCATTCACAAAGCAAGCATTCTCTAGACTATGTTTTTTTTGGGAAAGACGAGGGTATGTCTATTCTGTTGCCAGATACTAGAAAGGAGGACTTTTTCCAGATGTGCACGAAGAAACACCTAGCAGTCGGACCCCTAAATACAGAAGCTAATGATCTGCTCTGGTTCCAGCAAGGCTTAACAGACTGTGCTGAATGGGAAATCAGGCCAGATAACTATGATCAGACTGCTCTCTTCATTATTCTTCTTATTCATTATTTTGAATGAATGAATGATTATGTATGATTTGTATATTCATTTACTCATCATAAATCATTTAAGCCGAGGCATTAAATGTCTGTTTTCCTTGATGAAAACACACCCAATATAGAAATTAATATTTTGCATTGCAGAATCTCCCTGCAGCCTACCACCTCGGGTTTATTAAGGAACTACTTTCACCCGATATTCGTAAATGCCCTTTTTCTTCCCCTTCCGTGCTTTGGACAGAGCTAACCAGGCCTTTTTTGGCTCTCCGTACCCTGGCATACTTATAACTGACTCCGCACATTCTGCATGTGTCGCTTCCCTCCCTCCCCCCTCCATTTCCATTGCAGCTTTTTCCTCTAGACTGGTGGCTAAAGGTAACCTCTGGGCAGCTACCTGCGCTGCACATTAATGACATGCTGCCCTTTAGCAGGGGTGCTGTAGGGCCAGGCTCGAGCATGGCTCCTCATTTTAAAACCCCTCTTTTACATTCTCCTTCTGTTCTTCTCGATCACTAGGAATTTAAGTTGCAAGGAGGCTTTTGTTCGAACCTGGGCAGCTGCCTCCTGGCAGGGGGAGTTGGGAGCAGCTGACCTGCTTGTGCTCGTTGCTTGGTTAAAAATGTCCATTTTCAATGACTTGGGCTCCTGAATCATACTCAAAGAGTTCAAAATTATCCTTCACCCAGATGAGAAAATAAAGCAAAACAACAATCCCAAAGCTTTTTCGGGCGTAAATCCTCTACTACTCTACACACCCCCAGAGCATTGTCCTTGCTCTCATAAAACCCTCTCACAGTGCAGGTACCATGTGCAACAAATGTGATTCTGGAGGTTTTCACCCCAGTTCATGCTGTGGCAGGACCCCTGAGTGAGGGGGGTCACCTCCCCAGTGCTGGGGGACAGGGAGCCCTGTGGCCACCTGCCCTGGAAGCCTTGGATTGTCTCTGCCTCTCTGTGGTCCTGGGACCACAACCTGGTAGCAGACCTGCTCAGGGAACATTTTTGTAAGTGGATTAATTTTTTCTGACAGTTGACCACTCTTCCTGAACAGGTCCACAGTGGTCTTCCATTCTTAACCTTCTAGCTGGATGGCCTGTGACAAATGGAAGGAGACACCTCTTGTGAGCCTTCCTCCCTTGAGACACCTCAGAAAGCACATCTCATGGCAGCATAATGATTTTCCTAAATTTAGACCATTGTGAAGCTATTGCAATCAGTAGGCATCTCAAAATGGTATCTAACGGCCCAGAATAGACAAAAGAGTGTCGCTACAGTGCAATAATAAAAAACTACCACACCACCTTGTCCTCGGCAGTTCTGTGTATTGTGTGCATGCTTGGTTTCCTTGGAGCCCAGAAATCTGATGTTAAAAAGACGTCACATAGGCATGTGTGTGCTTCTGTTTCAAACCACTTATTCACATCAGAAAGAAAATGTGCTTTGGAAAGATTTATTCTCATTATAGGAAATAAGTTTTATCAGGGAAAGAAAAAAAAAAAGGTGTTTGGCAGCCTGCAACACTTGATTGCTGTAATGTTAGTGACAGCAGTAATCTATTTCTTTGCCTTGCTGGTAAATGGAAGTATCCAGCAAAGATAAAAAGGTTACCAGCTGGGATAACTATTCTCTAATTAGTACTGCAGATTTTTATTTTTTTTCAGGAATTTAGAAATAATGCAATGCAGCCTCTTAGATTTGTTATAAATAAAACCAAATAGGAACAAGTGAAGTACTCAACATATGAACAGCAGCACCTCCTTTGAGAGGACTGATCAGCCATTCATTGTAAAATACCATTAGATTTTGTTGCAATGGAAAGAGAAGTAGCTGAGCCTGGGAGCCACCATTCAGAAAAGACAATCCAGTCTTGAGCTTCGTACTCACAGCAAGTGTTCCTGAACTCATTAGTCAGAGTACTTGTCCATTGCAATCATGTAGTGCAGAGATACCAAAGCTAATTTTCACTTAGGTAACTCAAGGACTGGTAGCAGTGTAGGTTCAGAAGGAGAGAAAACCAACCGTCCTGGTTGATTCTCCCAAATATCGCTTGATTTTGTCAACAGTTTTACTTAGAAACTACAAGTTTTGAACAATGAGGAAAAAGAAGAATGCCCACAGGGGAACATCGCTACTCTGGTACAGACGATAAGGAAAAATGAAGCAGTTTAACTTAATTCTGGACTGGAAACTATGGCAGCTCAGGAGCTGGTACATAAGCAGATCAGATGCCTCTGCCTTGGGGGAGCAATGTCCAGCAGTGGGTGAATGACAGATTCAGTGGTCTGATTTTAGTGTCTGTGAAAGCCCACCTCAGCTATGGGTACTAATAAATCAAACAATTGCCTCAGTCCATACCCCTGGGGAGCTGTTGCCAATATTGTATTAGCAAATGCTTACAACTTGTGCAATGCAATCAGCTGGCAACAAAAGCCAAGAGCCCAAGGGTATCTGCTCCCAGAGAGGAGACACAGAGCAATGGGGAATTTTTTCTTCAGTTTTTGCACTGTCATCAAGCAGCTTGCCTGGGCAGACATACTTAAACTTGTGGGAATCCTAATCACCTGCACAAGTAGATATGCAGTGTGGACGGGTAGGACCAGGGTTTCAGAAGGCTCTGCACTCACCTCTTCCTTTGAACCATCCTCCCAGTTCCTGCCTGCTCTCTCATCACATCCTGCTACTGCTGCTGCTGTGAAATTATTTTTCTTCACAGATATTTGTGGAGAAAAGATCAGTCTGGACTACGCTGCAAAGAAACCTTGAGCCTGCTTGTCTCCAGCCAGCACGCCTGAGCGTTAATGAGAACATTTTTCAGTGCCTCCACCTAGCATTTTTAGGTCATGAGGAAGGCAAAATAGACTTCGACTTTGGTCATACAGGAAAAATGTCTCTGGAAACCATTGTGGCGGTGAGGGACATTCTTGGGCCCATGTCTGGGCTGGTAGTTCTCAAAGTTTTCTCCAATGTGAGCCACTTTGCAAGTGGGACAGCAGGCTGGGAGCCATGGTATGAAATACGCTGGGCCTTGGAGGACAGAGAGAGCTTGAAAGGTACTCCATTACAGGTGCCCCACAATGGTCCCAACAGTGGGACCGCCTATCACTGAAAATAACAAAACAAAACAACAAAACAAACAAACAAAAACAAACAAACAAACCAAAAAACAAACACAGTTACCACGACCCAAAACAGTACAGCCTGGGTACCACTATGATTGCATGCAGTGAAGGCACTGATGCTACTTTGGGGAAGGAAGTTTTTGATCTGCACCCAAACTGTGGAGTAGGCAAGGCCTTCATTTTTGAAACATTTTAAATAATAAGTCACCCAGAATATGCAGTTTTTGTGACTTCCTACTTCAAAATAATATTCATAAACAAAGAAGAGCTATCCATGGCACATTTGTTTCTTACTTTGACCCACAAAAATAAGCTCAACTTGACAGGCGAAACCCTTCCTTTGTGTCTCTGGCAAGCAGGACCTTCAGGCACTGAATTTAGCAAAGCAGAAGCTATCTGTTGTCAAGACTCCGTACTGCAAGTTTTGTAAGGTTAGCCCCATATCAGAAGACTGTGCTCCATCCAGAGCTGAATTTCTTTCTGAAGAAAAAAAAAAATGCTAGGAAAAACAAGTATTTGGGAATTTATGAGATTTCTGTGGTTTGTCAGGAAATTCCTGGCACTGTGTTTTCCAAAGTGAAATGTAATATTGCTGGGATGGTGGGCCTTAACATCTTTGCAAAAAAAAAAGTGTCTCTGCATATGTAAATCAATCCCTGTGTTGCAATCCCATGTCCAGTTTGTATTCTGTCTCTGATATGAGTCAGATTATTGCTAGCACTGTAAATATGCTTCCCTCATATAAAGTTATATATGTGTATGTAATTTTAATAATACATTGCTACATTTATTTATATAACTCATTGGAACAATAGTTTGACTGACATGTAGCGTGTTTTGGAACTTGATATTTATAGCTGAAAATAAACAAGTGAGAGCACTCACCAGAAATGAGAAGTGCTTTTCTTTAAATAAGGAAAGTCAATTTTTGCTTAGGAGTTTTCATTCCACTGCCCATTCTAGAAAAGTAAAAATTGCTTCCCTTCCTTATTACTGCCTGCATTAATTACATTATTAAAATACTTATATTGTCTCAGTTACAGTGCCACTACTGAAAACTACTTTGTATAAATGAGTCAATTGCAAAAATTTAAAAATTCTAAGTAAAGAGAGTACCACCATTACCATAGTTTAACTGAAGCATTAATTTGGTGCCCAAGGTAGAAAATTAGTTCTTACTTGTCTATATTTAGAAAAATAAAATTGGAATTCTAGCCACTTAATCCTGATTGCTTCTTGTCTTTTGTTAATAATTTGAGGAAATTTAAAAACTGGCACTTTGAACTAGACTTCAAGCATATATGTGGTGTTCAGACTCCCAGGATTTGGGGATAATTTTGACAGCGTTCCAGTAAGTTATCCACAATCATTTTTTATCTGAGTCAACTCTGGTAACTGCAAGCTAAGAAAATAATTAATTTACACAACATAATTATATAAAAAAATTATCTTCCATGACTCTGTACTGTCAATCATTGTATATTTTTATTATATCCACACATCTTTCTTAAATTGTCCTTCATCATGTACACTAGAATGTCTCACAAGCTATGCATTTTATTATCTCTTCATGTGATGTGTTTCTCATTCACTGCCAATATGGACTTGCTTGTCCATTCAGAATCAATTCTCACCTGATCGATAACAGATTAACCAAAGTTAAATGTTTATTTCACTACTGGAAGAGACATCTGTGATCTAATTTCTTTCCATAATTGTTTAAACTGACACGATTGTTTTAAATGACACGTAGGTGATTGTCTTTGCCAGGATTTTCAGCAGAAACACTGATGCTTGTTTCCCAGCCCCAGTTAGAGATTAAGCAGAGAGCAAGAAATTTTGTTTCTTCCTAAGGTTCTGCCAGAAAGAAATGGCATAGAGTAGGCTGAAATATAGCATTTTAAACGGTACAATATTGGCATGACAGAGGAAGGAGCGGCAGGACTGTGCGCAACAGTGCCTGCCAAGATGCTCTATTCTTTAACACACGGGCACACACGCAGGTGGATATTTCCACATACATCCATACTGGTGCCTAGATATCCTTAAAGCAGTGTGCTGCACCACAGCTTCTGCGTCACAAACAAATGGGAAGCACAGTATGACTGCCAGGTTGCTGTACATATTTTTGGCATGATGGCTTTCGGTGATTTTCTTTTTTTTTTTTAAATACTATTTTTAATTGAGGGGGGGCACATAGTTGTATGTACAACATGATAGCACCTTTTCCACAGTAAAGCCCAACAGCTCGTCATGTTGCTATATAGCAAGGTAAAGATTTTGTGCATTGCTGGAATGCAGCCAGCTCTCGAGTCAAGATTAACAACCTGGAAACAGCAAATGTTGGCAGCTGCATGCTTCCAAACCTGGTAGCTCCGTGCATAGAAGCTTCTTATGCTCTGCTTACATCCCTGAACCAGGCAGACCAGGGCTCTCACACTGGCCGTGAAGTCAAACCGTATGGCAAACTGTCTCTGCCGCTGATGGAAAGCCTCCACGGCACGCACTGTCTCTTGAGCCTTACCTGGGCATCATCTGGGAGACTGCTGGTTTGCACGGGGGGCTGGAAAGGGAGGTAACAAACTGTGGATGTCAGAAAGTCAGTGTTAAAGCCCATATATATCCCCCCCTACCTTTTTACTAGTGTAGGTGCAAACAGGGAAACACAGGGCTAAGAGCTATTGTATTTGGTCTCCTGCAAGCTAGATTGAGGATGAAGGCGATGGGTTGCTTGCCCATAAGATGGGCTCCAGTTTGGCCCCATCCATCCAGGTGATGGCCCCTGCTGCTCCTGGGGCTGTACTTTGCTGTACTTCCCCTATCTGGAACAGGACACGAGCATGACATACCTGTCACCTCCCCGTTCATGTGCCAGGCCTGGGGCATGGGGGAACGCTGTGGTGCAAACATCTGCCCTGGCTTTTAGTGCAGGAGGGGAACAGACCTGATGTGCACCAAGGTGTCCCACAAGCCTGGGGGGCCACGGACAGAGTGAGCAGGGAAAACAGCATCCAAAAAGCTGCTTTGGGAGGTGTTAAAACCCCTGGTGTGGCCCTCGCAGAGACTGGAAGCTTAAGAGCCACCTAATGGGCTATTAATTGCAGAAGTGAATCCTAGGCTTAGGAAGCCACATAAAGAAAAGAGTAAGGATAAAGGTTTTCTGCAGAGCAAGGGAAAATGTCTGCTGATAGGTGGTCACTGTCAAATTAAACACTCCTTAACAAAAGCCTATGTATCACGCTCTCCCCTGTGTATCATACTCAGCCTGCCTTGTCATATACTCTTAACTGCTGTATTTTGTCAGCCCAAACTGAAGTCAGAATTCCTGCAGATTTTACATTCAGACTTGCTGACTTTATCAGCTGAACACTGACTGCACTTCCCTGGACTTGCTTAAAGAATATATAATGCGCAGGGTTCACGACTGATCAGCAAAGCAGCGATGACACAGCAACAGAGAGGAAACCTTTCCTATGTGCCCAGATGGGGGCTGTGACTTTTTATGGAGCCTAGCTACGAAAAAAGAACGATGCAAAATATAGGAAAGGTTGTGAGGAAAAATATGGGATGCAAAACGCTCAGAGGACCATTCTGATCTGGATTGCTTTGAGGGCAGTCTGCTCAGCATTTAATGTCAACAAAGCCCAGGTCTGAAGTCAGCGTTGGGTGTGCTCCGAGCTGTGCATGATGCCCTTGCCAGGGCTGAGCAGGGCTCCTCTCTGAGCCTAACACATTTCTTCTCCATGGGAACTGAAGGGCAAAGAGGGGACGCGCGTGGGGCTGCGGGGCAGCTGGAGCTCCCAGAGATGGCTTTGGGGTGGCCCAGCCTTGGGCAACCGATGGGAGGAAGGAGGAGGAGGAGAAGCTGCTCATGAAAAAACAAAGTGGCTCATGTGGAAGCCTGCTCAGGAGAAGATTTACATGATGTTTCTCGGAACCAGGGAAAACATTAGCTTTCACTCAAAGGCTCTGAATGCAATGAAAATTATTCTGTTTTCTTGACTCATCTGCACTTTCCTCTGCAGCGGAATGAAGTTTTCAGTAGGAAAAAAGCAAATCCCACTTTATAAAATGCTAACTTTTAAAAGTGCTATTTCCTTTAAAAAAGGCTTCAGACTATTAGGCTTTATGCCTTACAAAGCCTAAAATTTCATTTGAAAGAGTCATCAATCCCACACAAAACTTGTTATACATCTCAGGTCAACAACCAGGGAAAATAAATATGTAGGCAGCATATATCTGGACTATTTCTGAACATAATTTAAATGTTGTAAGTAGACTATTTTCAAAAACATATTTTGTTGCAAAAAAAACACCCTAGTATGCAATTCTATTACCCAAATAGCAGAACAAAAGTTATGAATATTCATCATCATGGCAGAGACAAAATTTAACACCAGTTTCACCCCACATGAAATTGCTTAAATTCCACTAGTTTACAGAATTCCACTCATGTTTTCAAAACAGATTTCAGGACCACCACAAGAGAACCTGTGCTTTCATCCACATAGGGAGAAGCAAGAGGAATCATCTTTATGTATGTGACAGCACTATTTTCTGGATGACTGGTGTCTGTTGTGCTTCGAAATGGCTGCCTATGCCAATTCAGAGCTACTCTGGAGCCTTGCATGAATGCGTAGCTGCATTAGCATGTCTAGATTACCCTAAATCTTGGTTACAGTTCACTAATAATGCTAAATTGCTCTGTTCCAAAATAGGAAGATATTCTCTGAACTAAAAGGCAACAGCATAGACAACTCAGTGACTCACAGTTTCTTTGAACACTATCAAAGCATTTGTCTTCTTTGCTGCTTCAAACCTGACTTCAGCTGATAGCAAAACCCATTGCCCCTGATCATTATGGCAACTCAAGTGGAGAGGTTTTAGCTCGTATCTCCTGTCCAGCCAGCAGGAAGGGGACAGGGTGGCCAGCAGCTCTCCGTCATTACAGGACTCACGGCGTTATTCTCTGCTTCCCCATCGGCGAGTGCTTTGCATTTGTTGCCAATTAGTATGTCAACAGGTGGCTTGCAAAGTTTTGGTGAGATCTTTCCCCCCACAAAACATGGGCAAAATCCCCCCGTGCACTTAAAAGAAGACACAGACAAAGGGGAGTTGTTGCTGATTCATACGCTAGGAAAATCAGCATAATGTAAATTTGAAAACTAGATACTCTGCTATCAAAGACTATAATTTAAAACATTATTAAATTCATTGATGTGACTTTTTCGGTACAAAATTGCAGTCTGGTTTATATCAGATTAGAAATTTAATACATCTGCTGCTAAGTATCTAGAAAGCATTGCATAACTTTCATCCGTGGAGAACAGAGCTGGAGTAAAAGCGCTGGAAGATGAAGGGAGACCTGCGACAGGGGTGTTGCATAGCAACTGAAAGCTTGGTGCTGCAATTCGGTTGCAGTTCTTTGTACTTTAAACTCTACGGTAGGGAAATTAGTCATTAAGGCAGATCTCAGACGGATGACTCTTAATTTCTGGAATACAGCTGAAGCACTGCACTGCACACAAAAAGCGTGCTTATGAAAACATCTCTTTTTGAACACGAATGCACTTTGTGAAGGGCTGGAGATTAAAAAGGAAAAAAAAAAATAATAATCTGGTGCACCTTAGCCAAAGAAGGCCCATTGCTCTTTTTCCCTAGCCACATCTGATCTAACATCCAGTCCTGTGCAGACCTCACACAGCATCAACATCCAATCTGTCCTTAATTTTAGAGAAACAATACGTTTTCTGTCTGGAAAACAAAATATACCAAATAAAATTGCTTGGCCCTAAAACGATGACTTTTTTACTGGTTCCGGTAATTAGCTGGTCCCATGGAAGAAGAAAGATTAGTTACATATGTACTTACTCAGTTTTTCCACCAAAGTTGCAGAGCCTGCGATGCGCTACAGCTTGCTTGTAAACATGTTTTCCAGTGACTGATCTGTATTCGCAAAAGGAGTAGATAAGCGACAGAGAAATGTCTTTTAAACGACCCCTTTTGCTACTAAAAAATAAATCCTGGGAGCTGCATTATGTTTTCCACGCACCCCTGGCCTGGGGGCTGTGGTTGCAGGAGGAAGGTCTTCCCCTGCCAGGGCTGTGGGCGGCCGTGTTTCTCCTGAACTGGGGTAAATCTGGGCAAATCCCCACTGGGAGGAAATTGTGCAGAGGTGGCTGGATCTCAGGTCCTTCCCTAGGATTTCAAAATCTTCCTCATAAAACAGAGAGTTTGTAATCCAAAGGCAAACCTGTCAGAGAAAGGAGGTGGCTGTGTACAGCAAGTGTAGGGCTCTGCTTTAGTCATATGCACCCAGATGCTGTTTCAAGCATGTAGTCTTTTATACTGTAATTCGAAGCGCTTTAATTTGCTGAGCTCCCAAAGCTGAAGTTGGTGGCTGGAGCTAAAGAAGAAGCGTTGTGTTCAGAGAGAGGCCTGAGGGTTTGTTCTGGGGAGTTTTGCCCAGGGAAGGCAGGGTGATGTTGGAAGAGGAGCTCAGAAGTGCCTGGGAGGTTCAGGTGTGAAGGTAGAGAGAGCAGAAAAAAAAATGTAAAAGAATTAAATGTGATTTACTGATTAAGTCATTTGTAAGTTGAAATGTCTGTAAATGTTCACACTCCATCATCTTAAATTTAAAATGTGAAAGACCTGTGGTTCCATTTTCAGTTTGTTTCCTAACACCTCCTAAAATTTCACTTTTTACAGAGAAATGACTTTGCTCTAGGAAATCTCCAGTTTAAAACATTCACGGATGTTGTAAAAAGAGAGAGCCTGGGTCCATGCCATGGTTTCACCAGCATCCTTGCCATAAGGAAGACATGCATTTATGCTAAAAGAAAACGAAGGAAAACAAAACAAAATGGGAGGCAAGTGTTTGCAAAGAAGGCCAACTGTATGTGAGTTGCATTTCCTCCACCTGGGAAAACTGAGAAGTTCCTCCCCCCCGGTGCAGGGGAGGCTGACTGTGTCCTATCAACGGGGCTGGGGCACTCAAGTCATTGAGGAGCCTTTGGGGCTCCTTCCTTAGGATACTTAGATATGAGCATAAAACAGCAGCTTGGTTTGGATCTTGGCTGCCTTTTGGAAACAACATGACCTGAACTGATTGAGTGGGATGAAATTGTCTAAGCAGTTCTTGTTTGCTGCTGCTTCACAATGAAACTGTTAAGTTTTTTGCCTCTAAAGGTTGTTTTAAAATAAAAAGTAAACACTAGTCTCTGGTGCTGCATACTAATTTCCACATGCTTAACTTCAATGCCAAGTGTAATACCACTAAACTCGGAGAGAATATTCTCCAGGTAAAGATATGTATGTGTTACTCAACAGTGCTTTTGCCTGTAGCTATTCTCTCAAATTCACATAAGGCACCTGATCAACAGTAGTGCTGTTTTAAATGATTTTAGACTTCATTTTTATTTTTTTTTTTTAATATTCAATTATGAATTTGAAACAGTGCAAGCATAAGTTTTAAGTAAATAGTTCCAATCTGGCATTTGTAAAATCCTGGGAGTAGCTTTGCCGCTGGAAATATTCCATGCAATTGAATCTTTGTGCAGCGTTTCACAGGTTTAAAAGCCAAGCCATTCCCAAGCAGCAGAATTTCCCACAGACTTGTGTCCCTTCTCATCTAAGATACCCCTCTGCAATTACTCGGCTCTCCTCTGTATTCCCTCTGATGTTCTTGCTCAGCAGGAACCAGAGAGCACTGTTGGAGCACTGTGGGAGCAGTGTGCCTGCGGCTCGGGCTGCCAGACAATATATAATGTGTGTGCTTGGGCTGTTTTTCTGCCCGTGGGAGCACCAACTTGTGCCCTGTTTTTGCCTGACTGTGGGCTTCCTCAAAACCTGTAGGAATTCACTTGTCCTTCAAACTTGCTTGAAAAAACAAGTGGGTTCGAGGAATGTTAGGGAAAAGTAGCAAACAATGTAACTGCCTAAAACTCAATTTCTTAAGACAGGAAACTAACAAAAATACAGTGATTGAAGCTATCTCTTTTGAAATAGGGAGTATTGACTATTGTAGACAAGAGGATGAAAAAGGTTACCTGTTATAGCTCACATGGTCATTTAATTTACATAGAAAGAGGAGGAGGAAGATGAGGCCATATGTAGAAAATGAAGAAAACCTGAAGGACTGTGGATATAGATGGTGGAGTGGAGATGGGGCAGCTGAAAGGATACAAAGTTGGCGATAGCAAATAGTAAAAGGGAAAGAACAAAGTCCTGCACCTGGCAAAGAACACGTGGGAAAGGTTTGGTCGATTCTCCATCCCCTCTGGGACTTCCCCTTGTCAATGTTCCTACTGTTATGTTGCTGGCACACATGGCATACAGGAGAAGGGTAAGGGGGCAATCCAACCGCTGCCCTCTGCTACTGGAAGGGGAATTGTAGAGAAGGTGGAGCCCAGCTCCCCTGGGAGGTGCACAGTGAAAGCAGAACAACTTCATGAGTTGTACCAGAGGAAACGTTGACTGGAGATAAGGCATAAATTATGCTGAAGAGGGCTGCCCAGAGCAGTGGTGGAGCCTCCCTCTGTAGAGCTATTCAATGCATGAAGGGACGAGGCTGTAAGCAAGCTGATTTAATTTTTAAGTGGCTTTTGCTGCCCTTTTTAGCTGGCCAGCTAGCCAGGCTGTCAAAGTGTCCTCCTCTGGACTTGCAATAAGCAGATTTGGTTGTCATCAGTAATTAAGACTTGGAAAGTCTTACCTTGGGCAGTATGACAGCAGTCAGTTGTCACCTACACAAGCCCGTTGTTTAAATGAGGTATCCATATGAACAGAGAATCACTGGCTTTTTACAACCCCTGTACTGCAGCCTTTCCTAGCTTCAGTTCACCACCATACCCCAAAAAGCACATCGCTGCCAATTTACAATGGAGTTTTGCGTTGGGCACATGTAGAATAAATATCGCATCTCCTAATGTCCAAAACATCACACAGAGCCCGTAATCTGAACCCCGAGGGGCCGCACAGCTTGTCACACATGCCAAGGGAATCAGGCAGGTGAAGGCTCGGGATGCAGCTGAGCGGTGAGCGGGGTGAGAAGCCGGCTCGTCTGGGAGCCAGGGAGTTGATTGGGGAATGAATCACTTAGGGAGAAAGTTGTGCAATTAAGCTGATAAATTTGACAGCAAAACAAAAAGCAGAAACAGACAGTGAATGCAACAATCAATCAGTAAAGTAGTGAATCAATTGTCTAGTTAATAAGATAGTTAATTATGGAAGACAGAGCAGGCAAGGCAGTGCACCTGGTCAGTGTGGTTCAAACAAATCTCCCTGGTTTATCTCAATATCTCAATCACTGCATCATTTATGTTGGCTTATTTTTGTTAATTTAAATTCCGAATATTTGACCTCTGTCTTATTATTTTCCTTTTTATATTAATTTTTAAAGACAGTATCTGTTTCTAAACTGCTATTTTTTGCATTGTTTCAAAAAGATAATAATTAGCTTATGATCTGGGAGAAGTAGCATTCTGTTCCAACTGAAAAAGCAACAATAAACTATATTCTTATTTCTATTATTTAGCATTTTATATTCTCTTGAATTGTTTCATGTTAGGGAGGGTGTATATTCTATTTTACGTTACTATGGTATCTATCCATCTTTCCCTTGCCAACATGAATATGCCGAGTGCTTTCTAAACTGAAATATACAAGCCTTTCCTCAAAATAATTTCTATTCTGAAAGTGAATACTTTCAGAACACTTTGTTGTGTTTTTGAAACAGACCGCTTTTTTCCTCTGCATTACACAACATAGATAAAGAAATGGCAATTCAGTGTCCTTGCATCCTACATAGTGATACAATAAAGTGTAATATGGGAGATAAAGAAACATGTGAATCAGCTGCCTTGTAGAAGAAGATGGAGGTGGCATATTTTCAGAACGTCTGAAGGTGGGACCACACCCGTGTAGATAACATCTCTCTCTACAACCTGTCTGTGTTATTTTTAAAGAGCACTTTTATTGCCCACATTGTTATGAGCAGCTTCCACATAGTATAGCTGCAAGTCTGGGCAGTAATGGAGAAGATCCAATAACTGGCTCTGTGACTTGGATGTTAGTTTGATTTGGCCTTCAGAACCACAGTTGGGCTGAAGGATATCAGTAAGCCTTGAAGATTCGTAAACCCCAGGAGAACTTTGGTATTTTCTTCTGAAATTTCCAAGACCTCTTAAGCTGTGCCTCTGGTGATGTCCGTATCTGCTCACTTCTTGAAAGAACTAAGCCACTTGATAACCTGCCTCACACCTGAGCCAAAGACAGATCTGTAATTCAGCTTCCCTTGTGCAAATCCACAGAGATCCTGGTCCTAGGCCAGTCCCTCATCCCAGAATCCAGGTCTGCAGAAATTGCAATTTGGGCAATTGCTCTCTTTTCACGTTGGCAGTTGTGGTGTGATACCCATCTGCACCCAACAAGATTTCAGTGTGAAATAAAGAAATAGCCCTGCCAGAAAGCTTCTGTGGAAGGACCATCCAGAGTCTGAAGTATTGTAAAACTAGTAGTGTCTTTGAGTTTATGACTGTTAGTAGTCACTGAAGTTATGAGTAGTAGTTTCCAGGACTTATTTTTTATGGAATTTTGTAGATATTCTTTAAGGTTGAAAACCAAGAGGCTGAAGATGGGGTGGCTGTTCTGTGAAATACTGTTATTGGCAACTAGATAGTCCTGCTCTTGCATATGTGAATTCATTCTGGTTTACGGGTTTGGGTTCATTCATATAGTTTGCAGGGACATTGGATGACATGTATATGCACACAGGCCCTTGGATTAGGATGGTTCTGTTCTAAGGGACATTTGTTCACTGATGTTTCTGAAATTTTGTTGGTACGTTTTACATTTACTGCACTGGCCTGATAGTGTTCCTGAAACTTAAGAAAGCTGTTAACATTTAGTAATTTGTTCATTACAGTGTGCCATCACCTGTGGACTGAAATATTTTGAGCAGCTCATCTTGTGGTTTTGCTAAAGATTTCCTTTCGCCTTTTTACATAATCTGATACTGTTTTGACAGAAAAAAACTTACGTGCAACTTTTGTGGGGAAGTTGGGGCAGAAAAGGTAAAGCAAACCAAATAATGCTCTCTGCTACTCTAATTCTTGTTAACTCATCTGGCTCCTGTGCAAGAGGCATCTTTGTTGAAGTGTCAAACACTTTGAAAGTATTAAGTACATCTTAAGGCCTCCATAAATATTCCCATGACTGTACTTGAATCCTACCAATATTGTATGTGACAGGTCAGAGCCTGCCTAGAGCATGCTGTCAGATGCTTACACATGTGAAATGTGCAGGATAAGTGTTTTATTTCTTCTTCCATGAGTGGATCTACATAAAGGGAAACGTGTTATTGCTCACAGCATGCAGGGCATTCATTTTTCTAGCTCAGGAAGCCACTCTTTGGGCCTTGAAGCCTTTATTGTGGCTAATTCCTCCTAGTCATGTTTTGAGCACCGAAAGACTCGTGAGACTTGCAAACAGCCAGTAAGCCCAATTTGTCATGCATAGTAGAAATACTGTAAAGAGGAGCTTGAAGAAGCCAACAAATACCTTGTGTGGAACAGTAAGAAGCATTATGGGCTTTATGTGGGCCACATACGGTATCCTCTTCAGTCACCGTTACTTTTTAGAAGCACTTGAAAATATAAAATAGTATAAAAGCACACTGGCAGCTTAATCAGAACAAGGCTTATTATAGTAGAGTGCCAATCTATAAAGAACTGCTTGGTAGTATCAGCTTCCTGTTAATCCCATAACAATCAGCTAATGGTGAAATGTTGATTTATTCACTGATTTACTCTTAGCTAGATTGAAATAATGGAGTAAAATGAGCCCATTTAGACTGGTTCTTAAATTGAATGCTCCTAATTGCATTTGAAAGAATAGACCATAATGCATTTGAGTATCCCAGTGACCCTGCTAATCTATGCAATTAGTTAACTATTTTGGAAAGGAGACTACTTTACATGTAGCTTTGTCTTAAAAACTAGAATATATTAAAAATATATAATTAATAACATATTAATAATAAATATATTTTCATATGTTCTATACATGATTCTGTACTGAAGTCATTGCTCATGTAAAATCGTCCATTTTACTCCAATACTAGTAGCTCTCTCTGTAAGTTTGCAGTAGAACAGCTCGATTACTTAATTATATTTCCATTTAATTATTGAACTAGAATTCTGAAATTTGCACATATTCATTCTGGGTCACAGAGTTCAGCACAGGAGGGAATCCCAGATTACACATTCCATTAGAAATTATCAAAAGGCCATCTGTCTTTCTTAGTGGGTTTCAATCATTCAAGAGCCTGAGGGTATTTAGTCAGGAAAAGAGAAGTAAGAAGGAAAAACTACTCCAGTAAAAATCCGATAGGGTCCCTTGCAAGTTTTGAGTGTTTCCAGAGGAGTAGAAGCTGCCTCAACAAATTGTATGCCTGTGAAAGAAGGAAAGGTGTGGGCACATAATCAAAACTGTCATAAGTAGCTTTGTTTCATGAAGGTTTACGTGGATGTATTTTCCTTTGCAACAGGTGAAGATTAAAGAGTGTATGAATGGTCAGTTGCTATGGATCAGCAGTGCATAAGTAGCTGGCTGATATATCTCATATGACACAGCTCTGGACTGGTTTTGGTCCTGTGCTCCCAGGAGAATGGCAGAGGGTCATGCTCAGTCTGTGCTTTTCTACAGTGCTCATTTCATTCTGAAATAAACTTCAAATCAGCTTTAACTGCCTTTATTCTTTGCAAGAAATTGATTCAGGATAAGTATAGACTCCCTTAATTTCCTTGTTTCCTTTCCAGGAGTGACTGCTGGGATACATGCTCTACATCTGTCATTTTTTAGCCATATTTTTGGAGGCAACATCAGAGAGCCTCAGCCAGTTGTGTATGACACTGAAAGATGGACTTTAATAAATACTTGTAAAAACCTTTCAACAAATCCATGCAGAAAACATGAATTTATGACCTTGGCTTACATCAGAAATAAGTTTGGTATATTGAGGAAATATTAACTGCCACAGCATATTGAACTGCTGTAAAAATAAGGTATTTTATCCAAGAGATATTTTTGAAAGAACACAAACACTAAGGTTTTTATATCTGAGGCATGGAGTGCTTGGGAAATCCTAAACCTGTTTCTAGGAAGTTTTCCAAAATATATTGGACCCAAAGTTCTGCTGATATTGATATCTCAGAGTGGGTAAAACTGATATGCAAAACTTTTATGAGGGAGATCTGTATTTCTGCAGCAGGCTTTCACAGAGCTGATTATAACCTTACAAGAATTTTCTGCTCCACTTAATTGTTTCTACCCTTGTATTTTTGGACAATCACCTTTAAAGAGATGTCTCAGCAAAGACTCGGTGAGCTGCTGGCTATTGAAGCTCCTTGCTATACTTCTAGCTGTTGAAATAAAGCAAATAATGAAGACAGGCTAGTGCCAGGGATTTGAGCAGTGCTTCCAGTCAGCTATTTGTCTCCTTGCCTTCACTTCTAGTTGACCATATTGCCAAGCAGACTCCATTTTAAATGATATCTGTGTTAAACTCTTATATGTATACTTATATCACTGTCCATTTTCCCATACAGCTGGACATTACCATATTGATAATGTGTGCAGCTGCAAAAAGGAATAATTGAGAGCATGAGTCTGTGCATCTCAACAGCCTGGAGCTGTAAAGAGTGTAGTCACCAGTCCTATCCATTGTGTGGTCACGAAGCTGAAAGACACAAACCACACCAGTGCTTTCAACTGGATGGGACTGGACCTTTACTGTCTTCCAGCCTTTCTGGGCTTAAATTATGCAATTCTAGGGTTTTCAGAGTTGAATTTTCTTATGTGTATTTGCACACCTGGCACTAGATTTATGCAGTGCTCTTGCCCTGAAGCATGCATGAAACAAGTCCCTGAGAACACCTCAGACTTATAAAGTAGAATACAACATTAACACCTGCACACTTAAAAGAGCTTTAAAAATGTGCTTTATGGGCTTTGTATGTTGATCATTTGGGATTCTTTTACAAATAATGTATATGTTTTTAAGTCAAGAGGGGATCCTATTATAAAAAATTGGATTCAACACCCTGCTTAGCACTGTCAGAGCCTTTTAAGAGAATCCCCTGGAAGAGATTAAAGAATCTCCTGGAAGAGAGTAAACAGTTTATCAGACTCTTTGCAGGACATATTTTAAGGAAGAAACTATACAAAGGACAGCAAAGAAGTCTGTGAAGCTTGTGGCATCATAACTGCTGTTAGTTTCCCTTTTTGAACTCATGGAGTCCATGGAAAAGAAGTGTGAAATCAGGTATTGGATGACTGAGTAAAGGCTCTGTGTGCATTTCTTCTGCTCTGGGACTATTGTGTGTTTATCTCTGCCAAGTCTGTTGATCCCCAGCAAATTCTGGTGCATGGGGTTCCCATTGCTGAATTTCATGGTATTCACATCAGCCTATTTCTCCAGCCTGTCCAGGTCCTTCTGGGTGGCAGCATGACCCTCTGGTGTATCAGCCATTCCTCCAGACTTTACTTGCTGATGCTACACTCTGCCTCATCATCCAGGTCATTAATGAAGATGTTGAACAGTACTGGACCCAGTATTGACCTCGGAGTACACTGCTAGGTATGGGCTGCTAACTGGACTTGCTAACACAGATCACAGCCCCCTGAGCATGACTCTATCTGATTTTCAATCCACCTTACTCCTCATCCAGCCCATATTTCTTCAGCTTCTCTGTGAGGTTGTTATTGGAGACAATGTTGACATTGTTGAATGTTGGACAATGTTGAAAGCCTTACTTAAATCCACATAGATAATACCCACTGCTCTCCCCTCGTCTACTAGTTATTTCATCATAGCAGGTTAACTGGTTGGTCAAGCATGATCTGCATTTGTAAATTTATGCTGACTACTTTTGATCACCTTCTTGTCTTTCATGCACCTAGAAATGATTTCCAGAATTACTTGTTCCTTCACCTTAGCAGGGATGGAAGTAAAGTGGACCAGACTGTACTTCCCTGGGTACTTCTTATTTCCCTTTTTTTTGTAGAAAGGACAGATAACAACAAAGGGAAAGAGAATATGTCCATAAGATAGATGGTTTCAAGTTTCTGGAGTCTGATGCAGTTCACCGACGTGTGTTTCAAGCCCTCCATCAGTTCAGGGCCTGCCAGTACTGTAGTTGAGAGCTTTGGAAAAGTGCAAGATGCCCTAGATAATTGGGAAAAGGAAAATGCTGCAATTAATTTTCAAAGGGAAAAGATAGAGCCAGGTCAGCTTAACTTCAATTCCTAAAAACTACTGGAAGAAATTATAAAGTTCTTGTTGAACAACTGGAAGGTACAACTAAGGTGAAATTGTCAAGAACAACTCATGTGGAACCAATCTAATCTTTTCTGACAGGACTGGCTGATAAGATAGAATTGGTGCCTGTCATCTGTTGACTTTTGTAGAGCTATTACATTTGACATCCTCATATGGAAGCCAGATAACTCAGCTGTGGAAGAAAATGTAGCATAGAAATGTGCAGAAATGCGTTGCTTTAAGAATAGATGCAAAGAGTTTGCTGTGAAAATGGGTGATCATGGCTAGCTGAGGTACCTTCTCTACAGAAATCCAGGATCACCTCAGAACCCCCTCTCAGTAGCAGACTTTCTTTCCCTGTTCAAACTAACATCTCAGGCTGTTTCTCCTTGACATTCCCATGGATGTTCAGCTATTTGATGAAGGTCAAGTAGGCCAGAAAGAATTTCTTACATGCTTCAACATTGTGGAAGATGCAACTGAGATGCTCGCTGGTCATCAGCTCTGGTTTTAGCCACTTTCTAGATCTTTCTGAGTAAGATGCCTGCAGTCTAGTCATTTTGCTTATCTACTTATTTAAAAAGTTTAGCCACAGGCTTGTTAGATCACATCTTGATTCGTGAATCACCACTTCTCTGGCTTTGACAAATACAAGTGTTTTGTACCCCAGGTATTCATCTGAAGTGGTGTTACTAAGATAATTTCACAGAATCTCAGAATCACAGGGTGGTTGAGGTTGGCAGGGACCTCTGGAGGCCATCTGGCCCAACCCCTCCTGCTCAAGCAGGACCACCTGGAGCACATTGCCCAGGATTATGTCCAGACTCCAAGGGGAGAGTCTGGTTTCCCAGTCTGATGCTTTGATGTTGTCAGTCTCTGGGTTTCTTCATTGACTTTCTGTTTTCACTGTGTCACACCATGAAGAAACTCTCCTTATTTAAGGCCTGCCAAGGTACACTATCACCTCCCACTGGCCTGTGGTACCAGCCTTGATCTTCTACCTTGAACAGTTTCAAGAGAAGCATCTTTGCGGAGTTTGTGGGGGGGATATCCCTCAAATCAGGAAAATCTCCCTGCAGATATATGCTAAGTAGCTGGGACTTGTTCATGGAAAAAAAAGGAGATAATTAGGCAATGTTGCTTGTAGGCAAAAAATGTCAGAAAGGAGTGCTTCCATGGGATAAGAGTGGGTGGCTCTGTGGGAGCACAAGTAGGAAAGGAGAGTGGGATCCCAGCATGATTTGAGGAGATCTGTGGTCCATGTGAGTCACTCAATCCCTTTTTGCCCATTTACTTTCTTAACCTGTTTTTCTGCCTCAGAGTTGAAGTCTGCTCTCCAAATGTACATGGAAAGCTGAAATTCAGTACAAGCTTTAGAGACATGTGTCACAGCTTTCTAGCTTGCTATCATCTTCCCTCTCCGAATGCTCTGTCCTGCCATTGTTGAAAATATTTATAGTGAGCTTGCTTGTGATGAAACCACTGCCTGTCAGGCACATCAATATCCACTGCACTGAAAAGCAGATATGAGCTAAATTTTTGGACAATGGTCTTGAGATTTCATAGAAACACAGTTAAATATATCTTGTCACATGGCCTGTTTGAGCCAAGGGTGAGATGACGGAAGGGATTATGATTTTAATATGGGGAGGTAAGGACTGGGAATAATGACAGTACCGTATATTGTGAAAACTTTCGATTCCAGAAAGAAGCACCTTTTGAATAATGTATAGCTGTGTGAAGGCTAGGCCAGAAAGTTTACTCTGGGCCCCAATTGCCAAAGGCATGGGGACTGTACTGCCCCAGTGGCCACCAGAGAAGCCCCCTCCAAGCCCTCGCCTTTGCCTGATCCCCCATCTCAGGCTTAGGCATGGCTCATTGAGACGCATGGGAACACCTTGTCTCATTTTCTTCATGGGAAACCTGCTGGTAATGAGGCTATCCTTCCTGTGAGGTCAGTTTTCCAGGGGTAGATGAGCTACTCTCCACAACATCTGCTTCCTAATCCCAAGGATGTCCCTCAGATTGCGCTCAGCTCCCTGGTATTCCACAACATATGTAAGGCCTTGCAACTCAGCCCTATCTGACCCCTCCTCGAGAAACACCTTTTGAATCACATATCTAGAAACCCTTTGGCTCCTCTTCTTGGCTACTTTGAGAGTATCCTATTTGGGATACTCTTTCTGACAGTTCAGAGCTGTTATGTTCCTCAGGCCTGGGCCTAAGCACAGCCAGTGTCTTGCTACTTGGTGAGGAAATGGGAAGAACATGGAAAAATCTTGTAGAGTATAACCTAATAGCAGGAGTTGGACTTTTGTAGAGTTTGTTCGAGTATAAGGTGCATATTGCGAGTATTTGTTCTTTTGGGGATAGTTTTCCAAAATCCAGCTTTCTGAATTGAAGGCAGAACTGTCCCGTGTCCTTTCCCACCTTAAACTTATTGCAGTCACAGCCTATATCTGGGTAAAACCAACATATTTGACTTACTTCACACACTAGTCATTCCCCTAGCCCTTGCTGAGCCAGTCCCCTTTAGTTTAATAATAAATAACAGTGTTTATTGGAGCAAGACGTGGTTGGCTGCTGGTAATGTCATATCCAGTTTGTACAAATCTGCCAGAGAAGCATGGAAGCTGCTAGGAGCTCTCCTCATGTAAATTCATTGTCTGCAGCTCCACAGCTGCATGCCAGATATGGAGGCTTTGTTTAAAAGAAGAGTAGATAACTGAGACTTACATCTGGTAGTCCAGGGATGAGACAAGAGGCTTCCACATAGTTTATTCCCTGTATAAGTCCATTTGTCCTTCCACTGATCTCTCTCTTTTTTCTTTCTTTCTTTCTTTTTTTTTTTTTCTTTTTTTTTTTCCATAGGATGCAGGGATTCCTGTCCTGCTGCAGAGGAGACACCAGGATACTGCGCTGCTGCTAGCACAAACCACATAGCAGGAGCCCTTAAATTGTAGGTACGAGGTGAGGTGACAATTACATATGTTGTATGTCTCAGGAGATGTATAGACTGCCCATGGGAATCACTCTGCTGCAGAGTCCTGCTCCTCCCTTGTCTTATGATCCTTCTTGACCTTATCTGTCCTTACAGGGCAGTCTCTTCTCTGCTGCTTCTAACAGACTGAAGGACCCTTCAGGGATGAAGAGAAATCTGTGTTTTTTTTTGTTGTTTTGTTGTGTTTTTTTTTTTTCTTTAGAGCAAACGTCTCTGCAAAGCTTTCTGTGGATCATCAGTGCCTAGTGCCAATTAATTATTAATCTGTTTAGAGCTGTAGGTATGTGTGAGCAACATATTTAAGCACGGAAATTTGGACAGGCTCCATTTTTAAGATCTAGAGAGACCAAATGGCTGTCAACCCCCAGATCTCCACCCTTGCTACATCTTTGGGGCAGGGGAGTGGGGCTCTGTGGGGCCTCCGAGGTTGGCCAGGTCCTGCCAACAGGGGCTGTCCCATGAGCAGAGCTGGGGCTGGTATCAGGGTCACCAACAGCCCTGCTGTATTGTGTATGGTTAAAAAATAAAGGGGTCTGAGAAAAAGGGTTAAGCCTCACCCTGTGCTCTTACAAAAGCTTGAGGAGCTTTCCAGCCCAGCACCTTGCTTCATCTGAAACCTAGGATGAAATATTTCAAGACTGAGGCCCGATGGGGAGAAGGTCGGTGGAGGAGTGGGAGGGTGGAGGTGGGACAGGGCGAGGGTGGCTTTTCTGAAGGGGTGCTGCTGAAATCCCCGCTGGGGATAGGGACTGGAGAACAGGTTCAGCAGGAGGATGTGGGAAACAAAGGGAGAAATAAGGAGCAGACAGAGAGGCAAGGGGGAAATAAGGGAAGGCTTTAGGCAGATGAAACTTCTGCCCTTCGCTTACTCGAGTGGCTCCTGGGGGTGATTATCTCAACCAGGACCTTCAGGCAGCAACTGCCAAGTGCAAATCCTTTTTCTTAGGCGCTTAATTGAATTGAAAATTAAAAACGGACCAGCTCTGGCACTTGGCTGGGGTTTTATTGCCAATGTTCAGAAAGGAAACAGATAGCTGCTTAAGGACAAATAGGTTTCTCATCTCTGCTGTTTCTCAGAGCCGTGTCACCAGATGGTAGAAGTGATGGTGCTGTATGGTTAAGGAATCACAGGCTTGATATAGATTGAATTATGGTCAGGTCAGTCTCCGGAGCCTAGGACTAAGATGTGCTGTTCTAGCACACCACAGCAACCTACAAGCTTGCCTGAGAATGAAATACTAATTATGGGAGGGTAGGGGGGGGGGTCACATTTCCATGATACCAAGGCAATCCAAGAGAAGGGAGTGCCTGGGAACAGCATGTTATAGGGAGCTCACGTCCTCAAGGAAGCTGCTCTAATGACTTCCCAGTGGGTGGACCTGGAGAGGAAGTCTTATCTCCAGCCTCCTCAGAGGCAGTCAGTGGGAAACCACCGGCTCCAAAGCTAATTTTTGTGACTGACTAATAGGAGTGCAGAAGTCACAGATATGGCATGCAGTATGTGTCAAAGTTAAAAGAGTTTTCACCAAGCCTGAATCATAACTGCATTCAGTCAGGCAGAAAACCTTATAGGGAATGCAGGGATAATAACAAAAATAATAGGAAGAGAAATAGAAGATGCAATCCAAGGAGTCACCCAACCATCTGAAATCCTACTCTATTTAATTTGCTTCTGGGAGAAGTACTCTGCTATGGCAGATGGAGAGGAATACATCATTGGTTGAAGTAAACCATCATGGCTTTTCTGAAGCCAGCAAAGCCATATTGATTTACATTACCTGATGGCCTCTGCTTGAAAATTTGTCATTATAACAATTACTATAAAGGTCCAGTTTTGTCACTGGAGGAGAGCTGGTAAGGATGACAGAAAGGAATCATCCTTCCTGCTTAAACAAAAAGATGACTCAAATGGGAAACTGTCTTGCACCAGTCTTCCTTCAGGATATGATGCCACAGTGTTAGGAGGAACAGCAGTATGGGCAACAATCCTGAAAAACAGCTGAGAGGCCAAAAAACAGGAATGCCTGGCAGCTGGGAGCATTAAACAGGAAGGGAAGAAAAAAAAGAGAGGGCTTGTAAACAGGACAAGTATATGAGTGTTTTACTGGCTGTATGCTGTCTGCCAAAGCACTGCATGGATGGATGTCTGCTACAGGGCTGACTAAAAGCAGTTGGATGATCTTCGTGGAGTCTGTATGAGCAGCACAGTGAAGCCCCAGACTCACCTGGAGAAGGGAATGAAGGGCTAAATGATTGCTTTAAGGTCTGTCCCAGACTGGAAGAGACAGGTTGGTTGGAGGTTTGGGCTTTGTAGGAACGGACTTTTGTTTGTGGCCTGTTATTGGAGGTAGCACACCTCCAATAAGGGGCTGTGTGTGGGTTTTGAATGCCACGTGTTTGGCCCCAGCAGGGCAGTGCCATGCTCCAGAGTCCCATAAGTTGTCAGCAATCTAGTACACACGTCCTGATACACATTGTGTTTCTATTAATAGTCCCTTTCTTTTTGCAAACGGAGTTCAATTCTTACTTTATCTTATTGTCTGAGCAGGATCTGTTGTAAATGGCATCTTTATATATTTACTCCACGCCACAGGAGGCTGCTTTATACTCTACCACAACTATACACAGTGGAGGTAGTATAGAAGCTACACAAGCAAAGTCATATAGGAATCCACAGGGCTTGTCTTTGCTGTGGTGAACACATGCTAAAACCAGCAAGCTCATAATCAACGTTATTTATTATTCAGGAGATATCCCAAGCCATTTCCCTCAGCTATACAATGTGGGGGGAGGAGAATCTGCTCTCGTCCTCTGAGATATATAGCAGATGGCTCATGTTTTATGAATGGTAAGGCTGCAAACGCACCTATACATGTACACACACATCAGCACACGTGCACATGCCTGAGCTTAAGCAGAGCACATCCATGTCTAATCTACTACGACATCATGTGGTTTTTGATTGGGAATTTGCTTCCTTTACTTTGCTGTGAGGTCTGATTTCCCAAGTTTGAGTAATCTTTGGGAATGTGAGAGTATTGGGAAATGCACAGAGAGGCAACCTAACCTTGGTAAAAGAAGTATACTTTAATGTGGCCGGACTGAATGAAGTGGCTGAGGTTGTGCAGGTGTTCTGAGACAGTGGGGGACTTTGCAGCCAGACCCTTAGTACCACAGGATTTCTTCCTGAAACTATGAAACATCAGGAGATCATCTGCTCAGACGACTGACTAACAGACTTCACTGAACACACACATCAACTTAATTGCCTTTGGTGCAGCACCCACCTTACCGAATGCAGAAACACAACGATATCAGTGAGTTGTGCATCCCCAGAGGTAGAATCCTCCCTCGTCATTAACTGAACAAACATGCATGTAGACTTCTTGCACGCATATTTTCGAACAGCACTGTTATAACATGCGTTGTATATTCAAGTCTGAATATGTAGCCGGAATCCTTGGAGAGCCCGGGAGTGACTCAGCCAGTGCAAAGGCTTTGTCACGGTGTCCTGAGGATATGGCAGTAATTCATATGGATAGGGGTGTGATGACAGGGAGCCACGTCCCGCAGACCTTACTGAGACAACACGGCCCTATTGCCAGAGGAGGTCTGTGAAAGAGATAATGATAGTCCTCGCGTGCGGATCTGCAGATAGCTGGCATAAGCCCAAAACAAATCCATAGCTGCTTCCTTTGCAACCCCTTGTATCAAACCTAGTCTGTGGCTGGAAGAGAACAATGGGACGAGACTGTGATTTGAAAGATGTGCTGGTAGCTGCCCCCAGAAGCTGCCTTGGATGTTGAATTCCCTGGGCTCACAGAGCAATTGCACAGTGAAGGACTCTTTCTGCCTCTGGAGCAATCCTTGTGGGGCATCCCATGGGGGGCATCACACGGGGGGAAAGGCAGAGCCCAGCCTTTGGCTGGAAATGCCTCTAGTGCCTGCTGCTCTGCAGCACTGCTGGTGGTCAACCCCTTTGAAGGCTCAGCCCGGCAGCCAGCTCAGATTTTGTCCCAGTTTTCCCGGGTTGCAACATCCTCTCTCTTCCACGGAAATGCCTGACACAGTGGGGAGCTTTCCTCCCCACCAGCGTACTTGTCAGTTCTACTCACTTTTTTTAGGGCTTCTCCCAAGAGCTTCCCAGCAAGACTACAGGAAACTCCCAAGCAAACTGAGTTTATTTAAGTGATTTCTTACCCACTGACCTCAAAGCCACATTTCGGACATTCACTTACACAGTCTGGCCATGACCACAGTTATCGAACTGAAGGGCTTCACGGTCAGCAATTAAGGCTCGTATAAATGTCTGGTAAACCTGTCTCTGCCACTGCTATTCATAACCCCACAGTGCATATACACGTGTGCATATATATTTATACGGTCAGGGTGTACAGAACATGTCAAGTTGTTCTAAAACATACGGAGAACAATTTGGACCCCCAAACTGCTTTCCTGGCTTAATGCTCTGTAACTTAATTTAGGATTAATTAACTCATCCTGAATAACTCCATAGTATGGTGACCTGATGCACTGCACTTGTCTGTTCACTTTCAAGCACGAAAAGACTCAAGAGACATCAGCCAAGCTTTCCTAGTGTCTATCCACTCACACCAATTTTCCATGTTTTTTCACATGCTCAGATGCACTGTTTGAAAAGAGAGAAATTGCAAAGCCAGAGCTATGCAATGATATATGTAATAAAAGCATGCCTCCAGCTGTAATTAACAACTATGTAACTTGCACAAATTTCATGCCAATCCATGTGCATATGTGTGTGTGGAGGTTTTAGATCCAGGGTATACAGCAAAGATTTGGGCATCACTAGAAGGAAAGAAAAGGAAGATGTGTGCTTTTCCAGAGTCCTCATCATGCAATATGGTGGAGAAGGAAGTGGGATTTGATCCAATATGACAAAGATACTGTTGTTCATTATCTGGAAAAATGGTGCTTGGACATATTTTCTCTTTCTTTGTGTTTTTAATACTGACAGAAAGTTTCTCTCCCATTCATTATTAAATGCAACAGGCTGAGCCCTGCTGTGTGAGCAAGGCATCTGCCATCCCTACTTAACAGCTAGGCAGAGTAAATTTCTGTAATTTAGCTTCCTATCTGAGGCTTGGGCAGCCCTGCGAGGAGTTAACCCCCTCCACTGGCACGGCTCTCAGGATCACTGAAATACATAAGCTTTCCCACCACCTCTAGATGCTCTCCCCTGGGAAAAGTCATCCTATATATGTGTGTATATATAGCATACATTTATAAAACCTGGGAACTCTGGGAAGGGAAGCAGACTCTGCGACCTTACAGGAACATATGATGCAAGTGGGAACTTTCCCTGAACGATCACCACAAGATTTGTCCCATGTGGATTACATGCCACAATTATATACATTAAAGTGTTCTGGGTTTTAAATACACTCCAGATGCTTTTTCCTGCCCTTTCCTCCCACTTAGCTTGACTTTTCCGCAGTTGATTGATTCTCATAGTTTATATTCAGAGATTCAGTATTTTGCTTACTTGTCAGATTAGTCTTTGACAGCACACCAGAAGCAGACCCTGAGAAGCTGTGGGGCATCAGATAGGGTTGAGCAATGCGAGCACGAGTGCTCGGCTGAACTCAGCACTGGGCAAGCTCTGGTTTTGGTGGTCAGCTGTCTTCCCAACAGCCATAAAAGCACAGAACCAGGTCGATGCAGGGTAGCACTGACAAATGCAACCTATAAACGAACTAGATTTTATTCCCCCGTTACAATTTTAACTCTTTTTTTCTTATTTTTCCACGTTTCCTAAAATAAGAAAATGTTAGGCTGCTTTTGGTCCCAGCTCAGCTGCTTTATTTGCTTCTTAATTCTCTATTTCTTTGACTGGTGAGTGACAGGTAAGGACCCCCAGAGATACCCTCTCCATTCCTTGCCTTATGCCTTTGCATTGCAGCTCCTTGCAGGAGGAAGTGCCATGGCCTTACTCTGTAGCAAAGAGGCCACAAAGAAAGATTTTTTTCTCTATGCACCCATTCTGTGCATGACATGTAAAAACAAAAATGAGAAACAAATGCTGCTGGGATGTGACTTGAAGAGGGACAATAGTTAAAAACAGCCTTGGAGGCCGAATGAACTGTAATCCCGTAAGTTGCAGTTTTGTTTTCCTCCTGTGGCACTATTAGTTTTCAGTTCCAGTGAGATGCCAAACAAATTTTGGGATCTCTGGGCTCCCTTTAGCTCTGGGATCTAAAAACTCTGGGGGAAGTATTGCAGGATCTGCCTCACACATACAGCACAGTGGAAAACAGCAATACATTATCATTTTAAAGGGGGTGTGGAGGGAGATGCTGACATGAGGAAGGGAGGGCTGACAGGCAGCTCCCCTTTCAGAGTGACTGCAAAAAAATAGCTTCATAGCCCGCATTTGTTTTGTGTAATTCATTAAAATAGTTCTTCATATATCTAATTATTTACCTATAAAGATAAATAATATTATTTGTGCCAGTGATACATGCAGTTACTCAACCAACACATGATAAAAGAGCATTTTTTCTGATTCTTTAAAATAAGATATATATATATATATATATATATTTCCAGCCTTAAACATAGTTGATTGCAGACACCACACATAAAACATCATCCTTCAAAGACCAGAGTGCATTACAAAGCTGGATTTGCCTGCCTCGTCATGCCTTGCTCTGCCTTTCCTGGTCTTTCATCAGCTAGCAGCGACCACTCCTCTAAGCCCTGCTGCAACATAGGCCTTCCAAATTGATTCTCCACAGCTCTGTAAGCAGAGAATTCTGTTTATTGCCATCTGAGGTCACTGGTGAGATCGCAATGCAAGATCCCTTGATGTCTGCTCAGTGTCTCTTGGCTGGTATCTGATGCTGGATCTCTCATGAGATTTCTTGCACAGACCCCATCCCATCTACAGGAGAATCGCTTGTTCCCCAGCTCATCATTGAAAAACAGTCACATCTATTTGTCCATATATTCCCTGGAACTGCTTCTGACATTTTAAAGACCCACATGCATTAATGCTCTTCTTACTTGCTTTTGTGATGTCTAATTTTTGTTTGTTTGTTTGCAAGAGCAGTTTTAATTGTTTATGGCCAGATGGAGCAGCACAACTCCAATGAACACAGCCAATCACTGGCACAGTAGGCCAAACTAAATATAACGTGCAGTGAATAAGACAAAGGGAACATCAAAATTCTCAGGCCTGGTCTTCGTGTATCATAGGCCACATGTTTTTCTTTGCTGCTTTAGCCCCACTTATTCTCTACTCCCTCTGTCCCGGTTCTTTGCTCCTGTACAGAGCACATCTCCCCAGCCTCAGACTTGTCTTCTTTAGGCTGAGCAAAAAATGGTGTTAACAGCTCCACTTATATTTTTTATTTTATTTACCTTCCCAATAGTCTATCTTTCAGCTCACATTCATCTTTCCTGAACTCATATCTCGTAATGTACATAGTAGTAGAGATGATATCTCATTGATGCCTAATGTGTTGGCATTAATACTTCTCCATTTCTGATAGATATACCAATCTTTTGCCTTTTTCACAGCCTCATCAAATTGGTAACTTATCACAATTAAGATGATAAATACCTCCAAGTCCTTTCCTTCTTTTGTCCTTTCTACATAGTACCACTGGTTTATAGCAGAAAATCTCATTATGTGTCTGGATGTCCATTATTCCCACCTTTCATGCTTTTTCATGTAATTCCATTTCTATTATGGGAGTCTGCAAAGTCATTCATTTTTTTCTCCATTATATTTAATACCTTGCATGTAACTGTCCTCAGCACACTTCATTAGCACACTCTGACTTTGCATCGAGTACATTAGTGAAAACAAGTTTAGTCCTGAGACTGAACCTTGACAAACGCGATTGAAAAGCTCTCTCCAGCCAGCAGTCCTCTTTTCACTCCTTTGGTTTAATCTTATATTTATCTGCTCTCTTCTGCTTCACATTTACTGTCCTAATGCCAGTCTTTGGTTTCGTATGCAACACAGTATGCACACTAATGGTTTCCAATGCAACACAGTACCATAGGCTGTATAGAGCAATACATATATTTCCTTTGTCTGAAAAATCAGTCCCATCAAGGAACAATACTATGTGTATACTTCATATAAACCTGTCTTTTTATAATTTTGTTTTTCGTTCTTCACAATTTTCACTGTTCTTACCTTTGAAGGCTATTCTAAAGCCTTATACACCACTGAGACCACAGTAATGATCTGCCATAACACAGGATATTTTCTCATTTTCTTAGAAAATGAGGCATAAAAGGCCCCATTTGCTATTCTCTATTCAAAGAGCACCTTTTCTGAATGTGAAAATGTCCCAAAGACCCTTGCTGCAGTTGCACAGCCCATCTGTCCTTTTGACTTGAGCATCTTCAGTTCTCTGAATTAATCCTTTCTTGCTCGACCAACCTTGTTGCCTTCTATGATGGCATCACCAGCTGGGTAGATGGGGGGAGAGCAGTGGATGTCATCTACCTTGACTTTAGCAAGGCTTTCGGTACAGTCTCCCATGACATCATGATAGCAAAGCTGAGAAAGTATGGGATAGAGGAGTGGACAGTAAGGTGGGTTGAGAACTGGCTGACTGGCTGAGCTCAGAGGGTGGTGATCGGCAGCGCAGAGTGTGGGTAGAGACCTGTGACTTGCGGCGTTCCCCAGGGGTCGGTGCTGGGTCCGGTCTTGTTCAACATCTTCATCGACGACCTTGCTGAGGGAGTAGTGTCTGCCCTCAGCACGTACGCCGATGACACAAAGCTGGGAGGAGTGGCTGACACGCCAGAAGGCTGTGCTGCCATTCAGCGAGACCTGGACCGGCTGGAGAGATGGGCAGGAAGAAACCAAATGAGGTTTAATAAGAGCAAGTGTAGAGTCCTGCACCTGGGAAGGAACAACTGGACATATCAGTACAGGCTGGGGGACGACCTGCTGGAGAGGAGCTCTGAGGAGAAGGACCTGGGGGTCCTGGTGGACGACAGGTTGACCATGAGCCAGCAGTGTGCCCTCGTGGCCAAGAGGGCCAATGGGATCCTGGCGTGCATTAAAAGGAGCGTGGCCAGCAGGTCAAGGGAGGTGATCCTCCCCCTCTACTCTGCCCTGGTCAGGCCTCACCTGGAGTACTGTGTCCAGTTCTGGGCTCCCCGCTACAAAAAAGACAGGGATCTCCTGGAAAGAGTCCAGCGGAGGGCCACAAAGATGATATAGGGCCTGGAGCATCTTCCCTGTGAGGAAAGGCTGAGAGACCTGAGTCTGTTCAGCCTGGAGAAAAGAAGACTGAGAGAGGATCTCATCAGTGTTTATAAATACCTGAGGTGTGGGAGACAGAGGGATTTGGCCAACCTCTTTTCAGTGGTTAGTGGGGACAGGACAAGTGGTAATGGCCACAAGACAGAGCACAGGAAGTTCTGCACCAACATGTGAAAGAACTTCTTCACGGTGAGGGTGACGGAGCACTGGGACAGGCTGCCCAGGGAGGTTGTGGAGTCTCCTTCTCTGGAGATATTCAAGGCCCGTCTGGACGCCTACCTGGGCAGCCTGCTCTAAGGAACCTGCTTTGGCAGGGGGGTTGGACCTGATGATCTCTGGAGGTCCCTTCCAACCCCTTCAATTCTGTGATTCTGGAATTCTTGTCTTTGTTGCAGTTTAATTGGTGGTTTTACCTATACCTCCTTGTTTTGTATCAACCTTCTCTTTGAAGGCCCATTGTAAACATTCACTGAGTTCATGCATGGTGCCAACAGTACTGTGGTCTCCTGCTGACCCCCTCCTCCTCCAGTTGAACAGCTATGACCTTAATCCCCCTGGTCAGCTCACTTTGCCTCTGGGACTTTTATTCCTGGATGTCCAGACCACATTACTGGAGAGGCCACTGACTCTTGAGGTTTTTTCCATATTTTGGATATCTTCGTAATCTTCTGCTGAGTCACGCATTGTCTGTGGTTCTGACAGAAATACCCCAGCCCACAGATAGAGTTAAATTTCTCCAGAGAGCCTGTCAGATAACCTCAGGCATGATTCTTAATGTGTCTCATCTCTTCTCAGACAGACAGTGTGATTTAACCTGTGTTTAACGCTTGCATTCAGAAGCTCCATCATTTTTTGCTCTCCAAGAGAAGCTGATCTGCAAAGCCCTGCCATCCTGATTCCAGCTGGGACAGTCTGTGCCAGGCTGGGCGTGGACATTTGCAGACACCTCAGCTTAAAAGGCAAAGTGTTGGTACCTGCATCCCATTGCAATGGAGATCTAATAATACAGCCAACAAAGTCCAGAGGTCTCTTCAGCTCCTCATAATGATAACACTTAGGAGCAATTGAATTGTCTCAACACAAGACTCTAGGGACATTTCAGATGCCGAAGGTGTGTCATGTGGCCTCCAGCAGTCCAGTAGGAAATAGTGCTGATATATGTCTGATGTTGCATAATTCAAAGGAAAAGCAGCAGGAGAAATGAGTAAACAGTAAGTATCCAAATATTAAAATGTACAGAATATTTCTCTACTGTCAAGTAAAGTGAACATTACAGTTTTCTTCTCCACAGTTTTTTTTTTTTTTTTGCAAGCTCATAAATGGTTATTCCCATAGTCAGTCATGTCCCTCAGGATTTCTTAGGATGCCTCAGGGAATAAAGATGGTTGTTGATGCCTCCACGCAGTCGTGCTACAATATGCTTATGTGCTTGCTTCTCTTACCAAGAAGTAACTGTCCAGGACACTATACATTTGACCACTGTCAAATTTGTCATTTGCATTTATATCTCCCATCCATAGAGCATCAGGGGAGCATAACGATAGGTCCTGAAATGCAGCTAATAGAGCAAAAGTGCTTTTTTTCCTTATCTTCCACAATTTAAAATAAAATTCATTTATTAAAATTTATTAAAACTTACTAAAAATTTAAAATTCATTTATTTTAAAATTTATTTTAATTTAACTTTATTTAATTTTACTTTATTTAATTTTACTTTATTTTATTTTTTATTTTTAAATTGTTTTTGTCCTAGATTTTTACATGGGTTTGCGTATCACGCTTTTCAGTCACATCAGGACAATGGATATGCATAGAATTAAATGACATACTCCTGGCTGTCAGCTTTTGACAAACATACGTTCTGGTCTGAAGAGCAAGGATCTGCTCTACCAGGACTCTTGCAACAAACTGTGATAGAATATCTTAGTCTCTGCCCAGGGGCTCTTTCAGCATGACGGCAAGGGTCTTGATGTGCCTTTGCCTTAGCTGTTCTCTGCTGGGGGTGGAGGCAGAAGGGACAGTCGGGAAGGATTTTGTGACTATAGAAAATACAGTGGACCATGGAAGAAGTGGCAAGGTCTGGAGTACCATAAAAAATGTCTAGCTAGCCAGAACACAGGCAGATTGCTCCATACCTGAAACCAATCTGTTCTGGACCTCTGTACTAAATATGCAGGATTCAGTCACTGAAAATGCAAAGGGACTTCCCTCCACCATCTGTGAAGACAGCCAGCTGCTAACTCTGCCCTCGCAACACTTAATATATTGATTAAAGATTATTGCAGCATCAGGACTGATCCGAAAAAAGAGTAGGGCTATCTGGTTACCAAACAGGGATAGAATTACAGTGCTCTTGCATCTTATCCAGAAAATTGCAAGATTTCCTTTCAGATGACAAGCACATTTTTTCTCTAGAGATAAATACATTGAAGTCAGTGATGAAGAGAAACACAATAATATCAAGGTAACCTTTGTATGTAGATGTCATCCTTTATATTAAGGTAATGAACATTCACTCTACCCGCCAGTCTTGCCTTCCATATATCCCCATACTATCACAGCTATAAGAATATCTCGAAAATACTAATACACTATACATATGAGGATTTATTTATTTATTTATTTATCTATCTATTTATTTATTTATTTATTTTGAGGATTTCTATTGTGTGTATTTTCTAGATGGGGAAAAAGGAGGGTTTCATTCAGGTTCAGCTTTGGAGGAAATTAACAGCAACCCAGATTCTGTACAAGAATCTGATTTTTGTTGTTGTTGTATTTTACAAAGTGACTAAATATTCATAGTAGTATTTTGGTGTCTGTTTAAGTTGAAAACCATACTACTTCTGATTAATTCATACTGCCATGCACGTCCTAAAGCTATGCAGATAAGCTGAATGCACCACACTACAGTATCTGTGTTGTAAACCTAAGGGTATTCATGGGCTTTTCAAGTGAATGCACATTCATACGTGAAGTAGGCAACACACAGTGAATGAGCTACATTATGTGAATGTGCTCAACAGCTGAAAAATGAGCTATGTCATGGGTTTCAGCTTCTTAGAGTGAACAGCTGAGTCTGACAGTGACACTGAAAGATTGTTCTTCTGGGTTAGTAAGTTTGATTCACTGGCCTGACAATGCCCTCTTCTCTGTGAATCCTTCACACCTGTAGATGCCCAGCACTAACAAAGGTCTAGTGCTGGCAGCTGGCAAAATCCAAATTATTAGCATGCTGAAGTAATCGCTGCAGTTTTTCTGATGTCAGTGCTGTTTGCAACACTCATTATGTATTGAACAACAGCATGAGACCGATGCTTTCTTTGAAAGATCAGTACTGAGATATAATGTCAGAAAAATATTCACATTGAGTTCAATAGACTCTCAGGAAAATTAGAGAAAATATACCATTCCTAGACTGTAGCACTGCAAACTTCAGACTAAGCCAAATAGAACGGTAACTGCTTTTCCCCTTAGGCTTCTTTGTACTAAATCCATTGCAAGATAAATAACAGCAAGCCTCTAAATAAATACTACAGATTTCTCAGGAAATCTAAGGTGACATTCCAAAGTAAAACCACAGGAAATCTCTGTGGACTTTGACGATAGACTTTCTAATTGATATACCACCAAATAAATATTAAAACCCAAACCGCAAATGACGTTCTCCTTGCTGCTTGAGATCTACACTGAGCTGTCAGAATATTAAAGCAGTCCCTACCTGGTTGTTTATGAAAAGAATAGTGTCTGTCATTTAACTAAAGGAAAAAGGGAAATAACTGTCTACCTGAAAGTGTGAGGCTTGTTACTAACTAACCAGCTTTTGCTGTGATCCTTGGTTTAACTGTAAGCCAGGGTTTCAAAAGGGAAAGGAAAACAAATGATTACACTTTGGAGAAAAAACAGCCCAAATTTATATTGCAGTAGAAATGCCAACACCATCTTGGAATTCATTTTAAGCTATAACTATACATGAAAATGCCAGTGAAAACCCATATATCTTCAGACCTTCCTGCGCATCCCCAGAAATATGCAAGAATTTATTGAAAGCCTTTGGAAATTGCTTGTGAACTGTGGGGCAAAAATACAAACAACTGTGATGCTGAAGCATATTGCTGGATGTGTGTCAATAAAGTGTGGTTCTACTTTCTTTTTTGAGGTTGGCTTATGCAGTTCAAAACAAACAAAAAAAAAAAAACAACAACACGGATCTGGTGATTCAGTGTACGCCAGTATCTTAGGTAGCAACCAAGCCTGGAAGCTAGGCTGCTGAGTTCCTCTCTATGTGTTCAGTGACGCAGCACAAGACCCAAAATGTCAAATGAAATAACACATGATTCAGAAAAGCTTCTGGAAGGGCCCAGACAGAAACAGCAGAGAAGCTGGCAGAGGCCATGCAAGGACAAAAGAGAAGGGAAGAAAGCTTTGTTTCAAAGTGCTGCCTATCAGCACTTAAGTTTAGGGACTGCAGGTTTCTTGAAGTGGTATGGATTTGGGTTTATATAAACTCTTTCCTTTCAATACACAAATTCAGAGAGGAAATGTGTTGGGTAAATCAAATGTGTGGAATAGGTTGTGCTCTGGGTACCTATTTACATACGTCATGGTAGAAGACTTGATTTTAGCTGTCACAAGCCCATCTAATGCAGCCACCTAACATGTGGATGTCACTTAGGCTTCTGAAGAGATGGTAAAGTACACACCAAAAGAGGTACTTCATTTACCAGAAGTGGTTTGTGAGATACCAACGTTTTAAGCGCCTGTGCCAGGTGGCCAGCACACCACCCCTGCTGTACTAGGCATGTTGGAAGTGGGACGCAGAGCAGGGACAGCTGCCTTTGTGCAATTCTCACCCCCAAGCTCCAGGAAACACACCTGGCAGCCCATCTCTTGGGCTGCACTATTGGACTTTGGGCTGGGGAATATAACTATGAAATACCTCTTCTCCACTTCAAGAATTCAGTCTAGGGCAATATAATTTTTTTCTTCAGGCTTTCAAATATCTTTAACCAGGACACCTTACAATGCCATAAAATGACCATGGAGTGCAACGCAAGCATAAAAATTTAATCCTTTTAAAAATCAAGCCCAGAACACAAATGTATGAGCCCACTCAGTATGTGACAGTGGATAAAGAAGATGGTGAGGGTGGGGAAGGTGTAAAAGATCAGCTCTGGAAGCATAATAAAAGACATTGTTAACAGGAATTTTAAAATATTAATTTTGTTATTCCTAAAAGCAAGGCTGCAGACCTGTTAAAGGTGGACTTGAAGGCACAGTGAAATGTTAAGGTTTTGAAAAACCAAGAGTGTTATGTCAGCATATCTGCCTTGACTAAGGCAGGTAGGTGGGAAGGCACGAGATGTGCAGCCCTTGCATCCAAGACAGAACATGTGAGAAACCCTCACTTGATTGGACTTTTGCTAAGCATCTGTTTAAATGCTCTCCTACATTGTTCCAGGGTGTCAAGCCATCACTTTGCAGCTGAAGTTGGAATTTTTAAAGTCAAATTCAGATTGCTGAGTCCTGTGCAAGCACCACATGATACCAGACCTGCTAGGAGAAGCTCATGGTTGCAAGGGCATGCGCAGCTCAGCGATGTGGTCAGACTGGCAACATTCATTAGGGATGCCAATGAATCACATGAAAAAAGGACCATCAGTTTCCCAGGAACTTGGTGCACTTCACAGGTATATGAAGGCATCGCGAACTGGCTTCCTGGAAAAAACAGTGATAGAAAGTGTGTTAAGAAGTCCTTTCAAATTAAATAAAAAAAGCTTCTGTCCAGTTATTTTTGCAGAGTTAAAAGGGAAAGGAAGAAGAGAACATCAAGGAGAGGCAAGGAAAAAGGCAAGGGGAGAAGGCTGGCTCTGATTAGAGGCAGAGAAAGAAGAGCAAGAATGACAAGACCTCAAAGAAGCAGAGTACAAGAAGTACGAGGGACACAGAGGCTCCTCTGTTTCTCCTGCCCGTTTAGTCTGCCAGTTTTTGGGGCAAGCTCCAGTGGACTCAGCGTTTGTACGGGATGTGGGCACATCAGACACCCCCTTTGCAGTCCCACCTCCTCCTTTCCTTCAGGCGCTGCTGCTGTAACATCAGGCAGGATGCGGACAGGCATAGAGGCAGACCAGCAAAAATCGTGAGAAAGAACTAAGGTGGCCCAATTTGTAAATGCTGGCAATCAGGAACGTGATATATTCAGCCTATTGTTGGTTTTTTGTTCAGTGGCCAATTTCACCTTAATGAAAATAAAGGAAAGCATAGAAATTTAGAGAGTATGCAAATGGAGATTAATATAGACTTTTCAAAAGGTTATTTAACATTTTTACTGCTTTAAAACTAGAATGCTTTTTGATTTTGAACATTTTTCAGGATTATTAACTTTGCTCAGGTTTAATATAATGAATTTATACTTACAAAATGGAAAGACAAGCATACAAAATTATTGCAGGAAGTGCATTGCAGAGTGAAGTCTGCATATGGATTCTGAAAGACTCCGTATATTTAAAAACAGAGTCATTTTGGGGGTAATGATGACTGAGTCATCATCGTATACTGTGTGTCTGTGTGTGTCAAAATAGGAGCAATAAATGTAGTCATAAGGCAAATCTGTGTGACTGAGTAATGAAGAGGCTGAAGAAGACCTAATAGCTGGAACAATGAGGGCTGGGAGGGTTGCCTGTTATGATAATGGGTGATTTGCTTAACGGGGAACGAGCACGATGAAAGAGGCAAGATATTGCACTGTGCATTGTAAACCAAGGGACTAATGAAAGATGGCATGCAGGTGGGTTTCAGATAGGTTACAGTATGTTCTCAGTGCATCGCAGAGAGGCAAGTTAGAGCCAGGAAGGTGACGTGGCAGGGCATCCTTCCTCCTGCAGCATGAGCATCTGTGGCTTCTGCTAAGCTTGGCCAGCACTCTTCATCTGCAGTGTGGGACGGGGACAGGGGCCTTGGTACACCACGCTCGAGAGGCTGCTGGCAATTACTGCAAGATGCCGGTGGGACAGAGGCAAGCTGTCTTGCTCAAGGGAAGAGGGATAAGTGCCCCTTGGTGTGCCTGTTGGTGCTCCTGCACCCACAGAGGGCTAGGGACGAACGACAAGTTTCCAAATCCAAAATGCAAAGTGGTTTCGGAAAGGTGGTACCTTATTTGCAGGCATTTTGTGAGATCTTTGCTGTTAGCTGAGGAGGCTACAGAAGTTTATGAACTAAAAATGCTCTAATATTGCACAATGGCTTAGCATGGATATCCTAATGTGTCAATTGTGAAATAAATAATCTGCCTTGAACTGCTCTGTTAACAGAAGCGATGAACCATGCTGTAAGTTCATTGGTAATTTTTCCTATGTAGATAAATAATTTCCCTCTAGGTTTCAATCAAGTCTTTATTTTGGACCCATGATAACACTGTCATGATTGATTTAGTGATTTTTCTCTGGTTGGATATATTAATAACTGAAGTATTAGCTATTTCTGAAAGTACTATAATTTAATCAACATGAAATGCGTAAGATTTCCTCGATATCAATCGCCAGTAGTAGATTGGCTTTATCCATTAGTCATCAATCTCCTGTCAAAAGCAACTGGTGAAGAATACTAATGCCTCGGAACAACCCGTCTTGTCCATGATGAATGTACCCTGTTTTCCAAACTGTGCAAGTCAAATATAACATCAATGCTCACTTTGAGCATTGCTAGACTATCCACAGGGTCTGCGTTGCTGAAGGATCAAACCGTGGAGCAGCTCGTTATCTACACTGAGTTCGCCTTAATGTTTCTCAAACAGGGATGAGGTTAATAGTTGGGAGCTCTCACAGGGGGCTGGCACAGGCATCCTCGCTGCTCTGTCCTCGATCCGTGGTCTCTAGCAACTTTTAATGGGTAATCGCACCCAAGAGCCTGATTTTGCGCATGGTTCTGCCAAACTACGTACCCTTTCGTGGCTGTGTTTACTCAAACGGGACCATTAATGAAAATGAAGATATGCTGAGCTATCTGCAGGGTTGGGTGCCTCACACGCAGAATTCTTAATCGGCCATAAATCTAATCAAGATCTTCATACAGTGCAAGCAAGCAGTGCAGTTGGTGAAAAACAAGAGGTACTGTTATGCAAATATAATAGCACTCAGGGCATGCATTAAAGCAGCCCTCAAATGGCAGTCTTTTGGCTTTAAACAGGAAATAAAGCGAGATCAAATCAGGGGGGAATAATACCGGTTGATTTGCAAGATAAAGATTAATAAAGGAACTCATTGTATGCTTTACACGTAAATTTTATGGTTACCGTGCTGTAAATTTTTTTAAAAGACTTTTTTTTTTTTTAAACTTTCTGCACCAGAACTATGATTCATTCACATAGAAAGGTTATATGAGAGAGACAATTTTTTAGCTCATTCAGGCTCTTCTATTCAAAGGAGAGACGCTTTTGTGAGACCCAAAGTTGTTCGGGGAGGGAATTAGTTGGATTAGCAGTGTATCATTCAAAATGCGCCTTACACATTTACCAGCTTCCTCTTTCCTTCTCATTTTTTTTTTCCAATTTGTTAGCATTGGAGTGGTTTAGGATCCTCCATGTGAATAAAACACAATATATGCTTCCTGTACTCTCACTCTGAGGTAGCATTTCCTTCTGACCAAGGGTACGGGACTCGTAAGAAAAAAAGCAGCACAGAAAAAGCAACGCGATGCTTCCAGGATGTCAGCATTACCAACAAATCTAACCACAAGATCTTACCTCCTCATCCTTTCCTGTATCTTTACTTGTTGTTCTTTGCACCAGACAGGCCCAAGATCATTTCGTAGACCTCATTTTGTTTGCTGCAAGCAGCATGCAAGTTGCTAGAGTTAACTCTAGCATCCGGGAGCGCACCAAGGCCATTCACCACAGTGCAAACCTTTATTATTCCCAAATCCTGGTGCAATCGCATGGAGCACGGGGTGTCCCCCCGGTCCCTGGCAAGCCAACACAAGCAACCTCAGGCAGCCTGCCCTGCTCCAGCTCCCAGACAGCTGGGGTGGGAGGACGAGAGGCCTGCGTGCCCCCGCACAGGATGCTGCCCGAAATAGGCTGTGAACAGAATGTAGGCATCGCGGCGTAAGCAGGCAAGCGAGCAAGCCAGCCCTGCTGTAGCAGCTACAAATCCATCATGGGCATAATTATATCGGCACTCACACCTAGGTGACAGAGTTCTGTGTTGCATCAAATATATATCAAGTACGTGTAATAATTTCGGTTTTATTCTCGTAAATTACAAGTCCAGGGGGAACCGTTACTGACCATCTCTCTGGCTATCTGCATATGGCAGACCATAAGTTTTCGTCAAATTAATTGGAGCAAGAGCATCTGTTCTAGAAAAAAATCAATTGATTTTAAAATCTCCAGTACTGTAGAAGCCGACAAGCTAAGCAGAGTAAGAGAACCTACATACTTAATGATTGGTGACCTGTTTCTCATATAAGCTTTCTATTTTCAACACCAAGTCACCGACTGCTGTTACGCTTTTCTCTGCAGAATAAGAGACTTCAAAATCCTCTTCCATAGGTTGATAGTTATAGACTGTGATCATACTCTTCCTCCTGCTTAGGAAAACTGGTGGAGCTCCTGGATCATTACATTGGTTTAGCACATTCTATCATCGTTTTGCATTTTTTTTTCCCCTAACCCCTCCTCGTGTTCTCAGTGTCCTTCCCAACCAGGGTGCAGGTAACAGACAGAGAACTCTGACAATGATCATGCATATTGTGGGCATGATGAAGGCACCCTCCTCCTCCTCCTCCTTCTCCTCCTCCTGGAGCATGTCTTGGTTCTGCTAACCCTGACCACAGCTTGATCCAACAAGTTTTTTGCCACCTTGAGTTTCTCGGTCATGATTTCTCTTCGTTTCTTTCTTTTCTTTCCCCCCTCCTCCCCAAATCAGTGATTAAAATTTTCAGTAGAAAAAGAGTCAGGAATTGATCTTATTGGGACCTCCTTAGAAACCAGCCAGCTCCTGAATAATTTCCCATTTACACATGCCTTTAGAAAATTGTCACACAGCTTTTTATCCATACTGCTAAGAAAGCAGCATTAATTTTGACACTATTCATGCCCCAGTGGAAAGGAGCACATTCCAGGACTGCTGTATTCGACCAGAACAAAGTTGAATCTGCAGCTGTATTTGGGTTTTCATGGGATTCAAATAGCAGACAGCTGGCTGGCCATCTCAGCCTGTTCCAGCTTAGTATTTCCATGGTTTTTTTTTGGAAAAGGAAAGGCAGACCTCTGTGGTGATGTGTTGCCAATGTTTTAAGTCAGAGGTCCCATAAAATGTTCCCAGCTTGGTGTGATAAATCTAAATTGGTGTTTGTAAAAAAGATAGAAAATGGGCTGTGAAATCTTTTAGTGTATTTTAACTCTTTACATGCTTTCCTGTAACACAAGAGGACAGCACAGTGAAAAGGCCTGTATTAGTCAGATATAATGCAACCAGTTGTAGTCTATGCCTGGTAAATGTGCTGAGGATTTTCACAGAGCCCAGCCTGGGTGGTAGTAGATGGGGTTTTGGGAGAAGTTTCTATGCAGGAGGGGGATGCATCAGTCAGCTCTTCTAGTGTGGATCTTTTCTCAACGCTGGGACAAAGTGGCGACGTGACTTTTTTAGTGCTGTCCGACAGCATCATGCGATGTGTCACTGGTTAGCCACCACCACAGCCTGGGATGAAGGGAAGGATGCCTGGTGTGAAAAAAAGAACACAAACAGCAGGTTCTCACAGACCTTTTAGCCCATAAATATTGTGACTGAGGCTGTATCTGCTAAAACGAGCAATTTTATTTATTTATTTATTTTGGTGAGAGGTTAACACTAATGGGTGGAAGCAGGAGGTAGCTCTGCAAACCCAGCCTGAGGGTGCTGCACTTAACTGAGCGGCTCCAAAACTGAGTGGAAGGAGATGTGTCTCCTTGTCTAAGAAAGGCTAGCTGTCTTACATGAGAATAACTCCTACCTTGAAGCATAATAATCCATGAATCTTTTATGTACCACAAAATCAGCTTTTCCCTGAGAATGGGGGGTACAGAGGCACTGTTAGCTTCTCAAAAACAAGTAAACAAAACACAGGTGAACCACACTGCATGTAAAATTCAGTATCTAGACCTAGATGGGTGAAATCTGAACAGGTCTCTCCTTTGTTATCCAGGTCACCCCTTGAGATCACCTATCTTAATTTTACAATAGTAAGACTCACAGTTACTAACCAGGGCACGCTGGAATAATTTTGTAAGAGAAAAACTAATCCCCTCCAAATTTCAGGAAAGTAATGAAGGAATTTTCCTATCAAATGACCACTTACCAGGAAAGACAACAAAAAATACATGAAGTACAGTAGCTGAACATGCCTCATTTTCCTGATCTTTCTAAAAAATAAAAATGACCATGCTGTTTTTCACAAGAACACAGTCTGATTCATTTGTGGAACGGATTTCTATGCAATTGTACCTACCTACCAACAAATAAATAAATAAATAAAATTGCCTATTGCTCACCTATAGCAGACAAAATTGCTCTTTGCAGCGAGTGAAAAACAAATTTGGCACATCACTCACTCGCACAACATTATTTTCTGCCGCTCGCCCACCCCACGCGCTGGATGCACGCGTGTCAGCTGTGCCTGCGTCATCTTTGTAAGCCCTGGTGACTGACTCATTTCTACACCGTGTGCGGCGAGTGTAGGCTGGACTTGTGCAGGCTTTTGGAGCCAGGGAGCAGGAGGCGGCTGTGGGGAATGAGTGGCCGCGGGGAAGCAGGCACTGGGAGGGCACGGCCCCCGACTGTCTGTTGTAGCTTCTCCAAGGCAGGCTGCCACCTCCACCGTGTGCTTCTGCTGGCAAAAGGGATGGCAAAGGCACCGGCACCACAGCTGGCATGGCCGCATGGCCCTCCCAGAACTGCAGAATTTGGGGTGAGATGTCTGCTTTATCAGCCTGGTTTTGGAGATGTAGAAAACAACCACAAACATTCAGGCTGCGGCTATATTTTGCCCCCAAAAAGCCTATCTGCGGGGGAGCGAAGTCTTTCAAGCAAAATTTCCAAACAGTTGAGTAGATCAATGTAAAGTCATTATATACTAGTGCTGCTGCAATAATCTGTGCACCACTCTCATACTCAAATATTACGTCAAGTAAAGCTAATCTAGTATGTTTTTCGTCCACACTGGTTACACGATTAAGGCACTAAATGCAGTCTGGGAACACCTGGGGCCAGCTCCAGGCTTTGCCCCCGAATTTGCCATCCCATTCTCTTTGTGAGGTCATCTTACCTCTAGACTTGGATGTCTCCTGGGTGAAGTTAGTCGTGCCAGCTCCTCCTAAGCTCCTGGGAAAGGCAATACCCTCACCTCGCTTGGGTGAGCAGGCACCTAGGGGAGGGTGAATTGCCTTGTGATGACAGTGGGGAGCCAAGAGGCCTAGAGGACATAAGGTGGGACGGACCCCACCTTTCATCTTCCTCTGTTCCTCTAACTGGTGGTTTTTCTCCTTCCGGGGGTTGTTCCCCTTACCTTTTTAGATGATGCAGTCTCAGTGGTGCCATATGGGATATGGGCAGAGGACTGCACAGCAGAGCCCCACTCCTCTTGATCAGCTCCATGCCTCCCCGTGGCAGAAGAAGGGTCAAGCTCAGTTTCTATGTGTGCTGCACAACTGGCAGTGAAACATTAGGTCTGAATGATCTCAGATAGCAGCTGCTTTCCACAGAAAGCATCACTACACATTGCTTGCAGACAGTTGTACAGAGGAAAGAGTCTTTCCTTCACCAGACGTAGCACTGCCAACAGGAACAACAAAGTTGCTCTGGTCCCCGTGTGTGTGTGCTGCTACCGATGGGTCGCTGGGCTCCGTGGGAGCTGAGCAAAGCCCAGAGCTAGCAGCACCTTCCCACCACATCGTGTCCAAGCACGGCTGCCGGGAGAAGGGTGATCTCATCACTCAACCGCTTTGAAACCTCCAGAGCCTAACGAGCTTTAACTACTGCTCCTCTGCTCCTCAGAGCAAGAAGTCATGAAATTTCTTTTATTCGTGTCTCCAAGAGCAAGGAGTTATTATGATGCAGAACTCTTGTATTTTGGTAATAGCTCCCCGCCCAACTTTCCCACAGAAGAAGGCTGCATTTCTGTGGGTTTTGTTTCTGCATTTTGCCTGAAAAGAGGCATGGTTGTTGGGGCACAGGTGGGTGCTGTGGGGGCACAACTCTTTCCAGCTGGGGCTGGCATGCCGATCTCACCAGGGTGGTGGCTTTCATGGCTTTAGAAATGTAAAAGGGGCACGAATCGAGCTAATCGTATGCCAGAAGCACAGGCACCAGTTACAACTTGCTTGTTAATTCACATTCTCAGAGGAAAGTCCTTTTATCTGGATAAGCTGTACTTTCCTGCTCCACTTCATAGAGATGGGAGTCGGGAACTTCTCCCTGCTGGTGAGGCACCAACACACTCTGCAGCTTTGATATGCTTCAGACTATCCTTTGCTTACTCTCTTTTGGCTGGTCTCAGCTACCTGCTCCAGATGAAGGCCAAGGGTAGTGCAAGCACGGTGTGGTGAGGCTACCTGTCTATCTGCCAACTCGCTTCTTCAAAGTTGCAAAGAGTTCAGAGCAGTGAAGTTGGAGTGAAATAGGCACTGCTGAAGCTGTGAATCTCACCCAGCAGTTCCCTGGTATGGCAAACCAAGAGGGATGCTCGTTCCTTGCTTGTAGCTCAGTGTAGAGGCTGTCAGGACAAAACATCACTGAAACAGTGTGGGTAACAGCCACAATTTATGTTGCAATTTACCAAGGACCATGGTAAAGCAGCAGTCACTCACTTCTCTTAAACGACTGAAAGCTCCAGAACGAGTCCTAGGAGCTCGTGACAACCCAGACCGCCCCCTCCTTGCTGAGTCCCTCCGAATGTGAGCTGTGTGGGAGAGGGGACCTTTTCTCTGCTGGGTACTTTTGAGAAAGAGGAGAAGCAGATTCCCCATGAAGGAGAAAAAAAGAGGGATGGGCATACTGCAGAGTAGCAGAGGAACCCCTGCTATACCAACAGCAGCTGAGAGAAAATGAGGTTTTGTGCTTGGCGTGGGCTGGAAGAGGCTGGGAGCTAAGAGCAGGGTAGCTGTTTTCCAAGGTACCATTCCTTCAGTGACTATTGAAAAAGGACATCATGAATGAATAAGGTTAAATCAAAGAAGGATTGATCTTAATTCTTGTGTCTTCACCGAAATGCAAAAGAATTAAAGCTGAACTTCTTGGCTTATGCGTTTACTGTATTTGCTCCATAGCTTAAAGCAGTTGTGAAAAGTTTCTGCCTTTGTTTTCCAATATGCCTATACTTTATGCTTTTGAATAATCTCTTTAAACAGTGGTCCAGACCTCAAAGGTGAAGGCCGGCAGCACTGTTAGCCCCCCTGACAGGCAAAGCAGAAGGAAAACCAGCCCCCTATGGTCTTGTCACAGTCATCTGGGCATCATACCCTGTCCAGGTGGAGCATCATGGCCTTCAGCTGGGGAGGTGGCAAGCTCAGATTCCTCGGCACCTCTTGGTCCTGCTCAAGCCATGTGCTCAGAAAACAAATGAGCACCAGAAGAAACGGAGCACAAACCAATGCGTAAGAAGTCCTTATCCTTGCTGCAGCGATTAACCAACCATAAAGGATGTTTGCGTGCTGATAAGATCACACAAATTTAGGAGCAGGAGCTTGAGACAAGTTCAAAAGGTGCAGGAGGTGGGAGAGTTTTGCTGCTTCTGCTCTTCACTCTCTTTTGAGCGTGCTGAAAGCAAGAATTGTATACTGGCCATAAGCAACAAACACACTTAAAAATCCCTATCTGAGTCTGCATCCAGCCACTGCTCTTTGTCACAAGGCCTCCTAATTACATTTTTTTTTTCCTGCAGCTGAAAAGCTGATAGAGATGAAGTGCTGCTGAGTGGATAATGGTGTTTGCCTCTGAGCTACTGGGAGCCAAATTATCACTTGACCCAAAGTACCTGAAAAGATCATGCCAAGTTTTCCCTTAACTTGCATATGGATGCAACTTCATGGTTGAAGAAGAATTTAATTAATGAAGGCAGCAGCAGCACAAAGTATGCCCTGTATGATCAGATTGAATTGCTTCAGAAAGGGAGCAGCTGTGGGAATCACTGCTTTTACAATATTGTGACGCCAGAAAATGCAAAATCTCATTGTGGATCCACCCCACAACAAAATGTTTCTGAACTCTGGACAAATATAAAGTACCTCTTGAATCAAATTAAATGTTATATTCAAATCCCAAATGGCACATGTCATGCACTTTCTTAATCAGAGCAATATCTGGGTGAGCGTTAGTGGGGTGTGATGGGGTGTCATCTTCATCAGTGTAGAAATGGAGGACGTAGACAGGCTGAGGTTCTGATCAAGGCACAGAAATACACAAAAGGAGGAGATTTAAGTCACGTCATGTCTCAGAATCACACCCTGACCACTGGGAGTGCCTCCTATCCTGTGTGGTTTTCTGACTGGCAGTTACACGTCTCAGATTTTCTCTCAAGCAGCAAGTGTTTCCAGAATTCATGGGTATCTTGTCTGGCTGGAACTGGATTTTTCATTGCCAAAACCTGTTTCCAGGCAAGACATAATTCAGAAGTGATGCTGGATTAGAAGCAGACCTCTGCCCGACTGTGCATTGGAGAGGTAACAGAGCCCGTGTGATGACCCCAAAGGGAAAGACCCGGCGATGCTCTTTGTGCCTGCCCTCACCCTGTGGATGTGACCAGCCACTGCCCTATCCTACAGCGAATTAAAGCTGCACAGCCCCTTTGTAACAAAGACAAATGTATGCTGTATCTCTCCAACTGAAAAGAGAGTAAGCTGGCAATTTATAATGTCAAATTGCAGCTTCAGCCGAGTTTGGTGGTTCGCAGAGCTTAATCCTCTTTATTTAAAGTTTTATTCAGTGTGGCTGCTTCGTTCCGAGCAAATTTTTCAAATGGCCTTCAGAAGATGTGGAATCATTTTCAGCCTTTGACTGATTTGATCTCTTATCATTTCTGAACTAGGGATTTGGAGATGTAATTATTTTAATGCTTTTTTAATTTTAAAATTAGGCTCGTATTTATTTTATCAATAAAAAGGACTAATGAGTTCCCCAGAGGGAAAGCTGTACAATGAAATAATGGAAACGTATCGTAGGACCGCAGCCTTAGAGCTGGTTTGGGAGGAGCTGTCTTTGAGCCAAATCCAAGTTTGTTGCCGTGTTCATTTTTGGAAGCCTCCCCCATTGATTTTTCATTTGTGTATTCATTAGACTGAAAGCCCATGAAGTGCAGTTGTTAATTACCATCAATGGTCTGTTTTTGAATCCTTTCTTTTTCAGACTAAGCTGATAATTCAGCCAGGCATCTGAATGGCTCAGGCTGGCTGATACTAGCCAGCTGCAGTTCCTTCCACATCTTCTCTTGAAAGCTGTTGTGAAGTGCAGGCACAGGAGATCATCCATGGCTACTCTTGGTGCCAGCTTCCCCACTGCTGTTTTTTATTTTATTTTATTTTATTTTATTTTATTTTATTTTATTTTATTTTATTTTATTTTATTTTATTTTATTTTATTTTATTTTATTTTATTTTATTTTATTTTATTTTATTTTATTTATTTATTTTTTATGAAAGCAGGGATCCCTAGATGTGTCATATAGAAATTAAGAAATCTGAGACAGAATCTCAGAATGGCTTGGGTTGGAAGGGACGTTAAAGCCCACCCAGTCCCAGCCCCCTGCCATGGGCAGGGACACCTCCCACCAGACCGGGTTGCCCAAAGCCCCATCCAGCCTGGCCTTGAACACCTCCAGGGATGGGGCATCCACAGCTTCTCTGGGCAGCCTGTGCCAGGGCCTCACCACCTTCACAGTGAAGAACTTCTTCCAAATATCTAACCTAGACCTACCCTCTTTTAGTTTAAAGCCATTCCCCTTTGTCCTGTCACTACACTCCCTGACAAACTGTCCCTCCCCAGCTTTCCTGTAGCCCCCTTTAGGCACTGGAAGGTCGCTGTAAGGTCTCCCCGGAGCCTTCTCTTCTCCCGGCTGAACAACCCCAACTGCCTCAGCCTGTCTTTGTAGGAGAGGTGCTCCAGCCCTCTGAGCATCCTTGTGGCCCTCCTCTGGACTCACTCCAACAGGTCCATGTCCTTGTGCTGGAGACCCCAAAGCTGAGCACAGCACCCCAGGTGGGATCTCATGAGAGCAGAGGGGCAGAATCACCTCCGTCAGCCTGCTGGCCACACTGCTTTTGATGCAGCCCAGGATACGGTTGACTTTCTGGGCAGCAAGCACACATTGCCAGTTCATGTTTGGTTTTTCATCCACCAATACCCTGAAGTTCTTCTCAGCAGGGCTGTTCTCAGTCCATTCATCACCCAGCCTGTATTTGTGCTTGGGATTGTCCCGACCCAGGTGCAGGACCTCTCGTTTCACCTTGTTGAACTACCTGAAGTTTGCATGGGCCTACCTCTCAAGCCTACGTGAACACGAATGGGTCTCCGTCAGCCCTCACGCAAGGTGTCAGAAGGAGGAGTTGTGAGTGAATGGGATTTAACACAGCGCTGAGCTCAGGCAGCTGGCAGCTGTGGCTGCTCTCTGACACATCCCACAGACAACTGCCCTCCAATTTACATCCAAGTGAAGACCTCAGAAACTTCAGGCTCTCTTCTGGCTCAAGCATGTCCCAAAGGAAGGCTCTGAAGCGTGGAGATGACCCATCTCCATGGCTCACATTGGTGGCAGCCACCTTACGCAGCACTCTGTGAGGTGGCACAACACCTTTGTTCCCTCATCCTGCTCCAGTTCAACTGCTCATGTTCCTTTTTTTGTTTGTTTTGGTTTTGTTTTTAATTTTTTATTTTTAAATTTAATTTAATTTTTGCCCCAAAAGCTCCAGGTGCAACTTCCAGGTTGTAATGGCCCTCCTGCTCCTCATGCCATGATGGCTGCTTTGTTGAGATAGAAGAAATGGTTTTGATGTAATTGCCCATATTGATTATTTTTCGAATGACTACTTGAAAGTTTCACAAAATTAAAATAAAATCAGCTTGCTAATGAAAATCAGAACGATGCAAGAACTGTGACCTTGATGAAGTTTTCCATTTTTAAGTATATCTGGTACAGCGTATTTATGCCTAGTTGCAAAGAGTGCCTAGGGAAGGGTGCTATGAAACCGTCAGGCACCAGCAACCAGATAAACCACCACTGTGATATTTTGTGCCCACAGCATCCAGAAACCATGCAACACCACAAACTTCAAACCACTGTTGTCCCATGGGAGAGAAGTGAAAGGGGATGGCTCTAGGGCCTCTGGTAATGGACTAAAAGTGAATGAGAACATCTCCTTTGCGTTATTTTATCATGCCTTAAATCTGCATGGTGGTCCTCTTTTCCACACAGTGTGACAATTTCGGTGGATTTATGTACTGGCAGCCAGAGCACAGAAGGTACGGAGAAATTCACGGTGCTTCTTTAGTATAAGAGATATCATGCCTGAACATGCCAGCAGTTATTTTCAACATCTCAGCTCTGACACAGCACTCCTTGAAAGGTGAATCCTACAATGGGCTCCCCACCCCAGCTCGCACAGGGGTCCTCGCTGCTCCACAGCTGCATCGGCGCAGCTGCTGCCATCCTGGGTGGAGCAGGGTGAGAAAAAGTAGTTTGGGACGGACAGAGCTGGCTCTGCGTGCTGCAGCAATGCCGTACTCTCTGCCTCTGAGTGGGCAGCAACATCAGTGCACGCTGCAGACAAGTGTGGAAGGCAGCTTAGAGGAGCAGGCTGCTTGCACTGGGGGCAGTGATGGCAGGGTACAGCAGCATGCCTTTTGCCTTGAAGCATTGTCCCGGTTTGTTAATGCATAATTGCAAGTGTTTCCAGCTGCACCCCTGTGTTGGTGGGCATGCTACCATCAGATTTATTTATTTTTTTCTGGATAGAAAGGAAATCTTGCAAAGCCTTGCATTTTGCTGCCATGCACAGGTCGTCACCAAACCATTGCATCATCGTTTATATGCCTAAAATATTTCATCTGTTTCTTGAGTCCTGGCTGGCTCTGCATGCCGGATCACCGAAGATGCACCTGGATCCTTGCGTTCAGAGCAGAGTTAAGTCGCATTCTGTAGCTGAGGTGTTTTAGCTTCTGCGTAGTACTGCTCATGCCTTGCAGTCCTTGTAGTCACCTTGCTGCCGTACTCTACAGATTTTTTCAAGTGCTGCAGTGCTGCTTGTTACTAACTGGAGAACATGGCTGAAAACTGCTTTAAGGAGGGGTTGTTGTAGCTCTGGAGCAGCAGCATCGGGGCCCTGTTTAGATTTTTCCTCTGGTGCCTTGTCTTTGACTGTAGTTATGCAGAGAGGAGCTGTTTACTTATTTTGCATGGCTCCCAAATGTCATTTAAGCTTTATTAACAGGAGGGTTACAACTTCCCAGATTTCTAATTAAGGTCTTCCCTTCAGTCTATTAGCAGTGCTTTTGTGGACATATTCTTTAATTAGTTCTGACTTCCTGACTCCAGTGCAAAGTAGTTTTTAACTACTGTCTGCAATGCCCACGAGTGGTGAGTCAACCTATTAAAAATTAAAAATCAATTTTACCTTCACCCTATAGAAGTTTGCCAAATGAACCAAGCACTATTTCATCTTATTTTCATTATCGCAGCATCTGAGAGTCCGGGTGGTGACAGGAGCTGTACAAGTGGTGACCAAAGGCAGCCACCCCACCACCGAGGGGAGATGGGTGGTAGGAGGAGCTGTGAGATGGGCACCATGCACTTGGTAGGACGGGGCTGCTGAAGGCCCTGGGTTTTGTTCTCTGACACAATATGGGTGCTGTCCTGGGCCCAGCAGCCAGCTTCTCTGTGGGAAAGAGACACTGGAGATGCTGACCCCCAGAAGCATCCTGTTTGTTTACAGCCCTAGGAAAACATGTCTTAGAGGTGTTGGGCAGCAAAACCCTCTAGATAATGTCTCACCTTAAGCTCAGGTCACCTTTAGCAGGTCACCCTTCAGGGAGCTAGACTGGTAGAAAAGTCCCCTTGTGCTGGCTGGGGACTGGGGCAGGGACATGGCTGAGCATGGGCTAGGGTGAGGAGAGAAAGCTGGGGCTGAGGAGCACCACCACCCTCCCTTACAGCAGCCAGTAGTGTTTCATCAGCTGTAATGTTTAATAAGACTACTCCTTTGCATGGTCACCAGAGTGCCCGCAGAGGCTGGAGAGGTGAGGACAACCACCTGCAATGAGGAAGAGGATGGTTTTCCTGGCACATTGATAGAGGTTGACATCTATGCCCTCAGACTAGGAAAATGTTGAGACACAAAACCATGTCTGGGCCCTTCGTTCACGCTGCCATGAGTGGCTCCATGCTGGTTCAGGAATCTGCTCAAAGCCACTTGCAAGATCAAGGCATTTCTTTGTAATCTGTTGGGGCCAAAGATGGTCTTTTATATATATATATAAATATTTTTATAAATATAATAAATAATAAAATATGTTTTATTATATATATATATATATTTATATATATATACATATATATAAAATGCTTCGTGTCCTTGTAGCCACTGCAGGCAGAATAGATGATTGCAGCCCACTGAAATGTTCGTGTGAAAACTTTGTTGATTCAGTCCTGGTATTCACCCTAGTGCTCAGACTTGGTTTTCTGAGTGCATAATTATTAATGTAGTCATTAAGAGCATTTCCTGCTGTGTCAAAGCAAAGGAACAGCTCAGAACTGAGCACAGAACATATCAGAACAGAGAGTCAACCAAACGAATATGAGTTAAAAGTGCAAAAACATCTGTAAAAAACAGGTCAAGAGGAGTCTAATTACAGGGAGCACTTTGAAAGAGATTTATTTTTCGTTTTGGGGTATATAGTTTTAAATAATGATGAAAAAACCTGCAATCTTTATTGATTCTGCGTTATCTAGAAGTAAGGATGAGTTAAGGCTTCATAGTCTGAAATATAAAGATTGTGTTATGCATATCATTTAAAACATACTAGATTTTGTCAGATGCTCGTTAAAAATGATAAGTTATTCACAAATATTGACACCATTTGTCAAGATGTAATACTTTAGATAGTCTGCTGCAAGAAGAACAAGAAAGTATGGTCTCATTTGCTTTCTGGATTGTGGCAATAATCTCCAAGCATTTTTGCTTTCAACAAGTATAATCTGAATGGTAAAAATTGTTCAGTATGAAATTATGAAATGCTGGGAAAGAAGGCTTAATTCCAGGGCCTTTACCGTAATTTTATCTGAATGCTTTCAGCTCCAGGATCAGGGCCAGCAAGTATGGAGGACTTTCAGGGCTCTATGAATGGATTTGAAGAGGGTATAAAGAGGAAGAGTTTAAATGTGTTTGACACTGGAAAATGGCTTGGATGAAAGAGCCTGATGCTGGGGCTGACAAGGAAAGAATCTATGCTGTGAGGATAATAAAACAATGGGACAGGTTACTCTGATAGGTTGAGCAGTCTCCATCCATGATGGAAGAACATCACCCAGCAGCACAATGCAACCCGGACTGATGCCGGCATTGACCTCAGTGTGAGGTAGGATGAGAGACCTGAGCTGCCTTCCCACCTAAACGACTCAGTGTTTCACCATGGATGGGTCCACCACAGCCTACAGTGGACGTGGCCCCATAGCGAACCCCCAATCCCAGCCCCCTCGTGCTGTTAGTTTGGCATTCTCCAAATCCATCCATCTCATAACAAGCTAGAGCTCCCAAGGGCAGAGTATCTCCATCCCTCACCAAGGCAGGGCTCGTGCATGGCCATCCCCACACTCAGTGGCCACCATTATGTTGCTTCATGTGTCAAATAAGCTCAGCACACGTTGAATAATCATGCTGTGAGGAAGGGGAAAACCCACCCACCACCTCGCGGCCCACCAACCGCCCAGCACGGCGCTGCTGATTACTCAAGCAGGAGTCGCCAGGAGGGTTTTATTGCGCCTCCAAAGCTAAAGCCTCATTTCCTCGCGTCTCCAGCAGAGCATCCCACCCGTTCTGCAGATCCTTCGGCGGTATTAGTCATTTGTGGCTATCAGCCATGCTTTCCCAGGCCTCCCCTCGCAGCTGGTAACTGGGGGAAAAAAGCATGCTGTAACAGAAACGGCCTGTGTTTCTAAATCACAAACATCACCGTTGTGTTGTGCTAACAGCCATCATCTTTATTTTTAGGATATTTAATCAATTTGGATGGTTTCAGATATATTTTAGTCAGACCAGCTTGCTCTAACTTACCTCCTAGTTCTGGTTGCCATGGCGTAACAATGATTTCTCTTTTAGCTAAAAATAAACCTTCAGCAACAAATGTATTAGCCATACACATGCACACCCAAAACAAAAACAAAAACAAAACAAAAACAACCCTGAAGCACTTTTCTATGCACCGATTTGTATCCTGCCCAACTGGGGCTCCTTGGGCATCAGCTGTAGAAGGCCCTGGACAGGTGCTCCCCGCCTCCCCTCCCCTACTTATGGACCTTTATATTCTGTCTAATGAAAGAAATGCCTGCAACAGTGCAAATATTTTTTCTACGTGGCGTCAAAACTGAGAGCATCTCCACTAAAACTACTGCAGGTGGTAGCTTATAGGTGCAGCTTGCCACGGGGATGTTCAGCTTGTAAAAACGGCGCTGGCACGTTCAGAGGGGTGTTTTCTTTGGCTTTGGAGTACCGACACCTCTTCTGCTGCTGGCAGTGCTGCCGTGGGCTCTCGGCAGCAGGGAAAGGGCAAGTCTGGCCAGGTTTGTCCTGCCCTGCCCTTCTGCCTCCCCGCCGAAATGAGTTTGCAAGCCGCTGACAGGGCCCTGCCGAGAAGCTCTTGGGCCGCGTCAGCCCAAGCGTGCCCGTACTGTGGCACGGGGGAGAGCGGGCGGCTTGCTCAGCTCCTCTGCCAAAACCCCACAGAAAGGTAACGCGGAAATTTCCGACGCCCAGCCAGGGAAGCAGGACAGAAGCAAGGACACCGTTTCTCCGCACGCCTTTGAGGAAGGTTGGGCTCTCACCCAAGCGGCGCGTGCTTGCTGAGTCCCTGCACTGCCAGTTCTCACGCTCCCGTTTTCAACACGCTGCGAGGCCGAGCCTTTCTGGGATCTTGGCCTGGTTTTGTAAACACTGCCTCACTTAACACAGTTAAACACAGCAGGGGCAGGAGGGACTCCTGCCCCCGAGGGTGACTGCGGCTGAACAACTCCTGTCCGTGCAGCAAGGCCACCTGGGCTTGCATCAGCACCGTACCGCTACCTATATTTATTGGTGTATAAAAGAAAAAAAAATACACATATCTAGTCACATATATACATACATAAAAGTATATATATGAAGTTGCTGTCCTCTTTTGTAGCTGCTTTAACAGCAGAAAGGTTGGTGTCACTGTGCCTGCTCACCCCATGTCCTCAGCTCTCGTGGTGGCAGCCAGCAGGTGGATGCTGATGGTCCCATGGTTAAAGCCCAACAGGTTTGGGGCAAGGAAATCTCTTTCCTCCAAGGCATTTGGGCTGAGGCTAGGTAGCTCAGTGAGTGCTTCCCAGCCTGCAGCTGAGGCATATGCTTGCAGTGTGCTTGTGATGGGTGCCCAGTGCCTCTCTGACAAAACCAGATGGAAAACAGGAGTTTTCTGTCATTACCAGCTCTTTTAGCCCTTGGGGTGCCCTGGGCCTCACCACTGGTGTGAGATGCCTGACCCAGCAGGCTCACCAGCTGAATTCCTTGTTTGACCTGTTGCTAATGGCAGCATTTTAATAAAAAATACCCAAACCCTACCTGTGAGAAGAGTGAAGCGTTGCCAAAATAGAGCTGGACTGAAATCCCACAATCCAGGCCCTCGCTTTCCTACGGTTCTTCCCAGAACATGACCCTTGGGCTTGGAGCTTGTATTTGGGTAAGAACTCAGGCATTTAGGCAGCCACCTCATTCCTGCAGCCTTTGGGCTTCTGCTGCCGCTGGGGAGTGCTCTCATGCAGCACGCGTATACGAGGACAAGGCCGTGCTTTGCTTTAGGTGTGTTGGTCTCTCTGGCATTGTCACTCGCCACACCACGGCTGGGGCAGCATCACCACTGGTGACCTGGAAGGCTGAAGGTCTGGAAATGCTCTCCAGAGGCATACTTACTGGTCCTTTCTCCCCCAGCCCTCAGGCTTCGATGCTTGCCCTGCATCTGAGCAGACCATCCCCTGTCCCCTGTCCTCACTACATGGCAGCCCACCTCGTTACTTGCGGTGATGAGCTTTTTGAATGCTGCCTTTTCTCATGTCTTATCGTCGCAGGTTCAGCAGAAGGAATGGAAGAGCACAGCGGCTGCTTACCACCCGAGTGGTGCTGCCAGGCTCATGGTGGAGCTGAGCAAAGATGCAGGAGGAGATGGAGTAAGCGCTGGGGCTGGGGAGCCTTATGGCACTTCTTGTACCAGCCCCGTGATAATGCCACCACCCTCCCCAGTGAGGTAATGGGATCTCGTGAAGCTTCTTCCTCCTCTGAGCCCTGAACACACAAAAGGATGTCTGTGATGCCCAGATCATTGCAGACTTTTGCTGAGCGTGTGCCAGAGGGGTCCATGGCTGCCTCTTCCCCACATGGCTCCCGCAGTGGGTGGGCATCAGCTCAGCTGCAGGGAAATTTCTGGCAGGGCTGGTTAATCTTGAAATTGCTTTTGGGAAAGACAATGAAAAAATGCAGATCCGTTTTCTGCCCATGCTCAGCAAAACTGTCGTGCTGGGCTTACAGAAATACTCCTCTGCTGCTCTGCTTGGGTTTCTGTTTTCCCTCAGAGCTCACATTTTTTCCTTTCGCTTCACCAGGTCAGCCTGCAGTTTAACACGAGCTTCAAAACCCCCAGTGCGGCATTTAATGGCTTTCCCAGATCATCTTTCCTATCTTTTATTCTGCTCTTCTCTTTGCTCATCATACCCCTGGTCTTTTCCAGAGTAAGTCTCACATCCACCGCAGAAGTCCCTTCCCCGCTGCAGTTGTTTATCCCTGGTTCCTCATCTTGGAGCCAACTGTTTTCAGGATCAGCTTTCAACAGGGGAAATCACCTCCCTTTGCAGTGCCCCAAACCTGAGCTTGTGAAGACAAAAATCCTTTTGTTGATTATCAGCACTGTCATTGTTTGGGCTTTGTTTTTAGTGTTTCTTTCTACCTTTCTGCACAAAGAGAGGCTAAACCCGCTCTGATGTGCTGCCTGCCACTACTGTCGACCGCTGGCACAGTCATGAGTTTCACTGCAGCCAGAGATTTCTCTGCATTCAGCTAAACGCGAGTGCATGTATTTGCAGGCTTGAGAACAGGAAAAAAAAAAAAAGAAAAAAAAAAGACAATATCTCGTGATAACTTACAGATATAGATTTACACACCACTAACACAATCCCTGTGGAGGGTGAAACAAATTTCCATGGGTCTGGAATGAGGTCATGCAAGCTAAAAGAGCCCTGTACTTCCCCACTCTGAGCTGCCCATCAGTTTCTGCTGCCACCTGACCAGTGGACCTAAAACAGCAGGAGTGCCCCAAAATGTGGCACACTCATGGACAAAAGATCCCTCAAAGCTGTTTTGTGAGCCTCCTGCTTGGTGAGCATTTATTCAACCTCTGTTGCCTTCTAAGCTTTACAGTTTTACCATAGAAGAAATATTCTTCAGGGGAAAAAGAATGAAACAAAAGTAGTTTGGAAATACAAATATTCAGTGCCTTCCTCTAGCACTGAGAAACAGAAATAAAAGGACACAGAAAAGAAACCGAGCTCTCAGGTAAATACAAAGAAAAGAAGGTGTTAGGAAGCAAGAAAATTATTTATTTGAGTTTATTTAAACAAACAAACAAAAATCATCCTGATCACTTCTTCAGTAAGCATGGCAGTGTGTGAAAAGAAGCCATACACTGGTGCATGCTTGGAGATCCCTCTTTGCCAGCAGTAGCCATGTTAAAAGGATATTATATCAGGTCAGAAAGACAGCAAACGCGTGTAAGAGTCTCACATCGGCCTCGGCAGGGCAAATTCTCAGGATTTTAATGACTTCCTCCTTCCATGAGCCACTCGTGTAGTCACAAAATTGTGCTCCTGCTCCTCATCCATCACCCAAGAAATGCTCGGCCCCCGGCGTGCTCCCAGGATGACCCTGCCCCCTTGGTCAGCACGGGGCTGGTTCAGTGCCCAGGCGGCTGCTTGGACAAGCTGGGCATCACCCAGAGGCTGCCGGGTGAGGACCGAACCTCTGTGTGAAATACCTTACTTCGTTGTTTTTCCAGTGGCCTAAATACTCACAGTTTTATCTGGTTGCTGGTATTGTTCTTTTTCCTTTGGTTTCACTCAAAGGCCCGTATTTCTGTTAAAGGCTGTCAGGGAGATGCTTTCTTTAGCCTAGCACTGTCCTTTGTAAAATCATATCCAGAACAGGTATCTAATGAGGTCAGGCAGAATACAAGTGTATTCGTGTGCTTGGATGTCTGTGACTCACCCTGACCATTAGTGAGACGGTGCTTGCTCAGGGTGTGACTGCGCTTAAAACTACAGGTAGCAAGCATTGAATGTGTGTGTGTATATATATATATATATATGTAAATATAAGTAAGCATGTTTATATGTATGCATGTGTGTATATATATATATACATGTATAAAATGCATAAATACCTATTTACATAAACCAAATATATATGAGACGGGGGTTTGGTAGCACCACAGGCAAAGGGATTACAGCTCAGCTGCAAAAGCACACCTTGCTGTCTGCTGGTACTGCGAGTAGGTTGGCTATCAGTTGGACAGTTTTGTGCATGCACATAGCTGCCAAATTAAGAAAGCTGCTGTTTCCCCTGCGTAAAAGTTTAAGTAAAAAACACAGAATGAGGGGTGCTCTGATGACCTTCATCAGATACCATTGAACAGCATCTGTCTGGTGGCACTTGCACAGGATACCTGGTACCCAGGGTGCCTGAGTCTGCCATACCCCATCTTCTGCACCAGCAAATGCTATTTCTGAAAGACTGATGAGCTCCTGGGAGACCTCAGCTCCGCCCGGTCATCTCCCTTTGTGCCTTAGAGGTGGCAGAAGGGAAGAAGGCAGCTCTCCGGCAAAGACCAGGGCCATAGTCTCCATTGGTGTGGTGGGATGTCAACACTGGAGACCTCAGCCAATTTGAGAATCTCAGATGGCATTAATGCATCCAGAAGGTTAGGGAGGGCTCCTGGCCAAGACTGATGCCCCCACATCCTGTTATCAGGAGGTGGCAGCAGTCACGGGTTTTCAATTTGTCTTTTTCCACCTGGTACAGTGCCAGAGTCTGGTGCAGGGCAGAGCAGCCCTATATGACCCAGCACGCTCACAGGGGAGAGAAGTCTCCAAACTTCTTTGGGGGAATTCCAAATTTCCAGCTTGTGACAGATTCCAAGATTTTTGACATTGTTCTCATTCCAAATTGAAGCGAGTTTGAAATTTCCCCAGAGATCACATAACTGGTGGAAAAAGAATCTCTTTGGGGTCAGAAAAAGAAATCATTTCAGTTTAGAGCTGGGAACTTTTCCATCAGAAAAAGATTTTGGATCATAATTTTTGGAAATATATGTCAGAAAATGTCTGTTTCTCTACACATCCCCATAGTAAAAGAAAATTTATAAGGAGGTAACATTACAAGCTGCTCAAAATGTTTATTTTTAATTTTTTTTACAACCCCCCCCCAAATTAAAACCAAAATCAGCATGTTCTAAGAGCACAGCATTTGCAGCTTGTAAGGTAATCAAAATATTCTTATAACACAGACACCTTGATGAGCATCATCCTAGCTTCAGTGAGCAGTTCTGGTGAGTGCACACACTCTCTTGAGCTCTTTGAGCTGGGTGCAACAAGGGCTCTGCTGTTAAAAAAAAGTAGTAAAAGCACAAAAAGTATTGAAGAACAAGGGCAGAGATTCTGAAAAATGCAGCATCTGGAGTGAGGAAAGGAAGTGAGGGGATATGGGAAAGCAATCCCACAGAGAGCCTTCTTCCAGCTGTCCAGGTCTACATGAGGAACTATTGTGTGTGTTTACAGAGATTGGGGTGGAGATGGAGATGTCTGTAATTTTTTTTCTCTTCTGAGATCATGGATCAGTCCAGAAAAAAAAAGTGGGTTTGCAGAAACAGCCACAGAAATACTTTCTAATATTTTTTACCTCTTTTTCCTTGATCTTGCTCTAATTCATCTTTATTAGTAGAAGAAATGCAAGGCTAAAGCCTTAATTCTCTGCATACCTATTGGCTTCAGTAATGCTGTCCATAGAGGAATTATGGACGGGCTAGGAGGGAGCTACAGAGCTCAGAAATAATTGAGTGATGTAGCAGCAGAAGATCTCACAGTTCATTTTGGCTTGCACGTTGCTAAAAGAGGGCCAAAGTGTTTTGGCAGTAACGTGCAATGAGGTGTGGGACAGTCAGGAGGATCAGGGCTGTGGAAACGCTGTGACATACCGACAGTCTCTGTGCATCCACTCCAGGCTGTCACTACCATCTTCGGTCAAGGTTTTCCTGCGAGGACTTATAAGATATGGAAAATCTTTTGTTCAGATTGAGACTGCCTTGGGCAATGACCAAAACACCCCCCAAAATGTCACTGTGCGGCAGGGACAGTACAAGAGGACGTTACTTCACCTCCTCTCCTTCTCCTGTCACCCCGCCTGCCACCTCCCAGCACCGATGTCTGTGTGGCCCTGCCGTGCCATTGCTCTCACAGGAGACCAGACATGGGGACCATTTCTAAAGGTACAATAGTTGGGTGAAGCAAAAAAAAAATAACTTTCCGTAAATGTTCTCTGTTTATAGCTTCCAAAAAAGCAAGAGAAGAGAAATCACTCTTTGTAAGCTACAGTAAAAGGAAGGTACAATTGCAAATATTTATGCTAGTCTTGCATTAGAAATCTGTATTTTTTTGGCAAACACCAATACTGTGCATGTCAACAAAGCCATTCAAAATTTACTGAGCACCAAAAATAAAAATGGTCCCTGATGGTAGAGCAGGGCTCAGCCCTTCCTCCATAAACTTGAGGCCATACAGTTGCCTGCTTGTTGTGAATACAAGCCCTTGATTCAAGTACCTTTGCTCTTTAAAAAAATAAATAAATTACTTTTGAGATGGGCTTATTTAAAAAAGCTTGCAACAGTGCCTTCATGCTCACCCACTAAGCCCCAAATACCCATGAGTTTTCTGACCAAATTGCTTCAATTTTTTTTTTCTTTTTTTTTGGATGCTAGTTTTCTCCAGGCCTGGATTTACTGGAGGGAGGGAGCTGCTCATCTGCAGAAGGTGACGTGCTTGGACCACATCAGAAGTGGTTGAAGTAGCCTTGTCTTGCTTCTCAGGTGCCGGTCAGCAGGCTGTAGGAGTTGAGGGAGAGGCAACAGGCTTGCTCCCACATTTACAGCCAGTAACCCGTAGTTATCCCACGGGCCTACGGGCACCAACCGCTGGAGCCAGGAAGGCTGCCCTCTGGCCATCCCTCGGCTGGCTCATGCTGCATTTCAGTCCCGCTTTCTTCCATGTCTTCAGCTATTTGGTTCACTCAAAATTTGTTTTACGGGGTTGTAAACCTCTTAGGTTGGATTAATGAGTGTGTAGACAGCTTGGGTCACTCTCCCTCTCCCATTTCTTACAATTGCTGGGTTCCCATCGTACGGTATCTATCTCCGATTTGACAGATCAGAACTCCTTACTGTCAGGCTGGCAATTTCATGGGCCAGTTCCCTCAGCATTGGGGATGGAGATTATCTGGTCTTTTTAGCTGGAATATATTAAACTCTGAGTTTAGCTTCAGTCTGCAGCAGGGTAATTTCCATTTCTCTAAACATTTCCATTAGTCATCCTGGCTCTGACCCTGCAGTCTAGATAATTATTCTTATTGAATTGCAGAGGCAAGCTAGTCTCTTATTTTTTGAGACCTAAATAAATTGTTACTCCTTTTAACCTGAGCAGGAAGCTGAATGTCAGGATCTCACAGATAATTTCATTTAGGAGGGGAAATCAACGGGAGAAATTGAGTGGCTTTGATGCAGTTTTGTTTGACTGCTTGAAGGGATTTAGTAAGTCCAGGACGAAAGGCTCTGCTGGGTTCCTGGCCAGGGGCTGCTGCCACTGCGGCCACCCCACCCCAGCAGCAGCCAAGTGCCATGCCTCCAGCCCAAGCACTGAAGCTCCTGCACAACTTCTTTTTCATCTTTGAGAAAACGAGCTTATGATGGTTGGACCAGATGATCTTGGAGGTCTTTTCCGACCTTAATGATTCTATGAACTTCTTTCAAGTCCCTTAAATGAAAGGATAAGCTGCTGGTTTCAACCTCGGCTCAGCGATCCTATAACCTTAGCTTTCCTGTGATCCCACCCTTGCTGCAAATGCCTCCCACTTCTTGCCCTGGTTGTATGTGGCATATGTGACACCTTCCCTGGCCACCACGTGCTGTTCCTCAACCTCTCCTGGCTGCCAGAGCCAAGCCATCCTCCTTAGCCTCTCTCTGCCAGCTGAGCACTCTTCTTCACCGTGCTGTCCCCCTGGTCCAGGGCCACCAGGAGAACGTACAGACACCTGCATCAGTCCTTTGACTTGAACCCAATCAGCTCATGTCCACTCGGTGCAAGGTCATCTTCTATTAGGAACTTTTCTATAACCTGCAGTATATCTAACTACAACTAACCAGCAATTTATCTGTCTTTAAAATAGCTGAAAGTAATGTCACCCTTGCTTGGCTCAAATACACGTGAGCTATTGCGTCTGAGAAAACTTGGTGCTGCTTATTATCGGTAGGGCTATTTTCCAGTTACTGACTGTGTACTCCAGCTCTCTGTGAGGATGTGACTCCCAAAATCATCTCTTCCTGATGAAACCACAGAGCTCTCTCCCACTTCTAACTAAATCCAGCACTAGGAGTGTGCAGCAGCGCCTTTTTCACAGTCCCTGTTTCCTTAATCTCTTGCAGAACTAGCAGGTAGTAACACACTCCTCTTTCTACTTTGGTTTCTCTGTTTTCTTTACTGTTCACAGATCGGTCACTTGTTCTTTCTATCTATCCATCTAGCATCCTCTATCTACCTGATTTATTTTTTATTTTATTTTATTTTTTTTTTTGAAACCCTTTGCTCCTGGAAGGAGTCCTGCTCCTGGAAGTGCCTACTCTTGCAGCAAGACTCTGGCGATGTTCAGCTCATGTCCTGCTACCAGGAGGGCTAATACACGTGTTCTCGTTTTCCTGGCTCCCTGGGGAAGTGCAACCACTCCTTTCCAACATTATTATCAATAACTTATAAGGAAATGCTGATTATCTGGTGCGAGCTAATCAAGCTGAATAGTAGATTAACTATGTTAATTCACTTTCATTTAGATTTTATTGGAATTCAATCCTGCTTAAGCACTTAGCTGCTGAACTTGAATATTGCCTACTTCAACCTGTGAGCAAACTGCTGTTTATGATCCACTGGTGTCCCTGGCTTTTCAGGTTCAAGGCCATGGAGGCAGGTGAATCCAAGGAGAGGTGAGTAAGAGCAAAACTGGTGTGGCGATGTGAAAACAACCCTTCAGGACAAAAGGCTTCCGCAGACACCGATGATTTTGTTCTTAAATCCCTGGGGATGTTGCATTGGAATAGGGCAAGCGTGCTCATGTGATCCTTAGCAAGGCTGCCTGTGTGGTTTCCTGCCAAGGGGCAAAAAGGGGTGTCTGGGCTGGGATTCACCCTCGGGGGTGGTCACCTAAATGCACATCTAAATGCAGGCAGCAATGGCTGAGCCAGGTATCTACACCCTCACTGGGGTTAATGGAGCCTGGAGAATGATTCAGATGACCAAACCTGAGTGTCCACTGGGAGGTGAAAGGAATGAATTCAGGAGGCCACCATCTGGAGCTGAATCCTTCCTCTGACGGCTGATAAAACCTTCACCACCTCCAAGGGTGTTCCAAATGACGATGCCTGTAAACCCAGACATGTTGTACATAGAGGCTTTTTCCAGCCAAAAGCTCATGGTTACCCCCCAACACACATACACACTTATCCCATCCTTCCTCGGGCTGGGGCAGCTACCACTGCTGGGTCCTGCTCCCCACCCCGTGCCTCTCCCTGTGGAGATGGAGGACGAGCAGGGCAGGTCGGCACAACAGCTTCAGCTGCAGCTACAGTGGCCGGGAAGTTATGTGGTGTTTCCTTTCTTTTCATCGTGCAGCTCAGCGTCTGGGGAGAGAGCCTGTGTTGGGTGGGGAGAGCATCTGTGTACGTGTGTGGTCCTGTCCCTACCTCTGTCTGCCAGGGCAGAGCAGCTTCGTGCTGCTTCCCTGTTTGACCGGGGGCCAGCTAAGCCACCAGGGAGGTGCGTTTTCCTTGCCATTACTGCCACATCTGATCGCTGCCTGAAAACCAGCTCTCCGCACCTCCCCTCTGAGTGCAGGTAGGTTTTGTTTGCTGAGGCGGCGGGCTGCAGAGCCTGCCTTTCTGCACTGCAGTGCCAGCAGGCACGTCTCACAGGGACATTTATCCCTGATTCTGACTTTCAGACTTCTATTTGCTTCGAGATATGAACAGAGAGACTTTTATTTCCACGACTTAACCTGTTTAACCTTGTTTGTCTTCTAACAAATCCCATTTAAGTGCTGTTCTTTTTATTTCAGTGGCTGGTGCGGAGGAAAAAGTTCGTCGGGAGAGAACTCCCTCTGCTTGTGCCAGAACTCACTGGAGGAAAACAAGCCTGGGGTTTGGGTTCCATTTCTTTTCATTACAGAGAGGCCGAAGCAGTCTCAGGGCTCTTCATTTCCCTCATGAAGCCTGCAGGTGATGCCCTGTGGATAGGAGCCATCCACCTTGCAGCCATGCAGTGGCAGCACGGGGAAGGACGGTGGCAGGGAGCAGGCTGACATCTCCAAGCACCTTGACCCATCTCTGCCCTGCCCCACGGCCACGCTGGGGTAAGGATGGCTGGGGACAGCCCATGTGCTGGGGCCACATGTGGCACATCTTCACAGGGCACGTCCATCCCCAGGGAAAGCTGGGACACCAAGCATTTTAGGAAGGTACCCAGCTCTGTGCTGAGCACCTGCGGCAAAGGGTTTTGGGGGCAGGATGCTCCTCAGCATGCACATCGCACTCCTGCAAGGCAAGAAAAGGGGGAGGGAGCAGAGGCAGGGGAGAAAGGAGCCAGCTGCCTCGTGTATGAAAAGGTTTGCCAAGCTCCCATGGTTGGATTTAATAGCTGGGTGCTCCGCGCCCTGGAGAACAATGTAATTTATGTCATTCCCGCTAACGGGCTGGTTTGATGGTGAGGGCTTCACTTGCGTTGCCTAAAATGTTAACAAAGGGGAAAGTGAAAACAAACATGAACGCTGTAATAAAAATTATGAGGATTTTGGGGAGACTGCCAGGCACATTTTTCTAATAGTACAAAGTGGAAAGCGGCTCGTTTTGTCTATTCTAACTCAAAGACGTGAAGCTGGAGTTAGAAATAGAAGGAAATAATTAGGCTTTGCTTTAACTTCACAAGTTGCTGGAACATAAGTCAAGTCACCCCGTTGTGCCTGAACAGCGGAAGAGATGGTGCATTTTTTTCATTCAAAATTAATTTCCTGTTCTTGAAAAACAACTTCTTAAGCATCTTTTTAAAGTGCTTTGGGGATGGGAACGGGCGGGGGCAGAACGGATCCAAGGGGTCCTGTTCTTCCTACCACGTCTCGACAACCACAGATGTATTCTGCAGAGGGCTGTGCCTTCCAGGGCTGCTGCATCCCCATGCCGTTTCGTGATGGGCTGAAGTGGAGCTGAGGGAGATGGACACCAGCAAAGCCCTGCTCCCTCACCTGGCCACAGACGGCAGCCCCGGGGGAGATGTGAGATGCTCGGCATCCCACCGCCTCCCAGCCAGACCCAGGTTTGGTTGCTGGTGACGGTGACTCTTGCCACAGGGCAGCTCTCAAGCCGTTCAGATCATCTGCTCCTGCGCTTTGAGGGACAGCTGCTCAAGCAAAGAGTAACAACCTGGAGAAATTATTTGCCTGTAAGCACAGCATCACAATGTGAGGCCCAAATGAGCCTCTTTTTTTGGCAGTGTTGCCTTTTGCATATGGCATACATTAGGCTAACTCCCAGCCAGGCACAGCATCTCTTTACCAAGAAGCCACTTTTAAAATTTAGATGGTTTTTGTGGCTCTTGTCAGAGACCAGTTTATGGGATGGGCTAGCAGTGAGCTTTTCAGTTTCATGTGTGCAAATACCTGAATACTTTTAGCTGAGCTTTAAAAATACCACCTGAGCATCACCAGTGGTGCAAGGACAAGCATGGGGCACACAGCAGCATGCAGCCAGCGCTGTGCCAACCTGCTCACAAGAAACATCCCTTGTGGTCAGTGGAACCACATTCTGTCCTCTGGCTGTCTCCTCGGTGGAGATTTCCAAGGAGGAGGTGGCTTCAGAGCTGGGGACAGCTCAGGTTGGGCGCTGCACGGAGGTCTCTGACTCAGACACGCCGGTTGCCAGAAACCCACTGGCTGGCAGGGTGTTTTGGTCATTGATAACCGCAGCACTAAATGCAAAGCAGTGGATGTGTTTCCAGCATGAGATGCAGCCCTTGGCTTTTCCTTAAAGGATCCAGCCCTGCACTTGGTGGTGCTTCTGGGAGGGTCACAGCCATCCTTCAGGGACCTTTGTCACATTTGTACTGCAGCTGCACTGTCGTTCCCCCTCCACCTTTCTCAGCTGGACTATACTCTGATGCTCTGAGCTAAGTATTTTACCAAATATGTATAATCTCACTGTCTAACCTCACTATTTCAGTGTTATTGTTTACTTGACTGTGGTTATCAAGTGGAATATATCCCACCGCCTCGCATCTCTGCTGTCTCCACTTGTTTTCCCTGTTGATGTTGGAACGGGATGGTGAACGGGCTCTGCTGGACCTGCACGACTCGCTGACTGCTACACCTCCCCCTGTCAGCCCCTTGTATCGGTCTCATCTCTAACTCAAACAATTCTCATTTTTCCACTGCTGACAGCAGAAGTTTTGCCTGTCATTGATCCTTATCAGTCCTGTCTCTGACTCGCTTTGCGGTTCCCGATGGATGCTGTGAAATTGTATGCTAATGCCTCTGCATAGGATCTCAAGTAGGGGACAACTTATTCATAAAGGAGCTCTGTAGTTTGTTGATTTTCAGATTTGCTGTCTTTTTGGAGGCTAGGTTACCAAACACAATCGGCTGGATCCAAACAACTTGAATTAGTGTAGGACATACCGTCCGCATACAATGAATACTTTCAAGTCATCCCTTCCCCTGCACGTTTTGAGAAGGATCTCCACCTGCCATCGCGCTGTTTGTCTGGTTTTCCCAGCTGGCAGCAAAGCCGCCGGTGTTCATGAAGTTAACTGTATATTTTGCCTCCAGCCAGCCCTGCCCCGGTGCTGCTCTGCTCCAGGTCATTAACAGCTCTGTTAATCACTGCTGCCAGCCCAGTAGCAGAGCCTACCCAACTCCTCACCTCTAGCTGCATTAAAATGAATCACTCCTCCCTCCCTCCCCACCCCCTTTCATCTCCTGCCTGTTTTAGTTGATAATCAGAAACATCTTTTGCCTGCTCTTGCAATTTCAGCGCCTTGAGTACCTTCACGGAGCGAGCAGGGCTGACAGATCCGACAGTGCCAGCCAGCTCCTCCGTCTGCTGGGTTTTGCTGACTAAGTCCCGGTGCCGCCAGCGCCGAGGAGGGCACGCAGCCCAGCTCCAGGCAGGGCAGGGAGCGGTGGGAAGATAAACTCCTCAGCAGCTGTCTGCGGAGCGAGTAGCGTAGCATTTAATCCAGGCACGGGAACGTATTCCCCATTCAGCACTGGCGGTGATATTTCCTATGCTTACAGCCAGGCAAATAATCCGACGGCCGTCCTCGAAGGCTTGGTGACTGCTTTATCTATGTTCATGAACGTCAAGGGTAGCTCTGGGCAGCATCCCATCCCACCACCCTGTGTGACGTCCAGTCCCATCCCAGGAAGGCATACGGCACCTTCGCTGCCCAGCAAGCCAACCAGCAGGAGAGCTCACAAACGGGAGACTCTTAGATGCGTGCAGAGTACGCGCTGGAAGTGAATTTCGAATTCATGTCAAGCACTGGCACGAGGAAGTCTCTTCTAAAAAGCTGTGCTCAATCAGGGAACAGATACACCTCGTGACCTTGCATCCAATCAGCACTGCCTGGGTGACACGAATCTCAATTAGTCACAGCGAAGCTCGCAGCAAACATTAGACGAGCCTTTGCTAAGCTGGAAGGCTTTCCCTCAAAACCTGTGGCGTGGAGGAACGGGTGAGCACGTTGTCACTAGGAATTATTGCCTGCCTAAAGGGGCAAGAAAGACAGAGTCTGTAAGGGCTTCCCAGAGAGTGGATTTTAACTTGAAAATATTAGAAGAGTGCAATGAAACATGAAGCCCAGCTCCTGACATCCACTGAAGGACGACCCCATCAGTAGGGAGGTCAGATGGGGAGGCCATGTTCTGCTGGTGGCCTCAGAGGGACATGCAACTCATCACCCGCCTGAAAAGCACCTCGCTTCTCTTCACTGAGGAAGAAGAACTTCTTTTCAAAGAAGAACTTCGTTGCAAAGTCATGTGCTTTGCAAAGTGAGCGTGCCACTTGCTCAGGCTGCTGTGACCAGAGCCTTCCTGGTGGCAGCCTTCATCTACCCTGTCACGGGCCAAACTGGAGGTGGCAGGCGAGGCCTCATCACCAGGTAGCACCTCTGTGCGTGTCCCACAAGATGTGCTGCAGGACAGTATTGCTGCTTCCCACTTTGTGGGTTTTCCCTAATGTGCTGTTTGCAAAAGTGTGGGAAAAAGCTGCTGGAAGGGCATTATCACAGACGAGGATTCCTCTCAGCCCCTGGGGCTTCCCTAGAGAGATGTCTTGAGGGATCTGTGATAAACACAGACTTTCTCTTTCCTCATGACCAAGGCCTTTAAATGACCTGCTGCTGCTGAGAGCAAGAGAGGACGTTTTTCAGTGTGTCTGGTTCTCCATTTCTTTAAATGGCCTCCCGAGTCTCACTTCACCCAAAATCAATGCCGTGGACCCAGCAACATCCAGGATGCAGGTGCGGCCAAAGCCAAGGCGCCCATGGCTCTGCAGTGGTGCTCATTGGTCATGGCCAAGTGCTAACAATTAATTAAATTAATCAATATTATTAATTAAATAAATTAACCTAGAGGGAAAGCACCAGTTAAAGCCTAGCTGGGATCCCACCTGATAGGACCCATAGCGGTGGGCTGCAGCACTGACCAGCAGTGGTTGCCCTCAGTCTGAGCCTCCTCTTCCTCCTTGTCCAACTCAAAAGCAGGTGGGCGTAGAGCAAGATGGATTTTTTTTTTCTAATTTCTTTTTCTTGGAGGCTATTTCAGGCAAACTGATTATACCAGGAGATGTCAGCTGGCCTCAGCCTGGAATATTTTTTTTTTGGAGAAATTGTTTTTAGCACCTCTACAAAGTGTTTGCCTTATGGTACGTGCCGGGGGAAAGTGCCTGCTTGAATCACTTCAGCAGGACCTTCAGAGAAGCTCTCAGAATTGACAGTTCTAGTGGTGAAGACAGCATCTCAGGTATCACTCTCTCTCTCCTCTTTAGGAAAGAAAAAATATTTAGAGTTTTTTTTTTTTCCCCTTTTCCCTTTCTCTGGATTGCCATTGTTTCTGTAGGAAGCTCACACACTGACTTCGCTCCTGTAGCATTTTTTCTATTGCTCGCTTTCCAGCGACAAACTTCTCTACCAGTAAAAGCAGTTAGTATTATAACGAACTTCTATCCATGTTTCTCCTGTGTTTCCCCTAGGGGGGAGGGGGGGAAGCTTGTGTCTGTCTGTGGAGTCACTCTCTCCTCAGCCCATTTGGGATATCCCGTGCATTTGTAAACCAGACTGCATTGTATCTGTAGTCTGAATAATTGGCTGTAGGAAGATATACATCCCTGGGTAAGGACTGAGGAGGCTCCCAAGGGGCTTGCTATTCATCACCACGCTGCCAAACCCACCAGCTAGTTAGCTTTTACATATCAGGTTTACAGTGCATCGCTCCATTTATTTTTTTATTTTTATTTTATTTTTCCCCCATTGCTGAAGCATTTGGTATGTAGGACCAAATGTATAAAAGGAATGTGTCCCCTCATTGCTTCCTCTTTTCCAATTCACCAGGGCAGAATACAAAAACCAAGAGAAAGCATTTTATATTCCCCCATCTATTACAGTTGCAAGCAAAAATGTGCTGTTGCACACAAACGCACCCTCCTCAGTTTATAACAGCTCTTCTTAAATAATCCTAGCCAGTTTATTAAGCCTGACCTTCTCTTTTCCTGGAATCATAAGGCTTGGCCCTTTTCAGGCCGTCCCTTTCCAGGAGATTCCCCATTTGAGCACTCAAAATGCTTTGTGTCTCTCCTCACGCACAGCGCTAAAAGGACTGGAATACAATTGCTGTTTACCCAGCCTATTTTTGCAAGTACAAGGCCTACAAAGCTACTTCTTACTTCACTGGGATTTTAAAGCAAGGGAAGAAGTGAGATTGAAGCTGCAAGTTTTTGTAACAAACAAAAATAATGCAAACTTCATTTCCTGCCTTGCTGCCTTATGCTTTCCATGTGCTACTACCCTCAGAAGCAGGGTGGTTCAGTGCTTTTCCAAGTCCCTTTGTTTTCAGAGTCTAATTTTTATTGTCACTTACTGTTACCACAGCTGTACTCATCACAGGAGGTAACCTGACTTGGAAATGTGAGGCTGGGGATCCGCTGGGCCACGGAGTGCTCCTTTGGGTGAGTCTCTCTGAGACCTCCCATGGGCATGAAATGAGGGTGTAATGCACCCATTTTACTCAAGAGTTTAATGATCATTGCCCGAGAGCATGATATCAACACAGACTAGAATATCAGTAAAGAGAAGCCAAAAAATCATAGGTTTTTAGGTAAATTTCCCTTCAAGAGATTGTTGGGCCATTAAAACAAAAGGATGGTGATAAAGTGTGTGTGTGTGTCCAGATAAATTACTGACGGATCAAAGTATCAGCAGATAAAAGGCTTCTTATTCCCAGACTTTAGCACAGTATGCATGCAGAGGTGTCTCCCTGCTGTAACAGGAAAAAGAAGCTTGAAAGGACAAGCCACCTGAGATACCTTGACCTCGGGGCCCTGAATTTGACTAACCTTTGAGACTCTCAGCCAACTGCTCATTTTTTCCAAAGACCTTTTACAATAGCAGCACACAAGAAAGAAGTTGGAAAAAATCAGTCTTCTTGGCTGGAAACTAACCTTGCTTTAACTGACGATCAACTACTACCTTCTTAAAAACATACATTACCAAGGTTATTTTTACTTTTTGACAGGCTTTCAAGATAGGCCTTCAAAAGCCTGCTTTTACCATCAGCGGCTTGCTGGTCCCGGCAAGAGCACGTTAAACTGTGCTGCACTGCAATCACCAGGCGGGGAGCCATGCCAAGTTTTGCTCGATTTTTAATTTGGCTCTTCTGTAGGAGTCTCAGAAAGCCCTCTGGTCTTCATGGCCCTCCAGTTAACTGCAGGAAAAACTCCTGCTTTGCACTCAAAGCTAGTTACTGTGGTCAGTACCAGAACAGCCGACACTGAGCAATCTGCAAGTGATGCCAGTAAGTCGTGCACATTGAGGGAAATACCCCCATCCTTTGAAGAGCCTGAGATACACTGGTGTAGAGAGACATTGAGAAGGAGGGAAAACATCCTATGCGCTACCCTGATGCAAGGTTTGCTGTCATCTCCTGTGCCTTCAGTGACTTGCGGGTAGGCAAGTCCTAAAAACCTCCAGGCAGAGAACTGACTTCTGCATTTTGTTTGATGCCTGAAGGACAAAGGATTCTTCAGATCTGTCTTGGATGTACAGCAGACATGCTGAGGACCAGGGTCTAAGCATGGCCAGGCAGCGTGGCCCGCAGCTTGAATTTTGGCAGCAGCGCATGGACTTTGTCAGGGTGGAGCACAGGAAGAGCACACCCTTGAGAAAGCCAGCCATGAACGGTGGTGAAGGGTCTAGAAGGCAAGACTGAGTGACTGAGGTCCCTTGGTTTGTCCAGCCCAGAGCAGAGCAGGCCGAGGGGAGGCCTCATGGCGGCCTGCAGCTCCCTCACGAGGGGAGCGGAGGGGCAGGCGCTGAGCTCTGCTCTCTGGGGACAGCGACAGGACCCGAGGGAACGGCATGGAGCTGGGACAGGGGAGGGTCAGGCTGGGGGTTAGGGAAAGGTTCTGCACCCAGAGGGTGGTCAAGCACTGGGACAGGCTCCCCAGGGCAGCAGGCACAGCACCGAGCCTGTCGGAGGTCAAGAAGCATTTGGACAACGCTCTCAGACACGTGGTCTGATTTTTGGGTAGTCCTGTGTGGAGCCAGGAGCTGGACTGCATGATCCTTGAAGATCCCTTCCAACTCAGGATATTCTCCAATTCTATGAAATACTCCCACAGTGCAATGTCACTTGCACTTCACAGTGCTAGAGGCCAACAGAAGCAGGACACTGCAGTCTGGGTCATCAAGGCACTTTGCTTTTGGTGCAACTCAGCAGAATTACTGCATTAAGCATCCTAACATCCAACAGCATGGATTCTGTATTATCCCACAGATACACCTTTGGCACCATGTTTACCTCAGCCACTGCATGATTGCTTCATCAGTCACATAATGGACAGAGCTGTTAGGGAGTCTGTCCACACAAAGCCAGGGCAATGGGATGTCTGCTCTAAGGGGATTAGAGGGGGATCTCTGCTTAATTAGTCTAAGAGGACTGATCTCAGACATTTCTTATACAGAGTAAAAGGAGCGACCTGGTGATCTTTGGATCAGTCAATTACTGCACATACCACAAGGCGTGATACAGACAGCTCTGGCTAAGACTTCCCATCCAGAAGAAATGTGGTAGCCTGAAAGTAGTTTGGGCCCCTAGTGACATGTGGCTGGTCAGGAGTGATTATTCAGCATACACTGTTTTGCAGTTTGTGATGGACACCTTGCACCTAGCCCTCCTCTGTGATGGACAGCACCTGAAGGATGAAGAGCACCTGAAGATTTTTTGTAAGGAAGATACAGATTTAAGTGATTACACAGTCAATTAAAAGAGCTGTGTATTTCTAAACTTACTAAGCCCCAGCTGTGGTCTGCAGCAAAGCTTTGCTAAAGACTGTGAATCTAGCAGCTGCTGCAATGCTAATCCAGCTTTCTTGGTGCTCACAGCACCACTGTTGGAGGGTGCCACTCATCACCCGGCACAATTCCTGTTTGGTAGACATTGGTCATTAATGTGTTTCTTTGCAGGGAGACTTGCGTGTGGAGGAGAAAACAGTTTTATTACCACCCTTAAGCCCACTGAAAACCTGCTTTCATAATCTTTCTATACTTGATCAGAGATCTTTATGGATAATTTTGATATTGCCATCTGAAGTCAGTGAGCAGTCAGAAACCCTTGTTTTTTTTTTTTTTTTCCCCTGTAAGCCTTCCCCTTTCCTTCCTTTTTATTTGCATTTGTAGGTGACAAATAGTAGCTGAGACTTTATTTGTTGCAAACACCAGGATGAGGAAATGGGAATGGGCTTTATTTTCTGTCTGGTTTGTTATTTATTTATTTATTTATTGTGGTAGTGGTATTTTTTAAACTTTAGACCAACATGCCAAAACTGAGGGGAAAAAATGGAAAATTTTAACAGGAGACAGCATTACAAACTTTTTCAGAAAAGGGGTCTTCAGTTCTTGGAAAACATTGCCATTTACAAGTAAGCAAGCTAGATGTATAGTTTCAGTGATCTGTAGGCTCTCTGTTCATTTCTGAGAGCAGGGGATAAGCAGCTTCTGCCATCAGCTGCTGCTTCCAGAACAGTTTGCTAAAGCGCGGCTGCGAAGTGCAGTCAAGACAAGACATAAAACGAAAAAAAAGGTGCATGTGTGTGGGGAAAGTGTCTCTTCTAGTGGAAACAAGTTGCTTTCCACATAGAAAAAACCTGAACCTGGGGACAAGATGCTCATCTAGTGGCAGAGGTAGCCCTGTTGCTCTTCTTCCTCCGTACTGACAAATATGATGTTTTTGCCATTTTTTTCTAGACAACCCAAAGAGCTCTGACACTGGAGCTGCCACTTCCTGATGGGGAGAAAATATTTATTACTCTTCAGATTCTTGTAAATATGACAAGTGACCCAGCAAATGAGCATTTTGATTTAGATCTCAAGCAGACATGCAAGCCCCCTCCCCAGTCATCTCAGTGTGTCTCCAAGTGGATGTTGTCCTCCTGAGTTAAAGATGCTCACCTGATGGATCAGCTCTCACTTTAAAGTAGAGATCAGGGATAATCTGAGTAAACCATCATGCATAGTGGAGCAAGTAAACAACATGCTGCAAGTGCACACCCACACTTAATGGTCTTTAAGTGTTTGAGTAAGCAAGTTCCCAGAAATAACTGCAAATACCACCTTCGTCAAGAAAGGGTGCTTGAGTTTATCTTATGAGAAGTTGCCAGCTCTTAGGAAGACTTCTGGAAAATCTTGAATCTTCACAGCTGCATCTTTCCCTGATAAATTCAGCAGAACCAGCAGAGTTTTTATCTCCTTCCATCTTAAAACACAAACCTAAATATAAAATCAACAGGGTCGCCTTCTCCGGAACAAATCTACAGTAGAGCCACACAGGAAAAATGTGAACTTCAGCTAAAACTGACTGAGAGAAACACATAGGTCTTTACAGAATCCTACCCCATTACAGCAGCACCTGAGGCTCTGTGGAGAATTTGAGAAGAGCGTTGTTTCATTTTGCATTGAAAGTCCTCCTTCATTCACTTGCTATCAGTCAGACACTGGTGTGTCATCCATTTTGCTTCGCAGAATCCCACCTTCTGTGATTGATCAATTATTTGTGTCCCTGTAATCAAAATCTCATACGGCAAATACCGTAGAGGTTAATTTATCGTCGCCTTAATTTAAGAGGGCAAGACTTCCAAGCGAAAAGCTGTTTGAAAGCTTTTCCTGTCCCAGTGTTGGTCACGAGCCATCAGGCAGGTTACGTTGACATGCTGAGACCAGGCCTCTCCTCCTGAGGCTAGTGAAGTCCACCCCCGAGTCCCTTCCTAGGGGACCTCACTGTCAGCAAGCCCAATTTCTGCTTCTTCAGCAGGATACATTAAGATGCATGGTTGGGAATCCTCCCTGCTGAACAGTGTCATCCTACTCTTTCCCACTCTATTTCTCAGCTCCCACCCACTGCATGTAAATATATACGGCAGCTTCTCTGCAGATCCTTCATCCCAGCTAGTACGAGGCTGCCTGCTCCTTGCCTTCAGTCTTTCCCTCACTCTTCCTCCAAGAAGAACCAGCTTTATGCTACCAGCAGCAGAAAGACTTGCGACATCGCTTGCTCCGAGCACTGAAAAAGAGTGGGAAGAAATTGCTTTGCTCAGCCGTTTCCATTCCAGGATGAACGCTCACATGCACTGTGCAAGGTGCCTTGCACCCAGAAGTTACTATAAATGAACTACAAAGGGCCAAACGCATTGCCTGCGGCAGCTGAAGACTTCGGATGCCAACTTCTGACTTGCTTTGTACTGACTAAAGTGTACCCCACCTCCCCCAGCAGCTTATAAATATGTCCCAAGACAGTGGTTTTAGGGTAATTTCCCTATGGTTCAAACCAGAAAGGTGTCAGATCTTAAACTATTTTAAAGAATTTTGCATATTCAGAATGATGCATCTTCCTTTGTTTTATCCTGAGAAACAACTGAACCATTTCACTTAATATAAAAAAAAATAAATAAAATAAAAATAATTAAAAATGCTGTAATCCAGTGTATGTTCTCAGCTGTAGGAGGTGTGTTTTGTTTTTATGAACTGTGTTATACAACAGGAAAGAAAAGGTGAATGTCTCAAGTATTTGAGGATCACATTTTTCTTTTTGTTATTGAACTGTACAAGGACTCTAAAAGAGTGAAAAATTCAAGTATGTAGAATATTTCCCATTACTGTATCGAGGCAGCTTTTTATCTTTTTCTGCCATAAAGGCTGTACTTCTCCCATTGTGCTTACCACTCTCTCCATCGACCTTCATTATTTTTCTTGAACAATCCTTCAGTTGTGTGTTTTCACCTCTAGGCAGATCCACCTCCACTCCCAACCTACCACCTCACTTTTCCATTCTTCAGCAAGATTCCTCTGTGGCTGCTGGACCTCGCACGCGCTCCTTGGAAGAGCAGGCAGGCATCTTACCCGGTTGCCTTCACACGTGGGCACTGCACCGTGGAAAGCTTGAAATAAATTCTCAGTGATCCCCAAACTGTTTCATATTCAAGTCAAACCAAAACGTGCGTGCTTGTAAGTACACAGGAAAAAACACCTCTACCAGAGCAGGATGAAGATTTGCTGTTTCAGTGATTCCAGCACCGCACGGTGTCTGGTTCACAGGAATATTGCTCCCCTGCCACCCACTTGCAGCCCAGCCTCTGAACGCAGCCTCCCGTCTGAAAGTCAGCGTGGGCTGTGCCTGCTCCGTGCCCAGACAGAGCTAGAAGAACGCCAGTTCCTGCTTCCACGCTGCGTTGGTTTCGCTAGGCAAATAGGCACAAAGTCTAGCAAAGCTTGCAGAGCAACAGCTCTGAACAGCTCTACGTAGTCCAGCCACTGAGACAGGGCTTTTACGGTCATTTTTCAAGCAAAAGTGCCGTTTAAAAACGTTAAGAGACCGCATGATGAACATAACACGGGAGCTGAGGCAAAGAAGAAAAAAATAAAAATAAAAAATCTTAGCAGTACGTTAAACTCATGCAGTACTTTCTATCTGCAGTGTGAGAAGGTAGAAAGTACTGCAGCTAGATCCAGTAAGACTGATACCTGTGCAGGATAGATAAGACATTTATTTCCAATCAAAACATTTTACAAACCTTTCGCAGAGGCAGCTAGCTTCCTGCACTAGCTAAAAGTAAATAAAATAAATAAAGAGGACTCAGGGAAGGCATAAGAGCAAAACATTCAAAGATTTCTAGTTGTTCAGTGTTTGTAAAGAGCATGTTTCATCAACTTTTTTTTGAACTCTTTAGAAGAGCCCAATGAGTTCCTCTCTGTACAGGTATTTTCTTGGGCAAATAAAAAAAAAGGATATTAATAAATGAACAGTACGGCAAGAACCCATCCACGAAAGCTCCCCTGGCACTGTTTTACAGAATGAACGGGCATATCAGAAGCACAAAAATAACAGTGTGTGTCAGCCCTCTATACTATCCATGGAACCAGATGGGCCAGCCTCAGGCTTCGTGTTCCTTATGGCATGCATGACATGAAAGCAAGTGAGCATCAAGCACCCATCATTACTGAAAACAGTGTATTTTAGTGATACTGGCATGACCAAAATGTAACTGCTGATCAATGCCAATTAGCTAGAATAACCCTGTTAGCGTTAGCTCAACTGTTCATTTATCTCTGCAATGCTAATTGTGTTTGAAGTTCTTTCTAACACTGACTCCTTTTGTACTGCAATGAAAGCCTGCAAAAACACTCATCAATTGAACAGCTGATATAGTGAACAATACCCTTCTTTTTTCTGTTTTGACCCTTTGGAATCCTCAATGTTATAAAAGTACCACTGGATATTAATTGTATCATATATAGACCAAGTTCATGCATTGTTTTAATCTATTTTACAAGAACTATCATGCTTCTCCATAACAAGGTATGTATCTTATCAAATACCAAGTCTTACTGATTGTTGTGAGTGTATGTTCCTCTAAGAAAACAAACAAGAAAACCCCAAACCTTTGCTTTGGTTCTTTATCAAGCATTAACTTAAATCACACCATGCATCCATCTGTTAAAATGAAAATATATTTTTTCTTCTTGCTTCTTAATTTGTACTAGAAGAGCATTTTGGCAAAAAATGCTTCGCTGAATCCCCGAGTAATTGACAGCATGTTTTAAATTACTGGGCAGCTCTTGTTATTAGCTTTGGATAAACTTTATGACCAGACCAAAACGGACAATACGGAAAATCCAAGGGAGGTTTCATTAAATAAATTTATTTGTTAAAATAATTTAACTCCAAATACAACTGCTGAGTTTGCATTGAGTTCTATGTACAATTCTTGTTTTATTTGAAACATCAAGGTTTAAACAACTGACATTGTTACAAAACAAACTGTTGCCCCATTTTAAGTTGCCAGTTGTATTAGAGCTCAACAATTATCTGTGAAATACATTAATTCACCTCTGGGAAACTCCAAATCAACAGCGTTAAGCCTGGTTCCAGCACCCACTTCAGTCTTTCTTCAAACCCTGATCAAGAATTAACAGATGCACAACAATGCAGATAAAGCCTCCTGCAGTTGTCAAACGTTTGCTTTTGTCGCGGAGTTTCACGATTAAAGCCTAGCCAGTGCTTTGACAGTACACTGGCAAAAAAATAAAAATAAAATAAAAATAAAAAAAACAAACATGCACAACCCCCCCCCCCAACCAAATGGCTGACATCTTTAGGCAACATTCTATACAGGAAAGCAAATACCAGTAGTTTTCCCACAGAAAAGTAATGGCAACTGTAGCACTGGGGTTAGGGAGAGGCTAGAACCAGAACAGAAGTCACCAAATTGTTTTGATGCTTTGGGGGGGGGGGGGGGGGGGGGGGGGGGCGAAAAACAACAACAACAACAAAAGCAACTACGTGTAATACTTGAGATCTGATTCCCGTTTGTTTGTTTGGACCAGTTCTTGTGTGCATTTTTAAGGGAAAGAGGAAACAGTTGCTATCACTATCATCGCTTAAAAGAATAAAAGTTGCAACATTATATATATTAAAAAAAACACAAACAAAACAACAAAAACACAATAGAACAGGAGAAATGCTGTCTTTGTAGAAAAGGACAAAGCTCTACAAGAACAGCCAAAGGAAAAAGCGGGTCTTTGGAACAAATCATAACATTTTAAGGCATGTTATAAGAAACTTTCCAATACTATAATTGGTAATCCGATCAGGGTACAAATTAAACAACGACCAATGACTCCCACGGGGTGGCCACAAAACCGCCGTGTGGCTCACTCAACTGCGCTTCTGCTACCCCTAGATTTTGGAAAAAATCTCTGTCAAGTGCAACTGTCATTGATTCAAGCTCCACTATCTTCACGTTAGTGGAAATACAAATAGTGCATAACTACTTCCTCGGAATTATACAAAAAACAACACTTACGCTTTTCCCCCCCGCAGTATTTATATGGTAGCAAACACAGCCTAAGTTTTTGAAGACGTAAAAGTGTACTGCAAAAGCAAGACTGGGAAATATTTTCACCAATATTTTCTGTAAGGAATTGTACTGTGCAATTTTTCCAATATTAAATCTGTTTTACAATATGAACTCCACATTAGGCTGTTCATATCATACTTTATGCCATTTTGTGGTCAATTAACAATTTCCAAGGTAAGATTTTTAATACCTCTGCAAATACTGTTGCATAACGTGCACTTCCAATTAAGTATTTTTGATTTTTTTGAGCGCTTATACAGTGGATCTCACACTGACAAGCTATTTGGCAATTTGTGCTGCTCAATGTTTCCGTAATTTCCCAGTCTAGATATCTTAAAAACTGTCACCAAGCAAGACTTCAGCTGTTGAATTGATCTTGCTTAAGCATGGTGGCTGACACAACGGGCGGGGGGGAAGAGAACATTCATACCATCTAGTTTAGGCATAGAAGCTGTGGACCCAAACTAAAAGCCTACGTTTGCTATATAGTCAATGGAAAGAGGTAGGTGCCTCTAGGAGGGCGATTCGGAGCACCCAAAACGGGCATTCAGATGCCAGAAATAAATGGTGTGAATACCTCTCTAAGAGAAAGAGCAAAGCGCGGTAACAAAAGCTCCGTAAGGTAGACGGGGAAAAAGGGCTACATTAACTTTCGAGTAAGGCGTCATTTTTTTGTGACATCTAATGCCCTTCCAGACGTTGGCTGTGGAAAGGTTTTGAAAGATTAAGGGCAGAGATGGCCAGTTCTCTTCCGTTAACATGATTTCCTTTGTTTACCATCCACCGAACTACAATTTAAAACGTTAAGAATACATATGCAAATCTGCAAAGCGTGTTGCACTTCAGTTTCCTTTGTAGAAGATGAGAGCATTTTAGGCAGTTCTGCAGATGGAGGCAAAACTCTCGAACCTAACTCCAATTACAGCATTTCTAAGGGCCATATACACACACACGTACACACTCAACACACACGCACACCCCAGCACCCCTGTTTTCACTCATTGAAACACAAGGAACTACACTGTTACTGCACAAGATTGAAAAACTAATGAATGCATGGTGTTATTTAGACCACAGGCTCAGTGACTGTATTTTTATGGCCAATTTTACCTATAAAAGATCCAGCTCAAGACAATCTCTCCAGCATTTAAAATCTAAACATTGTGATTGAAAACTTTTCTATACTTTGATTGTAAGACTTCAGAATAGGTATTTCTGTGCCATTAGTCATGCAAATGATAAATACTTCACTGCTATGAAACTAGCAAGCCAGAGCTCGAGCATCCTTTCAAAATAAAACATTTGCTCCCACCATTTAACACTCCAATAATTGGGGAAACCTTTGAATAGTGTGTCAGGCAATTAAATAGCCATTTCCACGCTCACCTAAGGAATTATAACTGTAACTATTTCACCTCTGAACCAAATGATTTCACGTGGTTATCCAATTTGCGTTTTCAATATTAAAGCTACGAAATAGCAAACGTGATTTTCAAAGGTTAGTTAGGGATCACACCAGAGAACATAGCCCTTCAAGGCAAGAAAAACTGTTGTCTTCAACAAACTTAAAAATGCAGGATGTTCATACTGTCCCATGAGGTTTCTGCAGAAGGGAACATATGGATGCAACATGGCTTAATTTTCCTTACAAGATGGTACTAGTTAAACTATTAAAGTGTTCCTTGTTAGTAAGGCTCAGCAATTTTTTCATCACAGTTGCTTCCTCCTGGTTCAGTAAAGTGATAAATAAAGATGCTTCCTGCTTTGTAAACAGAGGGTTTGTTTGGCTTTTTGCAGACCAAAACCTGAAGCGATCCTCCATTTTGAGCAGCAAAACAAAAGATTTAAAACATTCCAATGCCGTACTGTTTCTTCACCTGCCACTTCTTTTCGGATCTTGCCTCTCGTTTCACACACCGATGGCAATGTCTTCTATTTCAAGATGTGGGATAAAGCGTTGAAATAATAGCATCACTTTTGAAAAAAATCCAAACTTATATAGGTCTCTGGTAACCTCTTCCTCTAACACTGTCAGAAGTTCAGGTGAAATCAACACATTTGACTGAACAAACTTGGCCACAAGTGATAGCGCACATCTGAAGCACAGCAATTTGAAAGACTTGGCTCTCCTTTTGCACTTATGCTAGACGTGAATGGTCTTCAGTGATAATTTTCTCCACTGCTTCTGTTTCCCATTTCCAAAGGGTTTCTAACTTCTTCGGAAACGGTTGCTGTTGTTGCCGTGTGCCGTGACAACACGTGTACGCTCAACTGGAATGACCCTGTAGATCAACTGGCTAGGCCATAAAATTGCAGGTGCTCAAAGGGAAAAACGGGTGAGATGTGGTCATTTAACCCAATTATATATCCAGAGTCAGTGATTGACTTTCAATGCTCAGCTCTGAGTTAATGATGCTACTTCACTACAGATGTATTTCAAGTGAGCCACAAACCAGGAAGTGAAGTAGACAGTTTTACCACCTTACAAAATTTCTGCAAATTAAGTCCAGGTTAGGTCATTTTTAATGCTATTGTATATTACATGCAGAACAGCATGGATCATCTTTGTCTGGCTGTGCTGCATAGTTCATTTGTCTAACAATTTCCGCAAAGAGCTCATCCACCATTGTTTTACTTTTAGCAGAGGTCTCCATGAAAGGGCAGCCCCATTCTTCGGCTAAGGCTCTGCCTTCATTTGACGACACTTCTCTCTCGCTTTCCAGGTCCACTTTATTACCAACCAGGATTACTGGCACTTTCTCATACCTGCAGTTAGAAAAACACAACCAAACAAAAAGAAAGCAGCAATCATTATATTTCAAAAGAAACAACACTCAAAAATGTAAACATCTATTTACAACCAGTGCAGACCCAACAAGAAAGATGTTTGGACAATATGAACGTTCTACATTGGAAAAAAAGTGCTTGACATGTTTTGCATCCTAGCCATTTGTTGCACATCTCTTTCCCCCCCAAACTTTTTTCTTAAAATTCAAGGGAATAATTCCTCCTCTGAATGTTCTTTGTCACCAGGAAACCTGCCCATTATTACCTTTACTATGTTGTTAATCTCAGGGCGCAAGAACAGGACTGTGGTACTACCCTCTCTCCAACATTACATCTTCCTTCTCCCTGAACAGGTTTCACATTTTATTTCTTGCTTTTGATAAGGAAGATGCATCACTCCCCCTTTCAAAGGTACATCTACCTTCAGTTAATATACACAGAACTCTCACGTGAACAATAAATGGGAGAGCACCAAAGTGCCAGTAAATTCATTTGAAATTCCAGGCAGCCCACTACAAGTTCTGTCTACACACAGAAGTATTATATAAAAACATGCATTAGCTAACACAGAAGATATAGCTTTTCCTTGCAGCATTCACATCATTATATGAGTTACACAAGCTGAAAAGAAAATTAAGTACCAGGTAATAGTATCACAGTTCTGCTTCATCACCAACTTGGACAACACAACAGATCATATAAGCTCTGCAGGAATTTATTATTTTGAATCTCTTTATGAAGGGATCCTTGCCATTTTTATTATTATTATTATTTTAATTAAAATGCCTGTCTTGTGTCCCCCCCCCCCCCCAATCCTCACATGCATAAAACCCTTCTTTAAACATGGATCTAAGCAAGTGTTTAGTCAAGTTTTAAATTTACATATTTGACATAACAGAGAAGAAAACACTGGGCCTGTTTCCAAAATGCTTTTACACTGGTTTTCTCATAAAAGCAATGAGGACTAAGAGAAAAACCAATTATGGTTTTTAACACTTAAACTAAACTAAGACCCAGGAGAAACAAGATGGTTGGTTCCCTCCTATTTTAAACCTGATTTTCTACTTTGCATTAGCTGTTTCGAGTCAAATGATCTGAGCAAGACATTCATTGCTAACATGTGCAGCAGTTTAAGATGTTACTGTCCTAAAGCCACCTATAACAACTTACTTATCCCTCCCTTCTTTCTGCCTCCCAGGCAGGGCAGCAGAGCGGAGTTGGTGCATGTGCCTCCACAACTTGGTGTGACCCAGCAATGGTGATGAAATTGGGCTGGCAAGACTCTGCACAGAAACAGGGAATCTATATGTTCCTGTCAACTTGATCTCCGAGTCAAAGGAGAAAAGTACAGGAACTTCTCACACCACCTCAGTATCTAAAATTGGTCGAACTACGTCATAAGATGCACGTGAAATTCTAAGCTTCGTAATGTCTCTTCGCTAACTCTGAGAAGATCACTTAATCCAGAGTCTAAGGCTGTGGTCAATAATTGTAGAGGACTCCCCTCACTTTTTCACCATTTATCCTATCCTCGGTTTACGACCTGAGCAGCCGCAATCCATTTCTTACTCTCTAGATGCACAGTATTTAGCACAATGATACCTTTGGAACTCTTACAAGAGCTAAGCTGCCATTAATTAAATACCAAAATACACACAAGCATCTTGAAATCTGTCCTCCTGCGTTTCAGCACATGATGGCATAGTCTTTAATTACATAAGATGGATGGTGTTGAACAGATAATACAGCAATTCAGTGCTTTTTTTTTTTTAAATTTTTACTATCTACGTGCATATGTCTTATTTTATTTGCTGTACAGCATTAAAAACCTTTAATGGAAGTGGAAACAGCTGCACCGTCACTGTATGTCTTGAATATCTGAGGGCCCCAAATGCGAATCTTTTTCTTCCAGCTTCTATAGATATTCTCTTTCTTCTCAATTTTACAAGTGGGAAAAACCTGAGAAATTCGGAGTAGTCGCTTGAGAAGCATTCAGCAAAGAAGTAGCTGAGCCAGAATTAAAACACAGGATCTCTTGTTCTGTAAGATCACTTCAATTTGTTGAGAAACACAGAGGGGAAAAAAAGCCCACCCACTTGTTGCAGATTTACAGATAGTTCAAATAAAACATTTTAGTGCTTAGAATGGTTTGAGAACCCTAGAAAAGCTGGGCAACTAAATATCCGAGGATCTGTTTTCTACGAGTGCTTAGCATCTGGGAAATAGAGGGACAGAAATACTGAAGCTTCATACTAGAGGACAAAAAGAGGAATTGATGAGCTGAAGAGATAGATAGAAAAAGTTTAACTGTATTTATCTGCACAGGACTAAGAACTATTACATGGAACAGATTGAATCACCTTTCTGTATTGCTTTTTCCTGCCTTTAGGGCTTATGTTTGCCCTATTCACTACCTACCTTCACCATGTAAAATGAGACGAGAATCCTACAGTCAACAGCCTTATTTACCTCATAATCTGGATTCATCCAGTGACTTTATAACACTGATTTGTATAAAAAATGTTTCTGCAAAACCCTCATGTTATTTTACTCAAATACTTCCTCAGAGGGCAAAAATAAGGTCGCTCTTGCAAAACACACATCTTTATTACCTCACCTTTGAGCAGTCAAATTTACAGAGCAAGTACTTTATATAAAAGTATACATATATTTTAAAAGATACATTGAATGTATTAATTCTGATTATAGTCTGGTTTTGTACATATATATACACAATGTATAGATATATTCTGTATGAAAAAAGTCTTAATCTGTCTTTCTACACACAAAAGTTGTTATCCATCATCTAGAATAATGCAAACTGGAATATCACTAATAATGGGAAAACAGTCTGTGGACACCAAGCAGAAGACTGGCTTCATTCAGTATGGGCTTATTAGCTCCAGTTCAGTATTATTCAGTATCACAGAGATGTCTGTGCCTTATATTGTCTGAACATCAAGATGACGATGGACCGACTGCGAGCTGGGCCGTGCCACGCCTGACCTAGCAGGCCTCTGCAGAAGCTACGTGGCTCCATGTCAGCCCCTGCTATCTTCAAAGGCCCTCCTAATGGTCTTTGCAGCGTACTTCCCAGCTTTTGGGTTCTGGTAACACACCGCAGAAAACCTAGAAGTCCTGAAGCTGGCTCTTGACTAAATGGCTCTATGAGATCTGAGGTTCAAGATGGTCTCCACTTTCGTCTCCTGGAGCTGCCAGGATTTCCTGCCTCACTCAGCACCTGGGCAGATCTGTTTCTGCTGAGCATGGAGGAGCTCCCTGCTTCCACTCCCTCCTTGCAGTGGCAGCTGATCCCACAGGAGGCTACTTCTACCTGTTCTCAGAGGTCTCACTCACACGGCTTCGGCCTGCCCCAGGTTTCGGCACGCTACTGAGGTGGTGGGCAACAGCATGGGCCCGCCATGAGAAAGGGCGATTTGTCAGATGCGGCAGAACTATGGGATTTTAATGAAATTTGAAGGGAAGAAGAACATCTATTCCCCCACAGGCTTTTCACCCTGCGGATTTCAGTGACCCAATAGGAAGCACCTTCTTTATGAAAGGAAAAAAATAAAATAAAGAGCTGTTATTAGGTTAACTGGCACCCGAGCAGCAATGCAGAACATTCCCATATAACCACAAAAAATCAAACCTAGGATTTCACAAATCCTTCCAAAAGCTTCAAGCTGGATCTAACCCACTCACAAACACACTCCTAAAGCAGACAGCGTGCTCTATATTCCATCAAATTCTGCCTCAGCTTTCAGCAAATTCTGCCTCAGCATATACCTATCAAATTGTGTATCAGCAGAGCAAACGAGGCTAAAACCCATCACCTATACTTGAGCCCAGAAAAAAAAAAACCACACACACACAACACCACCACCACCAAATTGCTGTTGCTGCCATCCCAGGATGCGTGAGAGGGCAGCCATCCACCACGGGAGCTGTGCAGAGGTCTTGCCTTTCGGCATGGCCTGCTTCCCCCTGCCTGTCCCCGTCGCGGTGGAGAAACGGCACGTTCCTGCCCCTCGTTCCTTCTGGAGCAGAAAAATCCAATTTTCTCAGCACTGCTGAAAAGCTCCGAGCAGCACTGATCTTTCCTAATGAAAAGGATGAGGGCCACCTGAAAATAAGAACTGCTGTCAGTTTCCTCTGTATCAGTGCGGTGAAGTATGTATTCTAGGGCAAACATCACAGCAGAGCTTGAAAGAAATATACTCCAGTGTAGCACAGGAAGACCTGACTTTTCAAGACCTCAGGAAGAAATTTTTGCAAGACCAATTACACGTGTTTGCAGAACGTGTTTAAAGAACAAGGTACTTCACCCTGCTGAAATGATCTCACTGTCTTAGGCTCCAATCTGATGGGTACAGAGCAGTGACAGATCCCGAAGATATAAACCCGACTGAGATCACTTACAGCCCCGTGAAGGACACCGGTGCAGAGTCAAATACCATCATATCTAGAATGTCACTCTAGCAAGATTCAGTCCTTGCTCCTTAAAAGATAACCAATACGTACTCACCAGTCTCAGATAACTTTATCCAATGCTAAAAGACTACCCTGATATCCATCTTTACAAGCTTCTGGGACCAGCAGGCCATAGTAAATCCCCCCAGTTTTCCTGAGGATGGACACCATAGCCACACAAAATCAGTAAATACATAGACTTTAAATGTTTAACGCAGCTCAGCTATGCACCGCTGACCACACAGCGATAAACAGTTTCTACATTTTATCTTACCTCACATGGCATGTCCACCCGCATTTCTGTTTAGATTAATATGTATACTTTGAGTAACAGCTTAATTAACTTGTTAAACATTTAGAAAGTCTCTAGATGAATGGTATGTAAATGACCTGCATAGATTTCTACCTCACATTTTTTCTAACCTCCAGTCTTATTCAGAGAGAAAAATGTGGGCAGTACAAACATCACACCTGAATTTCTTTTACATTTACAAGGTACTTTTCACATTTCTGGTTGAAGCTGTCACTGGAGAAAGATGAAAAAGATGACATGAAGCGAAAATAGAATAAAATGAAGAAGAATAAATAAAATGAAGAACAAAAAATTAAGAATTTAAAAATATACACCACAACACTGATAAACAGATCTGACTCCCTTAAACTGTATTAGAGATTGCCCAGTATCTCTAGAACAGGAAAATAAATAAGTAGTGCACTGGAACAGAACAGAAGAAACCAGAAGTGCAAAGGGGTTCCTGCTTTTTAATTCACGTTCAGGAAATGCTGCATCTTTTCTAGGATTTTTGCCTGAGCTCCATAAGAGAGCTGAACACGTTGAACCAAAATGCAGAAGCTTCCTGTATAATAAAAACAAATTAAGAGAAAAAAAGATATGTTCTTAAAGACTATTTTTATGACTACCTTAATTCCTGTTGAAGTTTATGGAAAGATGTATAGATTTCTAGCTTTACGTGTCAAATACCGTGACTGCTGAAATGTGAAGATACCTATCCATGATAACTTTTCCTAATCATCAAAGGAGTCTTAGGTTTGAAACCACCTTTATCTTCTTCTTTTGCACCACATTTTATTCCCTCCTCCTTTTCTTAGGGTGTTTCTGCCACTTTTCATAGTATTTCAAAAAGGAAAGCCTGTAAAGTGGTAAAGATACTAGGGAAAATGATGATACAAATATTATCGGAAGGTCAGGAAAATAAGCATTCTTCACTTTAGGCTTACAAAAAAGTTACGATAACAATCTTGCCAAAAGACACAGTAAAATAGTTCTGGGAAATATGAAATAAAGTACCAAAAATAGCAGTTAAATCCATGAGATTGTTTACAAATTCATATGCATCTATTACTAAACATTATTTTGTAATGCACGTACAAACTTTGATTGCCTGCAGTAAAGTCTGTCTTAACTTGAAGTTTCCTCAGCTAGGGAAAGAATTTATTCTGAGTTTAACTATCAAGACTGTTTCTAGCCCTTTCACACAGTTTCTTGGATATTTAATGTAAAATCTTCAATAGTTACAAATCACTTCAGCTGCAGAGAATAAGAAAAGAGACAGACTGTTCTCCAGTCTGGTGCTGAGCCTCTCAGACATGAGGACGAGAGGAAGCAAAGCTATGGAATCATCAAGTGCAAACATGCAAGCTGAAATGAGTACTTAAAGCTTCCAATACTTGAACCAAAGCAACGGGAGAAAAAGAGATAGCTATTCTACATTTTTATTATGTGTATATATATACACACTTCTAAAACATTACTACCTTATCTTAAGAAATTTAGGTAGAAAGGACGCTTCACTTTTTCCAGATCCCAATTCCTTACATTTTGGTAGTTTTAAAAAAAAATTAACATTATGGGTTAAATCAACAGCACATGCCCTGTCTGTAGAGCTCTATCTTTTCCCTGTGGAATTCTACAAATACACACCAATGAAGATGTGCCTGTATCTGTACACATAGATCAAATGTGTCAAGAGAATTATATATATATATATATATATATATATATGAATCTAAAAATAAGTAGGTTTTTGCAAAGTGTGAACTTTCCACATTTTGCTCTGTGCAACATGAAAATTATTGCAGCTTCTCAGGTAAATCCATACCTAACAGCTGTAAAACCCACACCACCATGATACAAACGAGTCATTCCAGTTTGCCGATTAATTGCATTTAATATTCAGTTTGGTAAGCTATATTGTGTAAGGATTTAATTAGTTAAGCAACAACTCCCAACTAAAAAAAAAAAAGTCTTAAAATCATTTTTTATAAATGAGTAGATGTTAAAGAGCTTATTGGAAGTCCCACTGCAATTAGGTGCCTGAGTCATGAATTATTTTGCTATACAGAACAGCGTATGGCCTAATTGCGGGACTAGGGATCTAACATTTCATTCTAGGCTTTGACACGTACTCCCTATATAGCCTTCGGGAAACGAACTCTTCAGATGGGTAGACCTGAGGATAACTGTATACAGTCCGGTTAATTGTACTTACTCATAGGGCATCAAATTAAGTAATAATTGTACAATGACTTGAAGAATAATATTAGTATAATAAATAACCACCACACCACATTGCTCTTGAGAAGACTTCAGAAACCATCCTTGCTCTTGTACATGAAACCTGCTGGAAATAATCTCCTCAACTTAAATTAAATACTTTAAAGGCCAATTCAGTTCACTGGTTGTTATAGTCCACTTACACTTTCCAGTTTGGTTTCAAGGTCTAACTGAAGTCTCAGCCAATCCGAGTTTCACTGAAATTGTCCGACAGGCTCACCTTTGGTACTGTGCCTAGGTAGTATTAGAGGAAATAGCTGTCTTCCAACCAAAAGCCCAAGAAACAACAACAAAACCGATCGTAATGAAGCCCTATATACATACACATACATGTATACATGCACACATACCTATACACATACATAGACACAAATTCACATATGTATTCACACACACACAAATATATTTGCTTCCCAACTGTTCCTACAAGCGCTTTTTAATTTAACATGTTATTTCTTGGTAGCTTACAGCTGAGAGCTTGCTAGGGACACAAATGGTGGATGATGATATCCTTTGCATGTACTCAAACACCGCCAAATAAACCTGCATTCCTTTGCTACAACACATGATGTGTGTCATCTATGTATGAAGGACACTGAAGAATTTCCAGGCTATTTCCAGTCATGTCAGAGAAAAATTCTTATTTACAAAAGATTTTCCACATCTAAGATCTCATGTGGGAACAGTACAGTGACAAGCTCCTTCCAGATGGTCAGCCTGCTTCTACAGGTCACTGCAGATAAAGCCTCTGCCGGCAGCTGCATCACCTGCTTACACAGTAGAACAGCAAGAACACCTGAAAATTCAAAGGTCTGCCAACATGCCCCATGTGAGAAGAGATTACCATTCACTTTAAAGTACCAAACCAGTCCTAAAGAAAAATTACTGATCATCAAGTTCCTTGGGAGACCTTCTTCTCAGCAAGTTCACAGAAGCCCATGCATGTTTAAACTGCATCCAATGGCATTACCAGTTCCCCTCGAAGAAAGGCTCTGGCATGGGAAGAGGCAGACAATCAGCCCTTTTTGCACTGGGGATGACAACAGGGAGCCTATGACCCAAGTAACACCAGGTCTTACCCTTTCAGGCACTCGATAGCCTTTGCAAACAAAAGGTAAGCCTTCACCTTAAAGAGCATACCTTTTCCTAAGGTATCTATCATTCCAATTCGTATCTAATGCTGAAATCAATTATCAGCACTGAAAAGACTCTAAGTGATATATAACATCTACCTGCTTAGCAGCAGGCTTGCTGTGAACACACGCATACAGTATTTCAGTCCCTGCATTCCCTCTCTATACCACTCGAAGGTCTCATCTGAGAGCAGCAATAACCATAAGTATAAAAGGCAAGGCAAGTGTCTTTACCTGACCTTTTTCTTCGTGACTAGTTCTCTTGTTTCTAATATGATACTTCCAAAGCAGCAGGAAAAATCAGAATGTCCTACAAACCTGAGATTCTCACAGGTGCATCACTTTCACTTAGTTTCTGCCTCATACTCAGTTTGTGTTGAAAGAAGTCTAGTTATCACAAAGGCTATGAACAGATAAGGCACAGTAGGGTTGCTTAAGTACAAAGCTCTTACTCAAAAATTGCAGATACTCTAAATCTAACCACCTAGGTTAAAATAAATAAATAAATGCTGCTACTACTTGTAGCAATGGCTCAACATCTTGAAAATTAGGCTGCATGTTGAAGTATTTGAACTTTGTATCCATAATTGAAAATTACTCTTAATGACTGTATTAGTTTTCTGACCTTAAATATTTTTAAGCCATATGCCATGGTAATATAGTAACATTTATTGCAATGGGCATGACTGGATGTGTCAAGGGTTTTGGTACGTACCAGATGTACAACACACAGAAGATACTACAGTTAAAAAGAACAGAAAATCCTAGAGACTACCATCAATATTTGATTTCTATTTTAAAGTCTTCCAGACATAACCACTTAGAATTAAATTTTCTGCAAAGTGTCAGAGGATAAAACACATTAAGTGAGAGGAGCGCCAACACACAACCTGGGTTCAGTACCATACCCTGCTAAAGACTTCCTGAGTGATTTCTCACAAGTCCTTCAAATTCTGTATCTCTATTCTCCACCTGGAAAAACTGCCATCAACCTTCACCTCAGAATGCCTAAGGCACGTAACCACCATTGAGGCCTTCCATCCTCATTCACCTGAGGATCCCGAAGGATGTGCTGGCACTTTTGCTCTCTGTCCAAGAGAAGAACATCCTGCACCCCGGCTGTTCTCAGCAACCTGCTACGTAACTGCACAAACCTTCGGTTTTTCTTTACAAGCATTCAGAACGTGTACATTAAGACAGATTCAGCGCCGACATCAAGCGTGCCAGCAGAGATAGTACAGCCTTTAGATTAGGTGTGCCTCAGAGCAGGAGCAAAGAACAAACACCAGAGAGAAAAGCCAGAGTTGCTACCTCACTTCAGCTGCGCAGGCTGGAGCAGACAGCAGAGCTCACGGTATCTTAAAACATTAACACTGAAGGATTTGTCCTCCTCGCGTCTCCATACAAAACTTGCACGAGGTCAAGAAGCCTGCCTACTCCGACAATGTGGGACTGAATACAACCCTTTGCAAAGGCAATAAAAAATGCATATAGGCCTCTTGAACATCATACAGCAAATTTGCAAAGCCTAATTTTTTCACACTTCTAATTTATGAGATTGCTGTGTTCATAAAACGTAAGTGACCCTAGCAGGTGCTACCATTTATCTAGCAATACATACTTTGTCACAAGAAGCTTCTCTCAGAACCGTGCCTTTTGAAATGCAAACTTTCTGATGGATTACTGTAATATTATAAAAGGTACTCTAAACTCACCGCACAAGGAAGCACTGCCAACGAGGGGGAAGGAAAGTTGCCACATAGATTTGTACCAATTCAAATATAGCAAAGGGTATGCCTGTAGCTGGGTTAAAGAAAAATCCGAGATCAAAATTTTGTTAGTATTCCACCTGGAAAAGCTGAAGCAACATCTAGCCCTTTCGTAAGGCACAGAACCTAGCAAGAAATGTATGTGAACAATGGTAGGTCTACTTTCCTATAGATTTGGTCGATGCTGTATCTAAAGCTCCAGTTTTTCCTTCTGTCTAGTACTCTTTCCCTCAACCACTCTCCAGTCCATAATTAGATTTGAGCAGATGTCAGAGCGTTTTCCACAACCTGAACACCAACATGATCTCTTTCCCACCTACAACTCAGCAAGAACTTAAATCTCTAGATCTCTAATTCTCTCCAGTCTTAGACCCGCAGCATCACTGGGAAGGGAGGTCTCTGATCCAACTCCCTGATCAGAGGAAGGTCAGCTAGGAGACCTCGACCAGCTCACGCACCTGAAAACCTCCAACGATAGACCTTCCACAGCCTTGTTGGGAACTTGTCCCAGTATTGAATTTATTTGGACTTAGCTGCAGAATTAAAAATTTACTGGCTGGTAATGGAGGAAGATGAGACAAGCAGACAACTGAGTTGCATAAAGCTGGCTTCAACAGAGAACGGGCTGAGAAACAGATGCCAAAGCTATACAAATATGTTTAACTACTAATTTATGTAGAGGAATTGACAACCATACCTACGTAACTCAAGGTAGGCATGTATCTTATCATTGTGAAGGCAAAGTGACTTAACAAGATTTTCCAAAATTAACTAGAGCTCCCTGCATAAGCTAATGGTGACTTCAACCTCTTTATCCATGTTAAATCTATAGAAAGGGGAACTTACTAGTGAATACACAAAGTAAAAACTTTGGCTAGCATATTTAAATATATAAGCCCTTTAAAAGGGTCAAAAGACCACAGTCCCGTAAGGCCTTAATTCACTCTTCAAAGTGAAAACGCTCTTATATTCCTTTAACCAACTCATAATCACTGATAAGAATCCAACTACAAAACTTATTTAAATAACTATTCTAATAGGATTTTCCCTAGCTCATTAAAATTACACTTTTACAGTCTTTAAGAACAGGCCTAACAATTAATTCAAAACCCTCTTAGCAGCATCACCTGCTTCTGAAGGATTAGAACCTAGGAACCATCGCGTTGTTCAGTCCAACGAGAACCACGCAGCTTCTTCTCGACATCAAGCTAAGAGCCTTCTTACTCCCGTAAATCAGGGCTGCTGATTTTTACCTCTACCCAAACATACTCCTTTAGAAACAGCTGCAGGCCTGGATCACAAAACTCACAGACAGCACAGAACAGCCCAGGTTGGAAGGGACGATCACCAAACGATCACCAAGTCTGATCTCGAATACCTATGTCCCTGGGTAGGCTTAAACTCACCTCTGACAATTTGATTGCCACTATCTCCACGGTCTGTACGATCAAGCACTGCACGTGGCTATAAACTGTATATCCACAGTGCCTTTTACTTATTTACTTTTAAAGAATTTGACCTTCTGCGATGAACTTAGCTTCAAGTCGCCTAAAGCTTCAGAAAATAAAAATATAAATAAAAGTAACCGGATTAAGCAGCAAACAACCTGGCATAAATTTCTGTTCTCCCATCAGTCCCCACGTAGAAGCTCAGGCAGATGGATACCAGAGTGTGTGTGACGTGGCACAGCCTGAAGAGAATTTGAGAGCCTAGCACGAAGCAGAGGCTTCCTTGTTACCCTAGTAACCAAAGAATAATACAGCTTAATGTCCTTCAAGCTAATAAAAATACCCTACACTGCTTCTAAGAAAACTTTGCAAAAGTGCTCTGCTGAGACAGATTTTCCTCACAACTGTACTATTATATTACAACTCTGGGTATTATTTCTAAGCTGGGCTATTTTACAGAAACTCTGAGCAAGTGGCAACACAAGAATACCAAATCCAGAGAAGAGAGAGAAGTCTGACTTCTATCATTTCATCTTTTACTTCAGAAGCAGTATTATGATTTCATATCCTTTTGATTATAGTCAAGGCCCCTTTTACCAATGTAAAATTTGTCTTCAACAAAAGAAGCCCAAGAACTTTTGGGTTACAGGTCCAACTGCTTCATTAGCAGGTGCTCTGGAAGCCTCTTCACTCCTGCTGAGTTTCTACCAGAAACTCTCACTTCTGACTTGAGAAAGAAAACCATTCTGCCACGACCACAGAAAGTTGGTGGCCCTCATCTTAAAGAAAAACTTATTTAATTACCATAAGCTTGGTTTAAATAATTTGAATGTTCAGTTGGACTGCTTTGGATGATCAGAGCACCAGGAATGTTTCTTCTCCACAGTTTTCAGAAGTGGCCTCTATGTTTAACAATTCAACTACTTAACTCCACAAATAAAGAGAGCACATCAGCCAGTTAAGTGAAACTGTTTCCATATCTAAAGATCAATAATATACAAATAAAGACCTTTCAAAAATCTTGTGGGTTTTTTTTTGGTTTCGTTTTTTAAAAGTGCTTTGGTTCACCACCAAGTAGTGCCTCCCAGCATACTACCGCTATGCTGAGAACAGCGAGTATGATTTACTAATGACCCCTTTTCTATGTTGAGCATAAACTTCTGAAATAAACTTCTTCGGAACTTATTCTTCCTACATAAAGACAAGTACGCATTACAGAAAAGTACCTCACAAACTATTTTATTCTAAATCAGCATCCTGAATACGTTGGAAGACCTGAAACAAAAAATTCAACCATTCTAGCATCCAGAACTTCCCTAGGAAGAAATTAATGTCTATAAAATGACACCAGATATAAGGTATTGGGTACATAAAATCGTAAAATGTAAATATTTTCTTCCTTATGTATATCTCAAATCCAATATTTGCGTAAGTATTAAAAACGTCAGCCAGAATGAGGAACTTGGGTATACTCAACATCCCAGATGTTGAGCTATTTACGTTTCAATTCATGTACAAACGTTAATTTATGTGGGTCTGGCCAAGGTTATAAAAGAATAAAAGCCACCTTTTCCCAGACAAGTTTTACTAAAACGATGGACAGGTGTTTTATTGTCCATGAAGACAGCCCATGGCGTCTTCCCCAGGAGGGTCAGAGCCCAGGGCTGCATGGCCAGTTTGTGGGCTGACGGATGCTGCCATTGAACAGGAGGTAGCAACAGGAGGTAGCTTGGCTGGCAAAAAGGATGTGCTTCACTAGCTCGTGGTGAGAAGAACTCATGCATCTGTGTGAGAGGGGAAGGAAAAGAAAGGAAAAGACTTTTCAGCAAAAGATCATATTGTTCAGACTGAGAGAATTTTTTTCAGAGGGAGGAACAAGAAGCCAGGCCAACCTCAACCATTTAAGATGTTGTGAATTCCCACATGGACACCAATCTTAGTATTGCTTAAATTAGTGAGGAAAACGGTTACATTTATCTGAAGTGGGATCAAACAATGTGGCTTTATACTAGCTCAACTAAACTTGTTCAGAACGTAATTTAGTCATGAAATTTTCATCCAGGAAGGATGGCAGTTTGTATACTGAACACTCAAAAGAAGCAGTCAAAACGGTAAGAAGCCATTCGAGAAAAGTTGGATTTCTTTTAAGAAAGAGTCTATATTTAAAGGAATCACACACCCAGTGTCCATAACACCTTCTTTGTTGAATCACTAATTGGTAACCAGAATTTCCTGAAAATAGTCCACTAATTATTTTTTCCACATTAAGTCGTCCTATGCAGAAAGGCCATTTCAATTAATATGAAGGTGTGCGTGGGGGTGTGAAGCCCAGGCTGTTCCCAGTCCTTTTAATCTAACCGCGTTTCTTGCTGACAGACGAAGTCTTTCAAAGGAAGGTGTTTTGATCATCTCTGGGAGAAGAATGTAGACTTCAATTACCGGCCCAATTATCCCAGCTAGGAAGGCAATACAATTGCTTAATTTTAGAATAATAAGTGACTTTCAAGGTGAGCCTTTTCAGCTTTCATCCAAGACTGAGATTTCCATTGTCCCTCTCCGGAAGACTGAGCTACCACGACTGCAGTCACTATTTTTTTATTTTTTTATTTTTTTAATAAAAACCATCTGCAGGAGAATTCAACGTCCCCTGAGTTCAGTGATTTGCCACCTCTAGGTGATTTGTCCTCTTTCTTGACTATGCTCATGTCAATGTTAAAAAATAAACCATGAATCTTTTTGTTTTGGGTATACTTTAGCCAAATACAGTTGCTAGGGTCGGAACAGGATAAAGAAAAAAATATACAACATCCTTCAATAAACAGCAAATTATATTAAGTGATCAAGCTCTTGAGAATCCATGTAAGGAATATGGGGTAGCCTACTAAAAAATATATATCCTATTTTCTTTCCTATGATAAGTCCACAAGGTGGAAATTCTTTTCAGAGATGAAAACTGTAACCACAGCTTTTTGCTGAATCTGCCTATGTCAGGCCTAGGGATGCATCAGTAATCCCTGCAGTACGTGGCACGTATGTCACCCTCCCTCCCTCTTCCTTATGTTCCAGAGCAATCCCAACCTTTTAAGTTCAAATATCCTGACCTCAACTTTCTGCACAACTCATTTGCCTTTTCAGAATACGGTTATACTGTAAATTCTGGTAAGTAAAAACTGAATTAAGTGAATTTGTTTAATCGAAGAGTTACAGAAGGACGAACATTTCCATCATCATTATCAGACCACCACAATGCTAATTGTGAACTTCTTGTGGGAGAATGCTCAGCAGATAAAGGTTTGTGAACATGTCCACTTCAGGAGAACAACTGGGGGTTTGTAACGTCTCCCAGTGTCAGTCACCTCCTTCCCTTGAAAAAGGACCCCAGTTTTAGTTACATATTCATTCACCTCATGTGTCCCAGATAAAACCATTACCATTGCCCTGTAGCTGAACACTGGGGAATTACAAATGTAACTGACAGTGTAAGTGAAAAAGACGCAAAGAGCATTAGCTCCAGCCCATCAGGAGGCTGTTTAAGGACTGCATTTGCTCACTGTGGTTCTTGAAAACCACCCCAGCACAGGTGCAGAGCAAGTCCAGCAATCCTCCTGTTTGCTGAATCAGAGGTCAATGCAGAACACAAAGTATAAGGCCTGGAGGCAGCAGGGCTATTTCCACAATAGCTGCAGATCTTTAAGTAAAAACTGGTACTTGGAGTGGTAATAGGAACAGCATTTCTTGCCAACAGTTGCTGACAGACTCATCTGATGAGCAGATTCAGCATCTGAATGTGGTTGCTATGAAATCTGGTTACAGAGAGTGCTAGAAGTAAAAGGGTTAGAGGAGGTTTGACTAAAAGCTGCTAGATGGTAAACAGATTCTTCAGGGATTTGCAGCAGCTACATAACAGCACAGTGATACTTTAGCAAGCAACCGAGGCTACACAAACCCAGCTGGAAAGTCTATAATGTACCTAGTGCCAGACAGAGATCATTAGATATCCATTCAAACAGCGTAGGAAAAATTACGATCCAATCCATGATATTATTATTAAAGGCAGCCCAGTGTTCCACAAACCTAATCCCATCACGACATAACCAGATGTTCACCCCACTGAGAACAGGCAGATTAGCTTCTCCACAATTTGAATAGAATTTGGGAATATCTGGATCCAGTGACATTACCTGCACTTTCTGCAACGTGGTTGAGGATCAAAGAGGAGAAGGCTATTGCTTATCTCACATGGCCAACCTATAACTACTGGAGAAGCAGATGACAGACAGCCTGCTAAGAGTCCACAGCTTTTAATGTTAAGTGAGGCTGCCAGTATCCAAGCTAGGGGAAATAGAAAGGAGATGCCTGTGAAGACTAGTCTACCAACTTTCCTCAGATTTGATATTTCGACTTTAAAAGCTGTGGACTCTCAACAGGCTATCTTGATATCATTTGCTCGCCCAGTTTCTTCCTACAAAAGAGTCTACCATCCCTCAGACAACTATTTGTTCAAGGATAGCCACACAAGTAGATTCTACTCCAAATATAATTTAATAATCAGCAATGTAATATAACCAGTGCACAGAACTTGTTTCTAGAGAAGGAAGACATCTCAGAATGGTTAAATATATTGTCATGGAAGCAACGCAGCTTATCCTAGGGACTGACAACAAATCGCATAACAGAAACACAATTTTCGAAGGAGAGAAAGAACTCTACGCTGTCCGAAGAGAGAGGCTTCCCCATTTTGCATTGGCAAGTCTCTGTGTCACAGCATTCTGGGTTTATTAATACTTAAACCCAGAAGAAACCTCAGCCAGGAAAGGGTCCCATGCAGTTCTGAAGTGTGATAAGCTGATCAGCTCCAGGTACAAGAATTGTCAAGCCCAGGCTGTGGGCCTTGTGATCATCAAGACTCTGGTTACTCGCTTCTCCATACTAAGAGTGTTCACACAATCGTGTGGTGGAATTCCACTATTCAAAACATTTCAAAACATGAAACAGATCTAAAAAAGCAGGAGGCGAAATGAGGAAAACCATTCTGGTGGCAAACAACGCTAGGCCTGAGGTAGGTAAGCACACTAGGCCTCCAGAAGAATTTAGGCAGCCATGTCCAAGAGACAAGAAGAGGCTCCACAGAGCCGCTGCCTGCCCGTTTCAGCTCCTGACAAGCAGCATCTATCTCAGGCTTTTTTTTTGCCGAAGCGATACAGCTGCTTGCAGGCTTACAGCTGTGCAGGCCAAGCCGAGCCGTACGCTTCAACCGCAACAGGGTCACACACCTCAGCTCTCTCGGGATTTGTAGATTAGGTACGCAGGCAGCTCAGCCCCTCGGGAGGCCTAATTCACTGAACGCTCCTCTGTGCGTCTAGGAACACAACAATGGTAAAACACTCAATAAAAACCACAGCAGATATCACTTCCATGCAAAACCATGGGAACAAAAAGAAGTGGTGGCAATGCTGTTTCATGCATTGGACGTGCACTTTCTTCAGTCCTGGGGAGTTTCTCACCTGCCTTTCCCAGAAGACTGCCATAACCACCATGCTACAAGCAAAGCTGAGGAAAAACAACAACTCTTCAACAGGAGGAATGAAGATGAGCCACTATTAAGGCATATATAAACACTTGAAGGTAAACTCACAATTTCCAAGGGAACAACAGAAAAAAGATCAGGTGTACTAGGTAGTATGGACAGTGACCTAAGGAAAAATGCCAGGGACTGAAACCCAGAGATCTCTTGATACTGTTTATACAAAAAAGTCACTGGAAAACGCAAAATCAATATCCCAAACACCGAACGATCACCAGAAGACTCCCCTCGCCCAGGTGACTCAATATTTCAGGCAAAGCTCAACTGTTGCTCCATTACTGCACAGTGGTTCCCATTTAATCCCACACGATTAGAATTTTTGAGTGTTTTAATTAGTGAGAGAGCCTGCTTCTGAAGAGGTGGGTTACTAGTAAGGAGATAGTTCAACGAGTTTGCTGCAAGAGGACCACACACCTCAGAGCACAGCAGATTCCTAAAGCTCTTTTGCAAGACCCATTTCTCATTTAAGTTCCTCCCTATTTCTCAATGAAAGTGAGAAAAGAGAAGGCTGAAACTGGATATAAACAAAAAGGGGGGGAAAAAAGCATCTCCTCCAGTGCATAACATATTCAGAAAATTAATGCCAGGATTCACTGCATCCATTCTGCTTCAGACAGCATCCTGCACACTTCATACTAAAAAGAAGCCATCCCCTCCTTGCCCCCAAGTCCCCTGCTGCATACTGAGGAGGTTATCTGTTAAAGAACCCACAGCTGACGAAAGAGGTTTAAGCTGTACTACATCGATCCCCTCTCCCCCCAAAATCTTATCAACACGCAAGCAAAAGCAATGGAAGAATTCACTCCAAATCGCTGCCTGGCTTCTGATTGCGGCTCGCAGCACTAACCCAGCAGAAGGTGACTCATGCTCCTCTCTTCCAGGCATCGTAGGGAGTAACCTGCATGTCAGCCACAAAGAATCTGACTGCTTCTGAGGCAGGCAGCGCAGATGCCTTCCTTAAGCAGCGAGACAGAGAGCCCAGGTTTGGTCAGACTCCGAGGCACTCAGACTAGTTAGGAGATTTTTATTTATTTCAGGCTTTGAAAGGCATCTGAGAGAATACTCCAGAAGAAATCATGCAAGGTGATCATCCTTCCAAATTATTTTCAAAAAGACTGAACTCCTAATTAAAAACCACTACCAGCACCGAAACAAAAACCCCACCACCTCTTGACCAGTTTTCAGTAAAATTACTACAGTGAAAGAGGAGCAAAAATGTGAACTTGGAGATTACCACTAGGAAAGCCCTTAACATCATCAAGTCTTTTTGGCAGTAGAAAATACACAGACTGAAAAAACATACCTTCTTAAAATACATTATAGTGGCAGTATACAAATAAGTACTGCTGTCCTGTGGTTCACATGACACACACCTGCAAGACTCCATGTCACGTCCAAGTGCAGTTAAACACAGAGGTGGGTGAAAAAGGATTTCCCCTTGCCCTCTTTAGACCATTTCCCTAAAAAATTATAAGAACAAAATTCTTCAGATCCATTATATTGTTCTGACAAAAACAACGAGCTTCCAAAATTTAAAACTGAAATTGAAAACATGAAGAGGAAATTTCAGAAGAAAAGCAGATCTTCAGAACAGACTTCATTTATGCATTTCTAAATGGTTCTTACCAAGTTCATGTCTTTTTTTGAAAGAAAAAGCATACCGGATTTTTTTTTTTGCATATTTATAAAATGTTTCAAGTAAGATTTTGCAAAGCAGTTAAAGATGTTATAGCAATGTGAGAAACTGCAAGCAGATCTACTCCAAAGAAAGTAGGTTGATCAGTCTTGGCTTACACTCTATGCTGTGAAATGTATTAGGAGTAAGAGGGCAAACAGCACAAACATTCTCTACCAAAACCAAAACTAGCTTGTCACAGCAAGCTCACTTATAGCCCAGACGTGATCTATGTGGCTATTTCTTGAAAGCATCTTTTCTTGCAACTCATCAGAAACCCAGGACTGAAGCTTTTCTTCACAACATTCAGAGCACTTCAAGTTCAGTGCCCTTATCCAATTCACGGGGATCCAATTCATTTCCAGTTCAAATTAAATTGCCACGTGAGTATCAACTCAACCACAGTCTCAAACACTATTAATCTTTAGTTAAGGTGGCTGGCTACCTGTTAACCAGAACAATAATGGGAAGACACGAAGGTGGAGGGGTGGAAACAACACAAAACCACTAACTAACCAACCCTTACTTTACAGAATTATTTTAGCACAAAGAACGATCCTCATCGATTACATTCCAATACTTTAAAATGCTTTAGTCGCATCTCCTCATTACCCTGATTTTTTGCAGAAGACAACAACTATATCTTAAAAGATATTAAAGCTCTGTCTACGTGACCCAAGCAATGTTTCAAAAACAAGCTAGTCAACTCTAAAAACATTTTTTCCTTTTTTGTCCTTCACTAGATCTTTCATCTAGTCTAGCCTTTCATCTAACCAAGACAAGAATTACACATCGTCACCACTGCACCAACTAATTGAGCTAGCCCCATGACATTAATGTTGGGAAAGGATAACATGCTCCTATCACACCTTTAATTCTCTCGTCTAGACTAGGATTTAAGACAACACAGCTGCTAAAACACAACCCATCGACAAAGAAAAGCATTTGAGTTGTACTCATCACTGTAACTGTACCTAGACTATACCGTTTGCCTTAATGCAGCAAAAACTGAAGACCACTCCTGTGCTGGAAACCTCTGGCCAAGAAAAAAAAATAAGCAGGAAGCTAATGAATAAGAGGACATGAAGTAGCAGATAGCTATAGTTCTTGTTACCTTAATCACATAAATCTTTGTACAAGTCACTACGTGCCAAGATAATTTAGCGCTGCAGTCCCCATTGCTTCCCAATTCTCTCTCAAAATGTTATCATCACATACCACCTACACAATTTACAAGGAGGGGAAAAAAAAAAAAAGGAAGAGATGTTTTAACAACACCCGCAATATTTCTGAGATGAAATAACCAGTAACCACAGGTTTGTTCTTAGTTGCGAAAGAAATCTTGAAGTGAATTAAGTGAAAAACTAGAAAAGGAATGGATTTAATGATTTTTGGGACAGCCACCCCCTCAGACATTTCAAATTTGCTTCATTTAAAAACTCTCTTAAAAATAGAATGACAATTGAAGTCTCAGTCCAAAGAGTATGCCTGCTAACGGAACAGTTTTAACAAAACATACTGTTACTCTGAATGTTTTATTTATGACCCAAACAACAAAATTTGTTTCTTACACATACTAGCCAACTGAAGAGCAGACAATCACGGTTATTTTGAAAGAAAACACGCAAGTTACTGCCAACTGTGTTGGCTATTTAAAAAAAACGGTATTTAGAGAATTATTGTCCCCTACATATCAAAGGGAAAACAGAAAATCTGGTAAGCAATGACTTTTTGGATAGAATTTTCCAAGTAATCATTGCAAAATCTGTCAAAACAGCGTAATTAAGAGCAAGATAGAAAATATTCAGCCCCAAGCATTAACGTACAAAGTCCAAGTACTACTGTTCTAAACTATGAAAGCCACTTAAGTCACTGTTACATTTGATCTTTAACATATTGAACAGCATTTTTACAATGCAGACATGATCAAGTAACACTGCAAGACTGAAAACAAACTTCAGAAATCTTGCCACATACTGTTCTACTGTTTTGACAATTCTAGCTATCCACATGTATTCACACACCTCTACAACAACATGAACTGCAGCAGGGCCCGGGGAAGTGGTTGAGTCACCATCCCTGGAGGTATTCAAAAGACGTGTAGATGCAGTGTTTAGGGTTATGGTTTAGCGGTAGACTTGGCAGTGCTAGGTTAACGGTTGGACTTGACGGTCTTAGGGGTCTTTTCCAACCAAGACGACTTTATGATTCTAAGATTTGTTTTCAGTGCCCATACATGCAAACTGTCACATCATTTTACCTTACAAAGGAAAATAAATAAATCTTGGAAAATATCAACCTATATGATTAGCTGGGGAGGGGGGAAGCAGACAAAAAATATTAGAAGACTCTAGTTAAAGGCATTGTCTCAAATTTTCACAGCTTCCACAGAAAGTAACTCAAAGTAGCATGAATATTTCAGATCATCAAGAAAGTGAGCGGGGAAAGAAGAATCATGTGAACTCTGCAAGTACGGAATTCAGTTAAAAAGCTTCTACAGGAAAACATTCAAGGTGGTATGTTCCAAAGATGCATGAACACTTTGAAATATTTGACTTTAAGACCAAGCTGAGCAATTTTAAAATAATCTTCTATGGCTTAAAATTGCACACTGTCAGAGATTTTTTTTTAGGGGATTGTCTATGTATGAATTCCGCAGTTAAATCAAGAAACCTATAATTTTGTCTGACAGAATTATTTCATTAACTTCATATTAAAACAAAGGTAGATTGACTAAAAAAAAAAAATCTACATTCTAAAGAGCCAGAAAGAAGTCTGGTAAAGTTGTTTGAAAACCACAAAGGGAAGCTAAAGTTTAAGACATTACTGTAAAACTTATTTAGTCCTGTACCCTGCAAACAGGTACTCCTTCCATTCTAGAAACTTTCTAGGTTATAGTTCACCAGTAAGACATAAGAGATGTCTGAACAGCTGAAGAATGCGGTGTTACGTAGAGGGTCAACTTGGTAAGACTGCCAACTTGTGTTTACCACTTCTTTATATCTCCACAGATACATAAAATATTTGCATTTTCTTCTTCTCACTCTGTAAGATTCTCACCTGAGAAACAGCTGTCTGTAGTGTCCCCTCCAACATGGGAAAAAAAGGAGAAAAAGGGCCAAAGTATAGGTCTTCTATTACACTTTGAAGAAATGTTAACACAATGTCTGAAGCTTGCATCATGTCAAAATCCCATACAGTTTCCTGCATTTCCTCAGAAGTAGGTACACCTGTTTGATGGGATTTTAAAGCCCATTAATCTCTTCTTGCAGTGAAGCGCTAAGTTTCACCTGACAAGCACACAAGAGTGGCTGGCAGCTTGGTAAGCCATGCAGCGGAGGATGTGGACCGTGCTCATTACCTGCCCTGCCTTTTTCACTGAAAGATGAGTAATCAATCCACTGTGTCACGATTACTGGAAGAAAAAAAAAACCACAAAAACAAACAAAAAAAACAACACAAACAACCCACCTCTTGCTAAAAAAAGACTTAAGGATTTCAGTCTCTTCATATTTCTACCATCCTACATGGATAGCATCTGAGAAAGTCCCTACACTTTTGTTTCATTCTTTTGCATACAGTACTTTAGAAGGAGTAATATTTTCCAAGTTTTGTCTCTACCGTTTTGCTATTTCTTCCTGGAAGGCTGGAGCCATACTTGTTGTCACAAGTGTTGTAGCTGCATTTCTTGAGTACTGCTCTAAATGATTCTCAAAATTAGAATAACAGTTTCTTAAATCAAAAAGAGATAAAAAATACATAAAACCTGGAACCCTTGACCAGATGACCTCCTGAGGTCCCTTCCAACCCAAACAGTTCTGTGATTCTGTGTAAATTTTGTGACACTGGAAAATTCACTGCAGTGAGAACTCTTCAAACCAGGTTGAAGAGCTGAAGAATAAATACAACTATATAATCCCTTCCAAACTCTATTGACAGTCATTTGTATGATGATATTATTGAGTTTTAATACGGAACCGGACCCTAACCTGCTAAGTGATCTTTAAGTAAAAAAATATTTAATTTTCACAGCACTTGGAAAACAACATTTTTAAACTAGACATTTGAGCAATTTGTAACTTCAAGTATAGATTTCAGACTTAATCACCATTAAGACACTAAAAACATCAATCATCATTGACTCAAGATGCTGATTTCACAATTAATAAATTTCAATAATTGCTTCTCTCGCGTGTTTTGAATTGCCACATAGAATCCCTAGACCGGGAGGCAGATTTTCATCCTGATGATAAGCATTGCCACAAAGAACACTCAACTCAGCCACATTTCTGCAGTATTTCATTGTAATATATCTACAGTGTTCAGTCTGCATTTTCAGTCAAAATTAATGTGTTTTCTCGTCTTTGCTTCGTAGAGAAATTAAGCAATAGATTATTTAGAAGTTTTATATTTACTCGTTTTCCCACTTCTGAAATAAAGCATTTCCCAAAAGTACTGCCTGAAGTAGAATCTGGCGGATTCTCCAAAAGATGAGCCCTACAGTCCTGTCTTTAAAGCACTGGTCTGCAGAAACCACGACAAGAACAGCAGATTGACTTTGTAAGAATTTCACTTCTGTGCTTTAGACTCTGCTGGAACAATGATACTTTGCTATTTCATGGGGTTCTACTAGAAACATCCTACAATCCTTAATATGCCCAGACAGAGAAGTTACATTACAGAAAGCTACACGGGCGCCTAGAGTACACAGTCGACAACGTTTAAGCATCCCTCATGGGAATAAAACACTGGCAAAGTCATATCCAAAATTAAAATTCAGTATATGGTAAATATCAGCAGGTTGGCTTCAGAGAGCTTTCTAATCACATAACAGACAAACACAACCATGTTAGAAGTTATTCAACTCTGCTCTGAAAAAAAAAAACAACAAACAAGAACCCCACAAAACCAACAAACCACTATTCCACGCTTCTTAATCTACATACTTGCTATTTCTTTGTGAATCTGGATATCTCACTGGGGTGTATCACCACCAACCTGTTCCATTTGACAGCTTCTGCTCTCACTTCGCTGCAGACCTTCAGCCGCACGGGCCCACTCACCCAGGCTAGCCTTGTTCTCACAAGTTAAAAAGTTCCTCCAGAAAACAGTTCTGTCTGCAGCAAAAGAGCTCTTTGCTGCCAAACCTGCTAATCCATTTTGGGAGGAAAGGAGGTCTCGGAACTGCAGTACCTACAAATGCCCAGATAACATTTTGTGTTTCCCACCAGGAGCCAGTAAGGCAGCAGTCAGTTTCTGTACACAAAAAAAGCTAAAGGGAATTGAGCGCCCTTCAAAGACACCACATGAAAAATACTACGCTTAGGTACACCCCATCTTCCCAACGCTACCATCTCGCAGCATCTGGAAGTACAGATCTGCAAGAATGCGAAGAAGCAAGGCTTAACGGACGTATCTGGCACGAGTGGGATCCAGAAACTGGTACGAGGTGCCTGAAACACGAAGACCATGGGGTTTGACCGATGCATTTCAGATAAGCATTCAGTTGTACCGTGAGGAGTTCACGAGCTAAGTTTATTTAACTATCATAATCAGTGGTAACTGCTCCAAGCAAGTGTGGAGGCGCTCTCAAGCTCCCAAACCTTTGGCTCACTCTGCACAACCCACCGCCCCGCATCAGGGCGCCCCGCGTCCTCCATCCCCCCCTCCCGATCACACCCCTCACCCAGCAGAACAAGGCATCCCCTGCTTCCCTCACCGAGGGCACGGCCCCTTCAACAATTTCCTCCTCCCCGGGTACTAACCCTAAAGCACGCGCTCCGGACAAGCAGGGCCACAACAGCTGACTGCAGCGGTGGCTGCTTTGTGCAGCACAAGCCACGGCCAAGTCACTCCTCGGGCACAAACCGGCGCAAGGAGCAGCGTCCGGAAGAGGAAGCTCAGCAGCTGTGACTTTGTACCACCGCGATCCTTCGTCCGACGCTGGCAGCACGTGTAAATCTGGGAAACTCCAGCCGACAGCACTTCTAAACCCTCTCCCTTCTTCTCACCTGTCTGCTCAGAGCTGCTGGAGGCGCAGCCGTCCGCCTAGCACTGACAGGGCTCCTTCACCGAGGGCAAAGCGCCTTCATTCGTTCCCAGAGAAATCCAGACAAAAACGCTTGGCAAAGAAGGTGGTTTACATTTCAACCAGCATTTTCCAGGAAGGAGCTTTAATTACCTGCTTGAAGGCTACGGAGCCATCCCCTGCTCCTTTTGTTAAAGCTGTGCACCACGCCTGAAAGGGCTGCAAGGCTCCCACACCACGCAGTACAAAAGAAATCCTGACTTTATAGTCGCGCCACTAGGAGACTCCTCTGGAAACTGGGAGACCTGGATTTCGGTCCCGTTTCTGAGGAAATCTATGCATTTTTTTAATATTAAATAGCTGTTGTCAGCTTGGTTTCTGTTCCCATTAAATGGCTATCTGTTGGATAGCCTCTAGGGGCTGGCTTCAGAGTTAAGGTCCACTTTTTCCCTCTCTTTCGGCCACTCAATCCTGTAAAGCAAATCAACTTCACCGGGTGGAATGAAGGATTCCCTTAGCTTAGTTTGGCCTGGGATGTGGTGGTCAGGCCAGGGAAGCAGAAAACTCAAGCCTGCATCTCTCAGCCCGAAGAGGGAATTTCACCCGGCTTTTCTACTTCTTGGGACAATAACTATAGCTACTCTCTAATTATATAAGAACACAGGAATCCTTCCATCAGAAAAAGTAAAAATAGCAAGGGCACGTAAAATGCAAAGGTACCCACCAGCTGGGGACCTGGTCAATCAGTTTTTGGGTACAATTAAAGTTCAGAGACTTATATCGTGGCTTTGTATCGACATAAGCAGGTACTTGCAGTTTTCAGGTACATCTCCTCCAAAACACCCAAGTAAATGGGACTGTGATTATTTACCTCTCATTAATGCATTTGTGCAGCTGTAAATTATAAATTAGAACTCCTTGCACAGACACATATCTGTACATCTGCATTCTTCCAGTTAAGCTTGCATCCTTTCTACTGGTTAAATGAACGGCACGTCAGGTCTGAAGACGCTGCCTTTGAACTTGCATCAAGTTGTAAAACAAAGCAGCAAAACGCACAACCATAAGACGAGGTAAGTCGACTAGGGAAGACCTGGTACACTTGCTGAAATCTTGTAATTCACTTTTTAATATTGCAAGTCAATATTATATTCCTTTCAACTGCACCTCAATTAAAAAATTCAGGACTGGCCAGAACCTGGATTTCAGCTGCTTTTAGATTGCTTTGCATAAGAGAAATTTAGAATTAAAATACTGCTCGGATCTCTTTCACAAAGTAGCTCGCTGACAGACAGAAGTTGAAGTCTTGCAGTAAGAGCCATGACAGCAGAAAAAGACGAGCGGCGTTCAGACCCACCCTGAGCAGTGCTGAGTCAATATAACTATGGAAGTGTAAGGTGCTTTCTGTTCTGCTTCACCTACCTACAGGCTGTCAGCTCGGGTCTGAAGGCAGGCACTCCGCTGCAAGGCGCAGAGCACGCTGCAAAAGCTGCAGCTCGCGTTCAGGCACTGAATGTAGAGCGATGATTAAACACAGGAAAGCCAAAGGCATTTACTAACGAATAAAGTCCACCTTAACTACTCGGAGCAAAACCGTTCTGCTGTAAGGTATGTATGAGCGATAAGGATCGTAAGGATACAGAAAACGCATTTTCCCTACTGAGTTCAAAATAACTTTGTTACATCAGCCTTCAGAAATCCCCCTGTTAAAAAGTTAGGACACATATTAAGAAACACCTCCTGTGAGAAAGTTGTAAGTCTCCAGAAATATCTGAGCTTCGCCTCCTCCCTCGCCTTTCCCCTCCTCACCCTCCTCCCCAGTTTCAAAACACGTCTTGCAGGGGCCTCGGTCTGGAGCAGCGGCTCCTGCCACCAGACCATCCGCCGCTGCCACCGCTACACGGTGAGCTGCAAACCCGACGGCTGCAGTCCAGCTGGGGTTATTTACAGGGGCTGCCCTTTCAGGTGGCCGAGCCTCAGCTAAAACCCGGTCCTGTGGCACCAGCCCAATCCCCCTCCATGTGGGAGAAGAGACGTGGGGCTGCGAAGAGCTGATAGCGGCGTTTTCTCAGCCGTGCCATGGCTTGAAGGGTTGCCACGACGTTAGCCCTGCAGGCTGAGGGGGCCTGACGGGGACCTGAGCATCACGTACCGGCATTTCACCCTGCACCGACATTTCACCGTGGTGCCAGCGGGATATTTGGGATACCCACCGGCGTGTGCAAGGCCTGAACCTCACAGCCACCACCTCCTTAGGGAGGCACAGCCCGGTGACCCTGCGCTTTGAGGAGCGGGACCTTCAGGGGCACAGCTATGTGTCTAGGCAAGGAGGGACATCCCCACCCGCCCCGGTACGTGCGCGTGGGGTGCGACAGCCCCCAGAAATGCCCCCGCAGAGCCCCTCGGGCCCCCATCCCCGCCCCGCGAGGGGTGCCCCCGGTCTTCCAGCCGCCCGCGGGGGGCTGCCGCGGGGGAAAGGGCGTGCGTGCGGCCCCGCCTCGTCACCTCTTGACGCGGATGATCTGGTCGCGCATGGGTCGGATGTCCTGGAAGCTCTGCTGGTTGACCAGGCTGTAGACCAGGATGAAGCCCTGCCCGTTCTTGATGTAGAGGTCCCGCATGGAGGCGAACTGCTCCGTGCCCGCCGTGTCCAGGATCTCCAGCACGGAGGGCGACGCGTCCACCTCGATCTCCTTGCGGTAGAAGTCCTCGATGGTGGGGTCGTACTTCTCGATGAACGTGCCCGTCACGAACTGCACCGTGAGCGCCGACTTCCCCACCCCGCCCGAGCCCAGCACCACCACCTTGTACTCGCGCATCCTCCCGCCGACCTCCGCCGCCACCCTCCTCCGCCTCCTCCGCCTCCTCCGCCTCCTCCTCCCTCGGCCCGGCCCGGCCCGGCCCGACCCGCGCCTGCCGCCGGCCCCTCCTCACCCCCCCGCCATCCGCCGCCCCCTCCCGCCGCGGCTCCTCCCGGCCGCCGGGGCCGCGCTGCCGGGGCTGCGGCGCGCCTCGGGCGGGGCGCGCGCCACGCCCCCTCCTGCCCCGGTCGCCGTGGCAACAGCCAATCGGATGCGACAGCGGGCAGGGGGGGAGTCACGTGGCATCACCCCCTTTCGCTCTTTCCTCCTCCTCCTCCTCCTCCCCCGCCCGCTCGCCCGCCCGCCCGCCGGCCCAATGGGAGAGCGCGGCCGCCGCCCACGTGACGCCCTGCCTTCTGCGCTGTCGCCGTGGAGACAGCGGCCCCGCCCGCGCCTCCGCCGAGCCGCTCGGCGGGCCCGCTCCGCGTACACGCGCTGCGCGCCGGGGCCAATCAGCGGCCGCGCCGCCGTCACGCGCAGGGAGGGGCGAGCCAATGGGTGGCGGCGCGGGGGTGCGGAGGGGCGGGGCGGTGGCGCGGCCGGAAGTGTCTGTCAGAGGAGCCCGGGGCGGGGGGGGTGGCGGTTGGCGGCTGTTGGGTGTCCGTTGGTGCCTATTGGGGGCCCTGGCAATGTCCGTTGGGGATCCCGGGGCCCCAGGCCGGCGTTTGAAGCGCGTGCTGATGTACAATGCGGTCAATAAAGTCTATTGAAGCGGTCCTGCTCGGGTGTCCTTCGTGGTGGTGGTGTGTGCTCGCAAGGAGTGTGGCTGCGTGTGTGTTACCAAGGGGCGCCCGCCTCGCCGTCCCCTCCTGACAGCGGCTGGGAGCCAGGGAGGGCAGCCTGGGGGAAATAGCTCTGAATCAACAACATCTGAAAGGAAAACACTCGGTGAGGAGATGTAAGCTTCTCGTGGGATTCAGAGTCACTCTGGAATTTATGTACGCATTTATATACGTGTCTTTCCACCATGAGGCTCCTTAACCCTTTATTTTTGTTCTCCTAATCATCACTGGCCAAAACAATCGAATATATAGAGAAGAGAATTTGTTTCTTTTCAAGGCTTCTGCCTCTTCAGAGCCAGAGTCAGTCAGGTAGTTCCTGAAAGCTGCCGGAAAAGCAGCTCCCCCCCGGGGTTAGGTTCCTCGCTGTGCTGTTCTTCCCTTTGCTTTATCAAGCCTTCGTCTTAGGTAAGGCACCTGGTCCCAGCCTGCTTTCCGGGCGGGTCCGGTTCTACTTCCCCGCTGACCTATTTTCACGTTCCCAAACTTAACGTGGAGTTTTCGGCGGCAGATGTATTTCTGAGACTTCGGTGAACGCTTGTCCCCTTGCTGAGTCTTTTGGTTACGTGCTGCCATACGCAGTGCTTTCAGCTTTGTGGCCCTCTGCTGTAATAGCCTGTCTTCTCTTCTGTGCATTTCTTCTCAATCCGCAAAGCTTCAAAACAAATTTATCTTAGCAGGATGCCCGTAGCTTTAGCCTGTCTAGAAGAAGGAAGGTTATTTGCTGGCTTCTGGCGATGCCCATGCAGTAGAAACCACCAAAGCGAAACCAAACCACGCGCATCCATGTGATGTAAATACATTAAATAACAACGATACACAGGATTTTTACGGGACTGTCAGAATCCATTTGTAAATGTTACTGAGCCTGGCTAGTCTAGTCAGAAGTGACTAACGTTTTCAGTGAATAATCTCATTTGTGTTTGTTTCTGACTTGAGACCTTCGAGTAACAGAAGTGAGCCTACAAGAACGTGTGGTAGCAGAACATGCAAGATGCTGCACGTATGGGTTAATGAGTGTTTGCGCTGTACATCAGGGCACTCTCTAGCAGAGGACTGGGAAAATACCTGGGTTTATTAGTCAATGATGAAAGGAAGCTAGCGATTTAATGCCGTTAGGAAAAAACAAACATGACTGTGACGTCCACAAGGTCAAGCCGCTCGGTGAGGTTAGTGAGACATTAGTGCACCCGGTTCTGATGAACCATGTCCAAGAAAGAGGGACGTGTACAAAAATACACCCGGCAGGGTTACTGGAATAGAGCAAAGCTTATCTACAAGAGTACACTTGGAATATTTGTCTGGGTAAACCAGCAGAAGCAAATGTGGAGGAGGCACACGGCTGCTAGTAACAAATAAGCTGGGGCAGAACGAAGGCGTGGGCATTTCAGCTAGCAAACAGCACAGAAGAGCATGGATCTAAACTGGTTGTGAGTCTAGGTGGAAAAGAGAGATCTCAGAGGACGGAGGGTTTGGCCTTACGTTAAGAACAGCGAAAGATGAATGTGTCTAACAGGCTTTAAAACACATTGTGCTTCAGAATAGGAGGCTGATGTGCAATCATAAAAAATAGATGCAATTATCTGTGTTGAAGGGAGGAGACGGGGGGCCTCCCTTACGCATCCTGCGACTAGAGCAGGCTCCTGGAGCTGGGTATTTCTCAGAGAGAAGCTGTTGACTGCTGGTTCAGGTCCTCAGGATGAGGATGCAATGGTTCAGAAAGAGACAAGAGAAGCGTGCATGCTGAACAGGGTTACACCAGGTGGTCTGGCTCACAGGTGGTCGAGTTTCAAGCATTTTTTCACATAGTGATAGTGGGGTGATGTGTGCAGGGATTAAAGAAACTCTTAAAAAATGAAATGTAAGGGAAATGAAATGTAAATATGGCATGGAGGATGGAAAAGAAAGGGCCGGATGGTCTACTGGAGGAGGTGCTGGATGCCCGGAATGGACAACTGTTCCCAAGGATCTTGTAAGGCTAAAAGCCTTACCACTGCCTTATTTTTGTAGCCTTCACCCTTGGTCAAAGATGACAACATTGAAAATTCAGCTGGTCCATGATGGAGCCTCTCCCTAAAAAGAACTGCAGGTATCAGTGATGTGGAGTTAGTTATCGGGAGGTGGAGGGCATGGGGCTGCCCGCCTTTCTTTTATACACACTGCTTATACTTTTGCTATTCCCTACCAGAGAAGGTGGGGGGATGGAGAGGCATGTTTTGGGGAAAGAGAAACGTCCTGCCACCAAAGACTGAACTGGGCAAGGCTCGTCCCTGCAAATATCTCGTCCCACATCTGACCGGCAGACAGACGGTCTCCTTTCCCAGCACGACCTCCTGGAGTTATCTAGTCCCTCTGTGCTGTGCGTCTGGGTTTCGCTGGCTTCCCAGGATTTAGAAACTTCAGACAGTTTTATTGCTCACTTTGCAAGTCTTTTATGTCTTATATTGAACTATCATATTTCAGACTTCAGCAGCCTGTGGCTAACCACACTGTCTTATGATAGGCTGGAGTCTCTCTATAAATATTTTTTATTTTATGCAGAAAACTACACGCAGTTGCATAAGTTTCACGGTAGCTATTGTAGCCTCTGACTGCACATTAGAGTGTGTGTATGAAAGAGGAACAAGGCCTCTAACATCTGTTTTTATGCCATAGCTAAGGTTTGCTAATTTTTCAGTAGTAACAGTGCCATTGGCAAGATGGAAAACAGGGAAATCTGAGTGCTGATGACTGTCTCCTGACATTTAAGCATGACAGAAAGGATAAAATAGCGCCTGTGTATTCTGCAAACTGTTCTAGTGAATATATTTGCTTTCTGTGGCTTTTCCGAGTGCAGGTCAGTAGAACAACAGTGACATCCCGTCCGTGCTTACTGCCATATTTTTCTGTTCAGGCTGGCAGAGCAGTTCTGTCGTCACATGGATCGCTCCTAGCCACGTGTAATTAGAGTATTTTAGGAAGCGTAGCCAGCATCAAGTGTTAAGGATGAGATTATGTTCAGCCTTTCATCTGATACTTCTTGCCCAATTAATTGTCTGATTAATTGTCTGCCCGTAAAGTTGTTATCAAACTCAAGATACAGCTAAGCGGGGTGAGAGGTGGCTGACTTTTCTCACCCTGTCCTTAGCATTTTTAGGTGGTCACACTGTTAATTTCCCTTCCATCCCTGCATTGACCATCGACCTTGTCCCCCATTATTTATTTATTTATTTATTTATTTATTTATTTATTTATTTATTTATTTATTTTAACTGACCGCAAAATCGTAGGTGTTTGACATCTTTGTCCATGAAAGGAGCAGCAGTCTAGAGGGAAGCAGGAACAACCTCCGGGTGCTCGCAAAGGGTAAGGAGGTTGGACCCGAGCCCTCTGCCGTCCTGCTTGGCCGTGGCACAAGAGCCGGACTACCGGGGAGCCTGGAACCTGCTCTGGGGAAGGCGCCTCACAAAGCTGAGGTAAGCACTAGGAAATGCTTGGCAAAACTGGGAACTGAGCGCTTGGACTGGGTTCCCAGCAGACGAGCGTGCTGAGCAAGGGAGATTGTAAACCAGCTCATCAGAAATGATGTGTGGGCAGCTTTCTCCTTTGGTTAAGTTGCACGTAGCCTACATTTAAGCATTTTTGGCGCTGGGGAGACAAAATCTGCACTAGTGCTAGCATTTCGTGTAGCTCCATAGGGCGTAAGCAGACCCTGCAGTGCATCTCCCCGCTCCTCCCAAGCCCACACTGCCTTTGTCCCTGTGACACCACTGCTGGTGCCCTGCGCTGAGCCACTGCAGCCCACTAAATCTGTAGAAAGCTAATCCAGAGCAGAAATGCAAACAGTTTTATGATTGCTGGCTGCCCCGGACTCAGCCATGACAGAAGTACAGAGTTAACTCCATCCTCGGCTCGAAACAGTTTAAACCCACACCTATTGCTTCCCACGAGACTTTTTGTTTTGTGAAGTAAACCAAACTAGATTACGTTACAGCAGAACTAGATTGAATTAATGCGTTTTACCTTACAACTGGAGAGGACAACAAGTGTGAACACAATTACTGTGGCTCCGCCAGTAGATACTCATTAAGTTGCTGTAGCTGTCACTTCCAATTGTGTGCTCCTGTCCCTGGGGATTTTTTTTTCCTTTTAACAATTTGAAAGACACGGAGACGATACAAGTAGGCATACCAAAGTCTTCTCTCAGACATAATTTAATTTTCTAATCAGAAAGGAGCATTTGGGCTTCAGTCCTGTGGGCTTATTTCAGAGGATGACCAGTTTAGTAGCTCTGCAAATGGGGACAGCTTTCTGTTGTTATCGTCTCATTAATGCTCATTCCTGGCATTGCAGATTAACCATTCAGAGGAAGGGGATCGCTCGCCGAGGGGCAGGGCTGAGGTTTTTTTAACTACTTCGTGCAGTCAGATATCCATCCCTGTCACGTAATAAGGTCATTGTGTTTAATTGAGAATGGTGGTTAAATTTGAAAAGAATAATTGCTCCTGGTCCCTCTTTTTATTAGGAGTGAAAATCTGATTGAACCATTCCCAAAGCACCAAGAAATCTAAATGAAAATACTCTGTTTTAGCTTGTGACCTGATTTTTATTGTTTTTAGCGGAGTTTTGGTGGACTTCTGGTGATGTTTTGTGATGTTTCACAACGAAGTTTTCTTTGCTCACCATAGAAGCAAACAAGAAACCTTGGTGGTGTTATTAATTTTAATGAAAAGTCTCCACTGCGTATCTAAGTTTTCCAAGAAATACTCATCTGCCAATGAAGCGAAGTTAAATAGCTGTCATTCATATGTAGGTTCAAAACAGGGGAAGTCAGCTTCAGGATATAAAAAAAACCACAGTGAAATAAACTAAAAAAAAGCTAATTTATTATTCTATTTGATTCCTTCTTTCTCCTTATGATGTTCAAAAATAATTCAATCACAAGATTTAAGAGAAAGTGAAGATAATGATAGTCTGTTTTTATTAAGGTACAAAAGTCTTGGAATATCTATCACAAGCCACGTGGACGTATCTTTCTGAGTCAGTCTTGGAAGCAAATGTTTAACCCCTCCTTTGTAATAACCAGAGCGTGAGCATCAGGGCCTTGTATTTCACAAGCATTAGATTTTGTACATGTCAATAAAAAATAATATTACAGTTACAGTATTTTCTTTTTATGCAGTTGTTTTGAGCAAAATATCCAGAACTGAATTATTTTTTAAGATTCCTTAATTGTTGTGAGTTACACTGTAAGTTAAAATAAACTTTCCAACCCACTTTTCTTGTATTTATGTCTTAAATGCAAGTTTCCTTAAGCAGGGCAGTATTTAATCATCTCAGGTGTGATCGAGTCATAGTTTAGATCATTTCTGTATATGTCCTAAAACTTGTTTAGTAATTTTGGTGCGCGTCCAAGCAGACACATTTGTTCTGGATATTTGTTCTTGCATTGTCTGCTCTAGGCAGAGAAGACCACGGATTGCTCTGCAGGGTACCCAAAGCACACAGTGGGTGACAGTGGCCTGACGGGCCCCTAACGAGGGGCAGATTTTAAGGGCAGACTGAGGGGGCTGGGGGAAAATGAGATCATGCCTTTCCGAAAAATACTCAGCAGCCAATTTGTCTGCAGGCATTGTGCGGACCCTCCCTCCCTCGATACGTGCATGTATGGAGGCAGGAGCAAGCTTGGGATATGGGTGTGGGGAGGCCGGACTTGCAGGTAGATTAACCTGCCTCTTCCTAGCTGAAGGTCTCCTGGAGGTCCCCGCTTCTGGGAGCCTGTTGAGCCAAACCTCTGATTACTGGAGCAGGAATTCCTAACTAAGTGCTTCGAAACCATGAATTTCAGATGTAATCAACATAGGAGTTGCCACAAAGATGAGCATGAAAGGCCTGAAAATCATGAGGGCTCAGATGTCTTTTAACACCATTGGATTTGCCTTTTAGTCTTTAGATATTGTTGCTTTTCACTGCTTACTCATACATTTATTTATTTATTTTTAAACAGAAGTCATGTGTTCTTGATTCAAGTGGCTGGTGCTTTAAGAAGACCGAATATCATAAATTAGTGATAAAACCAGAAGTTTTGGCAACAGGGACTATTGACAGGATAAAAATAGCTTAGTTATCATTTTGAGCCTGGGGAAAAGATTCATTCAGAGGAAAAACGAGAAAGAAACTGAGTTTGTGAGGTGTACGAAGCTCTCATCCTCTTCTTTAAGTCTTCAGTGCTGTACAGGAGTGCAACCCTGTGACTACTTTCTAGCACATTTTCAGAGCTGTGTTATACTGGGAGGCCTGCTTTACAAGCAGGAGATACACGTACGCTGCTTTAGCAAAGAACCACAGTTCATTTCCTTGACGAAAATGATGCAAAGAATTAGCTCCGGCCTCTCTTTGCAGTTTCTCTCGGGACTTCAGTGAGAGCTGCTACAGCTGAAGGTAAATTATTGCAAAATAATGGGCAAGCAACTTAGAATACACCAAATAAATCCGGAAGATTAGATTGTCCAAAATCATTCAGGGTTTTTTGTATAGATCTGGTCTCATTGCACAGAGCTGAACTTTGTCAGACTTTTTTGGGCAGAATGAAAGATGATTTCCTAGCAGGTTGGGGATGAATGCAGTGGGCATAGCAGATGAGTGATGAATCTGCTGGAACTGCCCCTTGACAGTTTTCTCAAAGCAGTTAGTGTCTGCTAGTTCCTCCCATCTTCCTGGTTCTCCTGTCATCTTCCAAGTCAGTGCTTTGCTAATGCTTGAATGTCTTGTCCAGCTCCTCAGCAGTGGAGGAAAAAATACATAACCTTTGTGTATTTACTTAAGAGTTTGATGTAGCAGTGCAACAAGGGGATTCTGTCATGGTTGTTTGCTTTTTTTTTTTTACGGTGTCATATTTGCTGGATTTACACTTTGGTGCAAACTTCTCTTCCTTGTGGAAGGTTCTTTCCCTTTTTAATGTACTGTCCTCACAACTCGTCTTCCCCAAGGCTGTGTTTTCATGGTATTTAGCTCTGACCAAGAAACTAGATTACAGAATTCCTCCTCTTCCACTTAGCTGCTCACCAAATCAACCCCTGGTGCTTTTTTATCAAGTTAGTCCAGAGCATTTGAGCTCCAACACAGCATTGCTTCTCCTCTTTCAGTCAAAAAACAACCAATTAACCAACAAAAAAAGGAACACAACCACCTCAACCACCAAACCAAAAAAGTCCCGGCTCTATAAACATGGTGTAGCTCTCAGTTTCCAAAATTAGCTGTGAAGGGTGTTGCTACCGTCTCTAAAGAGGGACAGCATTGAAGATCTTGCTTAGAGATGTCAAGATTGCTGCCACAAGCACCTGCAACTAAAACGTACTGGAATGTACAGCCACAAAATAGGCTGAAGAGTGAATTTTAAGAGTTGACAAGGCTCATGCTCTGCAGTGAGGCAGTTTGAGCACATTGGGGTCAGCCCTGATGGACATCTGCACAACCGTTTCTGAAGGACCTCAAGCGGTCTTGCAGATCTTGTGCTGTTTTTTTCTAGTTCGTGAGGTTATATTTTGTCTTCCAACACGCTTGCAGGCCCTTCTCAGCTTGGTATCATCCTCCAGCCTAATAAGCATCGTCTTTTCCATGTAGTGCCCTGATAAGTGACTAGTTGCTGGATAGTGCTCTAATAAAATAAGTATTCATTATCTTTACTCTTATTACATAAGAAACTAGATTTTAGCGAGTACAGAAGCGATGTGCATTGGATACAGCTCTGTAACCACAACAGTGACAGCAGTGCAGAGAACAGAGACCTGAGCTAGCTAGCATAGATAACATATAAATACTCACTTAACCTGAAACAGTAATTAGTAACATACTTTGCACTTTTCTATCTGATCATCTGATTCTCCAGGTAGTGGGTTTTTGTTGTTTTGTTTTTCCCCCAAGCAGCTCCTATCTGAAAAAACTTGCTGTCTTTAGATATAGCTGCACCATTGATCATGCTCACACCGAAAAAAATTACTGTTCAGGTAAAACTAGTGATGGCTCAGCTTTTCCATGGGCTGTGACATAACTCTCTCCACATCTCATGCCAGGGAGCTGTTAGTGAAATCTAGTTGTTTAATAAAAAGTCTACTGAATAATACACATGGCCATATAGCTTTATTGTACTTACTCTTGCTTCCTAAAAATGTGCTTCACGGTGTAATCAAGTGGATTCCTTTGTCAAAGCTGCTGAAAGCTTAAAAATCAAGAATAGGAGTTCCTTTAAGTTTTAGGAAAAAAATGTTTTAATTGTCCATCCTCATTAGTTTCAGCAGGGAACGCATTAGATAACCTAGAGAGCATGTAAATACCCAGGGAGAAATTGCAGAAAGTGGTAGTCCAGAGAGATGTTGTCATACATGTAGCATGCAGCAGATTAGACCTGCTGCTTGGATGAGAGATGACAGAAAATTGATGCAAAATTGAACTGGGAAATCACATTTTAGCCCAGGCCAAGAGCCATTTCTTTTCATGCAGCCTTGATGGGGATCTCCTGAAGTACCATCTTGGTGGCTTGTGGCCTTCAGGGCCTAAACCAGATGCGAAGGGGCTGGTGAGCCCCCAGGTCATCCAGGTGTTTGAAAGATGTGATCCTGTGTATTTTTGGCTACGGTCTCTAATTTAACATGGCAGGCAAATTCTGTCCCTGAACTAATTCAAAAGTTGTTTGGAACAAAACTCAGAAAATAACCATTTAGGTTTCCAAGAACAACTAGCTGCGGTTTAACACGGGAGGAAGAGGACCCAAGCCAGCAGTAGCTCCAAATCAACCGCGAGTAAATGTGCTGCCTGTCAGGAGGTGATAGATCCGGAACAGCACTACCCATGCACATCTCCGCTGTGCTGAAGGTACGTCTGCAGCTCACGCCAGGGCTACCTGTTGATTTGGGGGCTGTACGGATGCTTGCCTGGAGGGATAAATGTGCAACCCCTTTCTCCGTGGGGACTGGACCTGTACCTAGTTTAACGGAGAGGTGGATGTGCATGTATGCTAGCTGCAGTTATGTATGTAACTGCTGTGCCTGCTTTAGGAAAAATACACTTCTGTCAGATAACCTTATCTTATTCTTCTGTACACAGAGGGAGATAGGAGCAGGAAGAGTTACTGGTCACTGTGGCCCTGTTCTGTGAATCACACGGAGCAGCCACCACATATCTACTTAAGGTCTAGCTTTCCATAAAATACTCTTATAAGCAAACTCTCGAACTTATAAAAATGTGCTGGGAAAAACAAACAAACAAAAAAACCCGACACACAACCGTGTTGTATTTTAAAGAGTGATAGCTCAATTTGCAAATATTATTTAAGTTTCTGCGTCTGTGTATACATGCAAGTATATTCTCTCTCTGTGTTCCCGTGTGTGTTTGCACAGGCTCAAACCCCACGGAGTTTTATCTAAACCTGTTTCATCAGGAAATAATATTGTTTCAAGTTCTAAATCAGGTAGATGTCCAGATGAAAATGATGATAATATAATATAGTTAAGTGTGCCCCCCCCCCCCCAATCTATTTACAAAGAAAAGATGAAGCAGCATGTTTTGGTTAAACCAGACTATTTACAACACTCTTTGCCCTTTCTTATTTCTTTTGTTTTCGTATTTTAGCTAGTGCCTAAGGAATAGATTGTCTCTGAAGCTGATATATTGTTATATAGCGCCATTTGATTAGAGGATGAAACATCTATTTAAAAACACATAAAGGAAATTAAAGAGCAGGACCAGTCTTAGTTGCAGTATTTTTCATGGCCTTGAAAACCTTCAGCTAGAGTCTCAGCTGCTATAAATTGGCAGAAACTCCAGTGTCTTAATGCTGCATTGGTTTATGTGACCCAAGGAGAAGACCTCAGGGATTTGTGGGACTACTGTATAAATATCAGAGCTTTCAACCTGCCAACGTCGAAATAAATAATGCGTTTGGTCCAGTCCTGGCTCCATGCTTACACGTCGCTCCTTGATTTAAGCAGTGTGGCGCGAAGCAGCTGAGGGGAGAGCGCGGCCTTCAGAGGCTCGGCTCTTCTCCCCGGCCAAAAGCCTGCCCTTCTGGGTGTTGCTGTTTTCATCTTCTGACACCAATGAGTTCATAATACCTCAAAACACCCTGCTCAAGTAACTCAACCCCATAGTCGCTCCTTTCAGCTGCCCATCCAGAGGCAGAAGTAAGTTTCTAATCCCCGCCACCGCGGATCTCGCTGCTGAGGAGCCAGCCGCCGGCTCCGGCCCAACACCGCCATGCTGCAGCACGTGTTCTGGGATAAAACTCATGCTGGGACACGTTTCCACCTCCGAGAGGGCTAAATCCCAGTGCTACAGAAACCAGAGCTTATCAAGGCCATTTTCTCTATCGGTTTTACTGCAAATTGGCTCAAGTGTGTAGACTCCTGGAGCTTGAAGCCGCATCCAGCTATGTCTTAGAAAGAAGCTGAAAAATAAAGGAGAGACAGCTGTCTCTGTGAAAGTATTTGTGAGGTAATAATGGCAATAATAAAGGAAAGTCAAATAGAGTGCTTTCACTGTGATTTTTTTAAAAAGTAAGGATTCAATTGAATATGAAATGATCGTTGATTTTAGGCACTTTGACTGACTAATGTTTGATTCTAACTGAGTCATTTTCTGAGAAGAGCAGAAAGAAAGCTGTGCTACGAGGAAACAACTCTGGCTTTGTATAGAGGTGCTGCTGAGTAGCACCGCCGGAGTCCTTTCTTTAAACAGGAATAATTTTATTGTACAGGAAACTTGGATTTGAGAACAGTTCCTCTGATAATTACTCCTAAAGAGGAATATATCTGCTGCATTCACCAAAGCTTGAAGGCTGGTCTCCTGTCACAGGGGGCCACCTGCATTTGGGCTAAAATTAAAGCAAAGGGAGAGGTAAGAGTCACATAAGAAAGGACATAGATTCCCAAAAGACAAATCCGTGAAAAAAAAATTTAAAAAAAAAAGGTTCATTTCACCAAGGAGGGGTAAAATGCCTCTTTAGTGTGAACACCTGATGTAGACAGATGTGAGAGGCAAATAAGAGAATAACTATGTTGTGCTTGGATTCCTTTTCAAGTGTCCCTGCTGAATTCTTGCTGGACGATGTCCTTTCACTGCTCTACACCTTCTGCTTTTCTTAGGGTTTCCACAATACCTGGTAGCTCTCATCAAAACCTGTCCTGTGGATAGCATTCCCCGTGAAAGACTGGCAAATTTCTCTCGCCCAATAATTGCATGGGGAGAGCTGCTTCCAATTCTGAAAGTAGGTTTATTTACAGCCAGCCTGGAATGAAGCCTGCCCTCCCCACCTTGTCTCTGATCTCGAAACATTGCATGGAGCAGGCGCGTCACTGCCTGCGAGGAAGTTGGATCCTCTCCGGGAAGGTCCTGACCACTCTACCTTCAATGCAAAGCAAATCTGTAATTAAACAATGCTTTGAATACTCAGGCCACTGTGGTTTCCTGCTTTAGTTATGAAAATGAAAACTGTCCGGTCGGTCTTACTGGAAATGACTCTCACGTAAGTTTTTGTAAGACTTTCATAGGAAGCTTCTCCATGTGGTGCAGTATGGCTCTTAATTTGGAGCCAAGGCCTCCTAAAGAAGGCCAGCAGAATCAAGAGGGTGAAAATAAATGCCTCTGCATGCAAACTAAACCAGGCTCAGCTAATACTTTTCATAAGTAGCAAGAGGGCATTTTTCCCTTAAAGTTTCTCTAGATAGTAAGGGATTCACGTTAATATGTACACGTAGTGGTGGGGAAAGGTCTTTGGTTACTCAGGACAAGTCACTTGCTCACAGGTCGGATCCTCACCTTTCAGGCAGCCTGTTCAACCTGTGCTGGCAAGAGAAATCGATTCATTGCAACTAATGGGCAAAAATGACCTGTTAAAGTGCTGCAGTAGAGCAAGGACCTCTGCCACACGATGATAAAAAAAATACATAAACACCACAAAAACAAAACCACCTGTGTCATTTCTAGAAAGAAAAAAGAGGAACAAGATGCTTTAAAAAAAACAACTCAGAGAAAAATAAAGGAGCAGAAGCTGGCCGGCAGCTTCCCACGGTGCACATATGCTCAGAAGCAAAGTTTGGGTGAAAGTCAGAGCAAGGAGGATCTGGCTGCCTGGGCGCAGGAGCGGGGATGCTCTGTGCACCCCAATGCAACTCGGCAGGGGAGTCACCTTGGGCATCTCTGCAGGCAGCTGGGCTGGGCAGGCTCCAGAAGAGGCAATGCTGTGCAGAAGCTGGGTGTTGCTGCCCCGACTGGGCCCCTGGCGAAGCCTTTCTCACTCCGTTTGCCTACACAGGAAGTCTGGGGCTGAATGCAAAAGACCTAAATTTTGCGGGGTAAAAATAGACTTCTGCTCTTGCTCTAATTCGTCTTCCACCTGACTTCAGTGGGCCCGTACAGACAAAAAGATGCCCACTAGAAAACTGTTGCTGCAATTTGGGCAATCTGTATAAATACTGTGCTACATCTGGCAAATAGAATGGTTGCAAGTGAGAAAGTGCAGAGTTAGCTGACAATTTGATATAATTAATTCAGTTGCATTTGCCTTATAGGCTCTCTGTGTGCTGTTGTAAATTATTTTTCAGATTGTGCTTCATAAAGCAGAATATTTGAAATACCTTGCTGCAGAATCAGTTCTGTGAAGAACAAGAGGAATTGATCTAGAAGACAAATGAGCACATCTGAAATGTGCATTTAAAGAGGACTAAAGCAAATCTGAAATATAAGTAGCCTGGCCCTTAAAAGCTACAAAGGATGTGCAATCAGTCTAACATTCACGTAAGTTGGGCAGAAAAACAACAACCAAACAGAAGTTCCCATACATACCTGCAGCTCCAAATAAAATGGGGAGTTGAAGTTCAGCCTCTCCCATCAACCAATTAAAAGGAAATTAAATGAAAAGCCCACAAACTGCAGGGAGAGCCACCAGTGTGTTTCCACTGCTGCCCATGAACACATTCCATGGGCTCCAAGGTAGCAGCTGAAGAAGGGGCAGTGCCTGCAGCCCAGGGATTTCTCAAGTGGTCCGTCTGGATCAGAAAGGTCCCACTCATAGAGGAGGGAACTGATTCTCTTTTAGAAGAATTTAACCTCTTTTTTTTTTTTTTTTTTTTTTTTTTTCTTCCCTGAAATTAATATAATCACTTTTAAGATCAAGGAAAAAGGGAAAATGCTTTCTTTCACGTCTTGTTAGAAAGTCTACTGAAATCTGATAATCTTTCCCCACGTAAGTCCCAGTTTACTCATGTTTGCTCATGTAGCTTTTCTTTCAATCACATTTGTCATGAGGAAGGACACAAAACAGGACCCTTGCCTTTCACCATGTATCTTAAACCTGGAAAAGAATGTGCAGGATCTACCAAACACTTGGTAGTGTGAAGGGACAGCTCATTATCTGGCCTTACAGACAGAGAAATTAAAGCAACATGACTAGATCAGACAAAGCAGGGTACAATGGGCCCACCTGAAACATTTGGAATAGAACAATTTATTTTCATACAAGAATAGTATATCCCATTGCAAGCGCATTCATGCTAAGTTATACAGATAAAAATAATAATAACAAAATAAAGCTCACATGCAGACTAAGCCTAAAGAGATGATACTACATGCCAAAAGGGTACAAGATTTCTCAAATACTCCCTATAACTTGGTAAGAGATAAGAATATCTCAAAGTCATCAAACCTGTAAAATTCATGTTGTCGATTTTCATTACTTTCTCAAGAATGCTATGAGCTGCTCTTTACCTCCATGAGTATGTGGGCATCTTAGCTGACAAGAAAAGTATTTCTAGGCATCAAGGTAGGAGAAAAAAAGAAGAAGAAGAAAAAAGCTTTAATATGCAAGCTGAAAGTACTCCAAAAGCCTACAAACAAGAACGGGATTTGTAACCATCAGACCATTTAAGCCAATCTCGTGACTTTTGATTGCTTGTGCTTGATGGTGTTTGGAAATCCATCAGAGCCATTGTTACAATTGACAGTCCCTTGTGAAAACAAGTGGAATTCATTGCTTAAACCCATCTGAGGTGTTGTGGAGTCTATGAGACATCTGCAGGGGCTGGCAGACTTGAGTTAAGATATCTGTCAAGATCTGTGCTCCTCCAGAGCAGTGGCTTTAGGCCAAGCCGGTACCCTGCAATGTCTGAAATGATACTAGACAGCTCCAGATAAGAAGCTGAATCCCACCCTAACAGCTTTCCAAGTGAGAAAAACTTGCTTGCTCACAGTCCTGAGCGGTGCTGTTAGCTACCAACTTTAGCATCTCTGAGTATGCTCCACTGCTACTCGGTGCGGTGACTGTAAGCATAAAACAAACAAACAAAAAAAGGAATTAAAAGGATTTCCCCCTTCTATACCCCCAGGAAAAGGAGAGGCATTCAAAGAAAATGTAAACACAGTGCTCAGTCACCCTTGCCACCACCACAGGCCAGCACCTGGTTGGTCCTGTGACCCTCAAAGGAGTGACCTACCACCACGCAGGCTCCACCCTGAGCTGTTTTGTGACTGGGACAATTGCAATAAGGAGGACGCTCACCAAAATTTCTTTGCCTTAAAGTAGTATCCACATTCAGCTCTTCGGAGAGGAGAAGGGCAGGGCGTCCTTCGTGCAGTGGTTTTCCTAGATCATAAAGCCACGTGTACTTCCCTCGCTCTGAAAGAAACTTTGGTGGCAAGAACGCAACTGCAACAGCACGTTGCATAGCAGTTCACACCAATATCTCCCTTTCACGTTTCTAAGAGTGTTTTTTTTTCTCCCGTAGCAGAAGGTATTTTCATAAAACAACACGTAATTTATTTTCTGCTGTTTCTGTGGGTTCTATAATTACTGTACTAGACGAATAAGAATTTAGAAGGCATTTCTGTAATTTATTCATTCACAGATAATTTCACTATATAGTCTGTACCTATCACAATTTGCTCAAATACACGCCGTTCCAGAAATAGTAACTGCTTTGATGCAGCAGCTGAGATGGTATTTCCCCCCCCTTCCCCTCCCCGCACGAGAGCAATAAAAGTCATTGTGATCCATCCGAAAAGCCCTCAGAACTGTCAATTATATGACATTAAAAAGGGAGGTTACTCGAAAAAGGGCTTGGCTAGAGAAATGATTGCAGGCATAAAGAGCATGGTATGCATGTGATCAGATGCCAAGGAAGGTTTTCAGCAATTCAAGGCATATTTTTGGGTCCCACGAATTCATGCAATAAATGCCTCTAGCAGAAGACTCAATACAGACTATGTTCACCCTGTCAAACAACCACCCCACAAGTCCCTTTTCCTTCATCATCCACAATACAGAAAATGTTGTGTTGTTCCTGGGCTTTCTTCTGGAGCGAAACAGCTCTTTCTGAAACAAACCCCAGCTGCTGCTTTGGTAACTTGCTCAACAGACACTCCCAAAATGCAGCATGGACAAGGCTGAACCAGTTTTGGCTTCCTCCACTGTACACAAACATGCAAAACTATCCCAGCAGGCTCTGGCCCCTCAAATGTCACATATCCTTTTGTTTCATGCTGTTAATTCCAGTGGGCCAAGAAAAGAAAAAGAAAAAAAAAAAAAAGAAGAAAAGAAAAGGAAAAAAAAGAAAAGGCTTAGATTGCTTTAGACCTTTGAATTGAAAAACAAACAAAACCAAACTGAAAATAATAATTATGCCTTGTGGCCATGGCAGCACCGTGTGAGGCCGGAGGAGATGCACAGCCAAACGCGGTGAGCATGGACCTGGCCAGGCTGCTCTGGAGGAGGCTGACGTTAAGCAGCGCGATGTCCCTGGGGCGAGGGGACTGCTCTCTGCAGGGGAGGCAGCGCTTGGCACCAAAGCGGTGGCCCTGGTCTGGGCATGTGGGCATGCCGGGCTGCTGAGACACAACCCGCAGCCAGCTGCCTTGTGGAGAATACCGAAGGTCTCCAAAGTCTCTTGTTTCATTTTGGAGGCACTAAAAATTATCTGAGGGAGGAACACTGCACGCAGAGAAGTACAAACCCACTGGTTTGGTGGGGCGCCCAAAAGCTCGTGCCTCCCACAAGAGCTTCTCCATTGCTTTGCAAGTGCCCAAGTTGACAAGAAACAGAGCAATTTTTAGGCAAGAAAATCAGCACGTCCTGACCCTCCCTGGCTGCTGACGGCTGTCCAGAAAGTCACTGCAGGTTGAGGTTTAGCGCAAGACAGTGTAAACAGACAGGGTTTCCGCTCTTCAGCCTTTAGGAGGTGAAATTGAATTGCTTGCTGCTTCTGCTCCACAATGCCCTCTAACACTCAGTCCTCTAGCTCTGCCAGGCATCGCAGCGTCTGTTCTCCATCCCACATGCCTGCTCTCAGCGGGCTTCTGGCTCAGTACGTTTGTGATACATCCAAATCGACTGGTTGACCTGGTGGTTTTCCACATCACTTGCGACCTTGGACTCCTCCTTTCAAGCCAGCCCCGTGCTGATGCAATGTATACAACCTTATGACACAAATCCTTCTTGATTCAGCATGCTCCTAAGGGAGCGGGAATTGCTATTTCTTTCAAGCATTTGAAAAATGGATCAGAGGAGATCGTGTCAAGAAACCACGGAGCTGCAAACCAGCAGTTTTTATCCTTCCTCTGTCTCTAAGCTTGCTGTGTGATCTCCTGGGCACGTAACTCCTCTGCTGTGCTGCTCTCCCAGGAGGAACGAGTACCTAACGGGGATGACCTGTCAGTATGAAACCCTCCGAGACGTGGGCACGACAAGAGGACGGGGCATAATGCAGTCCCCCCTGGTGGTTACCCGTCTGTGAGCCGCCCCAGCAGGCAGGTGCAGGCAGAAAGGGCACGAAATGACTGTTTGGGGCTAAATCCATGCCCAAACCTCTGCTCTGAGCGGGGTGCATGCAGTGGGCACGGATGCTGGTACTGCGGTCAGCGGGTTCGCGGCCTGCAGCAGGAGAAGAGCATGGGCTCCCTCATCAAACACCGGCGTGTCGTGAACCAAGGGACCACACTTAGCCAGTGGTTTCTTGAACATGCAACTAAGTAAAAAGATAAAAATGATAACAATAAAAAATTACAAGTTTTTAAAAGACTACCTCTGTTTCTTTTGGCCGTTTTTGTAGCCCCATGTTGTCAGAGTCACGTCACAAGAAAGGAAAGGCCCGACTCGTCTTTCACTTTAAAATGCTTCTTTTTATTTCAGTGGTTGTACATTGGGTGAATGAATTTTAACGTCACAACAGAAATAGAATGGCTATTTAACAGACCACTAGTAGTTATATGCTGGAAAAGAGCAAATGGAGGGGTTTCTCCAACGGTTACCGAAGTATTCATTGTAAGCGTTGTCAATTATACTGTATGAGAGAGGCAAACAAAAAGGTATTTTGGTGAGGTGCTGTATCATTTGAAGAAAATAAACACTGAGGCATCTCAAGTAACTTGAAACTACGCCTCAGCTACAGTATTCACTGTCTCTGTGTTGGCCCATCTCATGGTTCTTTTAGGGGGGTTTATTTGTGTGTTTTTTGTGTGTTTTTTTATTTTTTTTTAATTAAACAAAGCATTTAAAATTTAACCATTTTCATTAGACTTTTTTAAAATATAAACAAAGTTTTGGCAAATAATATTTATACAGAAAAATAGTTTTAGATCTTCCCAAATTTTGAAATAGTCTATAAAATTACTTTATAAATAAATAAAATGCAGAATCTGTTGTACACGTATTTGCACATCTCTGTAATTGCCTCCTTACTGTTAGCATAGGTTTGTACTTGTACAGTTTTTAGGAATATTACAAAGTCATAAAGTCGGAAAGTGGATCTCTTATTAAAAATACATTTTCTCTTTTTGTCTGTCAGTTTATCTGGATGAAAGACCTGATGTATCTGAAGCTTCGTCATCCATGGGCAAAAAATAGTAGTATTGGATTAATTGTAAAAAACATAGAATAACAGTTATTTTGAAACATAAAAAGTTCACACAAAACAATGTCTTGAAGAGTTATCTACATAAAATATTTAAACAACATGGATAATTTACCATTTAGTATTGTACAATAAGCTACCCAAATGCCTAAATTAACTATTATAAAAAAATAAAAACAACTTTGACAGATATAGGCAAGTTGCAGTGTCAACTACCTAGTTATAATGACTGAGAAAGTCTACAAATATTAGTGTTTTAATAGTATATCATGGTGATACCTTAACTGCTAAAGTAACAAGTTAAGATACATTATTTTTCCACAAATTAAAACTAACGCAACGTTACAAGCACTATGTTAATTTTACAATCGAATTGTGATTATTTTTTTTCTGTCGGATGATCAAATCTCCAGCTTTATATATAAATAGATAGTAATTAGACATTGGACAAACAAGATTTAGCCTGGAAAATAATTTCCAAGACAAATAATTATATGGTTAGTGCCTTCAGTCGTTCAGAACAGGCAGTGCTGCCAAAGTTTAAAATAGTTTACAATCAATCTGAAGAGGTTAAGTTAAAATACTGCAATCACTAATAATGTCCACATAGAAAACTTATGCTGCAAACAATTATACATAATATCCACTTACAACAGCTGTCTTGTTTTTTAAACAATAATTTAAAAACTATGTAATTTCTGTGATACATGTGCAACATATAAAATGTGAAATATGAAATATTTGGTACAATAGTGCTTGAAACAAATCTCAAATCAAACAAATGAAATTTTAATTATACATATATAATTACCTTGTAAATCAACAAAGTATTTAAAAAAGTAAACAACATTAAAATCTGCTTCATCCATATATATGTATGTATGTATATATAATATGTATATAATTGTATTAAAGATATCTTCATACTTTTGTGACATAAAATATGTTTTTAAAGAAAAAACAATTAAAAGAACTATTTTTTCTCCATTCTAATCTGGTTACAATCTTATAATCCAATTAAAAAAAATGCAAATACAGTAATGATTTATTAAACTGAATCTCATTCTACATTCTTAGTGTTCAGTTAATAACCTAGATTAAAGTCACTTATGAAGTCTCAGTGACTAAACTGAATTTTAATTAAATTAGAGTATCATACAAATCTCTTCACCTACATCCTTCTTCTTCTCCTTTTCTTTTGTTAGTTTGGTCTTTTCGTTTGATTTTTACATTTATAGAAGTTACTTCTTAAGAGCTCGGATCTTTTTGGTAACGTGACTATGAGTTTGAGAAATTATTCGCTTCCGGTAAGATTGACTGTTGGCATCAGGCTCACTTTCATCAAGTCTGATGTGACAAAATTTAGGCACTTCTGCAAAGTTTCTTTTAAAAACATTATAAATATACTTGTAAAATAATATTTTCAAGACTTTGTTCTTTTGGGGACTGAAAGGGGTATGAAGCTCATACTGTGCAAAATTTTTAACTTTTTTTTTTCTGCTATTCTGCTATGACTCAAATGCAACTTCTCCATACAAGTCAAACACCAACTATGTGCATCTAAAGAATTTGTGCTTTACTTTGGATTTCTGGCTAAAAATTTTAGACTGGCAGGGTGATGTGCAGGATACCGGGCTTTGTTTCACTTCCTTTGTCTTGGAGTTAACTTGCTGCGGGAGCAAAACCAAGATTTTTTAACCAAGAAGAAAAACCCCAATCGTAATCTGGGTTAAAATCAAACCTGCAACTGGCATAAGTTTTTAGCCAATACAAATTAATTATTGCTGAGCTTGAAAGATTCATGAACACTGAATCTCCCAAGACTAACTTAATTGGACCATTTCCATTAGGTATAGTTATGGAGAAAAGACAATATTTGCAAGAATTAAACTATGTTTTTAAAAATCTTCAAAACTAAATGTTACCCTTTATGTCTTGAAACATCACAGCTGGTATCAGGTAGTTAACTATTTTAGGTCGGAGTATAGTAAGCATACCATATTTAATATTCATATATGACATAGCAGCACTAGCTTTTTAGAGTTTGTGATTTGTCCGTAAGAACAAATTCTTTACTTAGCATGCAGTTTGTGGCAATTCTAGAGAGGAGGAGACAGGATAGTATGTACAGTAGCCGTGCTTGGCCATCCGCAGGGAGGCTTCTTGACACTCCGTCCCATTCCTGCTGATTACTTCAGGATTATCTGTGGAGAGAAAGGAAAGTGTGATGGTGCTTCCAGGCGGCACTTCGAAGAGCGGGTCACCGGAACGGGTGGCACCGGCCTGACTAAATCCACCTCGTACGAGACGGCCTCCCGTATCCTTAACGCTGGGCGGGAGGCCTGTGCGTTTCACAAACCTGCTCGTCACATCCTCCAGTGTGTGAGGACACACGAAGGGGACGTTTTAGGTATCAAAATATCAGAAGGGGGCCACCACGCCAGCTGGAGGACGGCCCTGTGAGGTGCCCCTGCCTCCCCGGCTCGGTGCCTCGTGAGGAGGCTGGGGAGGGCATCGGGGCCTGCTGCCCTTCGGCAGCCCCCATCCCCAGTCAGGGACAGCAAGGGGCAGAGGTGGAGGCAGGGCCACTCACCGCTATCAAGCCAAAAAAAAAATAAAAATACATATATATTTATGTGTGTACTGGGCTGGATGTTTTCAACACGCTAAAGTGCCTTTTTAACGCGTTTTTAGCGACTGCTAATTTCCTAACAAATTATCTTCAGGTCAGCGAGCCGAGAGCTTCTTCATGCTTCCTTACAGCAGGAGGTCCAGGGGGATGGTCGTAATGGCACCTCTGCGCGCCCGGCTGGTCACTAACCTTGCTGGTTTGCCTCCGCCGTGTCTGAAACTAAGGGTGAGGCAACCATTTTGCAGCTGCAAGCTCTCTCGCTTCCAATGCTGCGATGGTTAAATGCAGGATGTGCCCAGCACTCTTCCAAAACGTGAAGGCAACTGACTCAACCAGCTGGCAGTTTTGGGAAATGACCTGCATTTCCATCATCTGCCATACAAATGGCTATCAGTGGAAGGGATGTCAGAGACAAGGGGTGTGATCTTTTACCGTGCCATTGCTAATCTGTACTCCAGACCTAAGCACAAGTCAAGGAATTGGAGTGCATCGCTTGCTCTTCCTGTTTAATTTGGCACTTGACACATTTTTGAGCTGTATTTGCAGGTAGTATGCAAGGCAGGCATGACAGCACTTTGACCTACTTGTGTATTATGCAGACAGACCGCTGCTCAATGCAATATTTATTTTAAAAGGAGAAGAAAAAAAAAATGATGTTTTGAAAATAACTTCAGCAACATACTACCTCTGACATACAGAAAAGAAACACGCTCAGCGCTGCGTGGAAGGCACTTGCTGTAGGCACCCCCGCGACCACATCGAACGCACCTCACAACCCCTGCACCAGCGAGGAGGGCTTCGCTTTCGGTACAGCACCTAAAGCCGTAGCCCCCTCCATCACTACGTGCTCTCTGTACTCAGCTCCCTGACCCCATATGACTTGCTGGCATGCCTAAAAGTAATCTTTGATTGCTGCTGATAATCCGGTGACACTCGAAGCCCCATTGTAATGATACTGTACAAACACCTGCCAGCTCCAAGGGGCTGAACGCCTAAATACGCCATTCATACGACAAGGACATAGATTTTTAATGACTTCCACTCATTGTGGGTTTGTTGGCTTATCGTCTATCTTCTGTTTCCTTTTGAAATAACAAAGAAATACCTTTGCTGAAATAATAAAGCCCTGCCTGTGATAATCCTGGTCCATCTACAGCACTGTGATTTGGCAGTGAGTACAAAGAACAGAGCCGTGCTGGAAACAAGAAGTGACCAACGTTATCAGCACTGGTATTTTTAGCATGTTACAGCCCAACACGTCAATGTAATTAATAAAGCAGCTTTATCTATACTGGGTTAGCCATAATCACACAAATGTGTTCAAGGGATCCTAACATCGGTTTTAATGGAACATAACCTGAACTCTACTCAGTTTAAAAAAAAAATAGGATTTCAGATACTGCAGCTGCCTACCTCTCCTGACAATTTTTGAGGGGACAGGACTTGTATTTTTCTATAACTTTTTTCTCCTTGTTTCAGAAATACTCAGAGAAAAGATAGAGAGAGATCCTTGCGGTTTGTAGAGAGATGTCCTGAAAGGTCAAACAAGCCTGATGCTCCCAGCTCCTCCAAAATATGGGACAGATGAGGCAGAGGGCTGTAACCTGGGAGAAGGGCTGGGCTGTCCCTGGCAGTGTGATTGACCTGGGTGCAATTCACGGGGGGCTCTCGGCAGTGCGAAAGAGCAGGGACCCCTTCCCTGCACCACTCGGGGAAGTAGCAGAGACCAGGCAAGGACTTCCACCATCGCCTCCCTACTCCTGCCATTTCTCCCCATCTCTCAACACTCAGGGAACAGCGAAGACAAGATGAACACTTTCCTTTTGTGTCCTGCTTATGTGGTGGTGGGTGCAGGAGGAGCAGACAGCAGCTGGAGCCCTCCCCACCGCGCTCCTCTGCAGCCCGTTCCTACCACGTCTTCCTCGCCGCCCCACCACACACGCAGGGGATGTAACTAGGGCATGTTGCACCTTGGCTATTTCTAGTGCACGTAGGAGTCCTCCTAGGAAAAAAACTCAAGTCTCTCCTTCAGAAGAAGCTTCTCCAGCACAGGGACGCAGAATAGAGGAGCTACGTTTCTTTTTTAACCTTAGCCACAAAGTGTAAAATGCATCCCATAGTCTTTAATTATATCTTCACACCCTATTTCTCTAAAGATATCACAACTCCACCACAGCTACATACACGTGTAGCAGCTTCTGCAACTGTTTTTTTATTCTTCCTTCTTTTTTTTTCCACCGTGTCTGACAGAGAAACATAAAATGCTAAGCTACTTTACATGGAAAATACACTGTGAACCTCTCCCGTTTAATCTACAAACGAAGTAATAAACTGTGATGGAACATGTAAGCTATCTAAGTCTGCATCACTGCTAATTGCTCCATGCTAATTGCACGCTGAAAAAGAAGAAATTGTACAGACCACACCAACCAAAGGACATCCCTGCAAACACTTATTACAGACTCTCTACTCATTACTCGCAAGGAGATCCAACAACCTTCATGCTCCCTGTTTGAAGGATTACGTCTCATGTGCACATCCACACGACTCACTACCTTTGCTGTGATACTACTAGATTCATTAAACTTCACAGCAACTTGATAGAGTGCATCTGACCATAGTAAATGTAAACAACAACAAAAAACCTGAAAAATAAAGACTACACAATGAGCGCGTTTGTGTGTGTGCACGCCACGCTCCATGTACAAAGGTCTACAAGCCAAGCGTGGGAAGCACTTTGTCATGGATAAGACATATCAATGTCTGCAGGACTGGGTACAGACGTGCCAGAAAACAGACTTTCTGCGACTGCAGTAACAGAGCTAATCACTATTTCTAGCAAAAGCAGAATGGCCCGGCACTTACAATCTGGAATAGTAATGCACAGAAGATTTAATAACAGCAAAGGGCATTTTTTTCTGAGGCAACTGCAGACACAGAGTACTCTCTGCACTGCCTTCTCACTTGGTACCTGCTTGAAGTGCCAGAAAGATTGCCTCTCTGTAGACTAAAATCACTAACACAGCACCAGTGTTAGTTACTAGACCTCGCTGAAATGAGTATATACAGAGGGTGAACCTAAATTTCTGCTTTCTAACTAAGGAAGGGTTTGCTTTTCCAAAATTTCCAGCTGTAAAAAGTGTCTTTTTCACCTCCCAAATGTCAAGACTTTCTTTCTCTCTTTTCTATTATTATTATTTTTAATGTTTATAGACCTTCGGGAGCTCTGAATGGCCACAGCGGTCACTGAGCCCACTGTGCAGTACACAACACCCATAAATTCAGCCAGGGCAACCCTGGTTACTCCCAAGGGTGATACACTCCTGCCGTGTGCTCCATGGGAATGGCAACCAGGAGTTGTTACTGCCAGTGGCCTCAGCTTCTCGCCAAAGCGCTGGCCCACAGCTCCACGTCAGCGGGCAGTTCCCTCAGAACCCCGCAGAGAAGGCTGTGACTGGTTACTGTTTCAAGATTTACAGGGTAAAACTGAGAATTCGTTTTAAATTAAGGTGGCAATTCCACCTTTGTGAACTCTTTTCTGACCCCTAGGTTACTCTGTGCACTGTGCCACTTGGCACGGCTCACATAATTACCTGAATTCCCGAGAACCACGACTGGGTACTACTGATTTCATGCACACAACTCATGGAATTTCTCTCTGTGTTAAATTGTTTCCAGTTCCGGATTTATCATGAAATGATGAACACAGAAAATTTACCTTTCTGCATGATTTCGGAGTACAAGAATCTTGTTCAATTTAGAGACCTGTCACAGTGGATCAGCTTGAAAACGAGACTTGGCATCAGTCTTCGAAATTTTGCTCTTTAAGGAGTTTTGAGGCAATTTCTCCAAATTACACTTTGCTCTGTAAGCGTTAATACATTCTAAGGTGGGATTTAAGATCATACGTGACCTCCACATTGCAAAGTGTTTATCCCTCTAAAAATGAACTCGTAATGTAGTAACATTTTTAGACTACTCAGCCTTTCATTTTTAGAGCAATGTAGTATTAGGAGTTCTTTGTAGGCAAGACTCATCTCAGATGATTTCAGACATGGCAAGCCTCAGCTGGTCACCCTGTTTTACATCTTGCTAGCCTACCTCAGGCAACTTATCTTAGCATGAGACAAATTATAAACTCGTGATGCTTCTTGTCCTCCACCCAATGTTAAGAGTCTGTGGCAAGCAGTTCACACCGAGGTATTTAACTCGTAGACACCTGCGTCAGGGCAGATGACTCCTACCACGGTGACATTTTGTATTTTCATGTTTTTCACACTAGTAGCAGAATGGTCAGATATAAGTAGGGTATACATTAAAAACGACAGATATTTTCAGACAGCCTGCTCATATCAGGCTGTCTTATAACTTCTCTCACTTTCTAAAAATAAAGCTAACACCTAGTATTTCTTCCCTTTGACGTGAAACCCAAGACTATTTATATTTCTCCGCGCCTTTGGGAAGTGCCACCATCTCTTTATTTTTCATTTTCTCTTAGAATGCTCTTTTGTGGTATGTGCCTTGTTCTTTGTCTTCCAAATGAATGTCTCTTTTTTTCTCAACCAAAAGTGGAAACGGAAGAGTTTCAGCCTGACTGGCTGAAAAGATTCAGACATTTACTGAGAGTAATCCCCATCGTATCAGTTATGCTTGGTCATGTATAATTTTTATGTAACCTTGTAGATGGATTTTTTTTTTTTACCTCTTATTTCTCCATGGCTGCAGCAGCAGCACCTCCAGGGAGCACCAAATGGAGCCATTCAATGCCCCGCTCCGGGACTCCCACCAGTGCTCCCCATGGGCTGTAATCCCCCGTGGGAAGTCTCTTCCTGACTTACTGTCTGGATGTCATAGCTCTTGTCACTGTCACGAGAGCATCCGTTCCTTGTCTCGACCAAATACATCTATGTACATGCTGATGCATCCGTCTAACCTCAGGCTTGCCTCGCTGACCTGTCCATTTTCAAGCCTACACATTCTCTCCAATGGGAAATTTACCATCCAGCGCAGAGAAAACTGCACATTGTCACAGCCAGAATGAAAAAACACAGACCACACATCCCTGCAAGCCAGTTCTGTCCAGTTCCTTTGGGTAAGATAACATGGCAATGCTTTTTCAGTGTGAATTCAAAGGGTCAGATACGGCGACAAACATAAGCTTTGTTCTTACGGCTCCAGAAGGAGTAAGGAAAACATGTTATGAGCTTCTCAAATCTGCATACTTATTATATTTAGTTCCTTTTGTAAGGAAAAACAGGAGTTGACTCTTATAAATAGTAAAGATCAATTTCTCATTAAAACAAGATTACAGGTTTTCACTTTTTTATTCCTGATTTATGCATTTTGGGCAAAAAATGTGAACTCTCTTATAGTTGCTAATAGGCCTTTGGAAGCAGCAGAGGGTCAGATGTCCATGCTGAGGTGAACACAACTGCTAGCATATTTTCACTCCAACAGGGACAAGCTGTTGGTCATCGGGGTGTTACAAAGCTGACAAAGACTTTGTCTGAACTTAGCTTTTCATGATGCTCTAAAGAAAAGATCAAGGCAACTATGGGATCCCCAAAGGGCTCAAGGGTTCAGCAGCATCATTCCTCTCATTTAATACTCAGTCCAAAAGGAGAGTCCAAACACACCGGTGCTGCCAACTTCTTAGCATGCTTATGAGCTTTGATAGGTATTTATTCAAATAATACTTTATAATATTTAAGTACAACAAAATAGGTATTTACTCACTTCAGTGAAATAGGACTAGTTGCTTTTAAAATGAAAGCAATCTGGTTTTATTTATTCTTCTTTAAAGTAATTAATAATGCAGTACTTGAAATTGATCCTAACACACTCTTAACACATTCTACCAAAATCTATTTTAACTAATCATGCAGGCAACAGACAGACTACCTAGAAAATGAGAAAATTACTGCTGTAATATTTTAGGAGCCCCCATAGAGTGACTGTTTTGAATGGCCACTCAATGCTACCCTTTAGCAGACCTGAGCTACTGCAATCATTTGTGTTTTTCACTTCCTATTTTTAGGTCATTGTCCTTATCTTCTCGATCTTTAGAAACTGTCATAATGGGCTTGCACAGAGGAACTGAGAGCACAAAGGAGTGAAAGACCAAACGAAGCTGTGAGAAATGCGCACTATGGGATGTGCACGTTCCTCTTGTAGGAATATGGGCACCCTTCTTCAAACCTGTGTTTTCTTAGTTGTCCTCATCCAGCAATTCTTTTTTTTTTTTACTTTTTTTTTTTTTTACAGAACCTGCTTTATATTTTCCTCCTACATGCCATGCATGCCCATGTCACCCAAGATGAGCCTACCACTACAAGGCGAACACTGCCACAGCAGGCAGAGCTGGGCTAGCCCTTCTCCAGGCTCCTCAGCAGTAAAAGCTGGCGTTCGATTCAGATTCCCTTCAAAGCAAGAGATGCTCCACTGCTACATCCAGAACTTCTCTTGAACACAGAAAGGCATCAAATTCACATTTTCTTCATCAAGGTTCCTGACAAGACATGACACTTATAATAGGATATATATATTTCAGTTACTGAACTTTTTGTTGGTTTTATAAAACTCGCTATAGTTATCTCTGAGGAGAACGTTCCTGACTTTTGCCTACTTAGAGTCTCCTTAATTCTTTTTCTTATCTGAATACTCTCATATTTCCCTGTCCACGGCAGGGAGGTTGGAACTAGATGATCTTTAGAGGTTCCTTCCAACACAAACCATTCTATGATTCTACACAAACATACCTACATATTCTTGTGTGGCACTGCACGTAATATTGTGCCAAAAGTGAAGGCTGTCAAAGTTAACCAACCTCTGCCTGTAGCCAAAAGACATGGCAGGTACAATAAATAAATAAGTAACTAAGTAAGTAAATAAATAAATAAAGTCAAGCAATGTTTCCACTGCAGTTATGTGGGCAGCCTCCTGCACACTCAAAGCCAAAAAGTGGCATTTCTGGTGTGCAAAATGCTCATCCAATAAATCACATGCTAAGATAAAAATATGGTATTAGTATATTTCAAGGGCAAATAGCTGCAGCAGCTGTAGATGTACAGGCACAATTATTTCAAAGAGCAGAATCCCAAGCAAGTAGTACATCTGGAGCTCTGCACTGCACTGTCTTGTTAAAATTTTATGATGGAAAAAAACAGACTCACAAGAGCTGTGCATACATGCTAAGAACAATGAGACTAACTCATTTTTTCCCCAAATGCCTACAAAATCACTTGACCTCAGAAAAAAAATTTCCTATGTTTAAATAATAAATAGATGCCCCAAAAGACTTTTACTCAACTTGTCAAAGTATCATTTGTTGAATTATTAAAAGAAAGAGCACAAAGGAAAGTTATATCAAATGTAACTCCATTGTATTAATTTCAATACTATGAAAGTTAAAACAGTCTATAACAGGAAAGGGAACTATGTCTAGATTTTTGTTATATAAAAGAAATGTGTTCGCCTTTGCTTAATGCTCACGTTATGTGATACTGCCATCTAGCAGGCGACCAGGGGAAGCCAGGCTTCAGTCTCTACAGCGGTGGGAGGGAATTACTGAAAAAAACAAATCGATTTTTCATGTCTTCCCACTTGTTTCTTGTGTATGAGCATGTGATATAAAACTCTGCGAGTAAGACTGCCAGAAGTCTTCATTATCTACACAGAACAGCAGTCTATCCAAACTGAGGAGACAAAAAAAATATTAAAAGTAAAATGAAGACTTGGTTAAATTTTGCATGAGATTTAAAAAAGAGTTCCTTTAAATTTTCCAAGGTAAATTTTTGCGTTTGCTTCTTTGCTGACTTATGGTTTAAGAAAACATATTTTGCCACATATTTTGTAATGTCAGTTGTTTCAAGGCAATTCAAAGGGTCTTTTCTTGACGCTGCTTGAGATTTGTTGCGGGTTTTAAGATTGAAAACTCTCACTTCTTGAGTCTGAAAACTGTTCATTCTTGAAGTTACAGCTACTTATATGTAACTTGGTCTTCAGACATTAAAACTTGATCGAATTGAGGCTTGTGATTCTTGGGTGTCTAGCATGAAATAGGCAGCAGCAGTTTCAATTTGCCTTTCATACTGTGACACAATATTGCTATTCCAATACCTTCCCTGGAGAAATTACTCTTCAATATCTTCATGTTCAATGATAGTTTAGGAAAAAACAAATCTCCCTGCAAACCACTAAATGCACCTGTTGCTGCTACACATCAGAAAGGAAAGAAATGGAAAATTTTAACCATTCCCCCCAAATGTGTTTGGGATCAGGACTTGTTCCTGTGCCACTCCAGACGCAGCCAACCCAGCCGAGTTAATTGGTCAGCCTTCAAGAGCGTGATTTCAGCAGATGCTCAGAGTGCAGCACGCTCGGTGTTGCCCACTTAAATTTCAAAGCTGGAGTGCTTGGAGCAGCATTTTGGAACCATCTTCACACTTTCTGGAGGCTCATTTTGCCAGCCAGGTGTGGGCACTCAGTGCCCTTTCACATGCAGCCTGAGGGCCAGGTGAGATGTCCATCCTGCATCCCAGATGCTAAAGCTCGCTGGTACCTCCACGTAGGCTCACCAGAAGCCCAGCGCTGTTCTGACCAGGGCTCACTCGCTGCAAGCATCTCCTCTGATAATGAGGCTGAGAAAAGAACCTGCTCTTCTGCCTCTGTGGGTTTTTTTTGGACTTTTTCATGCCCAAATGGCCCTTTATGCTGTTAGAGCAGAATTTTTTATGGGAACATTTAACTTGGGACTTTCTGGAATTTTTAGACCAAAACTTTCAGCCAAAAAATTTTTAGATACCACTACTTCATAGTGACTCTCAGTTGCAATGTTATATCCTGGCACTAAAGATGTAAATAAAATCTGTTTCCCCTTCCCACCTTCCTTCTTAAAGTTTGCTTTTAACAATCAAAAAAAGGACGTTTCCAGATTTCCAACTCACTTTTCCCACCATATTGTTGCTCTTCTCCTTGTTTACACATTCAGCAGGTCTCCACAAGGAGCGAAGGGAACAGGAGACAGAAAAAGACAGAAAAAGCCTTTTCACTCCTCAGCAGCTCTGACGACAGCCATCTGCCCCACCAGGCTGCTTCCTGGGGTGAAATGCGCAGCCTGGAGAAAACACCCTTTTTGGGGACACAGGGCTCTATTTGCAAGAGGGAGCAACTGCCACTCCGTGCTTTGCTCTACGCAGAGGAAGAAATTTGCTTGCATGGGGCTGAGTAGGTGCCACAGGATATTTTGGTCTAATGGCAATCTGCCTTTTCGGGCAGCCCCACACCAATCCTGGCCAAGAGAGGTGTTTTCATGCTGTACTTCCCTGCTCCCCTCGTGCCCAAGAGAGCTGCCGCTCAGGGCTCCTCAAATCCCCACAAAATATTTGGCACATTAGCACAGTGTTAATGACTTTTTGAATCTAGGCAAACATTTTAATTGTTCTCGTTTGCGGTACTTGAATGTAACATAACCATTTTTATTTTCGCTTCTTTGTATTTTTACAGATTTTCACAAAACTGAAGGCCACCAAACGATTTCATAATTAATATTTGCATAATTGCCACCTAATTTAGTGTGAACACTGATGCATAATTTAAAACAGCTGTGCTAGATAATCACAAGCCTTAGCATGAGACAGCCTGTTGATCTTGTAATTCTTTTCAGACATGGCTTATAAGTATTTAGTTTTTCTACTAGATCTACCTTTTAATTTCTCTTCCTTGGCTAAAGCTCACGTAACCAGCAGAATTGTGACTAAGTAATATCTCTAACCAGTATTCTCTGTAATTCTCTTTTTATATGGTCAGTCTTTGGCCCATTTTCATTGCTGTAGAAAATAAAGGCTTGTTCTGTTCTGTACCAAAGTGATGTGAGCAAAACTATCTTATTTAAAGCAATTTGGAAACTGGTGATCGCCTTGTAGTAACCAGCAACTAAATAAGCACTCACAGAGTTTGAGGACACAGATTAAAACATAAATGCTGGTGTCTAAACTCCCATCACAGTCAATGGTGTGCTACAATCTTGTCAGTCAGTCAGTGGAGCCTGGGGATCACTTCATGTGATCGTCTGCTACAGGCTCAGTTCATTTGCTCACCAGGCTTTGACTACTTTGGGCTAAGGTCTCCTCCCTGTGGTCCAGCTGCATATTCAGAAGCGGGCAGATTTGCCTGTAGGTCCTGTATGGTATCTGCCAAGCCTGTCTTGGATAACCTAGACATTCAAGGTTATCTTAGGACAATCTTAAATGTCAGTAGGCACATGTTTAGGCAAGCGAATCAAGGCCTGTGCACCTTCAGGAGGGTGAGCCAGGCTGTTCTCCAGACTGGGCTGATAATCTTTGCTGCCTACTACAGGCGCTTAAACTTCCAGCTTGCATGTAGACACGTATACTCAGATATCAACTCTTAGCTGTCCTTATTTCAGACTCGATCCTAACCTTTAATCCTTGTAGGACTCAGAAATGTGTGTTTGTAATGTAAATGAAGCAGTAGTAAGGCTTTCTACTTGGAAACTAAAGCAAAACAAACAGAAAACAACAAACCAAACTGAAAGAAAACAAAACAACCAAACAACAACAACAAAACCAGCTGTAAGTATGCTGGCATTATTCAAAACTGGGATTCAGTACCAGAATTTAGTATAGCACTTCTCTCAGGTAATAAATATCAGGACAGATTGTCCTCTTTGGGGTCTGATGGCCACCTGTGAGTGAAGCTGAGCGGGGAACAGTTGATCTGCTTGCTCAGGTACTATCTGGTCCACTGTCTGGTCCCACCATCTACATGAGTAATAATTAAAAGTTTTGTTAAAAATATCTGAAGTGTATATTTACACAGGATTACTGTATTAGTGTTTTAAATAAGGTGTTTACATTTCTCTGCCCACATGCATGCACTAGAGGGAGCTAGTACCAAACCGTCCATTTATGTCCCCTGATGTTACTGAGTTACTCCATAGTTTTTGGAACTTTTTTGGTTCCATCCTGCAAGACAATGCTGTCAACATCCCAAAACACCTAAGTTCATTAAGCCTGAAGTAAGGTGAAGCAGCTTCAGCTTCCAGCACCATTCTGGTGGGAATGGCTGGAGCAGTTGTGTACAGGGGAAGAGGAAAAGGGGAAGGAGTGAGTTACAGAGAGCTCTCCTCTCTAGCTGCTCATACTCCCAGACTCCTCACATAGCTCTCAAAGCCCACCTGCCTTTCTTTGGAAAACCCAAGTGGGGCAGAAGTCCCCGCTCACTCCCCTTTCATCAGTCCTGGCAGCTACAGTAAGTGGGGTGTTCCCTTCATGAGATTCCCACATGCAGTGAGTGGTGACACCAACAGATCTTGTATGAAACGAGTCTGTTTTTTATCAGGACTGAGCCAGAGATTCTCCTCTCCTCTGAAGTACACTAAAAGAAAATTATTTTGGGTTTAAAACATCATTTCTATAATCAGGAAACACGAGAGACTCCCAATTTTTCTGTGTATTCTTAACTGGGTCTCCCTGCATGTATGCATTATGATATAGCTTTTAATTCTACACTGTCTTCTCTTGTGCCTCATCCACACTCATACTGATCACAAAACACAGAGAGCTGCTGGCTGAGAGTGAATGACTGTGAACGGGCCAGCGCAGGCCCGTTTTGCACCCTGTTACTAATGTTATTTTCAGAGAGGAACAATCTATAGAAGACATGAGACACAGCTCATCTTCTTTCAGAGTACAAACTGACAGCATGTACTATATAATTTTCTGGACCCTACAGAGTTGTTAGTTTTTTTCAGCTGTCACCTGAGCAACTCCATGGCGTTTGGGATGTTGATGTTTCCTCCCACTGGTGCTTCTAGGACACCTGGATCATCAGACTCAACACAAGGAAGTACAGCAATCTTTCCCCAGGCTCGAATATTAAGCCAAAAGGTATTAAGCGAAATGATTAATCACTGCTGTGACTCTCCTTTCATGCCTGGCGTTGTGAGGAGAAGCCATGGGAGCAGAAAAGGAATGGTGTGAAGGCTGCAGGTTGATTAAAAAAGTGCAGTAGATATGCTGGAAGGAGGAAACTGTATCCCACAGAGAAGTAAAGAGGCTGCAGTGTGGCGCAGACCAGAAAAGGAAATTTTATCTAGATGGGAATAAAGATGTCCACTTCTGAAATACACAAGAGAATTTAAACCCACACAAGAGGACACAAACAAAGGACATGATGACCATGAACTAAGTCTTAACAGATGAACTCAAGTAAACTACCTGCTGCTTCTGTGTTTCTTGGGCTAGAGAAACACCAAGGGTTAGGAACACAGTTACTACATGGCCTCTCCCAGTGTAGTGTGTTCTTCAACTCTTAGGAAGGTGTAAATAAACAGCAAAGTTGGAGCCTTGCCTCTTATAAAGAAGTAACTACTCCTCCTTTCCCTGCTTTCACATATTTTAAAAGTAGCTTTTAAAGGTTTACAGCGGCTAAAACAAATACAGGAGTGAGAAGAAGAGAGTGATGGCACACTGCAGAAGCCAATAAGAAAACCTGCTGGGGTGGGACTCATCCCCTCTAACTGTGGTGGTGCAGAGCTTCAGTTGCTCATCTAACCTCCTTCCACAGCCAACAGAAAGAGGCAGGACCCTCCAAGGCAACTTATCTTGCTCCAACAAGGACTTTAGAAAAGCAGATGAACTGGATGCCGAGCTTCCAAATGGCTGAAGTCAAACAAGTGGAAACCCATCCCTGTGTTAAACCATCCTTTAATTTCAGCATGGAATTATATGTATACAGAGAGAGAGAGACATACACGCAACTAAATAAATACAAACAGACACTTTTACAACTACTGTTATATTTAAAATGCTCTAATCCACCAACGCAAACAAAATCTGCATTGGGAAAGGAGGGGCTCTGCCTGCTGTCCTGCTAGGTGAGAAAATGCACCGAGGCACACCTCAGTCTCCAGAGCAGCACAAGTTACTCGTGTGAAAGTAACCCCTGTAAAAAGGCCTCCGACTGCTTACTGCTCTTTCTGTAGGTGCCTATATCTTTGACTTCGGCCACAGCCAGCACCTCTGGTGCTCAGAGGGCGCAGGAGTCCGTGGCTGCCTTCCCACCGCCTTCCTTGGACACCTCCTCCACAGCAGTGCATGGTGACTCCCTCCCCCAAAACAGCCCAATTTTCTCATTTTCCATTCCCAAGTGCCACTCTGGGATCATATCACTGCCCTGGGTACCACCAAGCAGACACTGTTCTGTGCTCCCTACCAAGAACCTGTGATCCCACACACCCGCAGGCTCTTTGGCCTACCCAGCCAGAGCGTCGGCCTGCTACGTTACCACACCGCCTGCTACATTACCATACTGCCTGCTACATTACCACACCCTGAAAAGCAGGAGGGAAGGACGGTTAAATGCATCATGTGCCCGATACGCCTTCCTCCTCGTCCTCATCGTGTGCCTTCTTCATTAAAACACGCCAGCTCTCAGAAAGGAGCGCACAAAATGACAACCCTCTCTTGATGAAAACGCTAGAAGCACAAACATCACAGTCGTGGTAAACAAGCCTTTCAAAAAAATGAAGAGAAGAGAAAATGGACCAGTTTGTGTTTCTTTCAGAAAGTAGGGTGTATTTCAGAGGTAGTATATTTTTCCTAGATCATTATAAATTCTTACAGCAAAATCTGTTTTTCTGCGAGATATTTAACCCGTTTTGGGACTTCAAAAAAAGAAAAAATAAATAAACCTGCTAGTATAACATTATTAAGCAAAACATTTTCATGAATTTCCTCATAATTCCTTGGCAGGTGGAGGGAATCACTCAACGGGTGTGCGTTTCTGCTAGGTCTGCAGCAGCATGTTGGTCTGACCGGGAGCAACACAAGGGGAGGCATGCTTGGGACACAGCCCTTTTCTTTCTTTTGGCTTCTTGCTCTCTTTGCAGCTTGACCTCTCCAGACCTGAGGGAAAACGGGGCATCCCAGCTCTTTCGTGGAAGTGCCCGAGTGTGGTCACAAAGCAAGGAAAAAGCCAGGGCTGAGCCTCTGTGGAGTGAAGGGAAGAATCAATGCTGCTCACGGGGAGCAGCAATAGATACACCTCCCTATGGAGCAGGTCCTGCTGGAGGAGGGGGGGAGACCCTAGCGGAATGAAAACTGCCATTAACGTAACAAACCGCAGAAGAAAAGGAGAAAGTATCATCTTGCCTAGTCTGTCTCCGCCAATAATCCTGGGGAATTGCTGAAATAATGTCCTTCCTTAGGGAAATACTATTTCCAGGTCAAAGATATTCTTTCGAACATAAAGCAGACACAGTCATGAATACCTCGAGGATTGTTTTGATCACTAGCATTTACAGAAAACATTCAGGTTTTTTTCCTCTCATTTTTTTTTTTAGCTGCCTTGTTCCGCTTGTTATTTCAGACAGCTTCCATGCTTACGAATTAGTGACTTCCACACACTGCATGGTGAAGGTTACATTAACACACCTGAATATTTGGAATCTGTGATGGTCTTCATTTGAACTTAAAGAGTTAATAACAGACTATTTTAAGCAGTCCAGTACTACTGTGATTCTAACTTCAGCTGGGTTAATTACACAATAATTAGGTACAAACATCGCAACACAAAACACAGCTACATCATTATTTGCAACAAATGTTAACTCTAAATAAGTGCAACCTGTCCCACAAACACTTGCTATAAACGACTTAAAAATAAAAGTAAAAATTTGATGGGGTAAACACAGAGAAAAAAAAAAATTCTCCGGGAGAATTTTTTTTGTTAAAAAAATAAAAGTAAATAAAAATCTCAGCACTCATTTAGAGTTCGGGATCTTGTGAAAGAAAGCTTTAAAAGGAGCAAACCTGATTTGCTGTGGCTGTTGCGGCGAAGGGAACACTTGTTGCAGGAGTTGTTGCTGCAGAGACAGTGGCGGCCGTAGCGTTGTGCATCATGGGTACTTTCAGGAGGGGAACCATGGAAGCAATGAACAGGAGGGTGCAGCATTATGGTAAGAGAAGTGGTATTTTTGGCATGGTGAATATCAAGAGCAGCAAGCCATCGTCATGGGTTAAACCAGCAGATGGCATGCAATCACAGTGCAAAGCGAGAAAGCGTGGCGGAGAAATAAAAAAAAAGGGAAAATAGCTTATTACAAGTACAATTAAAGGAAGGTTGTCAACACAATCGGCGATTCCCAGAAAAAAAAAAGAGCAAGGAACATTGAAAATGCAGATGTTATCTCAAAGAATGGGATAACTTATGTAATAAGCAAGGCCTCTGCCAAAATAGCCTGGTACCTGAGAATTGTTACAGGGATGATTTTTTTTCTCCCCAGTGTTGCCATAATGCACTCCAAACTAAAAGTCTACTAAAAAACGAGAGTGTTTGGAACTGGGAAGGAAAATGGTAACTGTTTATCTTAATTTTTAAACAGAATTAAAACCAAATTATTTTCATGCATCTTCATATTTAAGTAAGCCAGATACTCGCTGTCTTCCTTTATAATCCAATTTATGCATTTTTTTCTACTAGCACTGCATAACTGCTAGACTTTATCAGAGTTAAATTGCCATCTGCTTTGAGGCAAAAATCAGAAGAAGGATAATAATCATTTTCCTGATTTAAATACTATTTTGATCTAAAAAAGCAAGGTCAATTTTGTGAAAGTTGCTGCTTTTGCTCATTTTAAGAATGAATTTTAATCAGCACCTTCATGAGAGAATACTAACTTCATGTTTTAAAGACTTAGTGCTTTAACTGCTTATCTGAGTAGTCCCACAGAAAAAATCACTGGGATCGGGCTACAGAATAGAAGGAAGATTACTCTTCCATCTTAAAGTCTGTTGCGCTGGACTTCAATTTTGCATGCCCCAAATGTTCATTCCAAATGTATTTCAAGGAAGAGTAAGATTCAGATCATGGGTTTCAACAGACCCTTTGTGGATCAAAGCACACATTTCTGGGAAACGCTGATAAAACTTTCTAACACACAGCAAAAAGGAGAAATAGGCACACCACTATGAAACTTTAAAACACTGATGAAACTTGCTGGCTTTTCCAGTATTTTATGATTTTATAGTACTAGACAATATAAAATATAAAGAGAAATAAAACTTTGAAAACTGAAAAGCAGACTGGAATTCATGATATTATGCTTTTGCAGTGTAGTTGTTATAGCAGGTGGTATCACATCTAAACTGCAGCTTCTTCTACAAATCTAAATACTGCACAAAGTCAACCAGAAGGACAAGTGAACCTTTAATTCTAATCATTGTCTAAATCTCGCCTAGGATTTTTGAAACAAGTGAATATACATCATATACATTATAAAAGAGATCAATAAAGAAATTTGGAACCTACCAATACTGGTAGCGGGTGTCATGCACAAAACTGACCCTGCGTGTCATGCAATGATAGGTGAAAAAAGTGGATAAAGGGAAGAAACAGGTTAGCTGTTTAGAGTTAACATTCAAAGTGAGATTCAAGCATAACCACAGATAAGTACGTTAGTTAAATGAAAGTTTAAGGTCATTCATAGTTTTGCTTTAACACTAAAAATGTGATTATGTTCATATTAAATTCCTACTTGGGTATACTATATGATTTTTGGCATGTTTCTGTGTGCACACAAGATACTTCATAAGCTCTTTCATTCAGTACTTTTACCCTTTCGTTTAGTACTACTGCAGCAACAGGTTTTTTGTTTACAGAAACATCTACGATTAAATATCACATTACTTGGCAATTTTAGAACTCACTGCATAATTCAGCGAGCTTAATGCTGCACAGATTCATCGACTTTTTGTGCAGCAGAGAAAAAAGTTAAAATGGAAGTACCCAACATCACTCTGCAGAAACTTTGTCAAATTTACGTTTAATGTTAACATACATGTTCTTAATGCAAGGCATGAAGCAGAGAGGAGTTTCTGACCAGCGAAAACACTACTGGGACAGTCCCCAAGCTAAACACATGTAAGTGTGTATGTACCCTTGCAGCAAAAGGTGGCATAGGCTTTGGTGCTGAGTCCACCTTTAGCCTTTCTAAAAAGACCAAATGAAAAGAAAAATAAAGAATCGATCAAACAAACAAACAAAAAACAACAACGTGTTTTCAGTACAGTGCATATTGCAAGCTGGTGAAGGTGAGGAGGCAAGGAGACTACCACCACATACACACATATTTGATATAAAATCAAATATGCTTCCTGTATTCCTGTTTAATTATTACAGCAGCCTCTTCCCCGCCCATCACAGCAGCAGCAGCGTAACTATGAATGACCTTACCAAAGAACAACCCCCAGAGAACACACACAGTTCCTAGTCTAGCGGCCATAAAAACGCTAACGAACAGCGATGGGAGGAGAGAGAAGATCTGTTGTTTTTGAGATCATTCACCAGACAAGAAGGAGAGGCGATGAAGCAATCAAACTGATGTAAAACATGGGAAGTGCAAAAATTTGGAGGTAAGCCATGCTAAGTGAAGCCCCACACGTTTTATTAGGGGAGCAAGTGGTTAAGAAAGCAGAGAGGTTATATAAAACAATTACGTTTTATATATATTCCAGCAGCAAAACTTGTCTTAAAAGTTAACTTTTTTAACACACACGAACACACACACAAGGAACACATTTGAAAATTATACCAGTTCAGAAAATATCACATCATCATTTAAAACCCAACAGATAATGTCATGCATTGCTCCTTAGGGCCAGGTGACATGACAGGCCTCGCACCCACCAAATCCAACCTCCTCTTGGACTTCCCCGGAAACACGGGAATATTGGATAAAGCGTCTTTAACAAAAAGCACAATACACCCACTCATACAGAGCGGGTTCCCTCTTTCTAGCCTCCTCCCACACCTCTCTCCTCTCTCTAATGCCCTGATGGTGTTCACAAAGAGCAGGAGGTTCAACACCTTGAGAAAGGCTTTCCACCCCGGGCCTGGGCTCCGTCTGCTTTGTTATCCCTCCCTCTCTATCTTTTTGAGCGCTTGTTTTGGGCTTGCCAACAATCCGGCCCTTAAGGTTTGGTTCCAAGATAGACCCTTTCTACCATCAGAAATTTATAAGGTACTACTGTAATTACAGCCATTAGCCAGAAAGAGGGATGGACAATAAATGGCACAAAGAATGAGCTACTTAAGGAAGCACGAGCACTCAAAAAATATGGAAAATATCCAAATGCTATTTCACTGAAAAAAAGTTTAAACTACTTTATTTTGCATAGTTAATTTAAATTCTATGGCAGTTCCTTACAATAGTGATAAGCTCTGAAAGGGAGTGCTTACGAGAAGGAGTAATGCATATCAGTACAAATTGTTAGGGTTATGATATACAATAAATTTCTACATCGTTAAGCACAGGGCAGTCTTCCATTCATGTCCAAATAGGCAGTCTCACAATTTTTTTCAAATACTCCCATAAATGTCTGTATGTTTTCTGCCACAGATATTCTGGTGCACGAGTGTGCTAAAAATACAGCATTCTATAACTTGCTATTATCAACACAGGGGCAGGCTCCAAGGTTGTTACTCAGGCCTTATAGCAAAATCTCATGAAGTCAATGCCATCTGTGTTTGTTTTCATCCTCTGAGACATACGGGGATGCTGATAGATCGGGCAATCCTCGCGTGTTGTGTCTCATTCCGTTATAACCAGCATTATTTCTATAAACTAAAATAACATTGCTGAAATGCTAAGTGCGTTTGCAAACACGTTTTAAAGGATTCTGACCGTTCTCCATGATCACGTTCTGATACCAGAACATGATATTTGTCAACCGCTGACCACATCACATTGTTCCTTAGAGAGGATGTTCAGCTGCAGAAAGTTTGGAGTAGGGGAGACCGACATAATTTAAGAGATTCTGGTGTCACTGTTTATGCAAATACCAAGTGCATTCCTTCTTTCATGGTGTTGAGGAGGAGCCCCAGCACCAGCACCGTGGTGCAGCTCAAGCCTCTGGATGGTCGGATCTCACAGACTTCTGCTCACTGACATGCAAAGCGCGTCCTCTCACCTTTGGCTCGCCCAGACGAAGAACTACAACCTCAGCTATTAGCTGCAAATGCTAGGAAAAGTACTGGTAGCGTGTCAAAAGGAAGGCTATGAAAACAAACCTGATGCCTCCAAGCCCCTTTAGTGCCGAGGCGGGGAGCAATTTGTTTTGAGGCTGCTCCTGTGCAGGTATGAGCAGAAGGCCCGTGCTGGTGCACCCGTTCTCACCCTGCTGCAGAGCAGCAACGGAGGGGCCATGAAGGGACACACGTGGCATCTCCGAAGCCCTACGCTTTTCCCAGCATTTTCCCAGCAGTGTTTTGCCCTCTCATTCCCTGAGAAAGCTCTAGCAGGTGAAGTCAAAATACAGCCAAATCGATGTAAGAAAAAAGGGCGAACTGTGGGCGATGATGAAGGAGGCTATGAAAATGGAAAGCAGCCTAACGGCGTGCCGGGATTTCAGCTTGAACCCTCACACTTTGCAGAAGGAATTAAACCAGCGTGGAAATAACTATGCAGGCCTCATCTCAAGCAGGGCGGGGAGCATAATAAAACCTTTCCTTAAGCGCAACTGGCTGACGTAGAGGCTACCCTACACAACCTGGGGTCAGTGCGGGTGCAACATACCTGTCGGGATAAACGCTGCATGTTGCTGCAACTGAGCATTGGCAAGAGCCTGTTGGTAGTGCAAGACACTGGGATTGAAAACGGCACTGGCACCATTGCTTTTTTCAAGTGCTTGTCTCTTTGGTAAAGGGTGAAGAACACCAGGAGGAAAGGCCTGTGAATAAGAAAGTTAGTTAAAATGGCGTAATTTCTAAGGCATTGTCTGCAACATATACAAAAGTACAAAAACTTATTATTTTTAAAGCGGCTAAAGATGCCTTGCCATGCATATTAACTCAAAGCACAGCAATGTAAAATGAGTGAAATTTTGTTATTGATAGCAAAAGCATGGTACTATTAACCTAAAACTGTAGCAGCACAACTACTGAAAAGAAAGGCCTTTAAAGCAACGAAAATGGCATTTCCTTTAAATAGGCTTTCAAATATTATAGGGAGAAAAAACCACTTGTGTTTCATTGCCAAGTATGTTCTTTTAATTTAAGTATTGTTTCCTATTATTATATAGATTAATGGATTATGTTAAGCGTTTTCAATTACAAAAGCAGTTTTATCTCAATTCGACTTTTTATGAGGAGGTATTTAAAAATGAAACCATGTTAGGAACCAAACTAAATCGTCTGCGTTTATTACGTATGAGAATGAGATGGATAAATACGGTACCGAGTTTCCGGTAAATTAAGAGTATGTGAAATCATTTCCGGTTGATGTTCAAAAGAAAGCGGTACAAATTTCATTAGTTGCTTCTCCGAAAAAAAAAAAAAAAAAAAAAAGAAAAAAAAAAAAAGCTACATGCAAAGCAAAAGGTGAAAGGTCAAAGTACCAGGTCTACAGTTGCTTCGAGAGGTCGCTTCATTGCTTTGGCAGTCGACTGAGTCTTTTAATAACAGGCAGCGAGCACATGATGGCAGTGGGCCAATGGGAGTCAAGCGAATTAACATACAGGTAAACAGCAAGCAGAGGTGCGTCATGGGAACGGCATTGCATTGTGGATAGGTGAGAAGGAAAAAAATATTCTGAATGCAATATACAACATACAAAAAACACTAGGCATGCACAACAACAAAAATGTCTTCTAAAGAAATGAATATTACACTTTCGAATTAGTACTGAAGCAAAAACGCATCTACTATACCTTAGTTAAAAGCATATAAGAGAGTAAAATATAGATGTTTGAAATTCAGGAAAGTTGAGTAAAACAGCAGCTTGCAGACACTATTAAGCATTTATAAACACTTCACAGAGATGCAGAGAGTTTTAAGGATACTCCTACAAGAATTTCTGATAAGTTAGTTGAGTCAAATTTGCGAACAAAATCAATTTCGAACACTGAATTTTCAAATCAAAAGCACTAGGGAAAGTTGTAATGCATTACAAACGCTACCGATGCTTGAGCTTGCAAGGTGAGGGTCTTAGGTAATGAAACCACATAATTCAGTGAGTTTGGGATTCAAAACGAGAGGTTCTCCTCTTCCAATACAGAATATATAATACGTCTTACACTAACTTATCATTAATTCCTTATTTTTTCCCTACAAATGGGTCATTTTTGTAGATTTTTTTTTCCTTGTGACTTACCACATTACATTGAGAGGAAAAAAACAGCCTTTCAAAATTTAAAACATATTTTCTAAATTTCACTACAACCTTCAGTACCAGCTTGGGGAGCAGGGAGTGAAAACACTGCTCCCAGCTTAAAAGTGAACATTAAAGTATGACTTACGATACTAGTTCAACATTATTAAAAATTTTTAGAGAAAATATGTAGGCATAGTGCATAGACATATAAATTTATGTATATTTTCATTGTAAGATTAAACCTATGGCTGATAGGATGACATTCTTTAAATTTTTTTCATATAAAATATTACTTTTGAGTTTTGTAGTGCAAATAATGTTTACAAACCTTCAGAAAGAATGGACAATTTACTTATAAATCAGATTTTTTCATTTTTTTACAAGCATATGCTGATATTTAGCTTTTTTTAGGATACGCCAATTATGTCCATCTTGATATCAGTATGTGGAAATGTGGAACAAAAGTATAAAAAAGAGGACAAGGCACAAAACACCTACAAATAGCTTATGGTCATGGTATTAGCTGGTGCAAAGAGAGTATTTTGCAGGATAGCCCTTGCTTTCCTCATTCACAGCTCTGTTGCAGCTACGTTGCACGAAGGTTCCCTTGGCTCCCTCCTCAACTCTCCTGCAGCACATTTCTGGATTTTATATATCTAATCTACAGGATCTGCCCATCTGTCTGGGTCAAGACCTGGATATAACAAGAAACACCTGATGCCAAGTGAGGATGTGGATAGCCTTCTTGCATCTAAGCATGGTGCTGTGCTGTGCCGCTGACGTGTGGTACCCACCACGGGGGACATCGCTCCGCTAAACTAACACAGCCTCAGACCCACTCTGCATCCACTACCGATGGAAGTCTACATGGAGGTGAAGTATTACAACTGAATTTAGCTTTATGTGATGATGAAGCCCATAAATTCAAACCAACATCAATAAGAGTAGAGCATTTCAGTTAATTACCTTTATTATCCCAAACCAGGTATTATCCGATCTCACTTGTTTACTTATTATCTCTGTATTTCTGATTGGCTTTCTCTACCTCTTCTCCATGCCCTTTTGCCCTTATCTCCCTACCTTGAGGCTTTTTGCTGGCTTTCTTCTCATCTTCCATATCAAGTTCAACCCAAAAGCTTTAAATTGGTCTGTTTCTAGACCTTCAACCTCGTTTCCATGTAGTCTCCCCCTCTTTTCAAGCTTTTAGACTGCCTATCCGCTCCTCTCTCCCACCTTTATGTTTCATCTTGTCCTGATGGTAAAAGCTTCTTTTGATTCTTTCTGTTCTGTCAGCTAAACTCCTCAACATTTAAGCTCCTAGACAACTAACAACCAAAAATAAACAGTTACAGACTGGATAGAAAAATGCTATGGAAAGCAAATAAAGATAATAATAAAAATTATCAAACACTCTGAGGCATAATATTTTTCTGCTGTATGTCACATCTGTATGCTATAATGCATCCTGGAATATGAGCAAGATACACACAACTGCACGGGTGAGGAAGGAGTTTCTAACTAAACTTAAACGTAAAGAAGAGAAGCACACAAGAAGTGAAGAGATGACCCATAGTGGCACTGCCTCAGCATGCAGGGATGGTTTAGGAGAGTCAAATCTCACCTGGAGTTGAATCTGGCAAGAGACATGAAAGATGATAAGAAGGGCTTCTACAGGTACATCAGCAGCAAAAGGAAGACTGAGGAAAATGTAGACTGCTGCTGAATGGGGCAGGTGACCTGGTAGCACAAGACACAGAAAAGGCTGAGGTATGAACGTCTGCTTCACCTCAGTCTTTACTGGTAAGACTGGCCTATGGGAATCACGGGTCCTTGAGAACAGTGCGGAAGTCTGGAGTTAGGAAGATTTACCCTTGTTGGAAGAGGATCAGGTTAGGGAACATTTAAACAAACTGGATGTCCACAGGACCTGATAAGATGTACCTATGGGTGCTGAAGGAGCTGGCCAATGTCACTGAGAGGTCACTCTTAATTATCTTTGAAACGTCATTATGACTGGGGGAAGTTCTGAAAAGTGAAAGAAACTAAAATGACACTCCTATCTGCAAAAAGGGAAAGAAGGGAATGACAGGTCAGTCAGCCTTACCTCAATGTCTGGGAGGGTGATGAAGCAAATCCTCCTGAAAACTATCTCCAAACACATGAAAGCCAAGAAATTGATGGGGACTAGCCAGCACAGATTTATGAAGTGGAAATTGTGCTTAACCAACCTGATAGCCTTCTACGAGACTGGCTTGGTAGATGAGGAGAGAGCAATGCATGTTGTTTATCTTGACTTCGGGAAGGTTTTCTACACTGTCTCCCATTTCAATTTCACAGACAAACTTGTTTAGTACAGGCTAAATAAGTAGAAAGACTGAGGTGGATTGAAAGTTGTCTCAACTGCTTAGGATCAAAGGGTTGTGATCAGCAACATAAAGTCCAGCTTGAGTCCAGTCAACAGTGGTATAAAACTGGGAGGAGTGATTGATATATTAGACGGTTGTGTTGCCATTCAGAGGGACCTGGACAGGTTGGAGAAATGGGCATGGAAGAAACTCATGTTCAATAAAGGGAAATAACACATGAAGCACCTGGGGAAGAACAGCCACAGCCAGCAGTATGTGCTGGGGGCCACCCAGCTGGAAAGCAGCTTAGCAGAAAAGCTCCCTGGGGTCCTGGTGGACACCAAGCTGAACATGAGTCTGCACTGTGTCCTCGCAGAAAAGGCAGCCAACAGTGTTTTGGGCTGCTGTGTCCTGGGCTGCAGCGGGAAGAGCATCACGATCAGGTTATCCTTCCCTTCTACCCAGCTCTGGCGAGGCCACATATGCCTTGCTATGTCCAGGTCTGGGCTCCCAGTGCAAGAAAGAAATGGACATACTAGAAGAAGTCCGGTAGAGGGCCCCAAAGGTGATGGAGGGACTGAAGCATCTCTCATATGAGCAAACGTTGAGAGACCTTGGACTGTTCAGAAGAAAAGATGCAGGGGGGTTTCAACAGCATGTATAATAAAATACAGGAGTAAAGATGGAGCCAGGCTCTTCAGTAGTGCCCAGTGACAAGATAAGAGGCAATGAGAACAAACTGAAATACAGGAGATTTTGTTTTAATATAACTTAAAAAAAAATACTGTAAGCATGATTTTATCATGGAATGTGTTGCCAAAAGAAGTTGTAGAGTCTCCATCCTTGGAGACATTCAAAAGCCAACTAGGCATGATCCTGGACAGTCTGCTCTAGCTCATCCTATTAGAGCTGGGAAGGTGGACTAGACAGTCTCCACAGGTCCCTTCCAACCTCAGCTATCAATTCACATTTTAATTTAGGCTGTACATTATTCTGTGACTTTCCATGCTCTCTGATGCTCCACATGAATACCTGCAGCTCCCTGAGTACAATGATGGATGACTATCTTTTAATGAGCTTCGGATTTACGCTGTATGTGGTTTATAGCCTCTGTCACAGTGTCTTTCTCCTTTCTTTTTAGTTCATATTATGAGGGTCACCTAAGACATCCGAGGAAAATCTCCTAAACTTTAGTGTACAGAAATACAGGCAGGGTATTTTCTGGTACCAGACTGCAAGCTTCATTGACCTTCAATGGTCTTACAAGTTCTGCCTCCAGTGCTGTAACCCTATCCACAATGCTCACCTACAAGAATACCCTCTGGACCAGAGCAATGCAGACAATTCCCCCAGGAAGGAAAACCTCTTAGACACAGTTCATCCTGGGAGCAACCTCCAAGTGAGTCCTATAGCTAAGCATTCATATCTCTGCCTTATTTTTTCGCTCTAGATCCAATTAAGTATTCTTGTTCATTCTTGGGTAGCCTTGGAGGCATGTGTCTTTTCTACCACTTTTTTGTTGTTGTCATTCTGGTGGTTTTTCATTCACTTTATCTGATTGTTTCAAGTCTACATTAAATAAAAAAAAAATAGTTGTATTGAAAAGAATCTTTTCCGTTTCATAGTCTAAATATTCCATGAAAATATTTTGTATATATTTTTCTGCAAAAAGTTACCCTGAATTACAGGTCCCAGTCTTCTTCCTCCATGACATTAGAATGCTAACATTTCAGTTCTGTCTTTCCAAAGATGCTTCATCTTGCTTTGAGGCTAATGCAACTCCAATTATGGCTTATTTAAAATCACAGGATATCTATCCAACCATTACTGAAGCGCAAAAAAAACGAATCCCCTCATCTCTCTCCTTTCTTCTTTAGTATTCTGTCTAGAAATATTACATCCTCTAAATGGTCAATAAATATTGCACAATAGAAGCTAATTAGAATAAAAATACAATCTCCTCTGCTTTAATTTCCAGATGGTATTCAATTTCCGCAAGCACAAGAAAGTTTAACTAAAAATCATCATGTGTGAAACAGTAACTGGGAAACTATACGAGAAAGAATTTACAACTTAAGAAATTTTCTTCTGTTTGGAGGTTTACTTTCTTGCATAACTTATCCTTCGTTCCTCAAAAAGTCTGGTCTTTGCTCATTTGCTAAATACAATAGCTTGGGGTAGTTATATACTGTACTGTATTGTGTTTCTGGTAGGCTCCTTACCCAGAGAATAACTGTATTGTCTGTCACTATTGTATGCACTGCCCACAAGTCCACAAACCACATCTGCTTAATTATTCCTCCAGTGCCAGCAATGAGGACAACGATTCTTTGATTTACTGCCAGCAATTTTGTCTCCCAAGACAAATCCTGCATGCTCGATTTATTTAACTTTATCAATACCACTTTACTTAAATTTAACAACTTTCCTGGTAGCAACCATAAGAGATAACCAATACTGGTAAATGGATGGGCTGACTTGTCTGAACAGCTTTCAGTAAGAGCTTAACATTTCTGAAAATAGAAAAGACCTCAATCTTTTTTTTTTTCTGGCTATACTCTGCTTTTTCTTAACTATTCCCATTTTAGTTACCTGCTTTTTAACACCATTATTCTAATAGAAAATAAAAAGGTATCATAGAGAGATTCAAGTAACTTGCCTTGTCGTGGGAAGGTAAAAAAGGTCTCTTAGCATGAGACTCATCTCCCCTAACCAAAGTTCAAAAAAATACAGTCAACACTTCATAGGCAGTGGGGAAAGATCTACAGAGGACAATCCTTCCTCATCCTGTAGTGGTGGTCAGAATGAACAGCACAGATGAATATACAGGTTTTTCTCCACTGCCTCTGAGGTGGGACCAATGTGTCTGGGTTAGGCTCAGGTATCTAACTGAATGACATCTTAATATAGGTCCCTCTTCTACAAGCAACCTCTGAAGCAAAAAACGTCTCGTTGCTTTTCTTCCTTTTCTTCCGAATTTCCACAACTATATCTGTTTGTATATCTGTTTTCAGAGCTAAACCAGCATATCCGCCCCTGTTTTCCAATGGACACTGAACAATTTTATTTCTGTTTGGAAATACAAGGGGCAAATTTAACATATAATCAAGGCAGAGAACAGAAGTGGTATAGAGTGTCATTTGCTTCACTGTCTTGAATAGAAATACAGCATTCAAATACGGGAATGAAGAAAAAGAGCACTTCCTCCCATCAAGCAATACTAGCAATTTTATCAATTCTTATATTTTTACCAAAAAAAAAAAAAAAGCAAAAGGGAAAAAGAAAGTATAAGCAAACAGCATTAAATTGAAGCAAAATAGGCATCAAAGAGCTTCTGTCAAGAAAAGCAGCCATATATGCCAGCACTTACCATCACAGTCGCAGCTGCCGCAGCTGCCTGGGCTGCCACTGCAGCCTGGTTGGCTTGGTGTTGCGCCGCTTTGATTTTGGCCTGCAAATGTGCAGGAGGGTGAAAATACTTGCATTTCTCCCTCATGCAACGACCTTTTATGTAATCCATACACACGGTTACGGTGTTGTCGTTTGTGTCAATCATTGTGCTGTCTGCCGGATGTGCAAAGCGGCAATCAGTCTCTCCACGCGCACAGTTGCCCCGCTGGAACTCCCTGCACACCTACGTGCAAAACAACACTGGTTGCAACCCGAAACGGCAGGGAGAGCCCATGCCCCCCCAGAAAGGACCATCCCCTTCCCCGGTGACATCAGTGAATCCGATTTAATAAACCCGTTATCTTCTTCTGGGAGAGGGAAATGCATCTATTTTACCCTTGCGCTTTGGGCTCCTCGGGTAGCTTTGTGTTATGGTGGCTAAATGGACATGGAACAGAAACATTCCCAAATGTCTCTCCTTTTCCGGCTTAGAAAACAGCTGGGAAGGATTCTTACTGAAGAAACTGCCCCTGCTAAACTAGCTGAGGCTCACAAAATGTTCAGTCCCTTTCTAACTGTAGTTTATATTCTTGCAACTCCACTGCTAGGGAAGCAGTTCCTCTTGCTGATACTGGGGAAGAGAGTCTACAAACAAAGTGGAGAGCCTCCTTAAAAAAATAATTAAATGGACAGAATGGACAAGCTGATTTTTCTAAGGAGAAATGTCCTGTAGACTACTTGGGCCACAGATTCCACTGAGCTTGGCCATGCAGGGATCCACCAGCTCCAAGGAGGCTCTGCACATCACTGCGGGCTTGCCTGCTCAGTCTGCTCCAGGGTTTGTAACATTCAACACCTCCATCAGTAGCTCAAGGCTAAAAAATTCCCCTATTACTGATTAATAAAAATCAGGACCAAATTAATACTGCAGGACAGAGTTAATACTGCAATGAATATGTGCTTGCTAGGTATTTCACCAAAACATACCTTTACGGGCATGCAAACCTGAGGTGTATTTGAAGAGATGAAGTTTAAGAAAGATGAAACTTCATGTTGATTTCTGTGTATTAAATTTCAGGAAATGCACTACCTTATAAATGTATTTAGTTACCATTGGCTGCAAGTGTAGGAATTCTGTCTAGTTATGATGTCTACACTTTGAGCAACTATATTTAAGCATAGTTTCTAAAATAATGCTTTTTCTCCTCCAGGAGCTTCGCTACAGCCTGACAGAGAATTGCATTTCTAGTCATGGTGGTGCCCACAATACCTCCAGTTTATCAGTCCTGAGGAGTTTCTGAGTAGCAGTTGAACCAGGGACTGAAACCGGTGGACTTCCAGGAACAATGACAGGCGGCGTGGGTAGGATCTCGGTCGGTACTAAGCCAACTCCTGGTGTTACTGGCGTTAGGTAAGGAGCAAAGCTAATAGCCGTGTTCGTTCCTATTGTGGGACCCACTGGAAATGTGGGCTGCAAAATGAAAACACAGACCAAGATGAAAAAACCCTTAATCAAGAGCTTATTAGTTGTCTTTTGCATGTTCTCCCTGGCGCCGATTCATTTTCTTAATCAAAAAATTTCAAGCAGCTGGCAAAACACACAGCATATTCTCTTCTTTTAATCACGTAACACATTCCAGCTGCATACTAGGAACTGCACATTGTAGCTCTGCTGTTGGAAAAGAGGCTGCCATTGCAAAGCAAGTCCCACTGTGAACCTGAATCTCTACGGAGGTCCAGCTTATATTGCAGGCTTATTTACACATCAAAAAGTTGAAACAACATAACTTTATTGCTTTTTCTCAATACCTGCTTTCCTTTGAAAACGGGCTATTTTTTCAAAGTACCAAATTTCACAGGTGAAGCATTATTAACTATATTAAATCAATATTTCTAGTAAGACTATAAATAATGAACTCTTTGGCATGTAACTTCCATCTCTTTGCATACTGTATTCAGCCACCTCCTGCAATTGTAAGAGTTGCTACGGCTCACACATCAAAAAGTCTCACCTTTCCAAATGTTTGTGTGCTCAGCTGTCACCAGTGGCAAGCAGAATAAATATTATAATCTCAGCTGGACACAATATTTAGAAAGGGATTACTCAGCCTTAGCTTGAGTTCATCTTACAAAAAAAAAGGGTTGATTGGAAGGAATGATAAGGGTCTAAAAATCTGTTTCATGCCTCCCTAGAGCAAATCAGTGAAGTCAAAACCAAAAGAAAGAGCACTTGTGTAACGTTAAAACCCAGCCCTACCAAGGCAGAATAGTGGGTTTGTCACCACCAGCTCCAAGGGGGGTGGAAGCAGAACATCACCATGGTCAGACCACGGTCATGACTGGCAAGTGATTTAGTTCTGCAGAGATGATGTTTACTCCAAAGAGTGAAGCTATAATGATAAATAATTATAAATGCAAAACTCTGCAGGAATAGTACAAATCTGACATTAGCTTTGTCACAAATTACGTCCCTGAGTAAGCCAGCAGCTAGAAACGAACCATGGAATAGCTAGAGAAGAACTTATGAAGACTTAAAAACACTTAATGAAAGAGGAAAGTCTTTCTCATCAAGGTGGCCCGCATACCCTTGGCTGGAGAAGGGAAGCCAACAACACAAATTATGCAGAAAATATGCAAGAGAAAGCACACAAGCTAGGAGGTTTACTTCTAGTTTTTGTTTGTTTGTTGTTTTTTTACTAAATTATAACTGAGTTTCAGTTAGTACAAGAAGATGCTTAGAGCAGCACATTAGCCAAGATAGCCAACTGTATGGAAATGGCATCTATTTGCCCTAGAGAGTTAGAAGTGAATAATGCTCTGTTTTTACCAGAGATCAAAACTGCTCAATATCAAATAGCATGGTTTATATGCCAAGTGTGAGCTAAATTATTTCGAGCATAATAATGAAGATTTATATGAAACAATGGTTCAACTATTTTAGGGACAGTATGCGTTATGTAAAATATAAATACCATCTTTGTATCAGATACAATTTTAAGAATAAATCTACATGTCAAATGACTTCTATGGAATTTTCATCTACATTTTATCCATTTGGTCAAGGCTGAGTCATCTTAATCAGGCAATTTATGCATGACAGAGAAATAAAACTCTCCACGTTTATCACAGCCATCAGTACAGAAGGCATTAGTTCAATGAGATTGTAAAGTTCAAATGATAAAATGAGTGAGTAGTAAAAAGCATGATTTTGCCATTTCCAATTTTTATTCATAATACCAAGAAGTGGAATTATTTTATTATTCCATGAAAACTTTTTTTGGTGAAAACTTAAGCAGTAGAAAATCAGGAAATATCAAAACACGTTATGACGATATATCAAGATACATCTTCCATACATACTGAAAGCTGATAAACATGTACCTGAAACTCAGGGACTCCTGACACCCATTTTTGCTCATGCCTTCCACCTTATGGCAGATGCGTCAAGTGTAAAACCAGGCATCTGGGGTCAGTTAATGTGACCAAATACAGATGTCCTAACCTGAGATGCTTATACTTATCTCCTTTGACAGTCCGTGGAAAGACAAAGGCACTTAAAAGAAACCAGACCATATAATCTGAATGCAGATTTCTGAAACAATGTAGATTTCTGAAACAAGTAATTAGAAGTGCCTATTTCTTTTGATAAACTATCAAAGGATTTGGGAAGCCCAGCACAAAATTTGATAGCAATGCTCTAGACGCCTCAAGTTAGAGAAAGAAATCTCACTCCAGTGCCTTACAGTGGGCATTCAATTTGAGAAAATATCATTAGCCACCATATGTGAAAAGTCTTGTTCAGATTTCGTGTCTTTGGAACTCTGGTGCAACGAAGAGCTGAACTGCAAAGGCAGCCCACAGCAATTGATCATTTTCATGTATAGGCCAAAGTCGCTGCTTGTTCCTGCAGGACACTATTGTTATGTCACCTGCTGGATTTGAAGTGTTCCAGGTACCATATGAATTACCTTAAAATAAAACACTGAGTTTGTAGGTGGACGTATCATCAGTTCTTATTTTGGAACACTTCAGATTATAAGAGAGAAAGAAATCATTACCCAGAACGACATTACCCTTTTTTCCTGGTACTGGGATTAAATACTGTTTGAAGCCACTCAAATTCACAGGCTCCTGAGAGAGGAACTCTGCAGTCCTACTCAAATAACTTACTAACAAATTATTATTATACAACTTTACACCTCCAGAGATATTATAGGTAAAATCCTTGCAAGTCTAGACAAAACCTAACAAGAACTGAATGAAGGGAAAAAAAAAAAAAGAGGGAGAAAAAAAAGCAAGTGAGTCTAGGATAAAAAAAGGTATCAAATCTCCAGCAACACTCCTTCATCTCTTCAAATGCAAATATAAATTAAAATATTTCTAGCATCTCAGTAGTTCCCTAAATCAACAGATGGTGATTATTCTTATTGATACTACTTCAGAGAGCTTTTGTGGGTCAATATAGTCTTCTACCTTAACTTACTTACCAATAACACCACCAGAGAAATAAACTTACCACTGGCTGTAGTGGTGTTCCTGGAAACATAAACTGCATTTGCTGGGCAAGCATTGCTGCTGCAGTTTTTTGTTGGATTAAGTTGTTCCTGCCATTGATTTCCAGTTGAGTTTTTAAATGCGTTGGTGGATGAAGGTACTTGCAGTTCTCCCTTGTACAACGACCCTGGAAAAAGAAGTCACACTAATTGGTCTATTGCTTTTGATGATAGCTTAATGCCCTGCAGCACGATATTACACCACAAGCTAAGCGAGCAGTAATGAAATGCAGGGTGTTTCCTGGGAACCGTGTAGCAGGCTGGGAGGAGCTGATGGCCTTGAGCTCTGCCTCAGCCCACTGCCTCTGACTGATTGTTAAGGGTATTAAGCCACGGACAAGGAGAAAGGCTTTGAAAGTTGTTGATGGCGCTTTCATTGTTAAGTACAGATCACTGCTGGACAATTAATAGTCTGAGTATTATCCAGGCTGCCTGAATTGCCTCTCATGGTATCTTGGCTTGGGTACCCAGTGTTACCATACAATAAATGTTTTTATGAATTACATTACATTATGAATAATAAATTTAAACCTCCTTTAAGAGAAATACTTCTTGTAAGTACATTATATTAAAGAATAACTGTGTGGCAACTCTCTGCTTGTGTTCTCTTGTACATTCATGCTTATTACAGTCCACTGCCTTCTGGCCTCCTGTTTTTATTACATCAAATATAACTTTGCCTCCTGTTTTTATTGCATCAAGTAAAACTTTGAACTATTTCCATTCAGGTATAAAATAACAGAAGTCGAGTCGGTATTTTTGGAGCCTAGATTTAGTAGCAGTGCATGGGGCTAAATCTGAAGGTGCACAGCAAAAGGAGACAGCCTGAAGACAGAGGTTTTAGACAGCTATGAGATAGTACAGACAACAGAAGATGGATTATTTTGGAAAGTTGGTGGTGGTGGGCAGCCATCCTTGAGGTGATTCGTGTTGGAGGAGATGGGTGTGGAGCACACCTCCACAAGGACTGACTGCACGCTGGCCAAAGTGTAGGCTGAGCAGCGTTAAGAAGCAGATGCATTTTCCCCCAGAAAGGGAACCGTAGGGTGCACTAGCAGGTTGTGTATCTGCCTCTGCAGCCGCAGGGCCGGACTTAGTGAGATCGGCTCTTTGACAACATGGCTCATAAATTGTCACGAAGTTTTGAGAGCTGTGACCGGAGGACCTAGAGCATTAGTCAAACTCGATGTGACACACTCAACTTGGAGAAACAAGTTTCCAAATTGAGACCTTTTTTAGAAGTGCTTCTTAAACTTTCCATTCTCTGGTATGAGCACTTTGTAATGCGTTGCCAGACAGGAATACCCTCCTATAGCCTCGAGAACATTAAGATCCCTGTGAGAGAACATCACACAGTACACACGTACTCGGATGCCGCGTATGTGTACGCGCACACACACTTTTTCCTACAAAACCCTCAGTATGCTCTGGATGTCCCAGAACGGCAGTATTAATGTCACACTTTCTACTCACACACTGAAATGCTCCTGGTTCCACCTCTAATCTGCGATAAGGACTTAATAGCTACCTGTGCAGGAGAACATTAAACACGTCTAGGAATGCTCTCCAGCACCGAGGCCAAGGGGAATGCAGACAGCTATTTCCACGCCATTAAACCACGGAGAACAGCCCTTACCTGGTGCTAACACCAGAACTACTCCTGGATACTGTCTGTGACTGTGCTGAATGGCAGAGGCCAAAAGGAGTTCGAGAAAGCTAAAAATTTCAGCATATAGACAGCCACGCCTCAGTGCCCAGGAACATTACTCGGTGCTGCTTAGACGTGCTGCTATAGGTGCAGCCATTTTCGGGACAGTGTGCTCTTCCTTCTCACTTCCACGAGTCACTAATTCCGGGGGTTTTAATTATGCACACAAAAGGAAAGTCACTTTGTCAGCTGGCATAAGGAGAACCAAAAGTCGTCACGATTCACCTTGGACAAAGCAAGAGGCAGGCTCTTCCATTCATGGGGTAATAACGCTGTCGCCTCTACAATGTTAAATGGGAACATGCTTACCCGTGAGCGCGGCAACGAGCTTGTGCTTTTATGTTGCCTGATGAGGATTTCCTGATTAAGACATTTTTAACTGAGACCTATTTAACCTTAATCTAATTTGTATGTAACCTTAATCTAATTTGTATGTAAATGGTTCATAGAGCAAATGTGAAAACGAAAACAACAAAATAAAATCACGTAAATCTATCTGATGGAAATATCTACCGATGCAAATGAAAGTGATCCTCAATTAAGGAGTAAGAGTAACTCTCGTCTGCAGTGGCTTTTGAAGTACCTCAACTTTGAAGTAAGCCTGCAATGAGCACACCACTACCAGCTCCGAAAGCACATGGCTAGCATGTACCATCACTTCAAGCTCTGCAAAGCAACCCACAGAGCACAAAAGACTAGTTATTTCAGAAAACTTTCCAAAGTAATCCAAGCACATAAAAATTTACTCTGTTCCCTGAAGTTATTAATGTGTGTGCCCCATTTACTAGTTTTTTCGAGCTCTTGGTTAGCAATGAACTGGTGTAGCCCTGTCACGCTGCTATAGACGCACTGTAAACAGATCAAGCCTTGTTAGAATGAAATGACCCAAAATAAATGGCAATGGAATGAGCACTGAAAATAGTGAGCGGATGAATCCAGTCCTAGCTACCAAAACAAAGTAAATTCTGAGACCCAGGTTGGGGGAAAATGCCTGGAAGTGACTTTTCATTTCTTTGGCGAGAAATGCTCCGTGCCCCTATGAACTGCTGATGGGAACAGTTTCAGAGCAGAACTGGGCTGATTCCCAACAACTGATCAATGCAAGACTGAAAATTCAAACTTGTGGTATCACCTCAGTCAAATGTGACCCTGGGTTTTTTGTTTATTGAAATGCCAAAACCAAAGTCCAACCGAGATGATAGCAACACACCAACCCAACAGCAGAACAAAGCACTGCGCACGAAGTGCTGGAGTATTCAACTTGTTGGGTTTACAATAAAGGCCTACTTCAGATCCTTGCAGAAATATTACTGCAGTAGCAGGCCACCTCAAAACAAATAGAGAGGCAAAACTGAGTGCTTTGACTTCAGGGTGCATCAATACCAAGCCTCTGGAGCGAGGCTTGGTTCATCACAGTAGCTCAGGAGCTGCTCCACAGACTGCCTGGTGCACAGCAGCACTAACTGCGTTTGAAGGATGAGGCAGGCAGGCAGCAGGGAAAATCCTTGCTTCACACAACTTTTAACCCACTCCCACATGAGTCAGAGTTCTGAAACAGGGTGTGCAGACAGATTGATTTGAAACTTGGGCCCTAGAAACTGCTTTCACCCATGAAGTGAAGGTTATCAACATGCACATCACAAGCAGTTGCTCAATTCCCATACAATTTCTCTTGAAAAGCTCACTCGCAGTGAGCTGTCTCCCTACCTGTAATTGATAGTAACGATGAATGGATCTCAGATTAGGTTCCCAGTGCTCTGTTACTCCCTCCCCTCATCCGGGATGCATGGCACCTACCTCTGACCTCCCCTTTTTCTTGCTTGGCTCTCTACAGCTAGCCTAGCTGTACATGACACTTCAGGCAGGTAATGGAAAGTTTTAGCAGAAGCACTACTTTTCTACTGCTAATCACGCGGACCGAGGACATGCTGTGGCTCGTGCCTGGGGCGTGCCACAGGTTTGTTCCCGTAAGGAAGTGGGAGGCAGAAGGGATGCACGTGGGGAGCTGGGAACTCAACAGGGCTCAAAGGGCCCAGGTGCAGCAAGGAGAGACTCTGCTCCCATGGGGTCAATGGTCTTGAGAGCAGCTACCTGCCTGGTTTGGTACCAAACACATGTCCCTTAATGAGCTGTGGCACACCACTGACTTCTTCTGAAATCAATAGATTTCCCTAAAAAGACCAATAGGTAGTTTGCCTAAAACCAGTGGCACAAAATGGCCCAGAGACTGGAGTATATTAAAAAGCCAGGAATTATAATTTTAAAATAAGCAAAAAGAAGTAAGTGCAGAAGTAAACCACCTTAACTGTGCATATTAAAATACCAAGAACCCATTTCCTGTCTGCAGATTGTATAGCCACATCTCTTTATTTAATATTTTATAAATCCGCAGCTTTTTTCAGTATTTTACCCTTGCTTTAATAGTAACAAAAATAATAATAATTCATCCAGGCCCAGGCTGGGAATTGCCTATGCATAATAATGAGTTAGTTTTTACCTACTAAAATTACCTTTATCTCTCATAAAAATAAGATGCTTGAATTTTATTATATATATAAAAAAGGCAAAATAATGTGTCTTTTATCTTTTAAGCTGAGAATCAACTAATACACCCACAAACATTTTGCTTGCCTACTGAAGGCTGCTTTTAAGGCAGGGGTCAGTACATATTCTTAGCATGCTTAGCATAAAAGCCCAGTAGTGAATGGAACAGCCCCAATCTGTACAGTCAATCCAAAACTCCTGTGAGGTACTTTTCTGCAGCATTTTTTTTCTTTTTTTTTTTTTTTTTTTCTAAAGTAGGCCCTAATTCAGGTTGGAACGGACTTTGAGAGGCCCCCAGTCCAAGCTGCTCAGAACAGACAGGGTCAGCCCTGAGGTCAGACCAGTCAGGTCTTGAAAATCTCCATGGATGGAGACTGCACAACCCCTCTGAGCATCCCGCTCAACTGCTTGGCTGTCCTCAAGATGAGGAAGTTTCTCCCTACGTTCAGTCTGAACCTGCTGCGTTTTGGCTTACGTTGAGTGTCCTGCGTCCTGCCACCATGCACGGCTGTAAGGAGCTGGGCTGCACCTTCGTGGTGGTTTTACTCGGGTGGGCGGCCAAGCTCCACCACAACCGCTCTCTCACTCCCCCTCCTCAAAGAGGAACGGGGAGAAAATACGATGAAAAGGGCTCTAGGGTTGACATAAGGACAAGGAGATCGCACAGTAATTATCGTGACGGGCAAAACAGACTCAGCATAGGGAGTCAGTAAGATTTATTACCTATTACTAACAAGCTAGAGAAGTGAGAAACAAAGGAAAGAAACCAAAAGCACCTTCCCCCATCCACCCTCTTCCACCTCCTCCCCCCGAGCAGCGTAGGGGAACGGGGGAATGGGGGCTATGGTCAGTCTGTAGCGCTTCTCTGCCACTCCTTCTCGGTCACTCTCGTCCCCTGTGCTGCGGGGTCCCTCCCACGGGATGCAGTCCTTGCTGAACTGATCCGGCGTGGGCTGCCCACAGGCAGCAGCTCTTCAGAAACTGATCCAGATATGGGTCCGTACCACGGGGTCCATCCCTCAGGAGCAAACTGCTCCAGCCTGGATCCCCCACGGGCAGCAGCTCCTGCCAGGTCACCTGCTCCTGTGTGGTCTCCTCTCCACGGGCTACAGGTCCGGCCCGGAATCTGCTCCAGCAGGGGTCTTCCACAGGCCGCAGCCTCCGTCGCTGCAGGTTCATCTGCTCCACCGTGGTCTCCTCCACGGGCTGCAGCGTGGAACCCTGCTCCGCCGTGGTACTCCATGGGCTGCAGAGGGACAGTCTGCTTCACCATGGTCCTCACCACAGGCCGCAGGGGACTTCTGCTCCGGCGCCTGGAGCACCTCTCCCCCTCCTTCTTCACTGACCTTGGCGCCTGCAAGGCTGTTCCTCACCCCTCTCACTCTCCCAGCTGCTGTGTGGCTCAGCATTTTTTTCCCTGTCTTAAATATGCTCTCATAGAGACGCAAAACAACATCACTTACTGGCTCAGCTCTGGTCAGCAGTGGGGCCCTTACCAAACATGGGGCAGCTTCTAGATCCTTCTCACAGAAGCCACCCCTATGGCCCCCTGCTACCAAAACCTTGCCACGTAAACCCACTACAACCTTCCAGACACCCCCTTGTCAGTACTGAAGGCGCTCTACCAGGAGGAGCATCGTTACACATTCGTTATGTTTAGAAGACAGGCTACCCGACGAGGAGCAGAAACGGGGAGGCCTGCTTTCTTGCAGATCCCTTTTTCCCATCCCTCTCCCCAAGATACGTCCAGTTGCCCCCATATATACCATATCTCCCTAAGCTCCCAGATCCCTTCTGTACCCCACGGCCGTCCCTCCCTTTTTCCCCCTTTCCCCCAGCACCCTCCCACCTCTCCTGACTATAGACTGGCACACAGGTCGCGCAATAAATATAACTTGCTCAAGCTGTGCATGTCCTAAACAGCCAGCCAAAACGTGCATGTGGCTGGCAGGCCACACTCGTGAGCGGCTCAATTTATACTGTAGCCTTTTCCTTAACGGGGCAGTAATTTGGATCCCTGTCTTCCACCCAGACACAGATTTTTGCCTAAGCAGCGAGAACTCTTTCATATCAAGTGATACGTGTTTGAGATGTCTGCTTCTGGCAAAGCGGCCTGAAATTGGCCAGGGTGTTCGAAAGTTATTAGGGTGCAAAGCTGACGCTGACAAAAATACAGAGAGTGCAATTATGCCAGATCTGCTTCCTTAAGAAAATGAGTTCAAACTAACAAATGCAGATGAAATTGTGTGATCTCTAAGGATTAAATATGCAACTTCAAGAAAAAAAATGTTTATGACATTCAAGATGAATGGGTTTAGAAGATATTTGAGCAACTTGTTCTACAAAGGTCAAAAAATTTTCTGGTTTCCAGCTGGACACTCATCGATCCCAACATTTCCTGGAGTTAGAAAAACCACACCAAAAAAAATCAACAAAATCAACCAAGCAAAAAAAAATCTCCTCATGCTACAATCACCTCTCCAACAGAAATAAATAAATAAATAAATATGTAATTCCGTATCGTAAAGCTTCAGCAAACTTTCCACACACTTGTGAAGATCAGATCAAACTCCAACTATATGCATTTGCAACTGTGGGCATGCCAGTCAACAAGACATCACCTGCTCTTGATATTGATATTAGATACCTGAAGATATTACATGCTGTTCAGAGCTTGGCTGAGTAAGAGCTATCACTGGCCCCTGTCTGGGATGGTGGCAGCACATGGCAAGAATAGCCACAGAGACAGCAATGTCAGCAGCTGTGGAGGTACCTAAGCCATAAATACTTCTCTGGAAGAGTTTCTGGTGACAGTAACTTCTTTTCCTTTGGGATTCTTCTTCAGCAGCCCCTTGGCAAATTCTGGTTGGGAATGAGTGTGTCCTCACCCAATCAATTTAACAATTTCACCATTGCATAAATAAGGAAGTTCTCATTTCCAATGATCTTGGGCTCTGTAGGGCCAAACAACAGACCCAGTAAATATGAAGACAGGGTATTTTTAGATGACCAAAATACAGGGGCTTATGCTCCTGTCCACAGACAGTGATATATTCAGTTCAAATGTTATTTTTCAAGTGCAGAAATACCATAAAGGAATAAAAATTAAAACAAAACAAAACAAAACAACAACAAAAAAACAAACAAACAAGGTTTGTATATTCACTGAGGTATGCAGAGAAGGATGATTCCTCTTGTTCTCTAGGACTTGCATTTCCTTATTTCCCCCTATATACTTTACTACATGAGAGCTCAAATACCAACAGCCCATTCAACACTCAAGATCAAGGAAAAATACTAAACTTCAGTTTGGACTGAGTTAAAAAGTATTTTCCATCCAGCATCACAATGTTGGGATTCAATTCTCCTGTGCAGGTTTAGCTGCTTCCCAAGTTCTCAAAGAAAGTAAAAAAACAGACGCCTCATTAAAGTATTCCCTTTTTATCTGCTGTGAATACATACCACCTCACACGATCTATAGGACTTTACATGCCTGCAGAGTTAAGCCTATGTGCAAGGACTTAGGGGATTTAGTTAAGTCTTGGGAGTGAGTAGTCATTGATTTTTAAAGATATAACTTAGCATTTAATTTATTCTTTAATGTATATAAAAAAGCTTCAAATGATTTTTGAATTTTGCATTTCATATTGAAAGTATGTTGACTTGCAAATATGCATGCGTATGAAAACATGATTCCTATAGCCTAAGTAGAATTGTATCTAATTTTCTACAAATAATGGAGATCAGCATAGAATCTTATATTTTGAAAATGAGACATAAGTGAACTATCTGAAAGAAAAAAATTAAAAAGACCAAACTGTGCTAGTAACAGAAATATGAAGCTTTTGATTGAGAGTTCAAACACCTGAAATTTCACTTGTTGCCAATACACCTTAGGACATGGACAAAATTTATTTCAAAAAAACTGAACTAAACAACAACAACAACAAAAAAGCATCTCATATATCACACCTAAAATATCAGAGCTGTTAGATCTGCCCCTCCCAAAAAACCTCAAAATTTTGTAGAGAAATTAATTCCTTATTTCTAAAGCTACCTTGCAAGTCCACCCACCGAAGTTAGTGAGTGTGCATACATATTTATACGCACCTACACATATCCACTTTAAGAAAAAGTAGAAGGCAAATTCAGCTTCTCACTTGAAAGTAGAAAAGGAAATGAATGTAAAAAAATCTCAGGTGACTTTAGCTTGATTCATTTTCCGAAAACTAAAGAAAACCCATTAGCTACTCTTCTAATTACTTCAATTATTTGTAAGAAACTAAAAGCTGGTAGAATAAAAACGATCATTTTATTCATAAAGAGCTAGAACTGCCTGTAACTGACATTAAAAAAAACTCAAGAAAAATTGAGGTCTTATAAAAAGATGGAATGTCTAAATGATGTAAGAGTCCTAACACTGAAGACTTAATAGGAGATATTTATTTAAATGGAAAAAGACAAAATGTTCTACTGGAGAGCACATTTGCAATGCACAAAGAGCTCTGAGTCTCTCAAGATGCTCTTTCAAACACATGTTGAGAAGGATGGCTACAGAGAATGGTTTAATAATTTGCCTTGCAATATCAAGGGAATTGTACTCAATATTAAATTGCTCAGACGCATATGAAATTTTAAGTCGTTTGACAAACATCCTTGAGATTAACAAATAAGACAAAGAAAATTCAGACAAAGAAACAACAGTTTACATTAATAACATTTTATTTCTGTGTTTACTGACTCAAACATGAATTGAGAATAATCAGGAAATAAAGATTATTTCTTCCCCAATTACATAGACTCTTCTTTTTTTTTTTTTTTTCCTCCTTGATTTCCCCCGTTCATTGGCACTCAAAATCTAAACGAGTTATTTTTACCTCAGCTTCATGCTTGGCTACCAGCACTGATGAATATATCACAGGCAACTATGGACAAGCCTTGAAATTCATCTTTGCTCTAATGCACGTAGGCAATGTCCATGGAATACAGACAAGCCAATGTGCAGTACAGGGGAAAACTCCTATGGAACTAGCATCAAGGAAGCAGGTGGAAGTGTAACCTTGTTTAGCTAAAATTTCCCAAATGTACTGCTTTTATTACATCAGTGGCAAGGCTCTTCACAGGATACGAAGCCACCTTGTGTGGGGCTCTTTTCAAAGGCCCTAAACCTTTACGGAGTCTTGGTATCTGCTGAGCAGAGAGCATTACACACACATAACTGATGACCGGGCAGTTCCAGTGCACCCACTCATTACAAAGATCGACTGTTTTTCAGACAGAAAAGAACTGTATAAATCCTGGGTGGGACCACATGGCAATTCAGGGTGACGTGGATTTTTTTTGCTGGCAAACGACATGCTCCACTGTTAAGTTCAACTTGACTGAACTGAACCGAAAATCTCAGGAAGAGGCGATTTTCTTCAACTTTTCTCACTATCTCCAGAGCAGAAACAAATAGCTGTTGCAGAAGTAATGCCAGTAAAGAAAGACAAGTTGTTTGACTGCAGATCATCTGGCAAGAGAAAAGGCAATAGAGGCGTAGAGAAGACTAGCATATATCATGTTCTGACCAAACAAGAAAATGAGCACGGCATGGCGCCGCTCCCTGACAGACCTCCTTCCTCACCTCCTTTACAATCCGCATAAAAGCTTTCAAATAGACGTATGCTTACTTTAACACAATCCTGCTCATATGAACAGGAGTGAGTTTAAACTCCAAGCTGTGCTTTACCTTGGTGTGGAAACACCATTTGGCAGTGAAAATGTAGGCAAAGGTAACTGCAGTACTGACAGCCATCGCCCTGAGACACCTTATTTTTCTCTCAGTGGCCTGTGGAGGAAAGACAAAATGTCTTCAACATTCATACAACGTGCCTTCTGCAATAACCAGGTTAGAAAAGAAAGAGCGAGCAGTCAGTAGCGAGAACAGGGCTTTGCCATCAGGATGGCTGCAAGCCTCAGCAACGTAGCAAGGATCTTAACATGCCTCAGAAAAAGCCATAAAGGCAGTTATATGGCATTTGAAAGGAGCAGGAGAAATACGTCAGCGATGAGGAGTGGTCTGTGACCAGACCACAACAAAATGGGGGGAGAGTGCTGTAAAGCCAACCACCTTACTCACGTACAGTGAGTCACCTGTCCGAGGGAACCTTGAGAAGATGCTTCATTTGGCAGCTGCAGTGAATCACGGAGATTTGGAAAAGGCACATCAGTGTGATTTGGCTCCTACGTACCAAGGGAGTCAGCTGCTGCGTTAGGAAGAAGGATGGGCCCATTGTATATGGAGCAGGCAACAACCTCGGCCACAAAGGTTTCACAGCCCCCAGCTCTCAAACCAGATGACTCCATGGGACCCAGCAGAGTGAGCTGCTAGGTGGGTGACCACCCCCTGGACGCTGATCTACTGCTGATGAGTCCCTCTGCTGCTCGGTACACGGACCGCCTTTCAGCCCAGCTCTGTCACCCCGTGCCACCCCACGGCAGCAGGTCTCCCAGGCAGTGGCTTCCCTACGTGTGCACGTGCACTTACTAACAGGCTGTGGCCCCAAGTCCAGCTGGGGTTTGCTAGGCACTCTGAAGACACAACACGGAAAGCTTCTCTCCCCTTGGGGGTTTCATGCTTTCTTGGCTGATCACTCTACAAACAAAAGGAAAAACCTACAGCCTAGTTAAATATACTGATAGCCTAGCACACATTACATAATTGCAGAGGTGAAAAGTACACTATCTTGTCTCTGTGCAGAAGGAAGAGTGTTTACTAGCCCTTAATGACAGTGCAGGAGCCACAGCTGTGTTATTAATAAATCATAGGCTTCGCTCCTGGGACGCACCAGCGAGGCTGGAACCTGACACAAGTTCCCAGTGCATTGGAAAGCTGCTGAAAACACACTGAAATTTCTTGGTGTTTTAGAAACACCATGTATTTGTATTAAAAAGCACAGATTAAGGAGAAAAGAAAAAAAAAAAAAGAAAAAAACTCCTAAAATTGAAATGGAAATATGCTTGCATTTCCAAAAAAGAATCACACACAAAATCCCTCATACTACCCATCACCACATGAAAAGCCACAAACAAATAATCAAGGTGAGATTAAAAGCCACTGTACTGCCGTAGGACCGCTTACAGAGAACAACTTCCACCAAGTGTGCCTGACCTGAAAAGCAGAAGGTAAGCAGGCGCCTTTCCTAGCCTTTGCCGTACCTAGTCTGTGTTCCTTCTCTTCTTGGAACTGGCTTTCTTAACATCAGTGATAAATTTCCAGCTTTTCTTGAAGTTTGGCACACCTCAGATTTCCGTGTTTAGGGAATGGAGAAACCAGCACTACTAGCAGGAAGGGTAATAAGATCCCTTCCCCTGAAGCAGCAGGGTGCGAGCGTTATTAATGTGAATTACCCAGAGAATCAACGCTCCAGACCAGCTTAAAAATCAGGGGGAGGAGGGTGGCAGGAGGTCCAGAAACTCAAGCAAGAGGCAAGAATGAACCCCTGACATCCCAGTAAATGAAACAAAAACAACAAATCTTTCATTTTTGTCGAAGGGATCCTTGTCCCCTCCTCTCTGTATTAGGAAACTTCCAGAAGATCTAACAAAGCCTAGCAAGAAGTAGAAAGCCGTTGCATTTATCTCAAATGGTAGCTTATAGAATTAGGAGCTAAATCATGGTTATGAGAAAAGATAAGACATATTAGGATGTCTTATTACCTTATTTGAATGTTATATTCATCTAAGTACCAGAATATGTGATTGTGGTCTTGAAAGTGCTTATAACTTCTCAATGCTCTGTTGAAGGAGCAGATAATTACTCTTTTCCTTAAGACAGATTCAGTGACAACTAAATAAAATTCTAGGTTAATCTCAAATTAAAATATTGCCTCTAGGTTTTCCAAAGCATATATCCGTGGCTCTCAGAGGAACGTACACACTACATACCGATCATTATACTGCAACTACATTGTCAGTGTACACTGATGTCGATGGCGTGTTACTTCATCAGTGTCATGAGCAGATGTGGTGATACCAACCTCAATTACATGATCACATCTACTTTTTCACACAGCCTTCTTTCCCATACGCTGAATAGGCAGTCTAATAGTACATATATATATACACATATATATATGTATACTGTAAGTCACATTCGTCTCTCCCTTGTCCTGAATGCAATATATCCATTTCCATAGGGCTGGCCCTAGAGGATCACTTTATGAATGGCTCCGTTAAAATTATTAATGGGTTTCTCGGTCTCCTTGTGAGATTAGACAGCATTACTCCGAGATTAGACTGCATTACTCCCACTCTACACAGAACAAACGGAGACCAAATATGGCTAAAATGCTGAGAAATGTCTGCGGTTTTTGGCTGCGGATCTCTGTCCTCCTTTCGCTTTGCAGTTGTGCCCACTTGGCACGTACAGGTGGCTTCAGCAGACTCCTATGGCGCTTGATTTTTTGGAGTCCAACCCCAATTTTTGGAGTCCAAGCCCAGTTTTGGGCCGTTACTCTCCATCCTCCAGAGGAGCGGTGAACATCTGACCAGGAGGCCACGTCCTCCCACTCTGCCCCTGCCTGCCTCACTCGCTGAGCCGGTGTCCTCTGGATGGACACCTCAGCTTCTCCACACGCCGGCCCCTCTCCAGAAAGCCGTCTGTGATGTGCACGCACCAAGGCAGAGGAGAACACACACTGTTGTTAGGTGAACAACACGTCTCCAACACGTTTTCCTCAACTCTTGGCTCCCACCCACCTCATGTGGGCAAACAGCCGCTGTGCCCCAGCTCTGCCCTTCCTCTGCCTTTCCTCACCGCCAGCCTCCTCTGGCCTCGCTTCTTCCCGGCTTCGTATGCTTGTGTTTTTAATGTCCATGCTTTTCCTTTGCTCTACACAAGGAGGGCAATCACGGGGAGCACCGAGAACAGAGGGGAACAGACGGAGCAAACACAGAGACAGTTGTGCTCGAAGTCCTGCTCTGAAGCAAGCTCAGAGTCTGTCTGATCTGGATGCCAACCCGTACAAAGCCTCTGCTAGGCATACATAAAAAGAGAGTTTTCACACTTGCAAAATGACCAAATTTGGGTGAAATTTCACTAAAATAGCATAAGGCAAATTACTGGTATCAGAACAACCCTTCTGCTGCGAGATCTCATGTTTCTGCTGTAAACAATGGGAAAATAATTTTATTATTGAACTAGTTTTAAGAAACACTTAAGAAGGAAAAACAAGGTATTTACCTCTCAGCTGTTTCTCAAAAATGGTTGAAGTGTTTCACCAAAACTGTAAATAAACACTGAGTCAGCTAATGTTTCAGCCCAGGTGATTACATTCTGACTTACAAACCTCAGAAAAGGAGGATATCATATGGAAAGTGGTGGGCAAGATTAAATCCAGGTGATGACAACGGCACAGCGTTGGTAATAAAACACTCATACGTGCTTTATTAACACACCCAACCAAAGGCTAATGATTGCACGCGCTCCAAGCACTTCTGAGAAACAAAATTATTTAAACATGACTGTAAACAAAACATTTGGTAACATTTTAAAAGTTTAAAAGGACCATTTGTCCAGAAATGCTTTAATGCAAGTAAGCCATTACACATCACAGCTAATGCATTCCATTGACAGAATAATGAGTTGCCAACCAGTGTTCTGAAGAATATAATGCCTTTAAGCATGTAAGCACCATTCCAGTGCAAACTCTCTGATATATTTTAAGTTCCATCTAAAGTTATCACGTACTGGTGCACAAAGTCTTTCCAATGTGAAAGCAAACGGTCTATGCAGCAAGAAAGTCATGACCATTTGACTTAAGCAAGGACTTCTCTGAGTTTCCTTCAACATTTTGTAGATGGTATCTTCACACCCTAACTCTTAACACGTAAAAGCAGTTCAACAAGTATTGACAGGCTGTATTAGGAGATCTGCCAGGAAATGTGCAAACCCACTTGGATAAATGAATCACCTTGGTGACTTGTCCTTCCTTCCCCTTAACGTTTCTACAGGAGACAAGCAGGTTCTCCGTGTGAAGCTGGCAAACTGACAGCTTTCAGTGTCTTCCTCCTGGAAGCCCTCGCAGTTTTGCACCACTCTCATCTGTTTCTTGGGAGAAACTACCACAAGGTCTCAAATACTGTTCTCCAAACAGGAAGTCAGAGGACCACATAATTTATGACTTTTCCTTGTGAGTAAAGTGTTTCCACTGTCTGCACTGTATCTGAGCAGCAGTCACAAGGCGAAGACTCCCATCAAACATCTTTTTGTCAAAATGTTCCCCTTTGGGTGCCAAGGAGGAAGAGACAGATGCAGTCAGAAATGGGGGGGCAGCCAAGGCTCCTGTCAGTGCTTTTTATGTCAAAGTGGCAATAACGACCGAATGAGAAACTCCAGGTGAAGATTACACCGCCTGTGGTTGACCGGCCTTCTCCCCCTTCTGCTCTTGAGCAGGACTGAAGAGGTCAGAAGTACCAAGAACTTTCCCCTCTAGATCAGGCAGGAGAAGACAACAACCGAGGACCTAAAACTGCACACAGAATTTAACAAGTTGTTCGTCTCACCACCTGGCTTCATGGCATGGCCAAACCATGTTTTTTGCATTTGCTGGAGAATCATTCATCACAGCTACATTGTGGTCAGAAAGGACTGCAGCTGAAATACTCTTTATAAATGTCGAAAGGCTGAAGAACACATTAAACTAAAACTCCACAAACCAAAACAAAGTTTTATGGTGGAAAAAATACATAGTGATCTCATGCTTTTCACAAGAGTCGTTCTTTCAAAGCCAGGAACCATGAAGTACTTGTTTCTGTTTTCTATTTTTATTTGTCTGATACGCACATCATAAAGTGATTAAAATTGCTATAGCACTTCAAATTAGATCTGAAGGGCACCCAAGTTAAAATGTAGTATGGTATGAAATGTTAATCATAATTGAAACAATCACGATTCAGATTTTTCCCGAAGCCTTTGTAATTGCAAACAGTCTGGAAAAGAAGTATTTAGATGGCTAAATCAGTGTTTTTTCCCACCCTGCTGCTTTCCGGTGAAGAAAAATTGTGATGGATGAGTACCATTCATCAGGAGAAATAGCCAAAATATGAGATCACTAACCAGCAGCTAGACAGGGTTTAACCAACTCCTTTGTTTAATCACTGGGGATTCAACGTCTGGATGGAGAGAAGGAGCGAGGGAGTTTGGACAACTCAATGAATTTAACACTAGCATATTAAAAAAATAAAAGGTTTTAAACAGCCTGTAGCACCCAGCAACATCTATTGTAGTTTCCCAGCACAGCATAGAGACAACTCTCTCAAAAAACAGTGACTCTGTGATGGTTGGCATAAGTAGCACTGAGAACTTTTTTGCCGTGTTAGGAAGGCAAAGACTATAGTCAGGCTTTCTTTGGCAAATGTAAAACAAAACTATGCCCAAAAGATACAGCTCCTGATACAAGCAGTCATTTACCTCCTACCAGTGATTCACAAGGCAGACTACAAAATATCACTCTTCAGACTATTAAATCCCTACATTATACTGCTTAGGAAATAAATAAAACAATGAAAGCAAAAAGAAAAGTTGACTTTCACATGTATTTTTGCATCTTCAAGCCAGTTGTAATGGGACATATGGTGATTTATAGGGCTAAGTGTCAGGATATCCATAAATACAGTATGGAAACTTAAAACTCATTAGGAATTCTCTGGAAGACCTAAGACCCAGAAGGCAATCAAAGGCAAAGCTCCGTCTCCAACCAAAAGTCAGATAGATAACAAGCACACAGGGAAAAGGTGTGGGTGGTTGGGAGCACTGCACTCATCTTCCCTCATCTGTAGGCAGGCCATATACTACAGGATATGTGGATTATGTATAGGCAGAGCAACTACATACAGAAAGTGAGATTTTTATAAGGGGGCCTCCATACCTTTAAAGACATGGGCTTTGATGCAGAGATTGTTTTGGGGATGAGTTGAACATGAATTGTCATCATTAGCTTTACAATCATTTAATTCTATCTGTTTTTGTAGATTTTTAGACCCCTTATTGCAGATTGATTAGAAATATCTTGCTTTCCTACAGCAGGTCAAGTGGCATATAGTAAATAATCTCCATCTTCCTTGGCAAATAACGTCATTAGAAAGGAACAAACTGCCAATGCGGAAAATGTCTTTTAATGAATTTTAAATAGACACCAAGAATATGTCAATGCTGTTAGCATTTTTAAAGAAAATTGTCTCCTCCAGTAGACGTCACTAGGCTTTTTATGTATTTCACTTTACCATCCCACACTGAAACTCCAGTGTTTCATCAGTAAGTATTTATCTGAGTTCTCAGCAACGTTAGTCCCGGGCTCGAAGTTTCAGTGAATAGAGAATTCCAAATGAGCTTTAAATGTCAGCTCTGGTTTGAGAAGAAGAAATGTAGTGAATTTTAAAGGTACTGAGACCTCAGTAGAAGGTTCATCATATGCACAGCCACTCACCATACTGTAGACCACACTTTATTAGTTTTCCCATGCTGTAATCCTGAGAACAATGAAGCAGAAACAGCAAAAAATAGGGATGCATGCCTCAAGGATTTCCTTGGCTGGTTGTATTTAACAAATAAGTGTTCAGTTTTAACTAGTTAAGGGACATTTGATTAGCATATCATAGCAAAATCAAAGAAAAGGTAAGAACTATGAAAAACCTTTTCAAGCATCAAACAGAAATAAAACAAACTTATAAATAGTGTTGCCTGCAAGCAAACAATTTCTGGAATGTACTGGGGAAAGCAAAGGAAAATCCCACAACAAAAGAGATTGCAAAAGCCAACCCAGTTTAACAAGTGGAATGACCAGTTTGGAGACTACAGGGAAACAATGCAAAAACGAAGGCCTGTTATACAAAGGATTTTTCTCAGCATTTACCAAACAAAACCCCAATATAAAGACCACTCACGAGGTAATTAAATATGGCGCTTTAGAAACACAAAGCCTTAGAGAGTTGTTAACTACTCATGAAATACTAGAATTAATGAGAAACTGAAGGTGTCTCAGAGTAAAGCTGAACGATTTCAGATAGATTTTAATATATTCAACTTGCTGTGAGCGAGTGAGTGAAATTAGACCAGAATCCTAAACAAACTACGCTGGATTGCAGTCGGGAAATGTTAAGCTACTTGAGTACCAGACAACATGTTATATATCATCAAACAGCTGTCTGCCAATTTATCATGTACCACTTGTAGACACACAAAAAGCTGATAACACTATGAAGGCCTCTAAAAACATGGCTCTAATGCTTTAAATCTACCTTTTATGACTGCTATTAAAAACAAACTCACACAAACACTACGAGACCCTAGATTTCTAATGAAGTGTTCTTCTGATCTCTGACTGCAGCTAAGAGGACAACTACAGCCTCGCTACGATGGAAACGTGACGGTTGTCACTGCTCTCCAACAGTCTAAAAATCCTTAACATTGCTAGGGAAGTAAGAGTAAATGAGCATTTGCCTGTCTGGGAATGGCCCAAGCCAACACCATGGCTTGTTGATCCAAGCAGGGAGTTGCCTACAGTGGCTGTGTGAGCACCTGAGCTGATGGCTACCACACCACACTCGACAGCAATATTCAGTGCCCCCAGTTCCATTCCCTTTTCCCAATCGGACTGGGTTGGCTGTGAGTAGCTGTACCATGAGATGTGGGATTGCTGGTGCTGCCTACAAGCCAGTGCCCAGCACTGAGGTCCCAACAGAAAAGACAGCAAAGAACCCAATCCAACCCAATTTAAGGGTCTTCAGATAAATATCGTCTTCCTTTTGGAAAAGTAACGTATACAAAATAAACTGCATCTGATTTTTTTTTTTTTAATTTTTGTTCATGTTCACTAATAGATTAGGGGCTAACACAAGTATTCGTACGTTTCTTTAGCTGCCCTAAATAAATGCATATTCCAGAAGTTTAAATTTTCCTTTGTTTAAAGCTAAAACAAACATGCTGGCATTCCTTAAGATCAAAGTCCTTCAAGGAGAGTGGAGTCAGATAAAAATATATTGCTTGTTGGCTAGTTCACCATTGCTGGAGGAGGGAAAACTGGTGTTCCAAGTATTCCTAAATACTGCTAGGACATATTTAGGACAGATATTCAGCCAACTTTAACTAACTCCTGAGCAACAAGTCAACAAAGCCCAGTAGCTGTAAATGCTCTGCCAATTTAAAATTTAAAAATATGGGTCAAGGTTCTCAAACTTTCTAGATCCCTTTAAAAACATAAAAAGAGTGTACAGTTAGAGGGTGAATGCATCAAATGGCAAAATTAAAAAAAAAAAAAGTATGTGAAACAGTAACCTCAGGGAAAATAATTATATCAGATTATAGTGCATTTAATTATAAAACCAGTTCTGATGATCAATTTAGTAAGTGGGCAAAAGCACAGTAAAAGTAAATTAAAAGTCCACCTTTGATGTCCAAATGTAGAATTTGGTTGAAAATACTGTGAATTCAAATCCTAATACTAAGAAAACAGGAAAGCTTTCACCTTTACGTATGGCCACGTAAGCAGGTAGGATTAATTAATGCCCAGGAACCTTTGAAGACCTCAGTATGAGGTGAACCTTGTAAGCCTATCTTCATTAGTCCACTGTCATTAATAACAGTATTTCTATGATTCCCAGCCAAGCCTGGGCTCCCTGCAGCACACCACAACACTGTTACTGACTTCGGTGGCATATGAAGTACTAAAGAAACAAGCACAGTGAGGCAATTGATTTAAAAACAAAAAACAAAAAACTAACTTTTTTATGCTATGTATTCAAAGGAATAAAATATTCATGGATCAAAATGAATTACTGATAAAATATAGAGAAATTTATTTCTAAAATCTCTACAGTTTTGATACGATATTATGGAATTTGGAAAACTTTCCAGTTCTTCCCTATTTCCTTTCCAGAGCAGTGGCAACAACAGCTACCAAGTCTTGGGCAGACTTTGTTCCCATCTGGCACCCTTTTTTTCCCTCCACAGTGCAAGCTGGGACAGTTTCCCTCTTTGCCTGCTGTTGGAGTCCTCTGGCTATTCTCCTCCTCAAATACGCAGACTTTCTGCAAGTTGCAAACTTCACTGCAACACATGACAACTGACTCTGCGCTCTGCAGAAGGTTACAGTTAGGAACACTTCTGCAATTACTTAGATGAGCTGTTGTACACCTCTGAATTTGGCTTTATATTCTCAAGAGTAAACCACAGACTCCACTTCTTGAGAGCCACTGCAGCTGCATAGAAGTAAATAAATAAAAATCACTTTTTCTGACAAATGATTCAGCATTTAAGAAAATAAAAACAGCTGTACTGTGTTAAACCAAGGGCCATCCAGCCCAGTATCCTGTTTCCAAAAGCAGTCAGCAGCAGATGCCTAGGGAGTAGTATAAGAACAAGGAAACCATTTAATGATATATATTGAAAATATTTTTCACATATCCTTGATGGAAAACAGAGACGGAATTTTGACAGAAAGGGGGAAAAAAAGCAAAAGAAAACAAAGAGCCCAACACACATACCCTTTGCGAAAGCATGAAACATTCCTTTCAAAATAAAAAGAGAATTGAGGGGAAGATAAATCTTATGATTTCTCTTTTTTTTTCTTTTCTTCTTTTTTTTAGAAAAAAAGCCCACAGGAGCAAGGCAAAGCCAAAATCTCACTTGCTGTGCACCGAAACAGTGTAAGCACATACTGATGCACGTTGCTGACCAGATAATTTTTAAGAACCCTTGACTGTGAGTGTTAAAGTCTTTTCTCTTGCAAAATGGTCATCATGGAAACATACAGCCAGGTATTTATGTCACAATATCACAGCTGAGAGTTCCCAGAATATTTAAATCAATGGATTAAAAAAAAATAATGCTTCAAAAAGTACATGCATCAGATGGAGGGAAAGCCTGTTCCACTTAATTCCCCAGACAGTGGAACTGTCAGCATTAAATCAGCATACTGGAAACAGGCAAAATTTAGAAAGGTGCAGAAAATCTGGGGACAGTGAAATGCCCCATGAAATCAATTAGAGGTTTATTATAGGCTTAGTAGGACACAGTATCAGTTCCAGGAGAAGTCATCTGTGAGGGCATAGGCTGGAGGGGCTATGAAGTCACAGATGCAGAAACCAACCACTTTGATTACGCTGTTAAGCTTCATATCTCCGGGACACCAGATCTGTGTTTTTCAGAAGCTCCAGATAAGCTAGCGAAATGTGCTGATGACTCAAACTCTGCTGGCAATAGGAAGATAGAAGAATCAGGGTATGGCAGAAGACGATGACCTTGAAATCTGGATAATAAGAACCAGTATGAAGGAACAAATTATTTCCAACCAGCAGCATGAACTCTGCACATCAGTTCAGACACAAATAGGTAGTTGTCCAGCTGTCACCTGGGGATGGAGTTGGCCGTGCCTGAGGAGAACATCATGGATGCTTTGATCAACCACTGACTGATGGTGGAGACATCAGTGTGACAAAACTGTGAAAAAGGCAAACACAGCCCCAAGGAAATATCAAACAAGGACAGTCTAGGAGAGGCAGCAAGCTTCTGTGGTAAAAGCTTTTTCTCTCATGGTGAATGCCTACTTGCAATGCTGTGCGTGCTTCTGGTCACCAGAGTTCAAGAAAGATGGATCTGGTCTGGAGCAGGCATGGGTAAGGGCTGCCAGTGTGATTCAAGGAAATAAAAGCCTGTCTTACAAGCAAAGAAATAGAGCATGGTGTTTTTTTGGCTTACTAAAACAAGGGCTGAGGAGGGATATGACTGTCTTCAGTGAATGTCCCCAGAGAGGTTGGGATGGCATGGGAGGGATAATGGGAAAAGGCAATGCAGTTGCTTAAGCTACAAATTAACAGTGGCATTCAACTAAACAGAGGTAAACTAGCAGTGAATAAATCCACACTGAAGATGAGAAGAATGCATATGAGGAGTGAGACTCTAGGAAAGTCTTGTGATGGAAGCAGAAAAAATTCCTCCCAAAAAACTCAACCCATTTTTAGGATGGAGATTAGTGATTTACCCACTGAAGAGGTGACATGGCTGCCTGTGATAAAAAATGGCACAGGAATGTCTGACTTACACAGCCCCCTCAGAACTATATTTCTAACCTGTCGCTAATACAGTAGGTATTAGCTAATGTACAGGAATGGTGTCAGGGATTCAGAAGCAGAAGCCCTTGTTCAATAGGGAACTCAAAGCACTGGTCATAAAACACTGCAGCCTCACCTCGAGTTCTGTGTGCAGTTTTGGGTGCTACAATATACAGATGTAAAGCAGACAGAGAGTGTCCAAAGGAGGGCTACAAAGATGGTGAAGGGTCTGGAGGGCAAGATGTATGAGGAGCGGCTGAGGTCCCTTGGTTTGTTCAGCCCAGAGCAGAGCAGGCTGAGGGGAGGCCTCATGGCGGCCTGCAGCTCCCTCACGAGGGGAGCGGAGGGGCAGGCGCTGAGCTCTGCTCTCTGGGGACAGCGACAGGACCCGAGGGAACGGCATGGAGCTGGGACAGGGGAGGGTCAGGCTGGGTGTTAGGGAAAGGTTCTGCACCCAGAGGGTGGTCGGGCACTGGGACAGGCTCCCCAGGGCAGTGGTCATGGCACCGAGCCTGTCGGAGTTCAAGAAGCATTTGGAAAATGCTTTCAGACATAGTTTGATTTTGGGGTGGTCCTGTGTGGAGCCAGGAGTGGGACTTGATGATCCTTGTAGATCACTTCCAACTCAGGATATTCTACTACTCTATGATACTTCATGCCTTTCAAATGACAGTTTTTATAGCTAGAGAAAGCCTCATCAAAGGAGTACACTTCTCCACTCAGAAGTTAAGAGAAGATCACATCAAGCTTCAGCAGATGACCTAATGTGAAAACAAAAATACTGTGTGCTTTACAGGTTTTGAGAATCTCTGGAGTGGTGTTCTTTTCAAAAAAAGCTGGAAACAAAGTCTCATTCCTTATGGGAGCAGGCATTAGTCTCTTCCAGTCTCTTGCCCACTCCTTGCAAAGCCCTTGGGCACAGCGCGTGGCTATCGGTGTGGCTGGAGGCTGCCGGGCAATGTCTCTTGCACAACCTGCCTCCATTTTGGGGAGCCCGAATTTAAACACCAGGACCACCAGGCCAAAAGGGAGAGATTTATCCTTAGGTACTAGGTCTAGAGGACCTAAATAAATGACGCATCTTCCCCCGAGAGTCTGTATCCTCATGTACACTTCAATCACCAAGCTCCTGGAGGTAGACAAAGATCCCTCCGTAATTTTGAGTATAAATTTCTTCTCTGAGCTGCAGAAGAAATCAACACAGCTCTTAATTCCTCTTAATTCTACCACTTCAAACTAATCTAACAGTTTTTTGGGTGTCAGGAACCCACAGGTAAATTGCTATTTGATTTGATAAATTGCCACTGCATTCTGGATCCACCAACACTAGTGCTAAATATTCTGCATGTGTGTGTGTGTGTGTATATATATATATACCTATTTATATAGGTGATGTATGTATTCACAGATTCCTATGTGAACAGTAAGTTGTACTACAGACACAACCTCTCCCAGTTATTTTTAAATGTTAATTTTTTTGACCAGTGAGAATGACAGGTATGATCTGTATTTCCAAGACACTTTATAGTTTTTTATAAATATGACCCAATATTTATAACACCTCTTGTGTGAACAGAAGTTTGTGGTTTTTTTTTTCCAGCTACGTTAGTTATTATTATCTCTCTCTTCTAACCTTGAACAGCTTATTCATTTCTCCTACTTCTAAAAGACAAAAATATAAGTTTAAAAAAAAAAACACAAACAAAAAAAAAACAAAAAAGAAAACAGTTGCATTCCTTTCACAAAGGGGAAAACAAAGGCAAAAATGTGTTAAACAATTTGTGTTAAATAGCACATCAAGTCAGACGCCACCATTTAAATAAACATCTTCTAATATCCAAGGTTATCTATTTGTTATCCAGTAGAGATCTGCTATGAAGCAAGTGGTTACTGTGACTTGTAGCCCCAAGACTGTCATTATTTCAGCTCAGGACAGGCAGACACAAATATTTGGTACATAGTAGTGTGTCTAAATATACATATAAAGATTGCTATCTTGAAAAGATTCTGATTCACCACTCACTAATGTTAAGGTCATAGTAGATCTGTAACTATGAAAAGGTTTTCAAATATTGTAAATTGTACACAGATATTAACAGAGGTCTGCAATGCATTATCAGACAAATGCTGCCTTGTAAAGGTCACAGAAAAAAAACCAAATCGCTTTAGGAAATTTTAACTAAATAAAATAATTAAGTTACTGCATTTATACTGATAAGTTATGGATATCTATTTAAACCAGGGTCTTAACTGCATCCAGTATGCGCATAAAAAATGCAAAGTCAAAACCATATCAAACTAATCCATTCTTATAGTGATCCTACAGGTGCCATATCAGAAAGCTTCAGCCCTGCCTTCAAATCATTTAAGGTCTTTTATTATTTTTCTTTGTCTACAGCTGTACAGCAAATTTTTATTCTGCATGATAATGCTGTTCTCCCAGTCACTCTGAATTAAGCACCCGAGCCAGAGAACACATGATAGTGTCTGAACATCCTCTTAACAATTTTGGCATTCCTGTACTCTCTGTGCCTACTAGTTTTTACCCTCGTTCCAGAAAACAATCAGTTTGGGGGAAGATTCTTCCATGCTTTGCGCAACAACAGCACGCAGTTCTACCCACGTCTTTCCCCTTTCTACATGTTTACATTATTCTTACAAACGCCACTGAAAAATCAGTAGTGTTTTCCACAAGGTGCTGTCCTCTCTGTGGTCTTGTGGTGTCCGCAGCAACGCAGCACACCAGGGTCAGGTGCTCAGCATATGTGCCACCTCGGACGTGCCATTCTCCTCCTTTGGGCTGCTCTGCTCAAATCTCATCTCAAGTCATAAAGCTGTCTACAACCACAAGCATGCTGGGATCAACAAAATCTGCCAGGTATATCAGTTAATTAACTTCTGTTGAACTGAGCTAAAAATCAATTTGCCATCATTTCTCTATGGCCTCTAAAGAAGCAACATATTTATTAACTTCTTGCACCACCTTTCCATTTGATATTTCCAAGTCTATATCAGTAAGTAAACACACTAAATAGAAGTTGGCCATGTATAGGAATATTTTATGAATTTACTGACCTTCACTTGCTGCCTAATTAGCCAGCAATACCGTTTCTCGTTTCACATAAGAAACTGGCTGGCTGTTTTTACACCTCCAATTTTTGTGTGCACCGCCGAGGTAAACAGATGCTTTATAGCAAATCAATGCACACCATGATACAATTGACAGAGATCACAGGAGATCTTTCCGCAACATCCAGGATTTAAAGGCAAATAACAAACTAGAAAGAACAGCCATATTCAAATACCTAATAATAAATTCCTGTGCTCATTAAACACATTACATACATCATAACAGCTGGCATGCTGAAATATCCAATAAAGGAAAACCTGCCTACAGTATTGTTGATGCTTTAGGGAAAGCTGGCTACATGTATTTTTTATAATAGTGCTTGTTTAAAAGACCATCTATGCATGGAAGGACTTTTGCTGCACTGCAGAAATGTCAAGTTTGGGGGAAGAAAGTTGTTACACAAACATCTCTTAGGACAGTCCTGAGTAATGTCAAAGACCAGCTTACACATGCGCTGGGACACAGAAAAAGCCTTTGGGACTGCGGCTCTTAAAACAAAGTAGGATGCTAAGAGCTCAGGACAAAATGGCATATGGTTCTTATATAAAAGTACTGCCACCCCTTCTCCCAGTGCTCCCAGGACACTTTCTTTCTTTCCCTCTCTCTCTTTTTTTTTTTAATCAATTGTCTGCCTAAAGTAAAACTGCACAAAGAAACCTAGCAGTAGAGATAGTCACCACAAACTCCCTCCTCCCAAAGGAGCTCTAACCACTAAATCTATAGAGTTACACCTTCTCTTGCTTTCTCTTGCTGTCTTTTATAAATTCGTGCTTCCTACACAATAGCCAGCTTCAGAGAGGTGCGTTAATGCTGACCTTCCCCACCTACCATATGGGATCCTTTCGTTGCCTTGTACAACCATCTAAAATAAGACCTACGCCTGCCTTCCTAATGGAAATTTCCTTCTTGCAGAAGAAAAAGAAGTAACGGTAAGTACCAATGACTCAATAAGATATATCTGGTATTTGAAAAGGTCAAAAAAGGAAAATACCATGAAAACCACACTTTAAAAGTATGCGGAGGCTAAAGTTTAGAGGGAACAACTGCAAACAGTCCTCTACAACAGCTGCTTCTCAGTAAAAAGGCTCCTAGCATCATTAAACAGGTAGTTCTATGAGTGCCGGGACAAATGATGGCAGGAGTTTTACACCTTTGACTGCAAATCCCCAAACCTGACTCAGTTGTAGTTAACTGAGTTTCAAGGATCTCCTGTACTCTGGAACTTTAAGGACGCTTCCACCAACCCCCTTTCTTTTGTTTGGGATGGTTTACTGGTCTCTCCTTCTCTGTCCCACCTTCTATTTGACTCCCTATTTTCACAGAACTTGTAGGAACTTAATTATTCTTGAGACTATGATCTCTTTGTCAAACTTGGCTGAATTTGGCCACTGGGTTCAAAAGTGAGTGGGGGAGGAGGGAAAGAGAGGCAGTCTGATTGCATAAGCCTCATTTCCTCAAGAATCCAGGCTACAAACAATTATAGCCAGAAGGTTCAATTAAAGAAAGAGAACCGTAGACTTTCCCCGCACTTCTAACACAGACTGGTTCATGCATACTAATCAGCCAACACTGCTCTCACTGAAGCAATGAGAGTTTTGCAGCAAATTAATATTCATATTGATTTATACTGAGGACTGTCGAAGGGAGGAACTTCAACAGCATAAACATGTTTAGCACACTGCACAAAATCACCTTTACACAAGCTCTGTAATTTACAGATGCACAAAGATGCCGTAACTCCGCATCCATATCCACGTACCTCCATCTGTGCACACGCAAATCCCATGTCTTCACTTTTAGTACCACTGACGTACATTGTATGACTAGCACTATGAAGCACATAGGTAGGGCAAGATGCCTGTAGGGAAGAATCTGCATTTTTCGTGACATTATGTAAAACCCCTACCTTAGGAAAATCATCATTAAGATGGTCTTTGAAAAGTAAATAGTTCTTCTTGTTTTGGATTAGAAGCCGGCTATGTGTTGCTACTTCTGATGGTACTTGACACATGGCCACATCGATGACAAACATGAAGTGATGGAAGATTAAGCTTCCAGGGAGTGGGGCTTGTTTTTTTAAGCTTTCTTGATTTTTTAAATGCATAGACCACGTCCTGGTTAATTTCTAGTTTTAAGATCTTCATTAAGAAGAAGTCAATTTAAATTTGCAAAAGATTGCCCATCTTTTTATTTTTAAATAGACTCGAGTTCACTGTCATAAAATCCCTTTGCCTAGAAGGATTTTCCTTCTTGTCATAGATAGCAAACGAGCCTAGTTACATGGGTTACATTTATTTCAAGTTAATGACTTTACATTAGCTGATAGCATTACTAATAGCGAACTATAAAGTACATGCTGAAAACGTTCCTCCCCTGCTTGCTCTCCACGCCAGCATTCTTCTGCTAGAAAAGACGTTTTCTTCTGGGTTTAGCCTATACACTGATTTTCCTCTCAGCCAGGTCATCGCTGTGAAAAATACATTGTCCACCTTTTTACTCAAGGCAGTTGGCAACACAGTCCCCAGTTAGTACAGCAGCTAATGCTGCCTCCTGAGAAGGGCTTCAGTCAGTTGCCATAGAGAAGTCGGCAGGACCATTTGGAGCACCCTGGGACATCCTGGACTTATGCGCAGTGCCAGCAGATATGACACACTCCTCTGACATGTCACTGGAAAGCCACCAAGAACACTCTAGGGCATTGTAAATGGCACGAGATACCCCTGTTTGGGCAACTGAATCAAGCCCAAAGACTCGGGTCCTATCCACTGCAAACAAATATGCGTTAATTTTAAAGTAATGACCTAATCTAGAAAGTGTTCTTAGAAAAAAAACGGCATTAATATCTCTTGACTTTCACATCTAGCTAGGAAAGTCAGCTTTTGTGAAGTTGTTTACTTGGCTGGGGGTGGGTGCCAGGAGAACTGTTTGACAACAGGCACTGGGGCTTATTCTAGTGCCTGACGTGCTGGATTTTCTTTCTTGGCTTGCTGTGAACCAGCAGAGCACATCCCAGCAGCTCAGTTAGCTTCTCAGTCACAGCAAAACTGTTCTTCTCTCCATTAGGTATCGTCACAGATGCCACCAGACTGACACTCGGAAAGACAACACATAAAATGTGGTACATGAACCCATTCAGAGATGGATCTTCACTGGAGAGAGTTCAACTCAAGGTCCCAGTTGAATTTCAAACAAAATAAATAAATCTGTTTTTTATGAAGTTCAAAAGCTGTCTGACCTATGGCACACGGAGGTGAAGTAGAAGCAGCACACCTGATGGGCTGCTAGCCCAAGCCATCCAGCCAGCTGCAATGACAGCGTACACATAGACTCCCTCTCATTTAAGCCACAGGAATCTGGGAGGAAGCGAGGGCTGAGAACTTGTAATGCCTCGTGAGAAAGGGTATATTTACACTGTGGTGACTGCACTCAGCCATCTTTCAGTTAGCAGCATGGCACCACGCAGGGCAGCAGTGTGCTGCAATGTGTGAGCTTGCAGGTTCACAGCTGCCTACAGGAAGCAGGATGGCCCTGTTGGCACGTTGAGCCATCAGTGTTTCACGGATGCAGCTACCTCTGTCATGTGTGCTGTTTTCCACTGATCATCTACTTTTTTTTTTTTCTATTCACAGCTCAATGATTTGTCTTTCCAAGCATTGGGGCCACCTGACTTTTGGGACATTGTTCACAACACCTTGCCCTGTGGCTCCTGGTCAAAGTAGATGAGAAGACTGCTTCTTTTCTCCATTATTATTTTTTTCCTTGTCTTGACCGGTCAAGACCTTGCAGGAATCTAATCCTGCATGGCACAGTATGCTGCCACCCACCAGAAACAACATATCAGTGTGGAAGAAAACAGACACTAACAGCTTCCTCTTGAATTTTAGTTTTGGGACTGGTACCTCACACCAGGCTTTCAGTACTGTGTTCCAACATCTCCAAAACCATAACAGCTTTCCTTTTCTTGCAGTGGGTTTCCAGTGCAATCCACCTCCTCAGAAACAAGGTGCCAGTCTTTGTGTGAGATGTGAGGTGGGAGAGCAGGATGGCTGTCAAATGGACTTGCAGATAAACTAATCAAGTCCTTTCTGAGCGTTTGCTATTAAAAATGTCTTTCCAGCCCTGTGGATGACTTTGACTAATAGGAACATGGGTCTTGACTCTGCTAGGTTTTTACATCATGAAGGTCCCTGCATCTGAACACAACCCTGCCTTTTGTATTCATGATGCAGTCTAAGTATAACAGCTTGGGAAGAACAGCTGATGCCTGAGCTGAGAGAAAGCTGCATACACAGGGCCAAGAGAATTAAAAAAGAGCCTGGAAAGAAAGCAGGACCACCTGCCAGAAAAATAAAGGAGTAGGTGGGAAGACCTGGAGAGAGCAAGCCTGTAGGAACAGTGACCTGAGTTAATAGGGAGCGTGGGGGAGGAGTGGGCAGCAAGCAATTGCTCTTGTGTTCAAAATCCTAGTGATGGGATGAGTCAGAGACTCTGATTGAATTTTGCCTTCACTACACCCACAGACTGGTTATTATAAAGCTTAGGGGAGCATGGGTTGGTGCAGCAACAAAAACTACAGAGAATCGGTGGGCATATGAAGGACCCTCGAGAGCACGAGAATCTGAAGAGCATCTGCCAAATACTGTGCCCTTCCACACAATGTTTCCTGCAGCTCTAACCAGCCTGCCTAGCTGCTCTTCTTCATGCAGACTGAGACTGATAACTGAGTGGCAGCTGTATCTGAGGTAAAGGGATGCAGCACAACTACCTGGGAATGGTCTTTGTGGGTCTCTGCTGGGGCTTCTGGAAGCAGCAAGCTTCAGGAGTTAACTCCACCCAGCGTGGTCAGTGCCCAGGAACTACTAAAAGAGTAACACAGGTCCCTCAGGACAACACGATTCAAGAAGATATATTTGTATTACATCTTTCAGCTACTGTTCTTTAACTGTTTTCTTCGTCTTCAACCATTACTGCTCTTATTGCTCATTCTCCTCCGCAGGCCAGGGGCCAGAGGACCTGCTCAGCAAGTTCTACCACACCGACCGCAGCAAAAAGCTGCTGGTAAACACCCACTCGCTCACTTTGGGCAGCCGTAACGGGCCAAAGGAGGCACGAACTGTTGTGACAGGTCTCCCAAATGCAAAAGGCTTCTGCTCTGATCGCAACAGGGCCCTGCACTGAGCAGCTTGATGGGAAAGAGGGGGCCCCACACCTTCAGAGGGAAGGAGGGTCTGGGTAGCTCAGTTACCAAACACCCAGCTTGGCTGTCCTTTGAGAACAGAACGCATTTCAAGTTGAAGCAAAGTGCCTGAACTTAAAAGTTTGACAGGTTTAGTGGCTACAGAGGGTAATAGTGATGGTCATGATAGCTTCATGCTCACAGCATTGCCACTAGGAGAGCAAACAAGCAAACAAAAGGCCTGAGGGAGACACCCCGTTTTTCTACAGGACAGAAATACTGTCTACACAGTGCACAGGTTCAACATCTCTCTGTTTCCCATAGCTCCAGTCCGGGGCAGCCATTTCATGGCAGAAGCAGTGGTGACAGGCTTGGACTTGCTGCTCCGAGTTGTCGTGCTACTGCTGCCCCTCTGCCCAGGCCTGCACAACAGGCCGGGGCTCCTGCAGGCCGTGGGGCCAAGCTACACCTCTGGACTTTGCTCTGAAGCCAACGAGAAACGTTCCCCTTTCTCTCTCTCCAGGGAGAGAGAGGCAAAGTCTAGCAAAGGAGAGGGCCCCTTCCACAGAGAATGATTGTCCAAGGTGTTTTTTTTAAAAAAAAAAAAAAAAAGAAATGCTAAACACTGTATCACTTCAGGTGAAGGCTTGTTTGAGTCTCTTCTCACCAATTCATGGTCAGCCAAGTTCATGGATCTTTAAGTGTGTCTGCAGAGTGCTTCAGCTCGCTGGGTTTTAACCGTGCCTTTAGTTAAGCCAGCACAGCTAGCACAAACACAGCTAGGTGAACACAGGGGAAGGAGGCAAAGAGAAAAAAAAGGAAGTGTTTAAGGAGCTTGTGTATGCTGGGAGGACTGCAGGAGAAAATAGGAATACAGAGGGTTTTGCAGAAAACAAACAAGAACAGATGATTGACAAGGCAGGAAATAACTGCAAGCCCCTGAACTCAGAGATAAAGGGCACCTCCAGAAAGAGATTTTCCTTTCTTAAACTCCATTGTACTTCAATGACACTAGATTTTGCTGCCTACATTCATAGTTTCACATTACATTTAATGCAGTTCTTCTCATTTCCTATGGACCAGCTCAAACAAGTTGCATGGCTGCATGACTACTTGAACAAAGATTAAGAAAATGGAGTTAGGTGTGATAGGATACAGGACTGGATGTAGCCATCTCTTTCTGTAGCAGCTCACAGTTGCACGGGTTGGGTATAACATGAAGCCATGCCCACAGCATCAGGAAAAAGGGCAACATAATTTCACACAACATTTCATCCCCTGCACTTTATTCCAAGCCATTAAATTCCCATGCCCCCAAAAAGCAGGGCCTTCATGAAGCATACCTGTCCCAGGAAGCAGATTTAAAATAATGTGTCTTCTCTCATTCTTTTGAGCTCACTGGGGAGAAACATGACCCTTCCAGAGGGAAGTCAGGGGGAAAAACTAAATTAGATTAATCCTAAGGATAATTCTCAGCAGGTTCTCTTCTGCTGTTCCAGTACAAGAACTGTGGGTTATCAAGTGAAACCAGGAGGTTTGAGATGAATGGCAGAAGACAGTTTCCACACTGTGTGTAAGGAAGTTATGGAAACCCTTGCTGCAGCATGTTGTGGGTGCTGAAGGTGTGCATGGTTCAAAAAAGAGAGGAAAAACCCAGGGGAAAGATGTTCCCTGAGAGCTATCAGGTACAGCCACATCGTGTCTGGCTGCCAAAGTCTCTGAGCAGCAGCCCACTGGCAGCTAGGACAGCACCCCAGGAAGCCTTGCATGCTTGCACACCTCCTCCTATATATGCACTACTGGCCCTTACTGGACACAGGGTGGTCACAGCTATTCCGACCACAGAGGGAGCCCACAGAATTAATTCTCAGGATGCTAAAACTGGCCATGATCAACACTTTCTCTTCATGCCCACACTTCTCTGCAATTCAGAGACAGGAAAGCTTCTGCCAGGTGTTCCCAGCTACCTGTAGCTTTTTGGGCTTTTAGGAGTGAAAACATTTGTGAACAAGAAGTGATATGACTGAACTCATTGCTCCGCCTTCTATATGGATAACGCATCCATCAGCAGGAATAAGAGACCTGGATTCTGAATCCTCCACCTGAATGGTTTTGGGCTGCAATTTCCACTTCCTCAGATCCTAAATCTACTCCATCCAACCGGAATTAGGTCACTATGCAGCAAAGCAGGCAAAATTCATGGGCCCGTAAGGAACAAGTGATGCTGTCGCCCAGGAGAAATGAGTTTGCCCATTTCAGTCACTCTTCCCCTGTTCCCACCACCTATAGGCACAGCCCTTGAACTCACCTTGTCTTCAAAGAGAGTCACACCACATAACTGTGTGATAGGCAGAAATTCAGCCAGCTAAAACACTACGAACACTCATTTAAATGTCTTCTGGTACAGACAAAATTAGACAGTCCCCTCTGCCTACGGTGCACACTTAGAATCTGTCCAGACTGCCTCAACTGCAAAGTGAGAGCAGGTATCATCGACCCCACAGTGTGATATGATCCTTATTCCTTGACATTTGTAAAACATTTAGAGATCCCCAAAAGAACCACAGAAATGCAAATGACTAGCTAGTGTATCCTAACCCTAAGATCACTCAGCCTGCTCAGTTTACAAGGGCTTTTTTCCCCCCCTTTTTCTAAATAAAACTGGAGTCCATCTTAAACAGATTCTTTTCAGTTCCAGATATTTCAACAAAGTGGATGTTCCTAAAATTTCTTTTTTTTCCTGGAACCCTTTTAACTTGATAAACAGGTCTCTCTGTACAGCTTTCAATTACCTTTTATTCTGTACTGCCAAATGAGACCAGATAGGCATGTTCTTAAAAGGCTTTCATGAAAATGCAAATGAACAGTTCACACTAGTCTGCTGGCTCAATAAATAGAACAGTTCAATGTATTTATACACTAGTAAATAGATTAGAAAAATACAGAAAAATCCATCTTTAGCCATAGAGATGCTTTCATTCTCTTGTCATCACCATGAAATTTGCAATGACAGTATCTTTAAGATACCCCCTCTGTTGTCTATACTAGCTTAGACAATGCATCCTTCTAGTAGCTAACTAGCAGAAAGGATATAAATCTGAGTCAAGAGAAATCAGACCATAATTTAAAAGCTAGACTAGCCTGAGAATGTGAGAATCAGCTCTTGCTGAAATGCACATGAACATATTTTTTTATCTGCCAAGCTTCTCCCCTCTCCCCCTCACAGACATCACTATTCATTTTAATATATGTTTTTTAAATACAGCAAAGTTCTGCATGTTCTTGGCCCTGAGATTAGATTATATATTAATATTCCTTTGAAAGGATTTTGTTCTTTACCACTAGCAAAACTAGAAAGTCCTGAAAACAGGTTTGCTTACAGTGTTGAACTTGGAGGACTCTGCATGTGATATATGAAGTGTTACACATCCAGGTTCTTCACTTTTAAAGAATTATGCTACTTGAACTGAGAGAGAAGTATGAAAACATAAACAGAGGAGTTCCTGAAACTGAAAATTCCCCTTAAACAGGCCTCTTCACAGACCTAAAACCACTGCAGCATCCAAATGGGAACTTGTAAGGGGAAGCAAACAGCCCCAGAAAGGCTTCAGGAAGGTTTAAGGCAGCAGATGAGGCTCTGGTTCTAGCAGTGCTTCCTCACCAGCTCCCTGCTTTCCATCCACCGGCAATGCTCTGGGCTTCGTCATGTAAGTATGCTTTAATCCGTGTCAGGCACAGGCAAATGGATTAGCTGGGAGCCACTTTCATCCTGACATTAAGTTAGCAGGAGCCACTTGCCTGGTTCAATTTCGGGTGTCGCATCGGCTGGCAGAGCTGTGGAGGGCTCCTGTCGGTGGGAGTCCAGGTGCTGGAGGCAACGCTGTGAGGGGTTAATGGGTGCTTATCTGCCAGCTGCTGTATCAGCACCAACAGGATTACCAGGAATGATCCCCTACACACTCCTAACCCCCCAAAGTGCCCTCTTTAAGCCAGGGCAGGCTCTGTCTCTCACCAAGCAGAGGAACAAACACCGAGCCCTATCTCAGAGGTCCATGTGGCAGGACCTGGCATTGGCAAGTTTCTGGCCTGAATTTGAACCAGACTCATTAGTTGTTAGCTATTTCTGTCTAGCCTGGAGCATTGTACAGATGAAGGATAGTCAGAGCCTAGACAGTCTTCAACAGTGAGCATTTTGGATCCTCGAAACTGTAATCGGTTTGAGGGGCTGTTGTTGCAACTTCTGCTGGGTTTAAAGTCAAGTATTACAAGGACAGGTATTCAGAGCCAAAAATCCCTTTTGAGTTAAAAGCAAACACTCTTCATTAAATTTTGTTGACCTTTTACTTGGAACCAGTAGACCTACAAATATACTCCTTTAATACAGGAAAGCTTTGATTCTGATGCAATCACATTACTCTTGAAGCCAGGGACTAAGGCCACAGCACTATCGGTGACAGAAGTAATCCAGTGCTCTGCTGGTCCCCTGTAGCTGCTGCTGCCACACAGCCCTTCTCCCCTCTGTCAGCAGCAACTACAACACCAACAACTTCGTTTTAACCACAATCAATTTCCCAGCCTGGTGTACTGCACAGCCACAAGACGGTGGTGGTAGCCCAAAGGAGGATGTGGTGTGGCACTGAGGCGAGTGGCCCCGACTGGGATTATTTCCTTTCTTAACACTAGCTTTTACTACCTTTGACCGACCATGAGGCTAAGGGCAAAGTCAGAGTAAAGGTGCTTCTGGCAGATAAGGACACCACAATTCCTCTTCTGTCCCAGGAACCCGGAAGGAAGAACACGGCAGAAGGCTGCACGTCCCTCCCCCAAACAGGGACCCTTACGGTATGTGGTTAAAGGAGAGCCAGTCTGAGTGCTCTGTCTTGTGTTTGACTGATTTCTTATGCAGCTGCAGTAACTACTAGGCACCACATAAATGTAATACATACCTCAACATTAGACTTAAAAAAAATCTGCTCCTTCCCTAGGTAGGAAGATGTTTATTCAAGGACCCTTAACTTACTAATTTATTTTTACAGCAGGTACACTGAGCCAAGACAGTAAAAGTGCTAAATCTCCAAAGCTCTAAATATTATGTAAATAAACTCTAAATAATTGTCCACATTAAAGTGTGGTTCAGTGTTCAGCAAGGAAAACAGTTCTTGTTTTCTTTTAATTAAATTCTGATTTTATCTATAACTCCAGACTGTTTGTTTATTTTCATAACTGCTATCCCGCCTGTTGAATTCCAAAGCGTTATTCTGAAACTGTATGATTAACACCAGCACTGCAGAAAGCCACACATCAGACAGATTTATGTGACTAATGACACAAGTCTCTCAACCGGCAGCATAAACGAATTGCGCTACCCGGCCCCGTTCTTGCTGTATATGCACCAATTTCCAAACACCCTTCGGAATAACGCAGATAATGGCTGCAAGGATGTGAGCTGACAGAGCCCTGCACTTGGAACAATTTCTGAAAGCTTTCCGTGTACAGGAGGTCAGGCACCACACGCTGGTGCACAGCTCTGCCTGATGCTCTGGAGACCTTGTCAGCCTGCCCGCAGCAGTCGGTGGAAGGAAACCCGAGCCTCCAACTCTGTGCCTTCAGGCCACAGTTTGGCTTCTTGGTCTGATCTCATCTTTACCTGCAATTTCATCAAATGGACTTGAGAAGCACGGCACAGGAGGCACGGGTACCTGCTCCCTTCTGCCAGCTGCTCGGGGGTGATGCCACGGAGCAGGGGGCAGGACAGGGCTGCTCGGCCTCGGCCACCAACACCAGGTTTGAGAGCGCCAAGCCATCAGAGCTGGCGACCTACTGCACGAGAACAAAGCACACTCGCTTACTTTGACTGCATTTTTTAAATGGTTTTGGACTTCCTCCCGCTGAGCGATGAGGCTGGTTGTCAGTGAGTTACCCACAGAGATCCCTCAGGATCTCTCTTCGCCGCGTTATTAGCTTTGGCTACAACACAAGTTTCGATTCTTGGGTGGTGATCATCCCGGCACAAAAGCCTCCAGCCCGAATAACTGGCACCTCAGCCACAAACATCCTGTGCTGTCAGGGGAGGCAATGGGGACTGGGAGCGGCACTGGCACTGGGGTGAGTCAGGCAGCACTGGCATGCTTCGCCACCTCCACTTCGGCCAGGAAGATGCAGCAGCAGCTTCTTGCCCTACAAACCAGCCGCTTGGCCAACCCTACCACCCCAGGGTGGACTGAGCCCCTTCACCCCGTGTCCAGCCTCCTGCCCAGCAGAGAAAGCAGCACAGCACAACGGGGCTTCTTGTTGCAGCAAAACCTGATGTGAGCAGGGCAGCTTCATAAAACGGGCTCCCTTTCCGCCCCCCTAATAGGAGGGGACATAGACTCAAAGGTTTTATGTTGGCTGGGTTTTTCTCCAGTTCTGTTTGTCTGCATGGCTACTAGGGTGGTTGTACTTCTAGACTTTGAAATTAAGAATTGCTTTGGCAGGGATTTGCCTCGCTGCCAAGTTCTATATTGTTTAAAAACTCTTTTGGTAGGGGAATCGGAAGTGCCTAAGACTGATTTTCCTCTCACATTAATCCCTTGCTTCCAGGGCTATAGGGACGAACCACAAATTCTTGTACTGTGATTGAGGTTTGATGTCAGAAATGAAGGATTAAGCCACAGTCTGACCAATTCAAAATCTAACAGTTCTATCAACAAACAAACAAAGCCTTAGTTTAAAATTAAATCTCTTTGGCAGCCCATAAAGTATTTCTCGAGTCTCTACAAAGGGTAAAAAATTGCATCTGAAAAAATTCTACTGACTTGCTTATTTTCTGTAAAAGCTACTTATTGCCCATTTGCTGCAGATGCTAGCCTGCCTGCTTAAGAAAAAAAAAAATATCCCATTGGCAAGCGACCAATATACTAGAACATCTACAAAGAAGCTGTTACAGTTTATCGTGCAGTAATCCATGGATTAAGGTCATTAATAGCACTCGATGACATACTGTGATGACTCCAAAGGTGCTGTTCTGGCTTGTAGGATATACGGAACGTAAACCCCTCTCAAATATTTCCACTAAGTCACCTTCTTCTAAATCTTTAGAAGAAGAGAAAAAATGAGAAAACCCAGAAAAAAGGAGATGCCTAGTACAGTGTTTTGCACTGCACACACAAAAAAAGAATGTAAAATGAAACTAAAGTAACGTTTTTAAACAGCACAATTTTCTTCTCATTCACACTGATGTTTGCATAATAGGAGTTCTTGGTGAGTAACTTAAATTTTGAATTACAGAGCCAAATTTGAAAAACAGGTCAAGACATTCTCCCGTGACCAAAAGACAAAGCAATTAGTAAAACTTTTAAAATAAAATCTCATATGGTTAACTTTCCCTGTGCATTATTTACATGCAAAAAAAAGTATTTTCCTTCTGTTTACATGAGAATACAAACATTTCTTCACAGAAAACACTGTGTACTCCCCAAATCCCATGGGGTTATTAAAAGTCCTTTCTACAGTACAAAGTATTTTTGCAAAACTTTTTAAATAGTTCTCTAAAGCTTGCTTGATGTCATTAGCAAGTCAGAAGAAGTTGATTGCCTATCAATATAATTGCTAATTTTTCTCCAAGGGAGAGAAACCCCTCACTTTGTTCTGAACTTATGTGGCTACATGCACTATCAATATATGTAATAAGAAATGCTATTCATTTATCTTAGAGTCCACAACACCATGGGTAAACCATCTGTTGTGTCTAAACTGATGGACAGGCTTTTCTTACTTCTGTTGATTTAAATGAAAATGTCCTTTTTTAATATCATTTGCCTCATTAGCACACTGATAATGGCCCAGTACTCTGCCACCATGTATCTTCGTTTGCAGTGAAACAATGGCAATTCATAAAATGTACTCGGGTGACTACAGTTGTCATACAAGCTGTAAGCAATCCTGTATCCCCCAGTTATAGGACATTTTAGTAAACAACATACTGACACTGGAAAAGAAAAATCCTTAGAAAGAAATCTTTTCAAAGCTTCAATAAATAAAAGTTAAGACAAATAACATTTGTATTAACACACCTCTTACCAAGAACAAATTACTTTCTGATTAGCTGTAACTCAATTTCATTTTTTTGCTTTCAACACAATATATTAGTATTTTCACTACACATGCAATTTTCTTCCTTACCTTTAAGGAATCAAAGCAGGCAATAACTCTTCCATTTTCAACCTGGCAACTTTTAGGGGGATGTGCAAATTTGCATTCTTCATCAGAGCGTGAACAAGTTCCCCTCTGAAACTGCCTGCACACTTCTAACGTTAGCCATTTTGTATCTCTTACAGGAGCAACATTCAAAGCCATGATGAAAAGCTGAATTAGAACTTGTAAACTGCTGTCAAGTGAATTATGCCAAAGAAATTTCCAAAACTACTGACGAAAGGAGGGGGAGAAAAAAAAAAACACCAAAAAATAATTCCGATTGAAAAGAAAGTTAAAAAAATAAAGTGGGGGACGATTAATGATGTCCGACTCACACAACACAGAATAAACAGAGAAAGTTTATCAGCAAGCAGTCACTCATCAATCATTAAGTCCCACTTGTAGACTTTTGGCTGCAAATGACCATGCTCAGTAGCATTTCTGTCCGTAAAACGTGTGGGTCTGCTGATTGTATCACTGATGCACCGGTTTCAAGCACAGGTCCTTCAATGCAATGGCACTCCTTGATGGAATACTAGCTTGCTGCAGGTCGCTTGCTGGTATTGATTACACAAGAAAAGCAATGCAGTCATTTGTTTGTGTCCCACTAATAATAATTCTTCTTCCTGTTTTTACGGTGAGTTCAGTTTCCCATCAATTAATTGGCAAATCAAGACAGTTGAGGTATCTTCTGCCACGGGTAAGGTCAAGGCAACGTCTAGCTGGCAAAGACAGTATTTTGAAAACACAGGCGTAGCAGTCCTCTCTCATAAAAGTGACTTCACAAAGGCACTTTTTAAATCACTGACCTGACAAAACAAATACAATATCAGTTCACATTCAGCTCATTCACATCAACATTATGAGATCTATCATCACTTCTTATCAGGTATTATAAATATACTGCCAATACTCGCTTCTATTTCTTTTTCCAGAGAAAATCAGCATCCTTCATGAAGCAGTGCATGACAAGGGAATAGCCAGTTGAAACACGTACTGCAGTAATATTCTAGGCAGCAATCCAAAAGTTGGGAATGATTTAAATAGATGAATGTGGCAGACACAATAATTAGGCATGCTGGTTGTGAAACAATTCAATCTAATGTGCTTAGTCTCCAAAACAATATACAAGAACCAGTTTCCATTAATTTATCATTTGGCCCTTCAGATTGTATTATTATATTAGAAACTGCTACTTTTTATTTGTTCTTCCTTAGAAATGAAGATGGTAATATTCTGTTCAGATTTCTCATCTCTCTCCCTCTGTTTCTCTACAACAAAGAAATCCCAAAGAACTGTCATCCCAAAATTACAGGAAAAAAAAAACACAAAAACTTACACCTCCAGAAAATAGCATGAGTTTCCCTGTTATGCTAAAGGTTGTTTCAGAAAGGCTTCATGAAAGGGCTCACTACTCTAAGTCATCATCCTCTAATGAGTTATTTCTAGTATGAAGCAGCCTCTATCTGAAATTTTCTTTGATTAAATTGGCTTTCATTTACCTTTACAAATACATGGTTCAGCATCAAAATAAAAGGCTTTTAAATATGGAACTTAAGCTATTTTACGACTATAAAATACCCAGGATATTTTACAGCTAAACAGGTTTGAAAATCAAAGGGTTAGATGTTATAAACAATTTTTAATAAATGACTATATTATACGCAGACGGTGAAACCATGGCCATGATGTTTCCTCCTGTTCAGCTTCAAAGGAACACACAAACTTCCCTTTGCAGATACCAGCCAGAAACAGTTGATGGATTATTTTTATGCAAGAAGAATAAAGAAAGAAGGAAGACTGGAATAAGTGATGTTTTAAAATGCAGCAATAAAAATAGCTCTAAAAACACTGACAGCTTTCCCATGCCAGAATAATTACCATCCTGTGCTTGGATTCATCCTATTTAATTGGAGTTGGGATTGCTAGTAATGCGAGTAAGAATTACTCACACACGGTTTCAGGAACAGATCCCAGTTCTGACTTCCAAGTCTTCATATCAAAAGGCTCTTCTATTGCTTAGTAATGCTACCAAAAAGGATTTCACTATGTGACTGATACCTGCAACAGAATTTGCTACTACTATCATTAATACAGGTAAAGCAATGCTAATTGCCTGAAAATTCAGTTTCAAATCAAACATGTAATAAGATGTGTCTGGATGATACTTAGGTAGCCTTAGAATTAGTACATTTTAAATTAGTACGTTTAGAGTTAGTATATTTTAAAAGTTACCCAACTGTAGCACTGTATAGGATATGAATTAAATATTCATTTAATCAAATATTCTATTGATGTTGTCCCACAGCATCGATGAAGAGTGAGGTTAAGCTGAAAATGTACAAAATGGTGAGAAAATACTCCTAAATGATTAAAAGGAAAGAGGGGAGGAAAGAAAAGGAGAGCCTTTCCAAAAAACCCTGTTGAGCAGACGGCTTGCTGGGCCGATGATGTAGCTGGCTAAATGCAAAAGAGAAAATATTCCTTCTAGAGCCACCCATTCAAATTCAGAAATGCCAGCAATGGTTTTCAGTAACATATGTAGGAGACAGACTGAAATTTTAGGAAAAGGGTAAATGTTAAACTGCACACTGCTCACAATCACAAGTAGTAATACTCTGCTGCACTGCATACTACTAAAAATGACAAAGTCATTTCTCACGTAGTAGGTGTGAAGACTGAAGAAAAACAGACTTTACGCATGGTAGCAATGCAAACAGCCTACATTATATAAATGGCCGTAGCCATGGTTTTTAAAAAAATGAGCACAACAGAATCCCATACAAGATTCATGAGACTGCAGCAAGAACTAACACCACAAAGCGTATGGGGTGGGGGAGTAGAGAGGAGAAGAGGAGTGAAGCACAACCTCATCATACTTTCTATCTCCTTAATATATCAACATCCTAATGGAGAATTTCTAAAGAAAGGGGAGCTTGAAAAGTTTTTCTCATAAATTCGTATCTTGTCAAAAATAACGATACTATCTGACATCTAAAGAAGCACTGAGGACGAACAAAGAAGTGCTGCTTGGAAAGCTGGAGTTTGAGAGGGAAGTAATACAAGAAGAAGGGAGAGAATATACAAACTGAAATAAAAACCACTATAGGAGGAAACAAGGAATGTAGGAGTTCCAGACGTGAGGCAAGAGCTCAAGAGGAGGAAAATATGGGAATAGAAAGAATGAAAATAAAATGGTTGGTTATGGAAAGGGGATAGAGAGGGAGGGAGAGGAAGAAAGGGAGGGGCTTTACGGGAAGTGACCAAAAAATGAGATGGGTGTGAATGAAAGATTGAGGGAGAAAAAGGGAGAAGGAATTTTAGAAGGAAGGCAAAAGAGAATATGGTTATGGGGGCAAATCCAGTGGTTTTGGTAAACAGATGGAAGTAAATGAGGGAAAGAAACAGAGGATTTATGAAAGACATTGCAATAAAATAATAATAGTAAAAAAGCCCCCATAAAATACCTCTCAGGCCACAAGCCATTACTAACCTCACAGCCCACTCTGACCATGTGTGTTGCAGAGCCCACCCATATGGAGAACACTGGGGCCCCCAGCAAGTGTGAACTCTGCTGTTCTTTCCACCCCTTCTAACTTTGATTTGCATCCCACAATACCAGCAAAGCCAGCTGTCCTGCTAAAGCAATGGGACCTCACCAGACTACAGACTCAGCAGTAACTGGGTCCCTTACCCAGGCAGAAAGGTTTGCTTTTTTGGTTTGCTCTGGGGTTTCATCTAGTTTTTGTTCGTTTGTTTGTCTGTTAATAAATAATTAAATAATAATAAATTATTAAATAGTTATTTAAGTAATTAAATAAATTCATGGACATTTATTTGGAAAAGCTACATGGCTTTAGATACCTCCTTTCAGATGCCTTTTGCAGAAAGCTATCAAGGTGTAGAAGAGTAGGAGGCTTCTGCCAATCTCATGTTCTGAGACAGCAGGAAAGAGTCTTTTAGACTTCTGTTTTAAATCTCAAAATCCTTTCTCCTTTTCCAAGTAGGCAAAGAAGGCTTCCCAGTAAAATAATAAAATAATACTAATAAAATCCCTTTAAGTATCAGCATGGCAAAGCACTCAGGAGCTAGGAGCCCCCAAAGAAGGTTTTAATTCTGAGCTTGCACACCAAGCAGCCAGCAGCTTTTGGAGTTTCAAGCGAGCACAAAACCCTGCCCTGTTATAAACCAGTGGATCGCTCAGCTGGAAAATAGGAGCTCTTGCTCGACACAAAATATGGGCTGCTCTGGTTTTACTTATCTGACAGATTATGTAGTGATGGATTATGTAGTATCTGTGTAATGGAGAAGCTGAGGCTTCCTGGACATGATATTTTCATGCTTCAGCTGATACTGTGTAGCAACGAGCTAAGACTTCATCTTCAAAGAGTTACCTCTGCAGGTAATTGTCATTTGTAGGCAGCTGCGAACAGGCTGTCGCGTAAAATTAGATGTTAACCATAACCATCACTAACTTCACGCTCCACAATGCAAGTTCGCAAGCTAGCAACAATGTCTAAGCCGCGTATTGCTCTCAGATTCCCATGATGTTCAGTCAGTTCCAGATATTTGTCCGGGACGTAAACTAATCCATAAGAAATAATACCCTCAGCGTAGCCTCCACCTTCAGTTTGGACTTACTAGTTTCAAGCCAGCTATTTTACTTGGGACAGGCGTCCCAGGACATTCCATTAAATCCAAACACAAGCCAAGAGGTTTCTGCCTCCATGAAGCCATTGGCACTGCTGGCCAGCAGCACCTTGCTGCTATGGTCAGCTGCTCCTGCCAACATCAAAGTGCTGTTCTACCAGAAAAGCTTCAAATTCCATTTGAAGAGAGACAAAAAAATGAAATCTGGATGCACACGCACACCCATTCTTTCCCCCTCAAAAAGCCTATGAGTCAAAAAGACTCAAAACCTATGGAAAGATTCCATGTGTAAACCTAATATGTAAGGCAGTCTTCTATATAAAGCAGAACCAGATTGACTTGAATATCTTGTATATTCATAATGGAAATACAGATATTCAAAGTCTGGCAGCTACTGAACGTGACCTCTCACCCTTAAAACCGGGAAAAGGTATCCAAACCCCATGAAGCCATACATCATACTTGCAGCTGCACTGTGGACTCCATTTTCAAAGCACTCAGGACACTGCCACACAGCCAGGGGACACTGGCAGGCACTTCAGTCCAAAGGATGGTGGGACTGCACTTCAGCTTTTCACCTACTCCTCACTGTTACATTCTTTTAAATGTCATTTTTTCCATTATTTGTGCTTTAAATAGCATTCAAGGCCTCCAAACCGAGTAGGAGCTGCATATCAAGTGACCGCCACAAACCCACGAGCACACGCCAGCATCATTTAAATGCCACCTACCTGCTGTTTCCTTGACCCACCCCGAACTGCCTTCTCTTGTTCTCCCTCAGGCTCTCTACCAAGAGGCTCAAGAAAGCAAGGCTGTGCTAAAACTGGACATAAAGCTCCACGCAACAGTGTGCTGGTCTGGTATACTCTCTCAATGAGTTCAAGTTTGTTAATAGCCTTTCAAAAGTTGACTTTGTTCCAGCAGATTTTCCGATAAGTCACCAACTGCCCATTCATACCACTTCACATTACGTGCTGGATCAGCTACGATCTGCCTCCCTAGACAAAGAACAGAGCTGAAAGAGCAGCAAAAAGCAGCCACAAGCCTTGCCTCACCCATGCTGACTAACTCCATAGAAACATGCCCATGCCTCACACCTGCTGGACAACTGGGACAGGGCCGGTGCTGACGGGCCTGGCACCATGGGCTGCATCCCTGCTCCCTTCCCCACACTCCACCTGCCCTATCTGCTGCAGCAGGTCTGGCTCTTAGTTGCAAGGTCGTGTATTTATTTATAAAGCCCTATCAGAAAGAACAGGCTCCCCATCCCTGGAAAGCAAGGCCGATCGAGTCAGCCCACTGGTTTAAGCCTCACTGTGCAAAATCACCCGTTAACCAACAGAGGATCTTATTTCAAAAGATGCTACCGTGAATGGAAGATAGTTATCCTACAGACGAGCAATATGTCAGTCAGCATGCTTGTTAATCACATTTCAATAAATCACATTCTCAACGACAGAACATGCAAGAAATTTTTGTTTGGTAGATAAACTTTTCTCACTCCATTGGCCCACCAGATTAGGAAAGAGGACTAGAAAGTGATAGTCAACACAGAGGTATCATTCATCAGTGAGCACAATGCCAGTTTCGTGTCCTTGCGAACCAATCTCTAACGCCTCATTCATATTTTTGATATGTAACCCAATATTAGAGTATCTAGTAAGACAGGACAATGTATCATAGAGTAATGTCTTAGCATAGGTCAGTAAAATTAAAGTATTAGAAACAGAAGCAGGCTACTGGCTCTTTTCTGAACTATTGTGAAGTCACAGAAATAATATTCACTACATTCAAGAAACAAGAGAAAAAAAAAGAAAAACTTTCATGACACATCATCTGTTCTTTGATGGAAAACATGAATGGAAAACCTTTCTGCCACCATAGCATTTTAAGAAAAAAACATTCAATTATAGCAGAAAGTGATTAAGACGTTTTCTTCAACAAATTTCATATGTTATTTTGAACATTTCTTTAATCATTTACAGTGTTCCCCCCCACACTTTTTTTTTTTTAAGATATTGAGCAGCTTCCATTTTTCATTGAACAAGCCATTATTGCTCAAACGAGGAAGAAAACACAACTGTCCCATCAGGGAGGTAGCCCAGTGCCTTGAGCAGATAGGTGGCTTGGAGCCAAAACCACTAAAACTCTAATGCCAGTTCCTGTATTAATTTGACCTGAACTTTACTGAATCAAATGTGCCCTGACTTACAAAAGACCCATTATTTATGTTATTTGCTTGACTTGGAGATAACTGTTGCAACACCTCTCCTTGTCTGTTATACAACCAGAGATGAACACTCACCAACTGTAATTCAAATGGTAAACCTGCCAAGAGTCGATCCTAACTCTTTTACTTAAGCTGACAGAAGTCCAGGGACAGGTTAGAAAATGTCAGTCTGGTTTATTTGAACTGAGCATGACCTCTAAATATCAGTTTTGCTAAATGAGCCACAATCTCCTCGCCAAGATCACTAATGTGCCGTGTTGATCCTTCTGCTGCGCTGCGGTTCAGGTTTTCAGTGTGCTCCACGCTATTTACAGTATAGCTCTGAGCTTCTTATAAAAACCTGTCGGTGTGCTTTGAAGCTGGCTTTACGATATAACAACACTAATGTCCTTTGTCCTCTGGGAAACAGGTGAGGAAAGTGTGCTGCCAGCTGTGAAACAACAGCCACAGCTCAGGACCTTTTCAGCGGTCCCCTGCACTACTTTGGTAATGGACCATGAAATATTTCTGCTGAAGTTCAAGCCTGTAGGTGACTGGAACCCACGAGAGTATTTTCTAACATCAAAGCGCTTAGAAGTCATGCTGATAAAACTAAAGCTCATTATGCTTCAGTTAGAACGCAATTGCAGAAAACAGTTTTCCCTTCTTCCAGCAAACATTTTTTTGGTTTTTACAATTACTTTCATCCTGCTCCACTGAACCTTCACCTCCCTTCTTGGTCTGCATCTTCTCTCACAGTCCGTAACTTAAACACTTCTTGTTTTCAAGTCCAATGAAAAGTTTTCATCCTCTAGCTGTATGAATTTCATACATAAAATCCTGCTCCCACCTTGACAAGAGGGTTAAAGCAATTTCTGTTTCTGTGCTTCTGTGAGCAGAATTAATCATCCCTGGCAGCAATGACGTTATCACTTGGCCTCTTGTGAACACCAATGTTTTGCTTTTGGCAGAGTGCACCATGTAACAGCTATTAATCAAACCTGATTCCCCAGGGAAGGGTACCCCAGTACATTAGGAGGTCCTGCACACACGGCCACAGACATGCATTACAGTTTTTCAGGACTGTAAAAATATTTATAGAAGAGTGTTTGCATATACTCTGAATTTTTTTTTATAGTCCTGGACTGGCATGGAGGGAATCCATGATCAAGTGACTGTTCTCACCTGCCAAAGGACCAAACAACATGCTGTTACAAAGGAGCACAACTTAAAAGAGCTCAGGCTTCTGTGAGTTTTCTATTTTCTGTACTCCAGTTTCACACTAAGTCCAGAAGACAGAACTTAGGAAGGTATTTATTTATGTGACAAACAGTATCCCTTTCCAGTGAAAGACAGGGACAGTTCTGAATGAACCAATAACTCCATGTAAATTTAGAACCTGCAAGCTGAAAATACATATAAGACTGCCAATAGCATTATTAATAATATATTTCAACAAATTACCCAGCTCTGGAAAGCTGTACGGCACATCCAAACAAAGCTCTGGAGGAGAATGTAGCAAGAGCACTACCTAATGCTATTAACTACGACTGCCTCTTAAGCAGTAAATCCATTGTGATGTACAGATTCCTGCACAACCTCCAGGAAGCACCACTGTCCTTAGATACCTTCATCTCTGGGCCATTTTCTCCATTTCCCTTTTAACTGAGAACAGGACACTAAAGTACATGAGGCTGACTTTTACAGGTCAGTTGAAATATCCATCTAGCGCAATATCTTGTCTCCTACCATGGCCAAATACCAGACATCTACTGAAGATTATGAAAACAGGGCAGGCAAGAGTGTGGTAATTGCCAGGAATATACTCCCACCTCCAGCATCCTAAGACTGATGCCTTTGTATTTCATAGGTCTTGCTTGATTTTTCTTCCATGGATTTGCCCACTCCCTTTTTGAATGCTGCTCTGTTAGCGGTGTCTTTCATCACGTGCATGAGAAGTGGGAGGGAATCTGACTGGTTTGCAACTGTTGACAAAAGATTGGCATCTCTGGAGAGGAGAGTGGATATGGAAGGAAACACATCATCATGTTTGAAAGCAGCAAATGTAGCTGGGGAGTAAGGTGGCTAACAAAAAAAACCCACAACCAACCAACCAACCAACCAAACCCCACCACCACGAACAAAAAACCCTTTACTGTGTTATTACTGTCTTTTTACTACCCCTGAATGTATTAAACCAGAAGAGAAGATGTCCACTTTCCTTCCACCCAAAGTGGAGCTTTGAGAGAAGTGCTTTTAAAACCCATCAGCACAGGAAGAAACACCAAGATCCCTTCCTCTGCATCCCAAGCTCCATAACCTAAAAATAGGCCTAAAAGCAATGCTATGTTAACAATCCAACAGGGAATTGGAGAGAATAAGGAAAACCCAAGAGCATGCCCAAAAGATCCAAAGTTTGGCTCGCTGATTGTGCCCTGCCCTAACCTAAACATTTCACAACAATCTCAAACACGTTTTGAAGGCAACTCATCACAACAGGGAAGTACTTACAGCAGGAAAAATAAATATCATCTGGAGTGTCTTTGCTACTCGAAGGGTTGCCCAGGCAATCCTTTGTCAGCGCCCATTTTAACACAAGTATTCAATTCCCCTTTCTCTCTTCGTTAGTGGCATGCATGTAACAAACAAAGCCAATTTTATTTACTTCCAAAAAATAAAAATAAAAAAATCACAAGGCTGAACAGATGCAAGATTTTTACTTCTTACATATTTCATGGGACAAACTGCATAGATGGATTAAATGTGTATGTCAAAATACTTTACATCTTATGGCAGTTAGAAACACGGAACAGTGACCTAACCTTGATGTCTATGGAGTATCAGACTTATCAAGTACCTTCAAAGGCAATTCTATTATATCTTCTTCAAACAATGAATGTTATGACAACATTCAGACAGTGAAGGTTTTGAATAATCTAAGCTGAAACCTTTCACTTAAAAGCCATTTTTCAAAGACCCCTCCTGGTCAAAAAGAAAAGATTTTTTTTCACATGGGCCCAAAGTATGGGGGGGGAAAAAGTATTAAATAAGTTCATTAGTCTCTTCTGAACGTAGCCTGCCTTTTTTTTTTTTTTTTTTTTAGCATAAAGATTATCTTTGGTCCTCCAGGATGAATAAAGGAAATATCTAATCATGATCAATGTGAAAATGACAGTAAAAGACCTTTTCTTTTCAAAATTCGTGTCATTTATTTGTCCACATTAAAAAATAATCAGAGGCTACCTGTGTTGTATTTGACAATACATAATAGAAATTTACATTTAAATAAATTTGCATTTATGAATTACTACTCTGTTGTCAGTGTATAATGAGTTCAAAGAGAGAATGCTCTTCCTCAAAAATTGGTTTTGCAACTGATAGCAAAGAAACAAAGAAGAGCTTTTCTCAGGGTACTTGCAAGTTCTGGTGAATTTCTGTTTTCCAGGAAATCCTGAAAATCTCTATTTAATCCTGAAGCAAAAGGAAGGAGTTATAACTGGAACAACTGTGCATCAACTGTCTGCAGGTACCACCTCTGATAGTAAACATTTGTCTTTTTTTTTTCTCTGATCTCCAGGATGATGAATTTGGGGGTTGATATGCAGTACTGACCTTCGTTTTTGCCTGAGCTCTGATTAGGAAGTGCTGACCCAATAAAAATGGGTCATTTTGATCTTGGTCCAAAAATCTCATCACCTGTTGGCATTTGAAGACAGTTACTTTTTAACCCAGTTTCATTGTAGGAAAAAAAAAAAGAAAAACAAACAAACAAACATATATATTTACATAAGTAATGGGAGATAAAGTACTTAAAACAATGGACAAGAAGGATACACAGGAGGAAGCTGAGGAAGTTCACTGGCCAGGAACAAAGCCATCAGGTAAATTTGTACTGTTTTCTGCCATGTGCATAGTTTAACTGTCTAAAACAGGAAAGGGGAACACTGTATGAGAAGATGGTGTTTGAGACTGCCTAAGGAACCTGAAGGTGCTGAAGTCCATGGGACTTGATGAGAAGATCCTGAGGGAACTGGCAGATTCAGTTGCTATGCCACTATCCATCATACTCGAGAAGCTGTGGCAGTCTGGTGAAATTGGCAGGGATGCCACCCACTAGATGAGGTTGCCCAGGGCCTCACCCAACCTGGTCTTGAACACCTCCAGGGATGGGGCATCCACAAACTCTCTGGGCAACCACTACCTCTCTGATCTATGTCAGTGACATGGACAGCGGGATCGAGTGCACCCTCAGCAAGTTTGCCAACAACAACATGGACAGGCTTGAGAGGTGGTTCAGTGAGAACCTCATGAATTTCAACAAGGCCAAGTGCAAGGTCTTGCACCTGGGTTGGGGCAATCCCAGGCACAGATACAAGCTGGACAGAGAATGGACTGAAAGCAGCCCTGAGAACGACTCGGGGGTGTTGGTTGATCGGAAACTCAACACAAGCCAGCAACATGCACTTGCAGCCCAGGATATGGTTAGCTTTCTGGGGCGCATCAGAGGTGTGGCCAGCAGCTTTGTGGGAGGTGATTCTCCCCCTCTACTCTGCTCTTGTGAGACCCTACCTGGAGCCCTGTGTTCAGTTCTGGAGCCTCCAACACAAGAAGGACATGGACGTTTCTAGAACAACATGGATTAGAACGAGTCCAGAGGAGGGCCACGAGGATGATCAAAGGGCTGTGGAGCACCTCTCCTACAAAGACAGGCTGAAGGAGCTGAGATTGTTTAGCCTGGAGAAGAAAAGGCTCTGGGATGACCTTATACTGGCCTTCCAGTACCTAAAGGGGTTCTACAGAAAAGACATGGAGGGACTCTTTGTCATGGAGTGTGGTGATGGGACAAGGGAGAATGGCTTTAAACTGAAAGAGGGTAGACTTAGATTAGATTTCAGAAGAAATTCTTCACTGTGAGGGTGGTGAGGCACTGAACAGGCTGCCCAGAGAAGCTGTGGGTGCCCCATCCCTGGAGGTGTTCAAGGCCAGGCTGGATGGGGCTTTGGGCAACCTGGTCTGGTGGGAGGTGTCCCTGCCCATGGCAGGGGGTTGGAACTGGGTGGTCTTTAAGGTGCCTCCCAAAACACACCGTTCTGTGATAAACAACATTAAGATTTCCAAAAGGAAACAAAGCTTGTTGTAAAAACGACTTTAAATGTATAGTCTTCCTTTTCATTTCTGCTGGCTTCCAAGTTGAAACGGGCATGGATACAGGTGGGAGCACTGACTGGATAGGCAGTGCCAATCCTAGGCTATTTAGTTTCTAAACCGTGCTTCAAAACAGATCGCAAATTTTTATCAATATTGAAATGAAAATCCATCTCTATTTTAACTCAGCTATTTTATATGGAAATAGAGCAATAGGAAAAAGTCCTTCCTACTCTAACTAGGATTTGTTGAAAACTTTCCTGAAGGAAGTCTCAGTATCTCAATGCTTCCTTAGACTGAAAGGGGAAAATATCAGGGGAAAAAAGTAAAAGTATTTTTAGCAATATTGAAACAATTCCATCTGAACACTTTATTTTCATATGGCTGAACCATTTTATCGTAACTTAAATGTTATCATGGACAAGCACACAGTTACTCAGGAACACATCATAAATTTTGTTTTGATATGAAAGTTGAATAAGAGTTCTTTCATCCTATCAAAACAAGGAGCTGCAGTATGTTTTCAGTGAAAATTTCCACTGAACACATTTCCCAGAAATGTTTTGATGGAGCACTTTTCCAGACCTTTGCCTACTATCTCTGCTTACCTGTAACTGCAGAGATTTCTCTCTCCTGCTGGGAACTGCTAAGCGCAGCCTGGTGTTCCTGAGTATTTCCGAACAATGGATATGCTACTGACACTAAGTACAAGCAACTGGCTTTTGGCAAGAGCGCGCTTTCTCCTCAAATTGCAGAAGAAGATTTGGACTGTTTAAAATAACTCTAAACAGTTTTGGCCTTTTCAAAGGTTTAATTCGTTTGTTGTACTTCAAACTTAGTCACAAACGGCTATTAAAATCAATATTTTGGTTTACACTCTGTTTTGTACTGCCTTGCATAACTTCTGTGTAAAACTGTAATGCAAAAAAAAAAAAATCCTTTAAACTTGTGTAACTCTCACCTTGATAGACAGCACTGTTTTTAAAAGGTACCATTTTTTCCTAGCATTTCTTTCCCTGAAGAATATTTTCTGTGTGACAAGGTCAACAAATAGCACAAAAAATATTCTGGATTTGGTCAATTAAACAACACCAAAAACATCACTCAGAGATAAAATCCTGTCCATTTATAAACATAAAAAATGGACTGCTGTGATTATGCTTACACATTTCTATCTCAGAAAACAACTTTGCAAAAATGACTTAACAGATTTCTCTCTTGAATGCACTTTATTTTTATGCAATGTTTTCTTAGCTTGTAAATAAGAGATTTTATCTCTTCTAACCTCCAGCCTGTATATACACAGGCCTGTGACACTTGATAGGAGTTCTTCTCATTTCATACACCATTTCCAGGACATAGCAAGTAGGACATAAAATCAAACCAGACCAGGAAAAAAAAAAAAAAAAAGAACAAGTCAACCAGCTCCCTCTCAGTCAAAATTATGCCCTCAAGTAATCCTGTGCAACTTTGTGTGCTGCAAAGTATACATTACCAATATTTGGATTTTACAGAGATAGCTACTCTATTACAACACATAGACTTTAGAAATCCTGAAAAACTATTTGAAGTGTCCTTCTCCAGGTTTATCCCTCTGTCCATCATCTGAAATAGCAGTAACCATGGAACCACTTTACAGGAACTGAACAGAATTGCCCGTCCACTACCAAAAAATAAGCACTATTGTACTTCGAAAAGTCAGAAAAGGTAGAGACTAAAGGTATAATGGTATTATAGTTTCATGTAGCTGGATTTTTTTTTTAGAAATAAAGCTCACTTAATTTATATCTTCAGTTAAGTTTTTTTTTTTAAAATTTATTATAATTTTGTAATGTTAGGTGAAATCCACAATTTAAGGCCTCTCTTTTTTTTTTTTTCCTTCTCTGGCTTTATTATTGCCACATGCTCACTTGATGAGCAAGGTCTCTATGAAAACTCTGAAGAATCTAAATTTCATAAGGGAAGCACTGAAGTCAATAAAGGCACACAAATACAAACGTTTAGTATTTTTAAATGAGAAGAGCAGAAACTTGTCTGCTGTTTCTGAAGTTCTACTTTCAGGCAATCGTTTTTACCTCCAGATGAAGTACTCTAAAGATGAAAACCATCACATTTACCTTCCCCTCCAGCGACAAGTATGTTAACTTTTTGGTGTCTGAAGGCCAAGAAGGCTGAGATACAGCTACGTATCTTTACGAAAGCAGACCATTGCTACTAAGGCAGATTTAATTTCATTTATCTTTAAGAAAATAACTTATATTGATTCCTCTCACAGGAATCCTCAAGTTCAAGGATCTACTATGCTATTCTACTGCAGCATAGCTAACTCTCACCCATTTCACTGGAAGCCTTAAAGCATCGAGTGCATTTCATAAAGCCTTATCACCTACAAACATGTTTACAAGAGCTGTTTTTAATAAAAAGTACAAATCTGACAGCTGTGGGTAAGAGTTAAAAAAACCACAACTCCTAAAAAGCTCAGAATTAAGCAAAATGAAAGCAAATGAGTCTGTCATCTTTGTAACCTGATGATTTTTGTGGGACTTAACTCTCATGATGATATGAATGTTATGGATGTCAAACAAAATTTAATTAAAAGAGGTAGCTAAAAATGCAAAGTACTTGCAGATGGCATGAAGACTGAAGTCAGCAGAAGTTCTGGGTCAATAAACTCTCTGAAAGGCCCCCAAACTCAGCAAGTTCACATGGTTAAATAGCGCCCTTTTACTTATCTGCTACAAGTTTTGTAATGCAGGAGTTTACTAACAGTTGTCCTCCTCTGCTGTGCAATCTATCCATAAACATTGAAAGAGAGTTTGCTGTTAACATTATATACTGTGAAATCGTTCCTGGAGCTAACTGTGAGGAGTTATGAAAGTACCTCATGATAATGAGTACACTCTATGACAAAATGACATAAGAATTTAACATAAGAACAGACAAAATAATGTAGTGGAGGGAAAAAAAAAACACAACAAAAGTAATAAATAACACACATATAACACCAAGTTCAAACAAGACACTACTACAGAGGAAAGATATTGTGGGCTCCCTCATCTCAGAGGGGTGGCAACTGAGATGGGAAAGAGAGGGACAAGATCAACAGCACCGTCAGCATTACGAAAAGGCTACTAAACACAATGGCTCAGATGGAAACTTCTCCTCAGAACGTCCCTAACCCCTGGTGACTAAAAGCTGAAGTCACATGCCTGTCAAGGTATGCATTCCTGTCCTCAACTTACCCCTTTGCCTTCTCCGCTTTGGGACCGCAACTCCTTACACGCAGCCTAGTTCTGCAACTAGGGCTGGCAACAGATCCGTGGGGACACGCTGATCCTCAAGCCCTCCCATGAGAAAGTCAACACTCTCATCTCTTATTTCAAACACAGATTTCAGAGACCGTGGACTCGTGCCACCTATCTTCAGGCACATAAATGCGTCACCGGTGACTGAAAAACACAATATCCTTAGTCGCCCTCGGTGCCAAAGGAGAGGTGGGTACCTCCAAAGAATGATTCAGAGCGTAAAGGCATGGCTTTACCTCCTGGAGGTACCACAAAGCTACAGACCGTCCTTTGCAGAAAAATCCCCACAGGGAATGGCAGCGCGGGCCACATGCTCTGCTCTGCATGGGAAGCACGCAGCAGCTTGGGAAGGCAAAAAACTGGCAGAAGTGGGCATTTGTTCTCAGGCCATGCTCCTTCACCCTTCATCTGTTGGGCCCTGCTCCTCAAGAGACAGGGGAGAGAAGGGAGGACAGACAGAGAGTGGAAAAACAACGGGAGAGAGAGAAGGGGGGCTGGATCCCTCATGGTCTACTAGAGTGCAACCACTTCCAGCTCCATGGGTGAAGCCCAGGTCTGTGAGATGGATTTAATTCCAGGTATCGCTCTCCACCTTCCCCCCACGAGATGGATGCTGTGGCTTCTTACCACTTCGGACGTTTTATACCGAGGATTAAGCTGCTGGCGTGTCCCCTGCCGGCGTTTCCACTTCAAAGAGCTGCGGCTGTGGATTGCAAAGCCTTTGAAAGTGGCCTCACCGCACAAAGTCCTGAGCATTAAATGAGGTCTTAAAAAAAATAAAAGCACAACAAGGTAAAAAGAAAAAAATGCTGGCTTTCTAAACACTTCAGTGTAGCTATTTTCAAAGGCTTTCATGCCTTGCTCGCTGTGGCAAAGAAAATCTCCTTTTTTTTTTTTTTTTGGCATTTCCCTATCCTTCAAAATGATGGAAATAAAGCAACCCAGACTGGAAGCATGCCCCAGGATTAGCAGAGGGGAACTGAAATACACAAGGGACCTGAAAAAATACCCGTGAAGCAAAAAAGTTTTTAAATGCATGTTCTACCGCTCCAGGACAGCGGCGCACCGTGCTGCCGGCGCATGTTTAGCATCTCAATAAGGACTGCAGCACTGCAAGCGGTAGCGCAAGCGGCCCACACACAAGTGTCCTCTGGCACGGAAACCTCACGACGGAGAAAGGTCTGCTCAAAACCACCGTCACCGCCAAGCTCCTGTTCGCCTCGCAGCTCCCCGCCTCGCTCCTCGGGCCGCAGAGAGCAATTCTTCGTCCCCGCTTTGCGATGGCGTTCGGCCAGCAGCCCACCTTCACCGGCTTGGGGACCTCCTGCCTTGGAGCCCCTTTTGGGCTGTGGGTGGAGGGAGGCAAGGTAGGAAAATCAATATTGCTCTTCGCAGAGCAGTAAGAGGCAGGGAAAATGCGCTACCAGTGAACGCAGCTGCCAGGGAAATCCCATAATTGTAATGGCAACCTTTTAAATAAATAAAATGCAAGGCTCTGCTGAAGTCCTGAATCATTAACTGGGCACCCTCGTACACATGTGCCAGCTACCGATGTGGGATGGGAAGGATAGCCATAGGTGTCTGTTTACAAACCAGTGCAGTTGTAGGAGTGAAATATTTATGTAGCTGCTGATAACAGCACCAAAAAAAAACACACCTAAAAAGGGAGAATGAGTAAGGAAACAAAAAATGGACTAAAACTCGGCTTTGGTATTCTACAGGGCAGTCACTTCCCCCACCTCAACGTCAAGCAGAGTCTCCTACTGATTGCTGCCAGCTGAATGCGTTAAAAGCAGAAAACCAACACACTTCAATTCATTTACTGAAAATCATATTCCAAGCTCCTGAAAGTAAGTGGAAATCTTATCTTGCCACTTTCCAATTTAAGGTTAGTTTTGGACTAAGTTCCAGACACTGCCCAAAATAAGTGCCGTATAAAATACTTGCCGTAAAATAAAAAATCACAACAGATTCAGAAAATGGGGGGAAGGGAGGTGCGATTTCAAGACTTTTGGTATACACACCTGAAGCTTGAAAACAGCATTTGAAAAAGGATAAAAATCCTCAGTTTCTGAAGAAAAAAAAAATCAGCCTGGATAGGAGAGAACCTTAGATGGAGGTGAAAAAAATATTTGCTAGACCTATCTCGTAAAAATGATCACACCCAATAAACATTGAAAATTTGCCTTCGGAATCCTCAAAAAGTGGGAAAAAAAAGCACTTCAGAGTCTGAGCTTCCTTACATAAAACTCTAGAGGGAAAACATGTCTGTATTTTTCCTTACCTGTATTCTCTAATTCTTCCTATTGTTCAAAGTGCTGTACTCTCTGCAGGAGGAAAGATTTCACCACCATATGAACCTTCCTACCACTCATGTCTCTGCTTACAAGTTCAAAAATGTGCACTACCCAGACATTCTTCAAATGGCATGCATCATCCACTCAGAAACGTCTAAAAATTATTGATCTAACGCAGATAAAAGAGTAATAGACTCTGATAAAAGCCATCTGTTCCTACTTGATTGATTTCTTCATCCAAGAACCGCAGCAGTAAAACCCTCCTGTCTCATTATGTATTTCTTTGTATTTCAAAAATCACAACAATGTAAGATGATAATTTTATGTGTATTACATGTTTGTTTGCATACATCTACATATGAAAATAGGAGGGAAGGAAAAAAACGTGCGTGTCTCTTTCATTTACCAGAAGTACAGCTGAGCTCTGAATTGTCAGGTTCACGGTGTCACAAGCCCACCAGACCCTTTGCCAGACTTACACCTCCAGGAATCCTACAGGTGTTCCGTAACAGCAGCCAGCTGAACACTGGCATCTCTCAACAGCCTTAGTAAGAAGCGCTAGCACAAAAAGCCCTCTGCGTACTTTGTATTTCTTTGCATTAGTGACAAGGATTTTTACATTTAATCTCCTGGCGGGTACGCTCTTGAATTTTCAGTCCCAAACTTTCCTTTTTTAGCGTGCCCAAAATACTGAACTAAAAATTTTATCTACCTTATTATAGATATAGATACACACACATACATGGGGAGATTAAGACATCGGCAAGTTCTAGGAAGATGATGCGTCATTGCTTTCTCCTCAAGCATCTTCTACCCCAAACAGAGCTGAAAAGTTTGTTTTTAAAAGGAGACTTTGGGCTCCATACATCAATAACCAACAACTGTCACTGCATAATCTGTAAGATTAGTTTAATTAGTCAGGCAGATAATACTACTATTATTTGAACTAGTTTTCACCACTGACACCCTCTTAAAATGAGTTTTATTTTCCTCAGGCTATCGTTTCAGCCTTCACAGACAGGTTACATAGCACTAGTTCACACTAGTTAACCATAACACATTATGCTAAACACAACACATCAAATTAGCTTCGCAACCAAAGGCTGGAAACTGGTTTTAAAAAGCAAACATACTAATAAATTCTAAAGCAAGAGATTATATTCTCTTTTGCTAGGATTGTGTGAAGAGCTGTGTTTTTACTCACAAAGAAAGTAGAAAGTCATTGAGCTTTAAAAAAAAGCATTTCTTCTCTGAAAGATAAAGAGTCCTTAAAGTCAAAGAAATTTCCAGTAACTCTGAGAGCAAGATATCATTAATAGCTGTTATTTGAAATTTAAACCTTAGCAATGTGTCTCGCTAACAATTTAAGAAATAAAACCATATGTGGAATTACTAATGAGGAATTTAATTTGAACACTAAGTCTTTTTCTCATCTCTCAGTACTATAAAAAGTGAACATTTTACAGAGCTTTTTACAAATAAACACAGTGCAGCTTATTCCTGACATACTTGCGAGCAACAGAGAATAACATTCATCCACAGCTGAGATGACTTACCAGACCTGAGTGCCTGAAATTCTATATAATATTAGTAGCTATTTTTCTTGCTCAGAAAAAAATATTTTTAGCATATGGTTATTTTAGAGTTTTGTGAAATACATGCTTACAAGTGAAGAACTTGATCTCCCTTTATAAACAATCTGTAATCACACCCTATACTCCAGGACTAGTAAGTCACTAATAAATACTATCTTAGGAAAATGAAAAAACTAATTTAATACTGAGTAATTTATACCCTGAAAAAAAGACAGACTGAACACAGTAAGATATTACTGCACAAATAGCTCTGATGAAATCCGCAGAGAAATTAAGCAGAAAAGATATTAAATGAAAAGAGGTACCAGAATCTGGCCCAAAATAATTTTATTACCAACTATTTACATAAGAACATAAATTCAGAGTATTTATTACCATCTCTGCCCTCCAAGATGAAAACCCACCATAAAAAAAGCGTACCTTGAACAGGCAAGATTTTTCTTTAAATCCCTTTGTTGACTGATTGTGTATTGCACCTGGTCTGTTGTTACAAGCTGTTTGACTGAGTGATAAATGCAAGTTTTCACTTTGGCAGTTAGACATAAGAATGATAATTCTATATAGTGCCATCTCAAAGACAAAAAAAAAAACAGCCACTTAAATCATCTGAAAAAGGCAGTCTAGAAAAATGAGGCTGAAATTTTTTCTGTGTCAAAGCTGTGCATGAAAATAGTTTTATTTGCAAAAGTAAAAAAAACCTCATACTTCATAACATGAATAAGATTATTTGACTTCTAATTATCAATCTTTGCTTCACATGCGTAGCATACTGTGTACACAAACACTACATTTGAACATTCACAGCAACAGCGAAATGTACATATTCATACTCCATTAATAATAATGTTCTACATCCTGACATATGTTTCTCTTGTTAGCAGCTTGAAATCCTCAGAAGACACACGAGGTTGCTATAACTTAGAAGAGCACGGTGTTTGTAAATTACTGATTCATAAACTGAAGATGTGCCAGCATCCCAGCTCCAGGTCTTCAGCAAGCATTTAGCCAGGTAACAAGGAACTCGAATCAACCTCCTCAGAACAAAGTCATTTGTGAGGAGCTGGGTGACGACATCAGAAGTTTTGAGCCCATGTCCTGTACCTCTCCTTGAAAAGGTGAGGGATGAATGGGGTGGGACAAGGTGGAAACTTGGTCTAGCTATTTAATGCAAGCCATTAAAAATTAGCTTAAATTGAAAGGTTTCTTTTTTTTTTTTTTAAACACCATTTAAAGTTATCTGCTCAGTAAAAGGTTCATTTACCTTATTTCTTCTTGGAGACATTGATCTTCAGTCCTCCTTAGCTCACACACTTGATTTTTTTTTACCCACATCTTATCTGAATACAAATATTTATATATAGTGTTCAAGGGTATTATTGTTTCACCAACTGTTAATCTTCCTAAAGAAGCTTTTCTTTTATTTTTTAAACTTTGTTATGTATTATGATGATACTGCTATCAACACAGCTGAAGACAGCATGGTAATTTGGGTAGCTAATTGGGTGGGATCCTGACTGGTACTGAGCGCCGTCAGTGCATATGGCAGTCTAAGAAAGTTGAAGAGGTTTTAGCACGTCACAGGATGAGGCAATGTCCTCAGACCCTTCCAGCAATACAATGGTAAAGTTTGCTTCCAACACCTAACAAGTAATAACAATGAATAATAATTCTATCCTTCCAAAATTTTATGGACTTCTGTCTAAATAATCCTTTTCCTACTCTCCAGAGCACTTAACATAAATCTTCTCCGTTGCTTCCCGAGGCTCCTCCTCAGCAAGAAAGTTGATGCGTCTCAGCAGTGAAATCATTGCTGCGAAAGCCAGCCTGCTCATTAAATTATTCTGCTAGCTGTGTGTTCTCTCATTAAAAATGCATAAAGATCAGATAATTGCAGTACGTACTATTAACCTTGTTTTCCTTGTTTTCACGTAAAGGTCCTGTTTTGTTGCCGAGACAAAGACCTGGAAATGGCAGGGGAAATGCTCGACTGAACTACAATACGAAAAACTCTAACAGCTTGCCTTCGGGAACACAAGGAATCACTGCGCAGTCTAAAATGCCTAGACTTTTGTAATGGAGTAAAATACTGTAATCTCACCGTGCAGCTCCTTCAAGCCCCAGGCAGACCGTCCTGGCTTTAGTTAAAGCCTCCGATAGGGAATTATTTATAAGAGCCATTCTAATTCACATAAATCTTCAAACATATCTGCTATAAACTTCGCAGATTTCCAAGGTTGACTCATTCTCTTTATTAGAGCTGGCAAGCACTGCCAGGCGGCAGCCCAGCTAAAAATCCAATTAGGGTGCCGTACTTCTGAAACACACTGACCTATTTCTTTATTTTTGCTCGCGTTATTTTTAATATGCATATACTCACAGTCTATTTCTGAAAAGAGCTGCTTATGTTGTGACTGAACTCCCCTGGAAAACAAGTTAGCATAAAATCCGCATACTGCGCCCCGACAGCAGGTATTTGCCGGAGAAATCTTGTTTCCCCGACTCCCCCAGGCAACACATACGGTATGCAGCACACTGCAGCAAACTCTTTAAACATTCAATAAAAGACAATGATCCTCCTACCTTGTTCAGCTCTGTCTATTCGGCACATTTCCAACGGGAACAGAAACCTCTGCTACCAACAAACAGCCGCACCTTTCCCGTTCCATCATTGCGATGAATAATTTTCCCACAAAACGCTTAGCAGTGTCCCCCCCCCCCCCTTTTTTTTTTTTGGCTCTCGGGAAGCCCTGTGCCTTATCGGGGGATTTTTCCCTCAGATGATGAAGCAAAGACACAGCCTAAACTCTGTTGCTGAAGGACTGCAGCCCTTCCTTCTCCCAGAGCCCTCCCAGCATATGGCAGCCAATCACACCCCGCATCGTCAGCCCTGCCGCTCTCGCACCGACTGTATCGGGGTGATTGACACAGCAACACAGCGCTTCCAACGTGTAAAAACAATGCGTCCATACTGATGAACCGGGAATCTCCCTCGCCCAGGAAAGGAGTTGTGCTGGCGAGGAGGTAAAGCGATCCCCTCCATGAAATACCACATGCGGCAAACGCAAGCGACTCCCTTCCCCTCCATCGCCGCGACAGCTCGGCGATGTTTTTGCACGAGGGTTTTAGGAGCTTTTGCTGGGCATAAACGCGTGCACAAACAGCACTGGTGAAATCGTAGAACTGCAGCGATGCTGTTTTGTTTGTAAAGGTTTGCCGTGCATCTCAAGGCAAATAATCCGCCCCTTATTTTAACGTGCAGCCAACACGCACTCCGATTCAGACTGTGATGTTCTCCTTTTAATTCTGCACAACCCTACTGTGCAGTGTCTGCATTTAACGGCGACATATACACAATCGCTTTCATAATATTTGAGACCAATTGTCATGGACCACAGGTATGGGATGCTCCTCGACAAAGACACGATCTATCTGATGACGTTTTAATAGCCTTGGCAGAAAAAACACATAAGCAGCCCCCAAACTGTGGTACATGCTCACAACTGATGTTCGTTAGCATTGAGGTTCAGGCGTAAGGACTATGAAACCAGTTGCCATTTTCAAGCCAAACTGTGGGCAGATCGATACACTCGTTACACAAGGTCTGGTGTCAGTCAATTTGCTCACAGTTTTTGCTGGAGTTTTAACTAAGAGAGCAAGGCAGCAAAGGATTATCGAACAAGAGTTGCAATTAAGAAAAAATACAAAAATGAGCTTAACCAGAAAGTCAATCTTTATCCAGAAGGGGATAAAGATTGCCGCGCAGTACTACTTTAGACAGCAGTTTATGCAATTCAATCCATTATATAAAAATGCGTAAAATCTATTTAAATTCCACTAAAACTTTAAAAATATGAATAGACAAGAGGAAAACAAAGCCCTCATTCAACCGGCAGTTCCGTCCCAAGGTCCCATTGTTTCCTATCGCCTGTTTTGCATATTAGAAAGGACGCTTTCCAAAATCCATTACCCTGCCATCCTGCAAGCAAACACTCTCCTTCGGGCTTCACCACCTCCCAACCAATTTATTAGGGTCTCCCCCTCCCTGGCACCACCACCACCCCCGGCTCAGCCCCCTGGCCCACTGCCACCGGTGTCCCCACCATCTGACCGTGACGCACTCCTCCGTCCCTTCGCAGCTCCCCCTCCTTCAAGTTTCTGCTGGCTCCAGCCTAGGAGACTCCTACAAGGCAGCCCTCCCTCTCTGCTGAATCACCCCTTCCATTCTGAGCTTTTAACAACAACAAAAAACCCTAAATAATTGGTACCGAAGAGTCTCAGAAGAACCCCGGAGACGGGTCACACGGCTGGCCTGCTCCATCTATTATCGAGGTGGCCCAGTGCATCTCGTTGGTATTTTCCACATTCCCCTGATTCTGTCAAACTCAAACTGCCTGTGTTAAAATTTTCCATGCTGGACATCTGCTGCAGGATTTATTTATTTGTCTGCCAAAACGCAGTTTGCCCATTTCTGAGACAGGCTAGACAAAAACACGTTGCTCTGCCGTTCTCACAACCGACTGAACTGGGGAACTCTGCTCCCCCCACTCGCCCTTGACAGGGCTGTCTTGAAATTTGGCACAGTGCTGATCCCTCACTTTATTATTTACTTTGTTATTTATTTACTTTAATTTTTAAAGGCTATTCTTATGAAAATAAGAATAGCTATTTTGCTATTCTTATGAAAACATCTTTGTGTCAGACAAAGCTCTAGGACCTACCAGCTGATACACCTTCCTATTTTTCTTTTTGAGCTCTGCAACGTAAATCACAGAAAATGTTCTGCAGCAAGCATCCACCACCTCCTCCGTACGTGGCTGGAAAGGCACCAACCCCACAGCGCGACTGAGCATGTAATGGGCTCAAGTTACAGGAGATTAGCAGGATTTCCCCTGTAACTGCTGCTCCCATCTGCCAAAGACCAGACATTGGAAGTGACAGCAGGAAGACAACCTCGCCTGTTGCTTTCGTGACCCTTCGGCTGATGCCCCACGGATGTGCAGGAGACAGACTCTTCATACAGCACCACAGTAGGGTGTGAGAAAGGTCAAGGGGACCAAAACATGGCACAAAGCTGGGCAGGAGAGGAGAGGTCTCAATTAGAGGAAGGGGAGGAAGAGAAAAGCAAGAGCCAGAGCCTGGGAATCCTGGGTCTGGTTGAGCAAAAGGTTAAAACAAGGAAGCAAAGTGTCTCAGCAGGATGAGGAGCTGGAGAGAGCGGCCAGCACAGGGAACCAGCGGGTCCAGCATGGCCAGGAGCTGAGAGATGTTACCAAGGGAAGGACAGAAGACTGATGAAGCCCAATGGCCCCACAGCACCACACAGGGTCCAAGGATGAGGATGTGCAGCGCAGACACCACCATTCTGCCCACACAGGGGCTAGCCCTGCGCTGTGGAAAGGCAGGCCAGCCATGTTGCTCAGCTTGGTGCCAGCACCCTGTCCCCTGCCCTCTCCTGCCCAGCAGGACACACAGCCACGGTCCCCCTTTCTCAGTGAACCAACGTGGCAACACACATCAAGAACTTTGGTGAGGGGTTAGTTTGCTTCTGAGAAGGAAACTTCCAAATTACTTCAAAAAAAATAAAAAATAAAAAAAAAATAACTAAATCCAGACAAGTTACCAGCACAAAGCCCAGAAGCACTGGGCTTCACCACTGCCTGCACAGCTTTATTTCAGCGGCACTGCTCCACAGCACAGACACGTTGACCACGCCACCATTTCCAGGTGTGGGACAGGCTGTGCTGTAGGAACAAACCAGGCCCACGCTGAGCAACAGCTCTGAGCAAGAGGCAGGCTGAGGGAGCTGAGGTTGTTCAGCCGGGAGAAGAGGTCCGGGAAGATCTTACAGCGGCCTTCCAGTACCTAAAGGAAGCCTACAGGAAAGCTGGAGAGGGACTCTTTGTCAGGGAGTCTGGCAATGGGTCAAGGGGGAATAGCTTTAAACTAAAAGAGGGTAGATTTAGATTAGATTTCAGAAGAAATTCTTCACTCAGAGGGTGTTGAAGCACTGGCACAGGCTGCCCAGAGAAGCTGTGGATGCTCCATCCCTGGAGGTGTTCAAGGCCAGGCTGGATGGGGCTTTGAGCAACCCGGTCTGGTGGGAGGTGTCCCTGCCCATGGCAAGGGGGTTGGGACTGGATGGTCTTTAAGATCCCTTCCAACCCAAACCATTCTATGGTGATCCTCTTAAATTATGTAAGCAAAACTAGCAGCTACATGCTCACCTGGTTCCTCGTATAGATGATTATATTTTAGTTCCTCCCTTGTCAAATTATCAGAATCCTCTCAAATCACTAAGGTGTGCTGAAAATAAATGGTCGTAGGTGTCAGCCCCTCAGCTAAGCCCCATCAAAAAGCTCAAGAGAAAATACATAATCTTTCTAAAAAAATGGTGTTTGAGTAGCATGCAGCAAGTAAGGCATGAGTTCACGGACTGAAGGAAAAAAAAATATACTTAAAAATACCTGCTCTGTACATTGAGCAAGGAGTTCCAGAGTGACTGATCTGAAGTTGAGATGTGCCCATCCAATCATGCATTTTCCACATTAGTTACAAAGAAAAAGGACAGGATTTCATTTTTCAGGCCTCCTTACACATTCTATTATATATTTAACTGCAATATGACAAAATCTTACAGAAGCAGAGAAACTCAGATGTCAAACTGAGAGAAGAAAAACAAATAAAGGTACATTCTGAACACAGAAATGCCATCTGCTCTGTTTGAGAGCTTCCTGTAATTAATGGTTCAAGGTAAAAACACTGCTGAAGGTGAGTCTTACACGCAATTTTCTGAAGGTTGTAGATATAACTTTTGCAGAAAATTGGACAACTTTGGAAGTAATAAAGTAGCAGTAAACTGGAATGAGCAAAATGTACATTTTTCTTTTTGCCTTCTTTACTCTTGAATGATAGCTATTAGATCTAATCCTTGAAACAACAAAAAATCTTGATTTAAACAGAGTTATGCAAGTATGGACTATAGATATCACTAGCATTTAAAGCGCCAAGCAACTTACATGATACTGAGTACACCAGAAAGATGATTTTCAGCCCTGCATAAATGACCTATGGCAACAGTGACATTTCGGTGAGTTCAGCAATGGGGAAAAGAACTTCAAAACTATTTCTTGTGTCAGTAATAGACTCTTCCCCTAGTAACTTCCCACAACTGCTACTACCAGCAAAATTCAAGCTATGGTCTGAATGACAGCAGAAAGAAAATTCAAGGCAGCTGCCAAGAGTTTAAATCTAGACACCTAGACCGATTCATGCACAATGCTACTGATGCCAGCCTTTGCAAAATCCCTCACTATTTCTGAGATAGTGGGGCTGAAGCGATGGTAGAAATCCTTCTAAGTTACAAAAATAAGATCTCCAGCACTGCCAAAATTCAAGTTACTGACCACAATTAGGCATGATGTTCTGAAAGGATGCTGCTAAATTGAATTTGTTTTTTAAAAATATGCTTATAAGAACTCTAAGTCCAGGATTTCAAATGCTTTAACTTTCTAGTACCTAGACATCCCAACTTCCTCCTAACCTAGAAAATCTTGAAATTGATCATACACAGACAAGAAAACAGACTGTTCTAGTTTCACCATCTATGCCGAGAGAAATATGAAACAAAAAGACAGAAGCAAGCACTTTAATTCAAAGTCAGAAGTTAGGATTCACCTTACCAAACCTGAGGTGGCTCCTGAAGGCCTTCTAAATCTCCTCTCTCCACCCGCTGGTTGCACAGGGAATTTAAGCCATGTCTATATTATGAGATCCAACTGCATGGGTTCAGGCTCGCACCCTGCCTGCATCCTGACTTTATTTCGGGATGACACCACATCCCCATCAGGAAGAAAACTGAGTATGCATGCACCCTTCCTTCTCACGGTGGTTGCATTTGGGACGGGTAATGAACATGCCAGCCAGAAGAAGCTGCAGCACACTCCAACCAGGTTTTATAGCTGAACATTTGAGACATGTATCCTGGGTGCACCGCAGAGCCAAGCTGCCTCTGGATGTAGCCTTATGTGCTTAGCTTGAAATATATGTGGCCAAATATAAACAACCACATCTCAATGAGTCACCCTACTCCCCCTCTCTCTTTATAGTCACTTGAGAGAAATAGGCATTTGTAGGCTGTGATTCATCTTAACCCGAAGTAGATATTCTAAGAGATTCGTCCATATCCTAAAAATGGCTTTCTATTGATTACCTGAGATGGCCACCCTTCTATTAACTCCTTTGTTAAACATATAAAAGGTGAGATCTTACTATAGAAGAATCTTTATTAGGAACTTAAGAATTTAGACTCTTAAGATACATTGCTGGATAGTACTTTTCATTTTCAAATTAACTTAAAGTAACTAAAGACATAAGCATATAGTTTAAGAACACATATTTTCACAATGCACAGTTACAGCTTTGGTGTAAATCCTCAGCTTGCTATAAGCATGTTCCAGTTATGTTGCTATATAAGCTACATAAGCTTGTTCTCTAAGCTATGCCGAATATGTTCCAGTTTTTTTTTTTTCCCCTGACTGAACATCATCAGTCCTTGAACACCCTCACGCTTTCTTCCTCTGAACAACTGACTGACACCAAATTAACCTAAGAGGAGTCAGACTAGGTTCTTCTTTCTGATTTTCTCTTTGGTTTTCAGGGGAGGATTTTAGGAGAGGGAAGACTGGTAAAACAACTGACTTCTTGCTGGCTTTATCTGTATAAGCTAGGAAATACACACTGGCAAAATAATAAGGCAGGTAAAATAAACTGTCAAATGACCTTCATTAACTAGCTCTTAGAATGTAGTCTTACACAAAAGTTTCATCAGAAACATTCATGACAGCTATAAAAGCTGTTTGCAGTTATCTGAAACACCAAATCACAGAAGCATTAAAACAGTGACATCAAAACTGTAGTCACCCGAACTCTGATATCTAGTGCCTTCTTAGACTTCCTAGGGAGTTCCCGTCGGGCTACAGTGTCAACTGCTGAAAGACTGAGCCATTGGTATGGCCTGGGTTGTATCTGCCAGCCCTATGCAGATATCTCAGATGTAAAATGGTCCTGTGTCATTTCTGATGCCATATATTTAGGTATCTAAACCCATCCAAAAACGTACACAATATCCTCAATACACATCAGAACAGAACCTTCCAACTTTTTTTAGCAACATGTCCAGTTAAGAAGAAATAAAAAGTCTTCCGTCTGGATACCGAAGACTTACAGAAACAATGCAAAGGTGTAAACCGCCGCTGTTCAGTACTACCTAAATTATCTTTAGTGAGACCACTGGGTATTGGGAAGTTCTTCCATTGCTGATAAAAACATGCTCCTTCCTCCTCAGATCCTTCCATGACTAATTTCCTCCATAGCTATTGTTCTGGCCTCAGATTTGGAGTAGCTCCCGTTCAAACCTACAACAGGAGGAAACCACTTGATAAATCACCTTGTCAGAGAACCTACTAACCTCATCCCAAAGCCACATGGACATAGGAAAAACCCCTTGTGCTTCAGGGAGCATAGGTGGAGGACGCATATACTAAACTGCCTCTTATCCTGAGAAGCTAGAATTTGCTGGCTTCCTGTAACAGCCAACCTACCAGGCTGTTAAAACAGGAACAAGATTTGTCCTCTAAAAAGTTCCTAATTAACACAAATAATATTTCATATAATTACCTGAAAAAATTATTCTGATTACATTTTCTGCAGGTAAAACAAGTATTTTTTAATCTTCTATGAAGCTTCAGTTATCAGCCTCTAACATAACCCAGATCCTGCTTATAATTCAAGTAATGGCTGCAAATGATAAATTTTCTGACCAGTGATGTAATGAGAACTCTTTAATTATCCTTTAAATCCAAGAGCTCTACTTTATTACTCCATTATAAACCCAAGGGGAAAAAGATGCCACCGAAACTAAGCTGCATTTTGGTTATCCCCATCTTCAATTAGTACAAAAATATTTCAACTCACTCTAATTGGTTAAAATTATTCTATTGTTTTTGCACCCTACTGCGACGTAGGTGCAAAATATCCCATTGCTATTTAGCAGGTGACGCTAGCTGCCGTTTCCCTACAAGCTGCCACTTAACAGCATGAGCCCGTAGGGTAGACGCTCAGGGGCATGCAGCAAAATCAGCAAGCAATCTCCACTGTAAGCAGAGAAAATAAGCTCCAGGAGACTTCAGAGAGAATGAGAAGCAATTGAATAATTTTTGTTTTATAAAATCGGTAAGAGCAGGATTGAGTCCCTCACCTTTTTACAGCAATTAATGACCCGCACACGTACAAGTAGAGGACTCCATGTAATTAACAAAGCATTACTTTGGCAAGGAGGATACGCCTGGAGTATGTAAGTACAGGGTTTTATTTCTTTCTGTGAAGTATGGATGACAGGTAGGAGAAAGCTATGCCAAGTGAACTGCTGGCAAGCAACTAGTCTTTTGGTTAGCAGGCAGCTCTGTTTTGTGAAGTCTATGAGTTTGTGTTCACATAGGCAAGCTTTTCTTTAAACATCAGAATTACATGCATTCAAACAGTAATGAGTTTTACACCAAATTTCAATTTTCACCTCAAAAAAGGTTGATTTGTTTCAGCTTGCTGTATGGTTACTGTGAAGCACCAAGAATGCTTTCATTTGTATAATGTTTTAAAACATTACATGTGGTTCTTTGCCTGGTTATTCTGCCACATAACACTATATAAATATACATGATCTTGGACCTTCATTTTTTCTGATGTCACATTAAGCTAACAGAAACCAAGAAAATAAATAGCTGTATACAGAGGAAGAAACAAGAATTGCTTTCACTCAGGAAAAATAAGCAAACAAGGAGTAATGAAGGGCAAGAAACAAGGTCCTCTAGCAGAAGCACTAGGTGTGGGATAAAATGGCATCCAAAAGCCTAATCTCTGATGACAGTATGGCTCCAGCAGCATACTTCCAGATTTAATCCCACCACCTCAAAAATGAAGTAAATTGCAGAAAGAATGCCTCAAAATCAAAATGCACACAGTATTTCATTCACTAGAGGTCCACAGACAGAAAGGAGAGTTTATTTGTAGGGAAAACTCTGTAAGTGGATAGCATCCAGCTTTCTAACGCTGTGCACTTTACTGCTTCAGTATCTTACTCTGACTCTCTTCTCTTCCTCTCTCAGAAAAAATAAAATAAAAAATTGACAGAGCCATTCATTTGGCTATTCCCCCTAGTACCAACTCGAATAACGATTAAATATTAGCACTAATACATATTAGTAGAGGCAAAATGAGATTAGAAGGTATCCTGTCTGCTACTTTCGGCTTATAGGGAGTACTAGGTAAAGGGGACTGCAGAGGAAAAGTGCAGGATGAAGATTATGTAGATCCTTTGCTGCAGTCGGTATACAGTCTTATGAACTTAAGATCTTGAGGCCAGTTCCACCACAGTCCACCTGCCCTCTCTGTGATCGCTGTGGCACCTCATCCTGTGAAGCCAGCTTTGGCAGGCCCATGACTTGGGGTTTGACTGTTCGGGCAGCATTAAGCACATAAGGATTTCTGCCCTCCTATCAGGGCTGGGTGAGAAAAAAGAAGCCTATTGAGAGGGGTTACCTACTCTAGCCTCCAACTGAAAACAAAACCAGCACCACCAGCAGACCAGTTCAGCTGTTGCACTGTCTCGATGAGTCCTGAGAAGCTCTGGGGACAGGTATTGGCCTCTCTGGAGGACCTGCCACAGTGCTGCACTATCCTCCCAATGTCCAACCTGAATCTACAAAGCAAAAACATGTTGCCATTGCCCTTCACTGTCATCAGGCTCTACTTAGGAGAGTTTGGCTTTAATATCTTCATAATCATATCCTTGAGTAGCTGTAAGCAGCTACTGAGCTGTCCTTTAGCCTTGTTAGCCGACTCAAACCCCCCAGCTCCCTCAGCCCAGGCCGCTGTTCATAATGGTAGCTCCATACTGGATCTAGACACGGCAACAGCTCTTCGTCTGAGCTGGACGTAGCACCTTGGACAAAAGCGGTGAAGGTATGCTCAGTTCCCAATGGGTGAACTACAGAAATGTTAGCTTTATCTCTTTCATAGGATCATTAAGGTTGGAAAAGACCTTCAAGATCATCTGGTCCTTTACTTTTGGCAGCATGTACAAGGGAATACCACTCAAGTGTTTTTTGCATTTGCTTCTTTTGATTCTTCTTTGAACTGCTGGCAGAAGGATAGGTTGAAAGCCCTGGTTCCTGCACAGAAAGGTCCACAGAATTTTGGGCCCTGCTATTTCTGTCCTCTCAGATATTGTATGTATTGAGCGCACTTCCATTTTACAAAGATATCTACCACCAAGCCACACTATCTCATCAAAACCCTTCCAGCTACTGAAAGACAACTGAACAACAAAGAAGTGAAGCTATTAGTGCTTGCTTTCTAGATGAATCCTTTATACATCCTTCAGAAACCAAGATTTGATGCAGACATTGCTAGTTATGGCCACGTCCAAACATTTCTTTCTGAGACAACATAACCTGAAGTGTATTGACAGCTCTAAAAAAAATCCTTTAAGAATATCCCATTTTTTCAGTCTACTCCTTTTTTCAGTCTTTTATGCGGAAAGCAACAAATAATAACAACCCCTTGACAAATTTCTGCTGATGTAAACAAAGCAGAACTACAGCAGTTTTAATCATTCCTCCAGTTCAGAAAACTCATTGTCTCAACCCCCAAAGCCTTGTGCACAGCATCCCACAAACTGACATCATCCCCGTTCCCAGTTTGTTTCCAGACTTCCTCCACTAGGGACTCGGCAGCAGCAGGGACCAGCCCTAGCAGGATTGGCACCGCTGGTAGGGCTGCAAGAAAAAGGGCTTCAATCATCTCTGAAATTTTTAAAGAAGCATGAGGTAAACTCTCTAGAAAGCGAGGACAATGCCGTGCTAATCCTCCTGTCAGCCCTCGGGCCATCACCACAATTCAGACTACCAACCCACCCTGCTGCCTCACCAGGGAGGAGTACTGAGCTCCACCCAGCTCTGGCCTCCAGTTATTGCCACGCCATTAGTCAAGACGCTGCTTTACAGCTCAGAAAGCGTATTGATTTTTCTTCCCCCTTCCTCTAATTCATGGCAGTAAGGACAGGTTATGTCAAGAAAATGTCGGACTGAAGCCACTCGCAATACCTCGCTCTGCTGGATTGCGCCCTAATTATACCATCACAGATATTAAGCCCTCACCTTTCATGTCCACGCTCACCACTGCTTGCACAGGATGCATTGCCAGGTCTAACCATTCCCAAAATTCGTCAGTTTGTAGCTCCAGAAAGAATACCAGGGTAACCACACTTCTCCTGTGGCATCTAGCAATCCATATGACAGAGTCCACTACCATGGACTAAAAAAGTATAAACTGGAATAGACGGTTCAAGAAATTTGGAAAAGAGCCAGAGAAATCAGATATCTTCTAAAAGCTGTAAGTAGCATGAGAAATACAGTCCACCACAAACAGGAAGCAAAGAGCATAAAGCATTATGAAATTAAGTGAATGAATTGAGTAACATAAGACCTATCTCTAACTGCCAACAGGCAATACAGATTCTCAAGAGTGAAATACCTGATTGGAATTGCATCACCCAGAGCTGTCTACAGGAGATCTAAATCCTACGTCTTTTTTTCCCCCTCATGATGCTAAGTCAAAGACTCAAGGCACAAACAGATGGCAGGAAGCACTTTATTCACCTGTTCTGCAAATATGAAACCTAAGGTCTTTTTAGTAAGGCATTTTTATTATATTTCACTAATCTGGAAAGCTAAAGTTAACATTTATTCACTTAAAGGCTACAATAGATGAACAGATTTAGGAAGGCTAACGCTAATACCTTGTAATGGAAGGTAGCAAAACGTACCAGAATGGTAAATCTAGGGAATTTCAGCAAGTATATTGACAAGGCTAAACATGCTAAGTCTCCAGAATTCATCTTTTCATGTTTTGTATGAAAAGCCAATTTCCTCATGGTTCCCTTGACACCTTCACAGGTCACCTCTGGTCCAACCTGCAGAGCTGGCTGTATTGTGGACCTGACAGAGAAGTTAAAGATTAAGAATATCACAACATTTTGGAAAACGCACCTCCTCATTCAAGCAAGTGGAATAACTCCCAGTTAATTGGGAACTACAGAAAGCCATAGTAGAGCAAAGGCTGAAAAACTCCAAAATCTTGTACAGTTCACAAAATGCCAGCATGACAAGGGCTTGAGTGCTCAGGGAACTGTTAACTGGTGCCACTAGCACTGATCATAAAACACAGTCAAAACTCAATAACCACTGCTCCAGTAGCATAACCCAAAATCACCTTGATATTTTTGACTATTTCTCATATACACACATAGGACAGAAGTTCCAGATTTTAGGAGAGCAAATAATGGCCAAGTAACCAATTCATCAAAGCTTATGCTAAGGCCATTGATGCTCAGAGCCTATAACGTCCATATAAACTTAGAGCACTGCAGGGAAATGTCCTACTTCATAAAAACCTTGTGCACGCTTTGAAACCCCTTTCAGCTAACAAGAACACACTTCACCCATACCCACTAACACCTCACTCACAAACCAAGCTGAGTACATTTTGACATCCCTGTTCTTCAAAACATGTTTTCTTCCAAGACCTGTGAATTCAACCCACACTCTTTCCAGACTTAAACCATTAACAAAATACTCACAAGTTCCCTTCCTCCTTGAAAATGTAAAAATCTTGCCACACTCCTGAGCTAGCGCCACATCTCCCTTTCCCGAGAAAGGTCAGTAACAAAGCCAACTATCAGCTCGCCTAATTGAGCCTAAAGATATGGACCAGGGACACCAAACTAAAGAGAGGGCCCGGACCTTCCTGCACATCTAATGAGTTCCTATTGGAGGATATGCAGGTTCATACATACTCAGCCTCCCAGACCTCCTTCGGATTCCATCAGGCATGAAATATTTGTCACCAGAGGGTGGGGACACCTCACAAGAGTCCACAAACTATGATAAAGTCTGTGTCCTTTCTGAATAAGCTAGGAGCAATTGAAAAGAAGCAGCAATATAATTTGGTAGCAGTGGGAAACTGCTCCACCGGCCCTCGGCCTTCCTCGGTGGAGACCTACAAAGCTCAATACTCTCCGTGCTGCTTTCCAACATCAGCATCAAACCAGCAAGTGAACACGTCAGAAACAGTCTCTAGTTCTTCCAATATGGTGACAACAAGACCTATTTATCTTTCAGCACAAACAGCTGCGGCACTGTCAAAACGACCTGCTGCTGAGGAGCGGCTGAAGTTAAATTGAATTGAAGTTAAATCTAAACCTGGAATTCACCAGCGAGCAAAGGAAAACACTTGAGAGTCTGCAGCCACCTACAGACTCTGGTTTTGTTGCTTTAAGATACATGATCCCAACTGGTCATAGGTCAGAAGTATTTCTGGACTTTACACTGACATTATACTTTCATACTGAAACATTACTCAATGACAGCATTGCTGTCTCAGCTCTATCGAGGCAAAGAGTGACCTGTGCCTGCAATAGACTGTAGCAGGCCATGAGGCCTTCCACTCTAGGAAATTTTATTACTCCATAACATGCTGTGTCTTTCCCCAGTAATACAGCTGCAGACCACCACCACAACTCTCATCCTCCTGTCTCCCAGACTGCATCCTCCCAGTGCTCAAAAACTGCCCTGCAGTCTTAAAGCCCTCTGTGGCCTAGGCCCCGGACAGCAAAAGGGCTACCTCGGGCTCCACAGAAAAACAATCCCTGACAATAATTTCCTTCAGTCACCGAGCATGAGCCAAAAATGTTGGTCTGCAACTGCAAGACAGGGATAAACTACTGCATTATCCACCACTTCCAGCTCTTTGAGGATGCCTGCTCTTCCCTCATACCTGTATTTGTTTGAGCCATACCCGACTGCGTTTTTATTCCAAATTTAGTTGAGTGTTTCAGTATCACGTTTCTCTGAAGCTTTGAAGGTGTCAAACCCAGTTATCACAAATAATCCATCCATAATGATCAAGACTGTACAAAAAGCACAGGGGAAATATCAATAGTCTAAAAGGGAGATTATTTTTGTTTTTAAAGGTTTATTCACAAGAAATGAGTGACTAGAAAATGAGAAGTATTTTGATCAACACTTTTCCTGACTTTCACTTCAGTGACATTTTAATGAACACTTTGTAGCTACCTCTACTTACATAAAGTTGCAAATGAATGTGGGAGAGTACTGACGAAAGGTAATAGAGGAAAAAAAAGAAAAGAAAAAAGAAAGAAAATTTCATCAGGCATTTCAATTTATTGGATGCCTATAAAAAATGAATAATAACTCATGTGGGGAAAAGTTATCCAGCAAAGATTTGATTAGTAAAAGACATCTGGAAAGGAGTAATGACTAGACAGAAAGAGTTTGAAATATGATAGAGGGGCATGAGGAAAAATATACTGAGATTTGGAATCCAGTTAGGTTACTTTATAACTCTACAAAGATGAAGGTAGCGTGTTCACATGTGTCCTGAGTACTCACTCCAGCACCACAGAGCTACGAATAAATGGCCAGAACAAAAAAATGTAAAAGAGCAGTAACTGTGATTGTAGCACTGGATGGAGCCATCTGAAGTGATGTTTCTACCCTGATAACAGACAGTATTAAAATACCTTATTCAATAACAAGTTTAATATGGTTCGTGGATCTTTGTTTCTGTTTTTATTGGCAGGTTAAACCAAATTCTGAAACCTTCTAGTAATACCACACTAAGACCTATGGGGGCCTATTAAAAATGGAAAAAAAATAGAAGGTAGTATAAACAAGCAGACTGTTCATTCACCTAGCATAGCACCAGTTTCAGTAAGAACATGCCAAACCTAAATAAATTAGGCTCTATAATTTTACTCATCAGTGTAAGGAGTAAAAATAATCATAAAGCATTGCTGAGATTCCAAGAGCTACCCAGAGGATGCAAAAACATCCAACACCATCACGCAGCAAAAGGAATACCAATTTTGTATGCTTTTCCTTCTTCCTGCCATAAATTGTTAACAGAATTTTTTCCACTGCCTTGTAATTGAGCTTTCAAGCTAAGAAAAAAGCAAGACCAGGAAGGTTCCCAAAGCCGGAGCAGTCACACATCACTGGTCCACCTCACATACCACTTTTGCTATGGTACATGTACTACGGTTTGAGAATCCCTAGGCTAGAAGAAAAGGCAGTCTATTTGGTACTGCATGCTACAATTCTAGAGACTATGCAACTAACAGAGAAGCTACAGACCAGATGTAGTAGACAAGATGAAAATTTCACCCACCAAGTGTTAACAGCAAGTAGACTTTATTTTTAATCTTCTTATGACAACTGTTATTCTGCAAAAGCCAAATTTAAGAAAATGATGCTCAAATGAAGATTTCAGCATCACAATCCCAAACAGACCAATGCCAAAGATTTGGGATTTTGGCAGGTCTACCGAGGTCTAAAAATAGGCCGTTTCTTCAGAGAGGGCCATAAATGATAACGGAGATAAGTTTCAGAGGGAAAGCACGTTGGGGTGACACAAGCCATGTGGCCCACCCACGTATCTGCCCAGCACATAGGGACGACTCCTCTGGTGACATAGGGAAACGTATTCCGAATTTCACCTGCACATAGATGAGCTATAGCACGAGCCAGCAACACGGGCAAGACCCAAAGACTGGCTTGCCCCACGTTGGAGCTCCAGCCAGCATCTGATGAGCAGCACCGGCTGGCGTCCCCAAAACCTCCACAGGATGGAAGGGAGAGGCTGCAGGGCTCTTCCTCAGCTTCACGTACCCTATAAGAGCCTACAAAGCTGACGTTACACAAAAGGGCCTTGTCCACAGCGGGAAGAACGGCATGCTTTCCAGCAGCAGTACCAGCTGTAGTGTGTGTATGCAAACAGCCTTAACACCCAGTGCATTGCAAGTTACAAACTGGCATCGCTGAAGCAATGTTAAAATAAAAACAAACACATAGTCAAAAGACTGTATCAAAGAAGCTTCCCAGCAGTCCTCCACAGTAACTTTAGGGTATTTCCCAGAAGAGTTTAAGCACGTATTTGGCCCTAAAGCCTACTACAGGCACATTTTTCACTTACGTGCACACACACTGGTATGTGCACGCAAGAAGGGAAAAGGCAGGACAGATGGCTAAATCTATGCATATTTACCAAGGTATGAACGCCACGTTAAAATGATAAGCACCGGGCCAAGTCACGTGCTTGAAATTAATCTCACTTCCGCTCCTGCCTGCAAATCCACACTGCTTAAAAAACCTACAAGCCCCAACAAGGTACACCGGCGCGACACGCTCGCTTCAGCGCGCAAATCCCACGTGGCCGTCCTCCGTGGGGGAATTAAAGGCGACCGAGTTGCTCCTTGCTCCTGTTTCAAGCACGCATTCCTGCTGCCGGGCTCACCTCTGAGCAGAAATGCAAATAAGCCTGAGGGAAACAGAAAGGAAAGCGTCTCGAAACAGAAGCCCGTAGGCAACGCTGTCACGGCTCGAAAAATATACGTGTGCGCGTATAGGTGCCGTGTGCGCCCATACGTGCCCATTCCTTGCGTGTGCGGGCTTTCTGCACGCCGCCGGCTGCGGGGAGGACACCCAGCGTGCGTGGCAAGCCCCTGGGGGGCCGCGTCGGCCTCTCGCCCCATCGCCTTCACCGACACGGGTGGGTGCGTGGGTGGGCGGGCGGCTCGGGGCGCGTACCCCAGCACCCTGGAGGGGTTGTGTGTGTGCGGTGGGTGCCGCTCGGGGAAGGTGGCTCCGAGCACCCCCCTTTGCAAAGTCACCCAAACTCGCTGCCGCGCGCCGAGCCCACGGACCCGGGTCCCACGAGGAACACGCGGGGGGGGGAACTGCGGGCGTGGGAGGGAAGGGAGAGGAGAAGGAGGAGAAGGAGGAGGAGGAGGAGAGGCCGGGCAGCGGCCGAGCCGAGCGCTCCCGGGGACATTGGCGACGTCCCCGGGAGAGGGGCTGCGGGGGTGGGGGGGGGGGGAACCCCGCGGGGTGCGGGGCCGCCTTACCTCGGAGCGGGGCCGGGGAGCGGCCGCTTCTCCCAGCCGGGCGGCGGCGCCTCCGCGCAGCGGCTCCTCGCCTCTCCCGCCGCGGCGGCGGCGGCGGCTGCTGCCGGAGGGGCGGCCCCGGCCCGCCCCGGCCCGCCCCCCGGCCCCAGCGCTTCCCCCACGGCCCGAGCGGGGCGGTGCGGGGCGGTGCGGGCTGGGAAGGGGCTCCCCGGCCGCCTGGTCAACCCCTTGCTCAGGCAGGGCTTCCAGGGCAGGCTGACCGGGGCTCTGTGTGGGCTCCGCGGCCGCCTGGTCAACCCTTGCTGCAGCAAGGCTGCCTAGGCCCGCGTCCAGGTGGTTTCTGCAGCTCCCCAAGGAGGAGACCCCACAGCCTCCCGTGGCAGCCTGTGCCTGTGCTCCGTCACAGCACAGAAGTGCTGCCTGGTGTTCAGGTAGCCACACGCTACCACGCTATCTCAGCTGCCCCCTGCTCCAGATGGGAGCCTCATATGAGGAGACCCATGATCTGTTCCCACAGGGCCCCTAAGGAGGCTCTCTGCAAAGTCAGACAAGAAGGGGATAGTCATACACCTCCAGGAGCACCTCTCTAGATGAATTTAAACTGTTGTAGCATCACAATGCAAGGGGAAAAAAAGTAAATCAGAAAGCATCTGCACTCCATTTCAACTAAATTCCTTTAATCTACCCCCGGGGTCTTTTGCAAGGATCGGTTATTGAATTTGCAGGCTTCTGTTCATACACAATGTGTTACATTTTGAGAAAGTCAGTAAACCTTTAGATTCATCCACTTCCTTTTTCCAGAGGCTGAAAAAGGGAGAAAAAGATTTTATTTTTAAAGTAATGAGCAGTGCAATGAATTAATATTTTAAGGCTAATTGGAGATCGGCTCTAACCAGTTTGCTCAAGGTGACCCCGTGAATAAAGGTGTTTGAGTAAAACCAATTAGGAAAAGCATGTTAATATCACTCTGCTTTGAAAGGGAAATACAATGCATAGAATAAATACAAAGATCAGCCAGAGCTGGGGATGCCACCGGGAAGAACCCAGTACAACATGCACCCTCCCCTAGTTGATAGGAGGGAGAATGGCTTTGAAAAGGAGAAAAAATAAAATTAAAAAAAAAAAAAGCAAAATAATAAAATAAAATAAAATAAAATAAAATAAAATAAAATAAAATAAAATAAAATAAAATAAAATAAAATAAAATAAAATAAAATAAAAATAAAATCATCTGCTGCTGCTGCTCCAGCTCATCCCAGTGCTGAGGACTGTCGTCCCCAGGTGCCCAGGAGCAGCACCAGCAAAATCTCTACCAATTCTTTACCTCCATTTGTACAATTTTGGCCTTGGTGAATGGCACTTCTGCAGAAGAAAATAACTAAGGTTGTAAAACATTTTCATGGCACTTTTTTTTTTTTTTCCTTAATCTTCATTACATGAGAGAAGAGAGAACCAAGAAAGACATTGTTAAATACGCAAAAAGCCTCAACAGGATGTTCCATCAATAAGATTTTAGTACACAGCTGACATCATAAAATGCAGGATCTCAGGAGGCCTTCTATTAGGCGTCTATTCAGAGTGAAACAGTATTAAACATATTTCAGGTCAAGTCTAACATGTTTTTTTTGCCATGCTTTTAAAAACCTCAAGTGAAGAGCATATTATCTCTAGGCAAGCTGTTGTGCCCATTAACTGTTTTTGCCTAAGCCTCTCTTTCTGCAAATTAACCCAATTAAATTTTGTCTTCCTCTTGTGGAGGACAACTGATATTATCCTGTTTACAACACTGTTTTGCATATACATCTAAAGGTATGATGAAGTAAATGCTCATGTTTTGCAGATATTTATCATTCTTGTTGGTGTCCTCAAGACACTTGGATGTGATGTCCACAACAGACATTGCAGACCATCCGAGCTTCATTAGTAACGAAAAAAGTAGAACAATTACCTGTGTGTTACGTACAGTGTATTTGCTAATAATCCCTCAATGACATTTCTTTGTGGTGATGACAACTTCACGTTGACTCTTTCTGTACAGGGTGAGCATCAATAGCAGCCTTTCTCAACCGGCTACTCCCTGTATAAATTTCATGCCATTCTAAGCACTTGCCTAGCGCTTGCCCTTATCTTGCTACTTTTGAATCATCCCTCCACCAATTGAGAGTATCTTTTAGTAGCAATAGTTTAACAATGTACGTTCTAAAGTGGCTTATTGATATTAGAACATGGTTCATTAATTTTGCATGTTTCTTAAAAAAAACTCTGAATCAGTTTAATGAGGCTTAGTCAATATTATCTTACTTTGAGAGACGCAGTCTAGAAAATTTATGAGAAAATAAGGCAAATTTAAATACCATTAACTCTTTACTATTTTCAGCTTTTTTATCTCATTTGCCTTATTGCTTTTTATTAATGGCATACCACAAATACTCTCATACCAAACAAGGCATGCGAGTAGGGCCATTAATATTTCACAAAATGCTAAAATCATAACAAGACATTTTGAGTACACTTAAAACAGATCTCTCAATTCTTTTAACAGAGCATGAGATCCATTCTTTTGGTCTCCTACGTATGCTGCCCTGCTGCACCACTGGCACCTCTGGTGCTTACAGTGACAACGATGCCACACACCCAGAGCCCAGGAGGGCAAAGCAGCCAGCCCCCAGAAGGTGACAGAAGACATTAATTTTCCACCAGCAGCCAGTAGTGCCCCCATGTGTCTTCACGCATGAATTTCAAACATTGGGGTTCCAGTAATTTGCTTGAATGTTACGTGACACTAGAAATCTCGCGTGCACAGGCTGTACGCTGTGCAACCCCTTTCTTTGGAGCCCCAAAACAGTTAAAGAATTTCATGCAAGGGAGGATGTATGAAATGAAATAACTTGAGCCTATATTAACATAAGCCATGCTTTTAGTTGAAATACAGTAGGTAACCATAAATATCCAATAGCCTATTCTGGCAAACTTGTAAGTTCAGGCATGAACTCTTGTTCATTGATTTCCAAGACCACCAGTTTAAATAAACATTACAACTTCTTAGTATCTATATGTTCACATGCTGCAGCTAGGGAAAGTTGGCATGCTTTCACTGAAATTATTCCTCTCTATACAAATTGAAATTAAATGGATGTTTTAAAAGCAGTCAAGTGAGTTCAACTCTGTCTCACTTTTTTTGTAAAGAACACAAAAATCACCCGAGTATGAAGTATTCCTATATGTGGACACCTATATATACATACAGAAGCATACTTACAGAAGCATAGCCAGTGCTATACTTTTCTTTCTTTCTTTCTCTTTCTTTCCTTCCTTCCTTCCTTCGTTCCTTCCTTCTTCCTTCCTTCTTTCTTTTTTCTCATTTTTCTTTTTTTTCCTTTTTTCTTTCTTTTTTCTTTTTCTTTTTTTCTTTTTTCTTTTTTCTTTGTTCTTTTTTTATTTTTATTTTTATTTCTTTTTCTTTCTTTCTTTTTCTTTTCTCTCTCCTTTTCTCCTTTTCTCTTTTTCTTTCATGAGAAAACACATGAAAATTACTTATGAACTTATACAAGTTAATAGATTAATTTGCTTATTATTTAATGTTGGAGCATCAGATTTCCATAAACAATTCACCCAAAGTTTGTGTAAAGCAATCACCCAAGGAAAGAAGGTCTGCAAATTTCTTCTTTACAAGTTTTGCAATGCCTTTTTTTCATGCATGTGACGTTAAATTTGTTCGTATGACAATTGGACCATCTGCCCCATCTGTTTGGATTGCTTTTGGAAATAATACTTCAAATACTCTGGCAATATATTTATTAGGAAGTTTCACAGACCTTCAATATTTCAACACTTAAGCCCATAGAGCACAAATAGATTATGGACACCATATGCCATGTGCTGTTAAATTTTATCTAGACACAACCACAGAGAGCCAGCCCAATGACTTTGTTACTCATTTTCAGCAGTCTCAGCAGAAGCTGTCTTATCCTGCAGCAGACTGAGCTTTGCATGCTACGCTCAAAGAAAAGGAGAAATCAGGGTTGACCGAGGGCCCGGTAGAGGCTGGCTTCTTCTTTAATTTGCAGTGGTGCCATATCTCCAGATGACCCCAACAGAAAATGCAAAGGAGATAACTCCCAAAATACAACGGGGCTATTGTGCAACAGAGAGGAGCCTTCCCTTACTATAGCAGCCAACCAGCTGAAGTCCAGACATACAAGATTTTAATACATTCATTGTCTTAATGAAGAGCTACAAATGTAATGAACATGTTCAGGACAACACAGTGCTGGTATTCTTCTGCAAAGGGACATCTTTACACTGCTAGATAGGACAGGCCTTGACTCTCATCCTATGGACAAGTGACACAGTGTGCATTGCATGCACATTGCTGAACCTTCTTCTGTGCCCAGTAAAGCTGGCCGCATCTGTACTGCCTGGTGCGTGTCATTATTCCCTGAGCTCAGGGGATGGTGTTGCCCGTTCTCTTGCTCAGTGTTGTCTGAAAGAGCATTAGTTGCTGTGTAAACTATACCATGTACTAGGTAATCATTGAACAGTAGGGTCCAACACCAACAGTCAACGCTCAGCCCAAACCACTGCCCTGTGCAGTTTACTTGTATACACGTAACTTCATGAACTCCTCAACCAAAAGGAACAGGCAATGCTATGACCATCCACTCTGAAACAAAGCTAAGCTGAGTGTGTTGAGAAGAATTCCAATGAGGTTTTCACATACCTAATAAGCATGGGTCCTCTGCCTTCCCCAGTAACCTATTCCAACAGTCACGTTTGTTGACAACAGGATGTCTCTCATTTCAGGCTTGCTTTTATTCTTCAAACTTCCAGCCACCCAACAATGCGGTACCTTTGATATCCATGTTGCAAAGCCAGCCAGGACTGAGATCTCCCACTTCCTTTTTTCTATAACTAGCAGTCAGTTTAATTCTCTTCAACCTCTGATAAGCTGCATGCACTGCATTTCTCAAGCCTCGCATTGTAAAATTCCTTTCCAAGTCTCCTACTCTATAGATATGGCTAGTATCATCAGAGCCTATGTGTAATAAATTGTATTTGTCTCCTTTAATTTGCCTTTTGTTAGACTGTAACTCTCAATTAGATGATTCAGCCCCATTGGCAAAAAAATACATACTCTTCAATATCTGCCATTATCTGCAAACTTTATCACAATATTTTATGTTGTCTAGACCGTTGATAAAAGTATTGGGAAAAAATCAGTCTCTGGGTAAAAAAAACCTCAGCACAATAACTGTCTTTGTTTATGTCTTTTCATTAGCAGTGACATCTGGAGATCTACCAGTGAGTCAGTTTTTAATCCATGCAATGTTAATTGCATATAATGGATGTTCTCTTAAATCAAAGTGTTACTGTGGTATTGACTAAAATGCTTTGAAGAAATCAATGCTATTATGTGAACACAGTTGTCCTCGGTACACAGAATTATAAACTTCTCAAAGCAAGCTAAGGAGCACAGACAGCCCCCCAGCAACACAACTTCAGTAAGACCTACCTTCTGTGATGCCATGGTGACTTATCTTAATTATATTTTAGCCTCTAATTTTTTTGGATAAGATCACAAATTAGCAATCTCTTTGCTATGGTTATGAATGACATCTGGTATTTATTCAATAGGTCCTTTCAAGCTTGCAAAAACTGAGAAAGTTTTGATAATGCTCCTCTGGAATTTCCCATGACCTGAAGAAATATATTGGTAGCAGCTGAAGACAGGTACTCATCTAGCTCTATGAAAGGCTGAAGCTTAGTTTGAACAGATCCTGCCCTGCTTGCTTTCCTGCAGGTGATTTTTATTCTATTTGCCACTTTCTCATGTGGATACATAATTTCTTTGTTCCAAATACCAAACTGAAATCTATGGAACTATATTTTTTTTTTCATACTCTTTACTCACCATACTTCATGAATACTTAATGTAGGATTCTTCTTTCCTTTTCCACCTAATACTAATTAAAAGAGCCCTTTTACTGCATTTAATCCAGTTGCCCACTAGTATTCCAGCAAGTAACTTCTTTTTTTCTGTCTTGTTACTTTTAATCCCTGTCATTAATTTCTTTTTTTTTTTTCCCACCTGAGTCTTTACAAACTGATTTTATATTTTCTCATTTCCTCATTTCATTTTTTAACCGGGATGGCTTTCTGCCCAGTAAAAGCTTTACATGCTAATTAAATCGTGGCCTTTTACATATCCAACTGGATATCTTTGAACAACTGGCAGCTTCTGTTAACACTTCCTACTTCAAAGCCATGTTTCTGTCCATTATGATGACAATTACTCTAAGCTTTGGGTAATTAGCTCTTTTTGAGTTTCATAGATGGATATTGGTGGCAACATTACATGTTTACGCAAATGGAGTGTAATCAGATTCTAATCAGAAATACATAAACAACAGAGCAACGTTCAGAGTGAAAATTAACTATTCTTTGTCTGTCAAGAGGTCTGATAATGAGTCTTTCCCTTTGGGAGCAGGGCATATTGCATTAAGAAAGTTTAAAAACAATAACCCTTCTCTGTGAAGTTTGTCACTTATTTTTTTTTCCATATGTCCTGTCCAGAAAATGTTTCCTACATGGGATTAACTAATGCTATGTATTTTCTGTGTGATGTTTTATACGTAGTTCATTAGATTAACCATGAAAAAACATGTCATAGGGTAATATCAAAATGTTTTGATAATTTACATACAGAAAAACCTATTTTCTCACCTTTTACTCCATAGCTTTTTGAGGCTAGTAGAGACCATAGAAATAATCCAATCAGACCTGCATTAAAATAGAATCTACATCAAGGCCATATCCTCCTAAACTCATAGTATCAAGAGGTCAAACTGTACTATTTGCTTCAACATTGGCTAAATCTGTGCAAAATTTAATGCTACAGATACTCCTCTAATAGGTAAGATGTAGTTTTAAAATCATATCCTTACTGTTTTTATACAAATCTCCATTGTGCATCTGTTTTAGGCATTGGAACGGGTTGCCCAGGGAAGTGGTGGAGTCACCGTCCCTGGGGGTGTTCAAGGAAAGGTTGGACGTGGTGCTTAGGGACATGGTTTAGTGGGTGACATTGGTAGTAGGGGAATAGTTGGACCAGATGATCTTGGAGGGCTTTTCTTACCTTAATGATTCTATGATTCTATGTTTCTACACATGCTTTTTAATATATCATTTGTGTATGTAAATGTAATCAAACTGTGTAACTGTAGAAAGATAGCATACATGGTTTTAACTGTTGTTAGTTCATCAGCAGAGAAGTTTTCTCAGATTCATTATTAAGGTTTCTAAAGCTCATACTTTACAGCTTCACCTACGTCTATTTAATGATTTACAGGGTGAGAACTACATTGCTGAATGCAGTTTCAACAAAGCACTTAACAGTAAGCATTTGTTTAAGTCTATCACTATTTGTCAGACCACTTCAGTATGTCTTGACGTTCCAGTGGAGCCTTGGTATGTTTAAGTGGCCTGCTGAAGAGAGATGATTTTAAGTATACACTTACAAGTTTGGATTTTTTTTCTGAAATAGAGACTTGTTCTCCCATATAATATATACTGGTGGTGTTTCTCCTACTAAATGTCTGAGAATGATAGCTGTTTAAGAGCTTTGATTTTAAAATTACCTAGGAATAAAATGCAAATATTTTTTAGAATTTGTCCTTTGAAATACAGAACAAAGCACTGAAATATCCATTGGCTCATAGACAGTAGTAAAATTTTAAAATGTGCAAATGACTCTTATAGGGATACACTCAATGAATACTTAACAGATACCTAAAGCTACTGGCACAACTTCACAGAAGTCATGTCAGAGTTTTATACTTATGCAGCACTGCTGCAAATGGATAATGTTTAAATAATTCATTTCCTTATACATGCAATGCATTGATAAGCACAGGTGCCCTACTATGTAGCTGAACCTCAGTAATGGTGTAAAAAAAAAAAGAGTTGAAAATTTCTGGAAACACAGAGGTGCAAAAGTAACATAACCAAGAGTGCAGTTGTGCAGATTCTGACATGAGCCGAAAACGAGAGGCAGCTAATCCATTTAAATGAAAAAAAATCCTGGGAAAAGGGCATGATATAATTGTCCCAACTGCAATGAAGCAGGTTCGCAGCCAGTCAGTACCGAGTGAGTGTCCCAGTTCCGACTGCACCATCTGGATTGTGAATTAGCACAGGCAGGGCAATCGGGGAGCAAGTGCTCGGAGAGACCAGCTAGTAGCTGCAGATGACATGATAAAGTTGTGCAACCCTAGCAGAACATGGGACTGGAACTGAGCAACTGATTAGGGAAAAAACAGAAGGGTTTTTTATTTCAAAATCAATAGAGATAGCAATATGAAGCAAAGTTGCAGATGGGAAAATGATACATGCTTTCACATCTACACTATTCTCCACTAATGTATGATTCATATAAACGTTTTGTTGTGGATAAACTCAAGAGTGCACTACGAAGAAGCAATGTATCTATAGGTTAACTAATAGGGTATCTGGCACTGAATGGGGAAATCCTGTACTTGATATGTTACAAATGGAATAAAATTTATTTGGTATCATGCTATTTTTAATTGTGATCCTGCTACTCTGGACCAAATTTAGAGCATGTGGGGTACAAATAGTATCTTAAATATGCTAAACATATGCTTTTTACACTTAAATGGATGTCTACATTTAAACAAACGTCTACACTGTGTTTTACAAATCCGAATAGTTATGTATACGTTAGGTATGATCCCCAGTATTTTATCTTTGCTTTTTTTTTTCTCTCCTACAACTTACTGAGTGCCCTGGCTTTTAAAACAACATAACTCAAAAGAAGTTAACGGTGGAAGTCCTCTGCCTACCCAGTTTAAAGTCTTCTTTACTTTAAAAACTTAAATAAAGCTTTATATAGGGGAAAAACTTAAAAATGAAGCTGTGAAACATGTTTTACCTGGAAGCACTATGGAAACATGGTACTTCATCAATGAAAGTTCAGTTGCGGTTTGTGATGCTAGGAGAAGGTATGATAGATAGTATATAAATATGTAATATATATTTATCTCAATTTACCTTATGGATAAAACATTTACCTTAATATGTCTACAATGTGGGTGTGGGACTGAACACCAGATTATAAATAAGTAAATGTGGGTGTCCATAAATAAGACAGGTATCTATAGAAAGTGAGTAAATACTGCCAGTGAAGCCCGGGCAGCTGCACAGTTCACCCTAATGTGAGCTACTTACTGAGCTCAAAGCTCTGCTGACTGTGTCAGCCAGAGATTCATTGACTATAATGCAAGCTCACCCAACAAGCTCACATAGACACACCTAGGCTGTGATCTTAGAGAGCTGAGTCCCCCTTGATATCTACACTGTAAGAATCTGTTTGAGGTAATTTACCAATTTTAGACTCCTACTTTAGGAAGAGACAAATGGCATCTTAGAATAATGTCCCTCTGTTGTCTGAAAAAGAAGTCAAGGCAGTTGATGCATAGACAGCTGCATCATGGATATATGAAATTAGGTGAGCTGAAAACAGCTCTTTTTGTCCTTCTGAGTTGTGTTATCTGACTGTGGTCTCCCTTCTCCAGGACTAGCATAGTGTTTGCTTTGCAATAACACTGTGGCAAAATAATTAGCTAAATTTAACATCGCAGTGCATTTCTAAGTAATTAACCTTAGAAACATAGTTAGAATGAGACCGATACATTTCGTGGGTAGGAAAATCTATACATCTCATGGGGAGGGCACAGGAGCATTCAAAGCCCCTGTGACAAGTTGTTAGACTGGGAGATAAACAGCTCTCTGTATCCGTAATTGTACCCAGGCTATCTGGATGGGCTGGTCTCTGCTATTCTAAACCCTCGTGTCTCCAGGCACGACTCCAGAGCGTTTGCAGCATATAAGGTTCTTTGTATGTTTGCGGATTTTACATGTTGGCATTTCAGAACTTGAAAGCACGGTTACTTTATGGCAGCACATCTCAATGGAGCTGGGTTGGGTTCAGATTATATGAGCGTTTCTTTTCCTTTTGGATGGATTTCAAGCTGCATTGGGAAAACCAGCTGCAGCTACAAATTGCAACCATGTGAATTCCTAGGTAATAACAAAGGTCAGTAGGACTTAGCCCTTCTTATTCTGTTATTTTGCCTACCATTATCTACCTTTAAAAGTATCATTTCTGGGGCAGTTGAGTCCTGAATAAAGCAAATTCAGCTCAGTGGAACAATAATACAAAGGAAGAATGGCACCATAGAGAAAATGAGTCAGGCAAAGTGCCTATGAAATCACTGGATAATAAAAAAGTGCTCTGTGTAAAAATTGAGGGGGTTGTTGCAGAACTATTTCTGTTACTGATCTTTCTAATAAATTTGGAAAAACAGGGAATTACATAGAATAATTAACTCAGTGGAAATCTCACCTTTGGGCTTCTATTCCTCATTGCCAAAACCAAGAGCTGGGAAATGGATAAAGTCTTTCCTACCCCCGAATAAAACCACATGCTACCACAGTCTTTTTAAATACTTTAATAGCACTTTATAGCACTTTATAGCACTTTGCCTCTTCAAAGTCCAACATAAGTGCTAGGGATTCAATATAATGTTACACTGAAGTTTAATAGGCTAAGGATTATATTCATTTAAGGGAATGCTATCAAGTCAGACATTACATTAAAGTCCTCTTACTTGTGTTATTGATTAGAACTATCTAAGTTTTCTTCTAAGGCTTAGTGCTATGCCCATTTGCATTGCTCCTATCTACTTTAACACAAGACTAACACCAGTCCTAAAACACCTTATTCCTCTTGCTCTCTCCCTGCCTGAGTCATCTTTGCTTTGCATACTTTGTACCAATACCACAATACAATGTCCCCATACCTTTGGAGAGGCAAAGGCTCTTGTCTTCATAATTTGCACTGAACTTAATGATTTGTATGGAATATATATTAACTGATTGTCTGTCACAACATTCTTTTTATTTTTTTCCTGTCTTTTTATTGTGGATATACCCTTTCTATACTAGAAGATTTTCCTATTCGCTCCTATTGCACCTGCAACAAATACAGTAAAGGTTACTGGTAAATATTACTGCTTTCCAAATACAACTTGTATATAGGTTTCTTGAGATGGTGCCTCATATGTCAGGGAGAAAAGGCTGCAGGAGCACAGTTCCCCTTGGGACAAGACATAAAGGCTGTCTGGATGAGGGCCAAACAGCCTTGGCGCAGACATCCCAGGCATATATACTTAGACCAGCCTGCCTGGACTTAAGAGCAGTCTGAAGCAAAAGGAAGATTTTGTTTCTAGGCCCTGCAACAATGCTAATGAGAAATATGCTAATTCAGAGCCAGAGATGCAGAAAACGATGTTTTTGAGAAAACGCAGCTACTCCAGAGGGAATATGAAAGTGGGTGACAGAGGCTCTGGAAGGAAAGCAGACTTACCCAGATTCCTGTCTAAAGGATGTGAACTGGATCTGTTCTTTTCCTGTATCCAGAGAAGGACGCCACACAAAGATTAGATGAGATGAAAATGCGTTTTGGTTGTTTGCTAAAGAATATCATTTCAAAGTAACATATTATTCAATTTGCTAATAGTTTTCAAATTGTTTTCAGAAGGCTCTTGTCTCATCCCCAATAGAGTTAGTCCCAGTCTCCATGGCATCGATAAAAACTTAAAGACTGTCATGACAGTGAGAGATCGACCTGGAAGATGCAGTACCATCTGATTCCAGTAAAAGGAGAGGAATGCTATGAAATTCCACACCTATCCGAAAAAGGGACAAAGGCCTAGTGCTTAAAAGGCTACACTCATTTGCTCTTCCAAATCACTCTCTGCTGTTTTACTATATTTTATAAAATCATTGCACACCATATGGAATTAAAATAGCATATGGGAACTGGCTCAGAATTCCAGGTTTACACACAATCCTCAGCTGTGTCTTTCAAATTCATGCATATATTTTGGATATCTTCCAAATTATTTTTAAGATCTATTTTCTAAATGACCAAACAAACAATCAATCAAAAAAAAAACAACAAACAAACAAAAAAAATCCCCTTCTATATGGTTCTTCAGGATTTTTTTTTTGTCTGATGGATTTATTTTTTATTCCAAGACACAAGATTAGAATCTTATGTCCCTTTTTGGCTTATAACAGTCTCTAGAAAATCATCAGTACCATTTTGTCTTTGTATTTAAATCTCCACCCAAAAGATTTCCTCTGATAATCTCATTAACAGTATTGAAAGCAGCTCCCATAAATCCATATGTTTGCACTCTTGCAGATAATGTTGAAGACCCTGACATGAGTTTTGCAGCTGTGTATCTACACTGTAATGCTCCCAGCATATCCTTCAACAAACACATACAGAGAGCCTTAATAATATTACTGATCCTTTATAATGATGTTTTTCGGACAAACAGAAGTGGATGCCTGTGAGCATTTCAGCATCCCAAAGAGACACACAAATGAAGCCTTCTGTGCAAGTTCTTATTTTTTAGCAGATAGATCCAGACAGAAACAACAGAGAAAGGGATAGATTGGGACACATCATTTTTTGGTGCTGGGATTCCTTACAAGAAGAGCTGTGGTTTCTCAGTCTTCTTCGAATTGTCTCCTGGAGAATGTGAATTGGCAATGAGCTGTGATTGATATTACATTTGCATTATTTACAACTCTTTAAAAGGCAGATTTAAATTATTCTTTTAGTTACTATGGCAATCTAGGAGACCTCTTCAGCCTCCAGCTTTTCTGAGTAAGGAATGAACTGTTGCTTCAAAACTCTTTAAATATTGCTAAAGAAGATTATTTGTGATTTATATATTTATTTGTTTTAATATTTTTTTTTTATGCTCATTTGGCTGGTAACACATCAGATTGCTGTCATCTGGAGTGGTAACTTCAACATATTAGTTCTGGCATCAGTTCTGCAGACAGCATGGGTTAAAGATTCTCATACCACTTATCTTCATATGTAATGATGTAAACTTAGGTTTGTCCAATATCAGGTCATAAATGCACTCCATTAATAATAAAATATGAGGTAAAAGTTGGAATTTATTTTATTATAATGTTACACAGACTTTTTTATTATTTTCTTGTCTTCATTGAAGGTTTTACATTGAAGGTAACATCTGAAGTACCCTTACAGATGCCCTTTTTCTGATGAGACTTATGAGAAGTGCTTATTACTACTACCTCCAAACTTCACTGAATAGTACTAAACCTTGGTAAAATGTTTTAAAATAATGCTTTATTAGTCAATTTTCATGCAACCTGAATGCAAAGAGGTGAGAGACTGGGAGAGCCCTGGGGCCTGAGATCTTAACTCACAGAGAAAGTACAATACTGAAGAAGTGCAGTACTGCAGTTTTGCTTAATTTGTCCCACTATTCAGTCCAAACCTCAAACAGAAGCCATAGCAAGCTTAAGAAGGCACTTCTATCACTACACCTTTCCACTTGCCTACTGTCCAAATACTTCAGTTCTTTGTGGTGTTCTTTCTGGTGGAAGTGTGATGGGAGAGTTTTATGATACACACACAAGTCTTCAGGGAAACCAGACTGATATCGCCTCAACTGTTTTAGGAAATAGTGATCCTGATGATAAGAGATCTCAGTCACTGTTGACCTGGATTTAATTTGAATCACAGATCAAAGGATTAGCTTTAAACTTGATTTATACTAGCCCTTTTTATATCTGAATGTCAGTGGATTTAAGTAATATTCTTTTCATCCTTGGCATGACTCTGTGTTGATTGGAAGCCACAATTTTAATTAAAACACATATTTTATAATTTTCTACTGCTGCATTTTCCCTACGTTTGTAAAGGTAGAGGCACTTAAGTATTCAGGGGATTTAAGCAGGCTTTGCATTCAAATCACTTTCTTTGTCCAACCTCCTGTACACACTGCAGTGAAAATGTCACAAAAATATAACGTTGAGTTTGTGTAAACAATCATGTTGCGGTGGTAACCGCCATCTCAGGGCTTCTGTTAGATTAACTTGGTTCTCTGGCTTTTAAATCCATTACGTGTGCAGCAACACAATGCAAGTAAAATTCATATTGACAGAATTCATGCTTCTTTCCAGAAGAAGGCATTGAAACAAAACTTTTGGATTTTTCCACCTCATGATAGTTCATTCGTCAATTTCAAGCTACTTTTAAGTACTCTTTAAAGAGAATGCTGACTAATAACACTGGTTTTAAGTTACATGAATTGTATACGTCTTGTTGATGTAAAGGAAACACTGAGCAAGTCAACGAATATAACTAGAAAATGAATTCGACTGTGTCTACATCGACATTTTGGCTTGGGCTATTAAAGCAGTTTTGAATCAAATTCCCCAGTTGTTCGCACTTACTGCATGTTGTTGCATAAAAGGAATGGGTTTTGTATACACAAACTAGATTTCTTTCAGAGAAACTGAATCTCAAACATCATACCAGGTGCTCCCCAAATGTGCTCCATCCCCAAGAGGGGTCCAAACCACAGTGCCCAAAACAAACTTCAGACAGTTTCTAACCACATGTGTGCCAGAGGCATTTGGTCCATAACACTAGATTAGACCTAGCCTGAGTCAAAACTCCTGACCACATTTATTGAAGATGTAGAAGGCCAGACATCTAACAGAAGATCTATTGATCCACTCCTAATGCATCAAATGACTGGCTGACGTGCCGGTTTTCTCTGCCTCAGTTTTGCCTGTGTGTGTGTAAGCCTGGTGCAGCCGGGAGGGATGTGTCTGCAGGTTTTTTGCAAACCGTTGTGCAAACCTGTGAGCTGAGGCAGCTATTGCTGTGGCTGAGTGAACCACAGCTACTAAACCTCGCTGCGAGATTGCTGATCATCGCACTAACGTCGCTGCATGGCTTCTGTGCAGCTCAGCGTGCAGGCCAGCTCCTGTCTGCCCACCAAAGGCCGCACGCCCATCCTCGGGGCGCTGCTCCACATGTGCTGAGCGTGATTCTGCACAGAGCTTCCTTGCGAGCAGGAAGACGCTCTGGGGAGATAACCCAAACACGCTGCTCCCAGGCGCAGGGCCTGTTCCGGTGCCCCTCGGAGGAATGTTCTAATGATGGCATGCAAAATTATACAACGCTATCAGATTTCAGCCAAATCAGGACCATAGGTCACGTACTACACAGAGATGTCTGGAAAACAGATGCTCCTCATAGCTCTGGTTATCTAAATGTAGGCGGCTGATTGCTTTTTTCACGTTCGTAAACAGAAATCATGGGAAATCTTCAGAGAAGAGATTAAAATAATCGTGACTGCAGTGGGTCCAGGAGGTCCAAGGATGTTTTGCAAGCACATTTAAAAATCTAGCAGCTCTGAAGCTGCAATGAATACTTGACACAGAGTCACTTCTGTCAACATACATAACGTTTCCCTTACTGTTCCTGACGAGATACTCAGAATACATTTCTGAAGCTTATTTTTAAGCCTGTTTGTGGACTACTTTCAGCGACTCAGTTTTACAAAACAGTCCTAACAAGAAGCACACAGTATAGCTTTTCATAACAATATACTTCCTATTCCACTTTTTTATAGGTACTTTATAGTCCACCCATCTTATCACATAAAAGGAAAAACACCTTTATTACTGAGAACCAGCTTTCATATGAAATAGTATAACACAATACTTTTCTGCTAGGTAGAAAAATGAATCGTTCCCTGTTAAAAACTCTGTTTTCATCTCAATCTTTTCACTTTATCAACCAAACTGAAGATGAGCAAATTTCAAACATATGTTCAGTATTTCAGCTAAATATCCACCAGTGTGTTTGAAAAAGCCAAGCTTCAAACAGGCAGAAAGATAGTTTTTTTCTCTCTTGACACAACTTTGAAGAACACTTATGAGAAGATCCACTCACTTGGTCAGAGAACATTTTAGTAAACAGAAATGGCAGTTCAAGCATACTTTTAAGCCCTAAATTGTAATGCCCAGCATTAAACGTTCTGCCACCTCTAAAGCATGCAAAAGAGCTCCACTTTTTTTTCTTCCAGTTAGTTCAGCTGCTTGCCTGTACTCATCTTTCCCTCTCTTATCAGGCTTAGAAACTACACAAGACTAATTTCTGTAACAGCATGTTCAAAAAGTAGCATTATCCCTCAGGGTAGGGAGGACTGGATGGCCAAGCAGCAAAAGTTGCTTCTGCAAGAAGATTTATAAAAATAAAGTAAATGAAAGAAAAGTCAAGAAATGAATAAACTCTCTTTAAATATAGTTTCTGAATGTAACCTTGAATGTATTCGTGCTACATAGAATTGATCTTACTGCTATAACAAGTGAACACAAGAAAAGAAAGGAAAAGCTTAAGTTCATAAATCCTGACTGTCCTAGACTGAGAAAAGTCATCTTCATTGTTCTAGAGAGGTTCACTGAAGCTGTTGTCACCAGCCAAAGATTCAAATCCATCATATGGCTCAAGGCATTTTAAGATGTACAGAAGCAGAAATGTCACTGTCAATGTAGTTTGCTCCAGTACAACTCAATGGGTGAAAAAAAAGAGAGTTAGTTGTGGATATAAAAGGGACATCTGCCCTCAACAATTCTTCAAACACACTTGATGTGCAGATGTAAGCACTCTCTGCTTTGGAGAACTAGTCTTAAATCAGCCAAAATACTCCTTCCTGGAGTCACGGAAAAATTAATACCACCTAGTCCTAATGTGACCAACTGGACTCCTTTGTGTAGTTCTGCCCACCCATGGTTACGAGAGAGGAGTTTAGGTTTCAATAGTTGCAAATGATATTCAGATAATCCGGGGAATGTAGAACTTGTTTCACAACAGGAAGCTAAAAGGCTTTGGATTGCTTAGTCTAGCAAAAAGGTGACTATGAGGGAATATGATTCATGTCATATGCCTGGGTTTGTTCCAAACTGTGTAAATTCTGACCAGCTGGTCAGTACACATGTGCTAGCAGGCTAGCGGGCAAGCCAAACAGATCAAAGTCATGCTGGAGCCTTTCCAACAGTGGCCTGCTGGTGTGGGCCTGTCTTGTCTACCTAGCAAAACTTTTAGTTTCGTAAAACTCATAAAAACTTAATAACTCAACTTTCAATCCCTCTGTCAAAGCCAGCTGAAACTGAGTAATGTCTTCAAAAGATACTGAGGTGAGAGCAGACTGAAATGCACTAACCAACAGGCAGATAGACAGAACCAATAGTTTCTTAGTAAACCAGGCAAAAAATGACAGCTGTGGAAACCTTATTGAAACTGTATAATGACAGTAAACATTACTTAAACAAGAAAACAATGGTGAGACAAAGAGGCAAGAGATATTTGCATTGAATAAGCCAAGAGAGAAAACAGCTCTTTTGCTACTTTGATCAGCACTAGCACTGTATTATGTTCTGGTCATCTCTTTTTAACACAGACAGACTGCAAGTAGGAACAGCTACATTAACAACTACAATAAACAGCATACTGTAACATTATCTTAAATTACAACAATCATAGTTTAAGGAATTGCAATGAGAAAAAAAAACCAGCAATCTGGTTGTGAATCTGGTTGCAACACAGTCTGCAATTATAGGCACCATGTTTTAACGTCAAAACACTTATTTTAAGAGCTCTGGTTCACTAAGGTATCTGTACAGAGAGATGGGTGTCTGTGAAAACCTCCACCCCTTTACTTCTTAAACCTTTTTACTTCTTAAACCTCCACCCCTTTACTTCTTAAGCCTTTGCTTTGGGAGAGGTGATTCAACAGACATCTAAAATTGATGTACAAGTCAAATATTCAGGAGGCGTGGATTGAAAATCATCCTTACAGTAACGTATGTTCTCAAGCACCATTTTGTTGTTGTTGCTGTTGTTTTGGTTTGGTTTGTTTGGAATCAATACCTTACTGATTGCAAGAAAACACTTACGTTCCTTATGTTTTATATGTACACTGTAAACAACATTGTTTCCTGGTCCCCTGTATTGTAAAGTGTAAATCCCTCCCACATACATTCAACCCTTCAACATCCCACTGCTACCTTTTGATTTAGTTAGGAAGTTGGCCTGGAAAGTTTATAGAATGATCAAATAGATTTAACTTTCAGCTGCTGTCATTCATGAGTTTGCACAAGAAATTGTTGTCTTTTCCTCCCTTGAATGTCAGGAGGGAATTTAATTCTTTTTCTGTGACATTTATATCCAGGAAGAAAGTCAGGAGAGTCCAAAGACCACCAGAGTGGAAGGACTCGTAGTCCAGAATTAAATTATATTTGAAATACTCAAACGTTGTCTTTTACTTATGGTTTATAATCAAAAAAACCCCATTGGTGCAACTTTCTGTTAGTAGCCAGGGCTTAATTAGCACTAGGCATTGATTACAATGGGTTGTGAAGCATACAGACAGATTTTCTGGGTGGGCTGAAAGCAATGAGAAATGGGAAAAGAACTTTCTGTGAGGAGGACGGGAGATGGTCCTGTGCCACCTGCAACAGCAGGACTGCCAGGTGGGGTGGCTGCTATAACATTTGTGTAGAGCAGCATGGCTTCTGAGACACATGCACACCATGGGAGAGAAGAGCTGATGAAAGTAAGAATGCAGGGGATCTCATGCCACTTGTGTTCAGCTGCAAGGAGGAGAGCTGCATCACGTCAATCGGCTGGGTGATGCGTGCAGCACTCCAGGTGGCTAGGAGACCCCTTCTCCCAAATCCCAGTGGCAGCATCTCTGCCTTGATGCTGTCAGGAGCAGTGCAAAGTCCAGATGTCGGGAGCTGTCTAGTGACCCTTGTCATCTGAGTTTCCACCAGAAAACATGAGAATAGTGAAAAAACAGTGAATAGTGAAATTATGTTTGTTTGGCAAACATGTCCCCATGAAGAAACCATCAGGAGATACAGAACTGCAGCTCGACAGAATTTTTACAGAGGTGGGGACTTCTTTTCCACATCTTAACTCCTCAAATAAGGAGAGAGAAAAGAGGAAACAACAACAGCAACAACAACAACAACACACACACAGGAAGGAAATGAACAAACAAACAAAACTCACAGCCCATACCCTAGCCTTTTCTCTCCTTTTTTTGTTCAGCCCACTGGTACAGAGAGGAGTGTGGCTTTTTATTCTGTGCTGTTTTGCATCTAGTTCTCCACAGGAAGCCTGCCTAATCTAACAACTCCCTCCGACTGACTCCAGGCCAGTAACTGGGTCTTTGTAGGAAGATCAGTGAGCTGCTGAAAAGCCCTGCTGAACTGGACCATGTTTCAAGATCAGAGCAACATAACTAAGGAACAGTTTTCCAAGAGAACACAATATATTTCAAGGAATATAAGGTATTTAATACTTACGGTGGCCTAGCTCTTGTGTAAGGTGTTAGAGTGTATGCGTCTTTGGGATGGACTGGATAATCCAACATAATGGAAAGCTTTCACTACTAGCATCTGTAACAACATTTCCATATCAGGCATATTTGACAATGATCTTTACTTGCTGTATTTTGGATTAGTTGTCCAAGTGATAGCTTTTCCAGGTATTAGCAGACAAAATAATAACAGCTTATTACTGTAGTCAGCAGCAGGCATAAACAGCAGGAGACATTAATTATAACCTTTTTGGTTTACAACTGCAGAGACCACCATTAAACAAAAAAACAAAACAACAAAAAAAACCAACTAACAAACAAAAATCACACACACACACACACACATACAAAAGATAACTCTTCACTATCAAAGCTTCATTTCCTACCAAAAAGTGATGTAACAAAGGAAATAATGTTGAGATCATGCTGCACTTGTTTTTTATGAAGTACAGAGGCAATCTGAAAAAAAAAAAAAAAAGATAGTTATATTTGAAATTCTGGTGTACAATATGTGGAGAACAAAAGGGATGGTCAAGTAAGATGTACCCATAAAAACTGAGCACAGGAAGAAGGAAAGGACTTACTCAGGTTAAGTGTTTTACTGTCTATTAATAGTGACAAGTCCCAGGTAAACTTGACAAATGCATAGATGGCACAAAGGAAAAAGTATTGCTTCCCATCTCTCCTAAAACACCAGAAGAAAGTAGCCATATTATCTTTTTCTTGGTGTAGACTGACATCAACTCTTCTTTGCCTTAATTGCATTTTCTAATTTTCATTATTGCATTTATACATCTGATGTTTATGTTACAAATATTTCACACCTTATTGCAGGGAAGGCTTCCATATGGGTAGAGATTTTTGGTATCAAATAAATTCATAGCAGTTGAAGTAGTGCTACAGTCATTAAAAGCATAAAGTTCTCTATCTGTATCCTGCTTTCCAACATTATTACTATGTCTGTGATTAGGCAATTTTAGTCAAGCTTTAGGAAGAGGCAATAAGAAAGTATTAGCTCTGAAGTCTCCCTCAGAAAGATATGGATTAGGGAATCCTCTCTCAAAAGGAGATGTGATTGAAGCTGAGGTTATAAGAATACACTAGAAACTTTTAAAAGCAATTGGGAAAGAACTGAACTTGAATTGTGTAATGCAACATTACTCTGGAGATCTTTCAATGCCAAATCTGCATCTTGAAATAATCCTGCAATAATTCTGTTTTAGCAGTTTCATCTATTTCAGATACTCTATTTGTAATCCCAAAGTGGACCAAAGGTGTTTGGTATAAAAAAGCTGCATAGAAGCCATTCAAGAAGGAGCATGCATTAAAAGCAAAATCGTTTATCCTGCAAAAAATCTGACACTGATCCAATTGACCCATCGCAGTATAAACAAATTGTTGCTATACCACATCAGCTTTTCCAAAAACAGACCATGTGATTTATTGGATTGTGTGCTTGTGATCTCACCCTCTTAGGTTTTCAAGGCTAATGATTCTTCATATGCCTATTGTTGGAAGCTTCTAATAGCCTCAGCTATGTATCTGACATTTGATATATACCAAACCAATTCAATTTAACTTTTAATGCAGTGCCCCAACTCTGCTTTTCAACAATATGTAATGTCAACTTGGATCCAAATCAATTTGGATGACAGTTCTTGAAATTCCTCTTCTGGCTGGATTGCAGAATGAAGAGTCCAATGGCACGGAGAGGCACGTACAGAAAGGCACTGGTGTGGTGCAGTCCATGAGGTGTTCAGCTCAGGTGTTGTCAACCTCTTCATTGTAACAGAGACAGAAACTTCTGCCCAAAGCTTGTTCTACCCAAACCTGTCATTCTTAAAATTTCTTAAATGGTTCTTAGCAGCATGAGGTAGTACTGCCACTGAAAGAAGGGCTCCCCAGTCTCCCACATGCTCTACAGCTCATTCCTACCTCTGTACTACTGCCACCCTTTTGTGGACACAGCTGTTGTCACAGCTACATGCTCAGCCAGACAGGAGATCAGGTCAGGCTGTGTATTAGCCTACAGCTCAGTCTGCTCTTGGCGTAGCCACACAAACATGCATGACTCTATAAAGCAGAGAATGAGCAGCTGGGGACTAGTGGGAGCTTATTCTGGCTCAAAGAGTTTCTCAAATTACAGACTTGGCTATGAGCCACACGTGGTGATGGCGACTCAGGCTGGTGAAGTCCTGAAAAATACCCTTAGGAACATTAAAAGGACTTAACCTAGCCAGGTAAATAAGTAGCATAATGGCAGGCTAAGCTCGACATTGCTAGATAATGCATGTGTGAGGGGAAATTTTGAATTATTTGGGATTCTTGTTCAGGAAGGACACCCGCTCACCAGCAGGGACAACTCAATGAAAGGCTTTCTTCAGTATACAACTATATTCAGAAGCAAAACCAGACACTGGAATGCCTGAGAGTGGGGCAGACAAGAGCACCAAAAAATACTATCGAATCATTATCTGAACGGAAGCTTAGCCTCCTCATTGCGAAAGTGATTGTGCCATGGCAAACAGATTACGGTGTTGAGAGGAAGACAAGAATGATTAAGAGTAAAGAAAAAATAAGCATGAATAGATTGAAATGATTGGGATTGTTCATTTTACAAAGCAGACATTTAAAAGAGAGAATGATAATTGTATTTAAAGTACGGAATGGTACAGGCAAAGGTAGATAAAAAGCTGTGTTGAGACAGCTTTGTTCCTTGGCTCAACACAAGACTAGCGAGACATTCAGTGAAATTGTAAGGTAGCAAATTAAACACTGATAAAAAGTACCACTTTTTAGCACAATATGTAATTAGAGGACGTGGTACTGAGGCAGGGGAATTGAGATGTAGGGTGCATGGGGTAATTTGAGGTTGCTAACTCCTCAGTGAAAGAATAAGCTCCTAAGCATGCAGGGTAAGGTAAGAAAGCATGAACTCAGGCAGCTACTACAGTTCGACTGGTTGCCACTGGCTGCTAACCTGCACTAGCTTGCTATCTGTCTGAACTTGTAACCATCCATCTCTTGTTGTGCTGAGGGGTTCTTAATTAGAAAAACAGCAAGATTGCCACCTTTTGAATAGTGTGAGAGGTGTCTATTCAAAGGAAGTCAAATGCATTCTCTTTAAGGGATTAAGTGTATACAAACACACAATCATGTAGAAGGGGATTTCCTTAAAAATAATGGTCTACAAAGGGACTTTCACTGCATGAAGAAGACATGCATTACCATAGGAAATGTCTATGGTGTTTCAGCAGAGAGAAACCATCGCATCTGAAGACATAGGCCAACTTGATGCATCTGACCCTGCGCATGGAGACAAGTGACCCTTCCTGTTTTCCTACCATTGGACAAGCAGTGAAGACCAATACACTAAGTCATCAGAATAAATTAATTTGGAAACAAGATCTAAGGTTGCGTTTGTCAGAGTTAAATATATATATATATATATAATAAAAACATAAAACAGTTCACTGGGGCTGGGAGAAAAGCAACATTCCTGCATTGGGTGCCTTCACCCACTCCTCGCCAAAGGCCGCGCTGTCTCGGGCCTGCCATGTGGTGTGGGTGGTTGGCACCTGAGGTGGCATGGCACCCTCAGCACAGTGTGTTGGGCTGGCTGGTGGGCCAGGATTTTTGTCCCTTCCCTGAGAACAGTGTTGGGAGGTTTCGTGTGAGAGGACATTGGTGGCATGCAGTGGGCTGGTGTCACCGAGCTCCTGGCGGGGTGGCGACCGTAGTCAGAGCCATGGATGTTCCTCAGCACTGTGGTCTTTGAGGCTGTGGCTCGGTGTTACAAAATCCTGCAGATGGTATTAGGAAAATAATGATGTGGTGTGTGGTTTTCTAGTGTGAAATGTGTAGCGCTCAACAGCTCTGAATAAAATTGTCATGCTGTATTTACAGTACAAGATGAGAAGAGGCAGCCATATGATAGTTGGGGTACAACATAAAAACAAGGGATGGGTTTATTTCAGTTTCTTGGAGCTAGCATCTCCTTTGAAAGAAAGAAAAAAGTGAGCAGTTGATGTAATTTTAGTCATGAATTTACTTCCTTAAGTGAAAGCGGGGACCCCAGAGAAGCACTAACAACTACATTGGTTTCTCCCATTGAAGACCCTTCTCTGTCAGCTCTGCCCACTACTTTCCTAAAGCTATTTTCCTCTTTGGTCAGCACGTTCTGTCAGACCAGCCCTTCTTCTACTCCTTCAGTCCCCTCCTTAAGTCCATCCAACAAATTTTTCACCCCGTTGTCTTGTACAAAATCAAATGATGGCAGCAGCTCCTTTGCTTCATTTTGGACTTGCCTGTTGCTAAACCTTTATTCAGCTTAAACATACATATACTGATATCTAGTCTGTTCCTTAACCCAGTTTTTCCTCCTTTTTAATCATCTTTTTTATTTCTATTATGTTATTCTTTTGCTTAGTGAAAGAGTAGATTTATTCAGTCTAGTTATGGTCAGATTTTTGCTTCCCTGTGATACAATTCTGAATATTTTTTTCCAGCTTCTCCTTTTCATCCCATTCTTGCCAGGGATACAGCGGGTCTATGGTGATTTATGTGTATGACATGCAGTGTGGACCCTGACTTTTTTAATTGCCTAAGTATCTTTATTTTTGATAGGTCTTCAGTAAGGCTGAAAACATTTGAAGATCTGGGCTTGGTTATTAGCATAGCCACAGCAGATTATATTACTTGAGTTTGGTTGCAGTTTGTTGACACGATGTCAGAAAACAAGCAGAAGACAAGGCAATCATTTAGTAAAGTCTTTGCAATTTGGTACAGAGCACAACAACTCTCCATAGAAGGTTAGGACCTATTCATCGAAGAGCTAACCAAATCATTTTTGACTAGCAAGGTCAAAAACTCTAGGAAATGAACCAGATAACAATCTAAATTGACAAGGACATTTTTGCTACAGAGATCTGGGGAGCTGTTTGCACAGAACAAGCATCTGCCTGGAAGGCTGCAGAAGATGGGAAGAATATGTTCTGGGGGCTTTATGATGGCAAATCCTTGCCAAAACAGTTATCTGTGCAGTCTTTATAGTATTTGGGGAATAGCAAATCCTTTTAATTTAATCTTTGCCTTGACTGCTGAATTTTACTGTAATCTCTGAACAATATTTTGGTAAAAAGATCACATGTTTACAGACTACTAAGGGGAAGAGTTATACCCAGACTGCGAGCATGTTAGTTACACAGTGTGAGAGGAGAATTGCAGACTTTGCTCTTCAAAGTTAATCAGACCTCACACTTGAGGAGACAGAGAGAGGAGAAGAGACAGCTCGCTTGGTACTAATGGCACCTGTGCCAAGAACAGTTAAGTTGCCTCGAGTTCACAGAAATGTTGGCAGTAACACTGAACAGTGCCTCTATATTTACTGAGTGAAGAGACAAGAGAGAAAACAAGGGGGTAGTAAATCCAAGTGACCTATTTTTAAATGTAGAGGTCATCTCATTCATTTAGTAACAGCTTTTGTTAAGTAATATTAGCTATATAGAAGTGCTCAAAATCGACGTTTTTCTGGACACATTTGTCTCTGAGGAAAGTTGAAGACCTTTTTGGCTCCTAACCTCAATATATGTCCTGTCACTGTTTTGAAGGAGAGCTACAATAAGCTAGTGAAGTCAAGCAGAAAATACTGGGCATAAGTGAGAAAGATATAAAGAAATCCAGTGTTTCTCCACATAGCTAAAATAGACCAACACTGTTCTCTAGTTGGGAAAAAAAAAAAAAAAGGAAAAAAAAAAGCTGCTTGTTACGTCAGCAGAAGGACAAGGCTTGGAATTTACCAGGAGAACCAAAGCAGAGACAAATGTTACATTGCCTAGCTTTTTAATGTCAAAACCAGCTTGCATTCAATAACCGAGTATGAGACTGACCTAATGAGGTAGGTGATAGCCATATTTCAGGTTTAGTGGTTCTCAAGTTAGTAATAGCACTAGAAGAACACAGTTAAGACTGGAGACAACAAGGCTGTTTTTAGAAGCACTAATACTAGGGCATTGATTAGAAATAAAGATGCTGTTCTCAGGTAACGAGTATCTTAGCCAACAAACGTAATTCCCAATGTTTTGAGACAAGAATGGGCATCAGAAGTTAGGTCCAAAAGCTTATTTAGGAGCATGTCTATACTAAGCAAGAAAAAAAAAAAAAGTAGGAACTAACTGCCTGCTCCTTTGGACAGGGAAAAAAGGAAGAGGGAGCCTACAAGAAGTCTAGAAAACTGCAAGCAGGGCTAAGGAAGGAAAAGACCAGCACTGGCAGTTAATGGGGGAAGGAGGAAACATCCGCTAGGGCTGGGGCCAGCCAGTGTCTAGAGGATCTAGAAACCGCTCAACCTGTTGCTTTAGTCCCAAGCAGGACTGCAAGAATACGGAAAAAAGTCCATGCTATCAGCAATCCAACAGCTCATTATACAAACCTCGGCTTACATCTAAGCCAAGGGATACGACCGTGGCTGGTGGCATAACATGCACAAGTTCCACGCATGTGATTGAGACTCTAATCTTGACACCACTTTTTGTGAAAAGAAAATGCTGGCTTTTGATTTTATTTGGAGGAAAGAGAATCCAGTACAGTACTGTCACCCTGACCCTCAGAAAGAAATATTATGGAATGAAAGATTACTTTTATGTGGCATTTTCTTCAGCATAAAACTTGCAATCAAGATTTAAACTATCAGTGACTATATAGATATTTTGGTCTCACTTAAGGCTTTGTAAAAAATCAGCAATGCAGTGATCAATATTTTTGAAGAGACATTAAAGCTGTCTTGATATGTTTGGCATCCTTGGTTTATTGAATTTGAGATTTAAACTAATCCATCAATATTTAGTAATCTGCCATTTACAGCTATTAAACCCTCACATGCATTCATCAGTGGAAACTAATGCTGACTAGTACTGCTAAAAACTGGGTATTGCAATGGAAGCACATGTAACAGATTCTCTTGACCTCAATGAATGTAAAATATTGCTGGAGTTTTAGTAATACCCACTGGGATGCAGAAAAGCATTTCTGCTGGTATGCTAAACTGTTCTGTGATCAATAAAAAGTGTATGAGAACATGAGACTAAATAAATAAAACTGTCCATATAATTAATGTATTCTCTTTGCCGGGAGTACTGCATTGCCCTTCTGTAGCTCTGAACTTCCCTGCTTTCACTGCACTGCTGTAGCCATTTTAGTTTTTTTGTTCTGCCTTCTCCCTTGTAGGTGTTTTGTAGGGTGTCAGGGACAGAGGGGGGAGAGAAACAATATTACATTTTTGTCAAAATTCACTAACCAAACAGATAGATGTAGGCAGAAGTACAAATTCACTAACCAAAACAGATAGATTAGCTCTTACCCATGACCTGCAGTGATAGCAATGTGATGGGATGGAGACCTTGTGCTACCAACAGCCTGGTATTCTCTGCACCTGCTGATTCCAGCTGTCCAGCTCACTGAAACCCAAAGCACTTCTGATGCAGAATCCTAAATGTGCCAAAACCCCATACTATGCAAAATGATGTTTGCCAACCAAAATATTCATGTCCTTTCCCTTCCCCCTTACTTTTCCACTGACACTCCTCAGCCAGTCATGTTTCTAAACCTACGGGCAAAGAGCGAGTGAGTGAACGTGCCCTCACTACTCAGCACATCTACTCCAGAATGATGCTCTTTAATGATATTTTACCTTTGGGCTTTTGGACAGCAGAATGCAGTAAAAATTTGCAGAGTATCAGACCGATGTCGTCACCAAAACAGCTGATTTCCAGTGTGAGTTTAACCAGGTGGAAATGGCTGTGCTTTAACGGAGGCAAAATGGCCAAGTCCAATTATAACATTGGTGCTTATGGATGTAGCAGCCCCACGCTGGTTCAGTGTGGCCCAAGCAGCAGCTGGCTGGGGAGAAATCCCAGCAGCAGGGTGTATGACCAGGAGCAGAGTACGCAGACTTGCAGCACTAAAGGCAGCGCTGGGTTTTCCAAACTTCACTGCTGAAAATCCTTAGGTTTTAGAAACATCCTAGAATAAATACAGTACTTATTCTTCATTCACAGCAGCTACTTTGAAAACTCTTTTACATATCTCTAAATGAATGTATATCCTGCATTAAACATGAAATTATCTACTAACATCTGAAACAAAGGCCACTGAAGAGCTGAAAATACTGTTAATTCACTGTTGAAAATAGTTTGTCAAATCCTAGTATGAGGTCTTCAAAGGTTAAACAGCTATATTTAAAATAATTTGAAGAGATTCATGATTGCTGTGAGTATTCTGGAAGCCCTGGGCATGATGAAAGCTAAAATTTTGCCTTCTTAGTTTTACAGCGTGAAAAAAATATGAATTCTGTCTGTTGCTATCTGTGTGTTTATTTTTGTAGTTATTGTATCACATAAATAGATTCTCTGGGGAGGAAGAGCTGCTATTTTGAAAAGATTTATATCTCTGGCAAACTGAGAGCAAGGGTGGGGAAACAGGGAAGTTTCTGTTACAGGGATTTCAAACTGACTAACTGGGTAACAAAAAATATAACTTGAGAAGATGGAAAATATGTAAGTATTGTACATTAGACTGGACATTACACAGTTTCTTTACTCAATGTCCCATAAAACCAAACCAAACCAACCAACCAACCAAAACCAACAAAACACACCACAAACACTCTTTGGGTTTTGCTTTTGAACCACTATGTTCACAGAGCACGAATGGTGTGGCACTTTTCCCGCAGGAATATCAGGCAGTCAGGGTACACCTACCTGTGCATGCAGTGTGTACACAGGTATGTAAACAATCCCTACTTTCTCAACAGGCCTGTTCTTTCCAGGTGTTTCTGTTCTGCTGAATGTGCTATGTAGTGTGGTAGTTGTACAAGACCTGAAGTGCAAAAGGCCTTGAACTACACAGTGTCAGACCACATATACATTTACTGCAGTCTGTGTCCTCTGATGGATTATTGCATTTCTCCCTCGCTAACCATAGGGAATGGGTGAACGAAGCTTCATTCTTCTCTCTGTTTTAGGACCCAACTTTGGTTTACTGAAAGAGAGCAGAAGTTTATCGTGTATCTCCTGGAAACTCTAGTTCAACATCTAAGTCAATTCCTGCACGTACAAAACTTAGAAAAGTTCATGCCATCTAGTTGAAGGCACATACATGAGGTGCCTCCATTGAAAGCTTAGTCGCCCATGGTCCCTGTGGGGAAGGTGGAGAGAGACAGCCCTCTAGAGGTGTCTCTTTTGCCCTATAGAGTTACTAATTCATTTCTGCAGATGCCACAGAAGGAAACATTATGAATCTGTGTTCTCATTCAAGTATTTCAGTTAAGAACTGAAAACGAAAGAGCGTGAAATTTTCCCAAAGCTCTCAAACAGAAATTCCCTCACCAGGATTTCTGTTTTCCAAGTACTTGAACTATCGCTGCAAGATGTCTTTAGCCACTTTGCAGGTTCCTTTTAGAATCTATTGCAAATACAGGATTTACAGATGCCTTTACCAGCATTCTCAGTCCTAGTCCCCAACTTCAGGACTTTCAAATACATGAGGAGACCTTAGTGACCAGGTCAGGGTAATGTGTGAACAAATATGTTTTTAGGGAACCAGCCAGCCTCATTATAAAGTTTTCCAATGCCAGGGGTGGGGAATGGTGAAATGAAGAAGTATATTATTCTGGATCGCTTTTATCTATTCTGTGTTGTCTATGGCCAGATACTAAAAGACTCTCAATTTAAATTTATGTGTGAATTTCTACCAAAACCTACCTTAGAGACTGAAGCTTAGTTGCCTCTGTATATCATGGCCTGTGGACACTAAGTTTAGGGATATGAAAAGTTTCTGATCTATTTATGAAAGACCATATTTACAGGCATGTAAAAAATGCAGATAAGTTTTGTTTAGTAATAATGATAAATTTTAGTTCTATTTCCTATCTTAATGGTCAACAGTTACTCTTTGTTATTCCTTGTGTGAACAGTGGATCTCACAGAGCAAGACAGATCATAAAAGGCCAGGTGAAAATAATTCGACGTTCATCTTGCACTGATGGAATGGAGCAAGATGTCAAGAATGTGACGCTGAAAAGAAAAAGAATGATAAAAATTGTAAATCTTACCTCAAAGGCTCAGGAAGTTTTTTCCTTCTTTACCAACCTGACTTGAAAGTCCAATTGACTTAGGCTGAAAGTTAGGCTTCGAGATGCCCATGGTGTCTTGAAAAATACAACCTCCATTCTTAAAGTTTTGATAAAGTATTAAAAGCCTTAAAGAAATGTACAAGCATGAAACATTGCCAGATAATTGCTTATTCTGGGAAGGAAATATTGATTTGGGGTATTGCCATGGCCTGGCTACACATAAGTGCTTACTTTAACGTGTTGTACAGTAGAAGAGTGCAGGGGACCGATGCAGTTCTCACTCAAGTCCAGAAAAAACATTACAATGTCTCCGGTGAAAACTGGACAGAGGCCTTGTTTCTGAGATAAGAGGATGGACTTTCTCACCAAAGGTAAAAAGGCAGTCTGAGTTGTAGACAACTTGACTTTAGTTTTTTTCTTTTTGTGGTTTTTCACTTTGTAGCTGCCCTTGTAGGCTTTTATCTATTCTAGGAATCCCATGAGACAAGAACATTCATGCTGATTTTCATGGAATGGACTGAGAAGTTTCCAGAGACTCCGTGAGAAGCACTTTGTGCCTCTGGCTAAAATCTGAAATACAAATCTACAGGAGAATAGGGAATTAGGCTAAGAAAAAAGAAAAGAGAAAAAAAAGAAAGAATGATACAACAGAAAAAAAAAACATGGCAAGAGCAACAAAAAACACAATCTCTGAAGCCATGGGCTATTACATTTTATCCTCTGTAAAGAGTAGAAAGAATTCTACTTAGACATCTCCAGTTGAAAGGCGTGGAGGGACTGGATTGGAAACAGATATTGATGGGTCTAAATAATCACTTTTCTAGAAAAGGGATAGAAAGTTCATCCTGTTCACACTCAGAAAACGACTTACCTAAGGTCGTCATTGGTTTAAGAAGAACCTCATTAGATGTTTATTACTTGAGAAAGAAATCTTACATATACAAAGCTTAAACAAACAAACAAAGTGAAAGATAAATACCGTTTTTATCTATCCACTCATTTCTGAAGGCCTCCATCACAGCAACATCTGAGCATCTATGGATCCCATCCAGTCCTCCAAAACCTCCACAGAACATTCTGGAGTTTCTCTTATTTACTCTTAATGGATACTATTATTTCCTAGCACACATTGTTTCAGAGTGGAGCTTATAACCTCTTCTATGTTGTTACACACACACACACACAGCTGTACATGCACTATATTAGTATTTTGAGAGAACAGTGGAAAGAAAAGTGGTACTACAAAAATGAATGGTGTTACTTTTCCTTTGATCAGATCAAACAGCAAACAGTGTGAATCTGGGTAGACAAAGAAGCTTGTTATTCCATTTTGGGGTGAGATTAACTGCTAAGTAACACTAAAGCTTGCACAATGGTCTAGAAAACTGCTATCAAACTAAAAGGATAATAAAATGTTTTGGACAGAAATCCAAACAATGGTGAATAATGAATATCTAGAGATCTATAATTCTGACAAAGGATTTTCTTTGGGGCTATGTGCTAGTATTACATGCACATACACATGCTGAAAATACTGCAGTACTTGGCATGATTTATGTACTTTATAAAATGCCTCATAGTAGTACAAAAATAGAATTACACCAGGTGCATGACAAACAGACGCTACTTTTAAAAACTCAAGTAAGCCAACTGGAGTAGGAGCCAATGAGAGCAGATGATCAACATATTTATTTTGAAAGCAGCCAGAGTGCCTCAACCTTCTTCAGTCACAACTATCTAAACGAAGTCTCGGTAGCCCCAGATTCAGCTAATCCTGGTTGTGACTCTGGTAGCAGGTGAAAGTTAGAGTCAGTATCTCATTTCTCAGGACGCTCATCTTTGTTTGCCTTCTCTGTCTGTGGCCAGGTAAACATGAGCCTTCCCAAAACCACGGCCTAAGTTCAAGTAACTTGATGTCCAAATTAATACTCAGAGAAATCCACAGATCCTGTACCAGTAGCACCAAGCTCCAGGAACACAAGAAAGTAAGCCAGCGGCACAAAGAAGTGAGTCGATACAAAGCCCAAGGTTTGGGGATGTAATCCTTTTGGTGGAGTTGAAAGATGAATATGACTCCTCCTGTCAGTAGAGTGGGGTCTTTGAAAGAGGTAGATTGCTGCTCTGAATTAAAACTGGACATTCCTTCACAGTAATCTTCTCTAAGCAAAGGAATATATATTTGAATCTTGGGATTCAAATTTTAGGTTTTATTATAAATGCTCAAGAAATAGATGCTAAGATCAAGGAATTTTACCTTGTCAGAGGGAAGTGATTTTACAGAACAGTTCTTTTAAAAAATAGTCTGTGTGGCAAGGAAAATCATCATTATAATATCAGAGTATAGTCAATGGTAGAAAATAGGGGAAGAAGGTAGGCATATAATTGGTGAGAAACAACAATTTCCTATAATTTAATTCTCATACCAGAGTAACTAAGACTCAGCAAAATGGAAATTGTGCTGATGTAAAGCTATCATTATGTAAAGGTTTTAAGGGACAAAGTAAATGTCCTGTCTGGCACCAGCCATAAGGACAATGTACTGTTGGGTCAGTTTGATATCTTGTCTTTCAGAATTTATGGACAGTGAAAGCATTTGCTGATAAACATTTTAGGTGACTAGAAGTGCCTTGTAGAGAATCAAATAACTGCATCGGACAGGATTAGAGGAGAGATTCAGATAGGAAGAGAGAATACTACAAGAAACAAGTAGACATGGAAGTGACACAGGAAAAGCAGCAATCCATGTTTTATGTGAGCAGAGAAAAAAATTGGGACTGTGATAGTCAGATGAAGTATAGGAATCAGACAGCTCTCATGGAAGTATCTAAGCCATGAGGCAGTGATTCTACCTTGAGAACAGGTGAACATGGAGATAAAAAAAGTAGGAAACTGGAAAGAAATACAAAGAAGAGGACTTGTACACAACAGGTAGAGATGCAGAGGTACAGAGAGACTAACAATGCATAAAGCTAACCTTGCTCAGACACTCAGAAAGCAAGATGTTGATGTGCATTTCAGGTCATGTGTTGTGTTGGATATGAGAAAGATATCAAAATGTAGAGCTATTCAATGATGTAGATCTATCCTGGAACTGTGATAGCATACTGCTGTCGATTTGCATTTTAATGAGTCATAATAAAATATAATATGCGGATGTAATCTGTGCACAAATGCTTGAGGAAATGAGAGACTGACTACCAACCATTGCATAATTTCAGCAAGGAGAAGTTATTACCCAATTCAGATGTCAAAACCAGGCAAATAGAGAAGCCTTGGTCCTACTAGGTTAATGTTCAATTTGTTCTATTACCATTCCAAACATCAAGGAACACAAGCAATAATACTTCTGATTTGGATATTTAACCTTTATTCCAGTAATTTCTCTTCTGGACGAAATGAAGTCTAGAACTAAAGAAATCTGAGTGAGGGTATGGATCTTCACCTAATTCTGTGATTAGGCAAGGATCTCCACATAATAAATCGGGCAATATTTTCCCATAAATCAATATTTCCAGAACTAAAATATCTGTACCATAGACCTTCAATTTCTAATTTATTAAAGACATCCATTCTCAAATCTTGAATTCCTTTAGAATAACAAAAAGTAAATCTGAGAAGTGTTTTGTTTGTTTGTTTGTTTGTTTTTTAAATTAATAAGCAAATGTCAATTTATTGAGATCAAAGTATTTCTCAGAGATATCTGGATTCTGACCACACAGCACAGGGACCCCTCAGCTGAAGTTATCTCAGGTCAACTACCAAGAAGAATAAGAACATCCTAACTGGAAAAAATAAAATAAAAAAAATTGAAATGATCCCACTTCTTTATCTTTTTCACCATATTTTATTTCTATGGTTCATCAGAGTTAAAATGGATTTTGAAATCCATTTTCCATACCATTGACAAAGGTTCTTTCTTAAATGTCTTTCCTTGCACAATGATATTTATTGTTTCCCAAAATAGCATGAAGAGAAGAGAATATAAAATATCAAATCAGGGAACGGATAGTTGGGTAAAGAGGGAAGTTAAGGCAAGCAGACATTAAGCACATTCCTCTTACTTCAGGAGTGAGCCCTTTTCAAGGACAAGGGAAAACAAAATGTACAATTTAGCTTCATGGCGGTAGGTGTAACATTTTAATAGCTGGCAGGCTGCCTGTATCTGATGCACTTGTTCAAGTAGGCAGATGCCGGATTGGATAAATGGAAGGGCATCTGAGGACACGGAGTCTAGCTCCTTGCTGCATTTATTAGCACAATATCTCACCAACTGCAGAACGTGGGAAGAAAGTTCTCTGGATGTTAAGAGAGGCTTTGTACTGACAACCGAGGTGGAGGGTTTTGTGGTGATTAATGGAAACTAAAATCACAGAATAACTGAAGCTATCCTATGTCAAACTCAAGTACTGCTTTTAACATTCACTGGGGTAAAAGCCTCTCTCCCCCCAAAATCATCTCACATTTAACTCACACAAATTACATTCTCACATGGCTAATCTTATACTACCAAATTTTTTATTAGCAGGCCTATTAAAGGTAGTTTTATATGCACACCACTTTCATTTTTATACAGAAGTCAAACACATTTTTTTTTTTAACTAGGCGTAGCGAATAGCATGGCTGATGAGAGACCTGCAAGTCCGTATTGCCATGCTCCCTGTCACCCTGTAGCACCCAGCTGGTAAAGCCTGGCAATCAGCAGAATGACAACAAGAAAGCTCACCATTTTAGAGTGGAAAGATGTTAGATTTTCCTTTTTGTTTAGCATGTTTTAGGGCTGACATTAACTTTCCTCTCACCCAAACCACTGGGGATATGTTTTTCCTTAAAAAAAAAAATGGAAGACTCTCTATTTGTCTGGAAATGATTCCTCATAAAATTTAGTCGTTTGCATTTGAAAAGCTAACTTTTAAACAGGGTGTATTCCTTTAGGTTTCGATGGTAGCACACCACACATTTTAGGTAAGTATGCTGTTACTGTTAGTAAAAAGTACTGCATGAGAAAAGCTCCAGCCATATAACCAGGTTCCTAAGGAACGATGCTCTGATTTGCAAAGCTGCAGAGCTTACGCTGGGATGAATTACACCCGTGGAGGGTGCAATGCCAGTCGCACAGGTACAAAACATGTATTGGAAAGCGTATCCTCAAATGTCTGTTGCTGCCATGAACAACGTCACAGGTGTCCATGAGTCAGCACTGCAGTTCGTGTTGTTTTAACGCAGAGACCAAGCCAAGAACTTCTGCAAGAAAATACCGCAACATGCATCTGCAGCTGCAACGTGTGCAGGGATCCTCCCGCCGGGTCCCCGAAATGAGTTAATAAGAAAAGAAAAGGTGTATTTGCACATACAGCCCTGATTTTATTTTTTCCTTCTTTTTTAGGGGGGTGTGGGGATGAGTAATGACTGCTCTCTGCTACTTGCCAGCAGAGGCTGGCAGCGCTATGGCAACCGGGCTGCTAAAAGGGCGGAGGGGAGAAGTCTCTTAGCAACGGGAAGCTTCAGACAGGCAAACGTTGGTTGAAAGCACAGCATTTAAAAAACAAAAAAATCAACAAAACCAACAAAAACACACCCCAAAACCAAACCCACAGCTGCCATCGTCAGAAAAGATGACACGATAGAAACACAGATAGTGAGAGTTGAAGATTTAGAAAAAAAAAAATCCAAAAAAACAAACCCAACAAGGCACGGCAAAGCCAATACAAAAAACGAAAAAAAAAAAATCAGCCAGCAGGGGCTCGGTGGGTGAAGCTCCCAGGCAAAGCCCACCCCGGGCTGGTGGCACCTGGAGCCCACCAGCATTGGGGCCGCTGCTCCTTGGGGAGGTGGAGGGAGCAGCGCCTGCGTGGCCTTGCTCCCGTGGTTATTATTTATAGCCCTTCTCCAGCACGATAAGGAATCTACGGGCAAGGAAAAAAAAAAATAAAATAATAGGAAAGGTGCACCAATTCAGATTTTTAGTAATAATTTTCCAAAGATGTTTTTCCAGTGCTCCAGGCTCCCCTAGCACTTCATTAATAATGCAGTAAAATCCCAGCAACATTACATTAATCACGCCGGCGGGAACCCAGCCAGGCAGGCACCTCTTTTTCAGCCCTCCGTCCTCAGCCTTCTCTAAGCACTGTCTCAAACAGACGTCTTTCACTGCATGCTTGGAAAGTTGCCCAATTTGTGCTATTTTGGACTAACAAAGGGACAATTTCATCCAAAGACACAGAACCCCCACAGAGCTGCTGCCCTCCCCCTCTCTGGTGCAATGGGGGCTGGGTGTTTCTGCTGACCATAGCCTAGGCTGTAAAAAAACAAAACAAAACAAAACAAAAAAAACATAAAAGGAAAGACTAAACTGGCTTACCCTTCCCTTTTAAGCCTACCTAGAGAGGGATGGGGAGCGAACACAGGTCTGTAAGTACCAGGAGCTGTAAACTCTTTGTAGAGTATCAAGTCCAGCAACCAAGCTGCTAGGTTCTGTCGTGGGGTTTGCTTTTGTTTCTTCAACACAGAAAAATGAATTTGCTATTGGAAATGGCTGATCAAGCAAAAATCAAAATAGGCACGGGGAACTTGTCAGTGACGTCAAATGTCAGTGTAGACAAGTAAAAGCTGGGCTGGAAGGCAGATCTGGGTGACAGAGTTTTATTCCAGCCAAGCAACCCCACCAGTGGCCCTGGTGAAGATGCTCCCTGAGTTGCCCCGGTGCCGTGGCCAGCCACCACGGCCAGTCCTGCCCTGATGCCCACCTGCTCCTTCGCACGGGCAGCCAGCTCCCCGTCCACATCCTCACCGCCTCTCCTGGCTGGACCAGTGCTTTTAGGGCTTATGATGTTACAGGATTTTGCGTTGGGTTTACCAAGGCCATTGTCTCCCCGGTAGATAATGCTGACTAAATTGATACTTTACAAAGACACAAAGGAGTCAGCTTGTGACTGATACACAATGCTGGTTAACAAGGCACACACAATGGTGGTATTAGTGGAAGGAAAGAAAAGCTCAACTTTCTGTCAGTCATAGGTTCATTAGAAAGTAAAGAGTTGCTAGCAGGCAGAAAAGCCCTTTAGAAGCATAAAAAATGGTACCAGTTCTAAAAAAAAAAAAAAAAGGAAAAATTAATCTTGCTTTAATGCTGATGGAACTAACTCCAACTGTCTTCCCTCAAGTAGCTTTTTTAATAGAATTCTGAAATACTTACATTAAAAAATGACATCTATGAAAATCCCCTTTTTCTTCATTAATAATGCCCTCAAAACATCTTACATACACTTTGGCCAGAGATTGATACTGTCAACCTGAAGCTTCCTGAGGAATCTCATACATTACTGTATAACACTAATGACCAATAAAAGCTTCCAGAATTATAAGCAAGAAATAATGTGAAGGGTACATTATCTTTTCCTTTTGTCTCTTCCAATGCTTTTCTAGAGTTCAAGGAGGTCTTACAGTCATAGGATGTGAGAAGAGATATATATCCAGTCACACACACACAGAAAACATAGAGACATGCCTTAACATATATGTAAATCCAACAAATAAAATGAAGGTGATTCAAAAGTAGTGGATAAGTATTCAAGATTGAGCCCAAGTATGAAAAGGTTTTAAATGAAAGAAATTGTGGCTAATTTTTGCAGACAGTCTGAAAATTTTTCTTCCAAAGGAGTTCAGTGATTCTTGGATTTAAAAGTCTGAGAGATGTGGTGGTGTGGCCAGCATGCCTAAATAGTGAGGTGTTTTAGTCCTTTTTTTTTTTTTTTTTCTTTTTTCTTTCAGACAGCTTTGTGCTCATCTGATGAGCTGACAAAGCTTCCAGCACAGACTGGGAGGCTTGTTCCTTTATTGCTGTGTAGCATTTTTAGCTGAGAAGTTGTACAAACCTTCCTGCAGTTCTGTGTGTCTTGAAGTAGAATGGCAGAATGCAACCCATCTCCCTCTCATGATCCTACAACTCAAATAGCCAAAGATTTTCACAGTCCTGTCCATGGAAAAAAGTACTGCGCTCCACCTAGGTTGTAAGAACTGTGGTATCACTACAAACATGGAGATTCGCTCCTCTCTACACGCTCACTCACCCTTCCTCTTTAAAAAAAATCCCAAAGATATGGAAGTCTCAGTATTAAAAACATCTGTGTAAGACATATGAATGTTTTGAAATCATAGATACTGTCATTTACTGGGCTGTTGGCTGCCAGTGACACCAGTAAACTACCAGGATTACTTTTGCCTTGATTTGGATGCCACATATTGCAGCAAGCAATGTATGTGTTGGTGAGGACAGGAAAATGAATTTAATTATCATGAAATGGCAACTCTGGGGAAGAAGGTAGTGATAGGGTCTAATTTTAACATAATTCTTACCATGTGTTTTCTGTAACAGTGTTCTGCATTACACATCCCCTAGAGGAGAAAGGAAAAAAATATTGAAAAAAGAAACATGATACATGCAATTAAACATTGTCATAATAGATGCAACAGCAAGCTATGATTGCTCAGGACACCTGTCTGCTGGCCCTCAGTAAATTCTGAGTATTTCACCTTGAAAGCTTAATGGTCATTACCAGAAGTTTCTTGCACTTAGTAAAGCCTACTGATTCTACACGCAGGATATTATTATGGTTATCATCACTGGGAAAGCCTGCAAAGACAAATGTGTTGCCCTAGTACCATCTAGTGGAGGGAATGCATGAGTGAGATTAAATGAAGACGCCTGCCTGCGGGTGATGGGGTCCTGCACCCCCAGAGCACCCACACCGCTCCTTGGGCTTTCCCCGCCTTCCTCTGTGCCCACTTCACCAACGCCCTCTCTGTTGCTGCAGTCACATCCATTTCTGGGCACTCACCCTGTAAACGAATGGAGGAGTTGCAGAAAGAAGAAATTACAAGAGGTGGGAGCCAAGCCCAGAAGGTCAGTGTCAGGTGCTGGGGGAAAGATCATGCAAGTCAGAAAAACAGTTGTCTTCAAGTTGCACACAGATTCCTTTAAGGCTTTCTCTCCCTGAGTCCTACAGAGATTAGTAAGCTACCTACGATGAAGTGACTTTTAATAATACAGACCGTCCAGCTTAAGAACATTTTGCAATTTTGCCTTGTTTTCTGAAGAAATTTATAGGCAAACCACACGTCAGTGCTGCCACCTGTTTCTTGTTTGACAGCAACCATCTGGACAGCAAATACTCTAAAGCCAAGAAAGTCATTGCAGTCTGCAAGGCAAGACAGAGAGCTGTAATTTAGATGCCCAAATGTCAGCCACAATATGAAGAATTATGTGCAGCCCAAGGGAGGGATGCATAAAATGGAAAGCATGCCTGTGGCAATAAGCCTTGCATTAGAGGAAATGATGATTAAATATGCAATGTATGGGCTTGAATGACCTCCTATGCCCCCTGTTTCTGTTTGGAGTGGTCTCTAGACAACAGAGAAATCCTTTCCAGAGATTCAACTGACTTCTTTCACACCCCCCAGACAGCAGTGAAGTAAATAGTCCACGTACACAGCTTGACTTCAGCTGTATTCTGGCCCATGTCTGCTAATCCTACTCTCTCCGTTCCCTAATCTTCCTCCTCAGTGTCCCATTAGTCTTGCTTTTATCTTCTCCTCCTTATTCCCTTCTACCCACCTCTTAGTTTATTTGGTTCCCATTTTATTTTAGTAAGAATGAAGAAAAAAAAAAAAAAGAAAAGAAACAACAAAACAAAACAGAAAGAGCACTAGGAGAATTAAGGCCTATATCTCATTGGAACAGTGCAATGATCTGTACAACTAAGAATAAAATTCAATAGACAGTACAGGGCAGTAAGGCAAGAATAGGGAAAACATTGGAAATTGAAGCATATAATTTGCTTTTGGAAGGTGGATCACTGAGACAGGCAGAATAAAAAAGAAATGATTTTTAGTGCTGCTTGACTAGCTGGCAATCCTCCCATCTTCAGCCTGAGTGCTAATTTTTAAACTATGCAAAGTGTCTCCTGGGGCCACAGAGCTTATCTGGAAATGAGACCCCGGGGAGGGAGGACAGGCTTTAATGATGGGCAATAAGCACAAGAGAAGTGCCTCAAGGTAGCAGTGAGGCAAACAAACAAGCAACCCCTTATTAGCATTTTGTAAGTTCCTTATAATAGCAATGACCACATGGCTGCGATCAAGAGGACAATTACCGATGACAAAAAGAGGAGAGAATTGCTATCAGACAACAAGGTAACTGTTCGCTATAGCCTTGGCCCATAGCCATAGCACACACAAATTATGATTAGTAAGACAGATCCAAGGTATTTTGGAACCAAACTTGTGTATCTGATGGTTTCATCAGATGGAGTAGAAGGTCTTATTTAATTCTCCCAGTGGCCACTCTGCCTCATCCCCGCTCCAAGGCTGTCTGACACAGCCCCACATATCGTGAAGGGCCTGAGAGGAACCCCACGACAGACAGCTGTGGACTAATAAAAGCTGAGAGAGGAGATCATCACAAACCAGCAATTTTAAGTACTGTCGTCCTTCTGCTGGGGCACATGGTAGTTCCAGGTAGAGAAGTTAACCTGGAGACCCTGCCCTGCAGATCTGAAGTAACTCTTACTCCCACCTGCCTCAGCTGAAGTGATCACGCCTGTGATGATGAAGTAGCAGGCCTTCCTCAGGGTCCTTCAGGTACTAGTCTCCTGTACCTCCAGGCTTGTTTTCTCCCTAGCTTCAGCCCCAGGAGTCTGTTCTCTGTCTCTGCTCAGTTAATTACCTTTGAACTGTCTCCACTGAGCTGGTTTACTTCACCTCAGGTTCTCCAAACTGAACCAAATCATGCTCTCTTTAGAGGAGGACAGGGTGTGGGGAGCCCCAGGCACAGCATAAATCATCAGGAACAGTCATAACAGAAGTTCCTTTGCTTTTTCTCTTTTTGTTGGCTACTGCCTTTGTGCATTTCAGCAGATGTTAGTATCGTGAGAGTACTGTCTCCATAGCTGTGGCCATCCTGCTGAGACAGGCAGCCCTACCTGATAATTGGAGTGCCTCAGAGGACTTTAATTGGGCCTCCACCTCCTTCAGCAACAAGGGGCAATATGCCTTCAGCAGCCACCCATGTGGTGGAGGACCTTCAGGGACGAGCCCAATGCCAACATCCCCTGTAATGTCTTGGTAGTCTGTGGAGACGTTCAAAAACTGGTGCGGTTATCCAGACCCTCAAGCCAAGCCTGCAGGAGAAGGGGGGGAGGGCATTCAAGTAAGCACAGGCAAAGGGGGGAGGTAGAGGGCAGGAAGAGCCCATCTGTCTCTGCCATGTGATGAGTCCCGTGTCACTTCCCCGCTGTGTCGGTAGGCTGCACTGCCAAGCGAGTGGAGAGCCTTATGCTATTTCCAGTGCCTTGCTGGGAAAAGCAGAGGACATTTGAGATCAATAATAGAGCTTTGGCTTGGTTTGCTGAATGACTGCTGGTATGTGCCATGCTGCTCATTGGCAAGATCTGGGAATGCTACCAAATGAGCTCTGCTCACTAGGAGTTGCCTTTACTGGTCTGGAGCTGGCTGTACTGTCCTGCACAAGACGTTTGCTTTCATCTCCTAACATGGGTGACTGAATGCAGCAGGTGGAAAACGTAATGTTCCTGCAGGAGCCTCAAGTCAGGGAGCCCTGCACAGGTTTAGAATAAAGGTTTCTCCCCAGCCTTGGTATTTTCCCTGCCTCTGTCCATCTGTCCTGAGAGGAGCACAGTGCCTTTCTTGTCCCAGACTGCATGCAAGAGTCTCCTCAGTCAAACCAGTTCCCTTAGGATCCTGTCCTGCAAGCACCACATCTGACCAGAAAGGCGCTCTCTGTTTGCAAGTGCCGTGTTTGAAAGTGAAAGACTACATGTCATGCAATGTCATCCCCTTGCCCTACAGAGACTGCAGGGTAGTTAGGCTTGCCCAGGTGCTAATCAGCTGAGCTAATTTGTGCTCTCAGCTAATTGTTCCCCAGCATTTGAAACACAGAGCTTCTGGGCTGGTTCCTCACTATGGTATTCCAGAAAAAAAAAAACAGTGGTAGAAATGGGGGAGTGTTTTGCCCCTTCTTAAGCTCCTTGAACACCGAAATACAGACTAAGTCTGTAATAACATAATCCTACTATTCTTCATATAGCTCAAGCTTAGGAAATCATTGTCAAACTCAGCCATCTTTCACAGGCACACTTTCACACTCCCTGAAGAATAAGGTTCAGTATTTCTGAAGAATAACTTCATGTTGGTTTAGATCCATGACCTGCACCAATAAATATATTCAAGGCCAAGGAATACATGTATAGAGGTGCGGTTCTTATATCTTCAATTTTCTTTTATATTTGAGGAGACCGTAAGTTTTTTTTGTTTGTTTGTTTGTTTTTCTATCTAGAAAAGTTATAATGTGGTGTGCATATAGCTATGATATAGATGGAGTATTAGGAATTACCAGATAGATCAAATTTACTAGGAATTTCAAGAGCTCTTAAAATGAAATAATAAATCGAACATCATGGTTCTCTGTATACCATGAGAGCCAAAGTGAATACATGAAATTAATTCATAAGAGTAGAGCCAGAGGAATTTGGCCAAACACCTATTTACCTTACGGAAGAGTTAAAAAAATCAGTAGTGCTAAGGGAAGATATCAGATTGATCTCTTGAAATACTCATAGCCAATAGTAAAAATCTACTCAGTTAAATGGATGACATCTGTGTATTTTGCCATTTGGCAGCATCAGCAGTTTTTGATATATTTGGAGTCAGAAACAACATTTAAAACTGCAAAGCTTCCAGAAATCACAAAGGGGAATAAAAGAGAGTATGAGTTCACATGTTTCAGCAACTCATATTTCATATTTGCAACTCAAACTTTCCCTGACTTTATGACAGAAACAAGAAGAGTGACTACAGTTATGATGGATTTTTTTTATGACAGATTTTAAAATAGATTATTTATTTATTTATTTATTTATTTATTTTGTCATTGACAAGGATTAGGGAAAGAAATAGGAGAAAATGGATGCAAGAGGTGCAGTGCCAGAATATAGCCCAACACAGAGCTGTGATATGCATCTGGCCTGCCACAGGTTTGCCTGAGTCTGGGTTAGCTCTATTACAACTGTACAGCAGCATTGTAACATACAAAAAAAATATTTCATCATAGTTGTTTGCTTTTGAAATGTGAACTTTTAGCAACTTGATTCACTCATGAATCTAATATGAGTTGGTCTGATCTATGTTATGGAACACTTGTCTAACTTACACGTCCACTTAAATGTGCTTTACCTTTCTTAAGGCAGGTTTAATTGACTTTCCTTAAGTCTTTTAAAATTCCTTTTGCTAAATGGAAACAAAGAAAAACTCTATTTTGAGGCAGATTTATTTGGAAAAAAATAATGAGCCAGTGGTATGGGGTATCATTTCTGTAAGGTAGATCATATTGGAAGATGGTACTATTTACAGCCTTAACTAATGCAAAATGCTATTCCAAATACTGCTGAAGTGCAGTGGGTTTTCACAGAAAGTCTGGTAACTATTTATACAAATCTAGCAACAATATGTAATCATTTTATACTTGTCAGAGAGCCAAGGGAATCCCACCAGTGTTTGAAACTGCAGGAGGAATATGCCTATTCCCTATCTCAAATGAATTTGATCCAGAGCACTGAAGTCAACGCAGCTACTCCGGGAGGAAAAATCTAGGCTTTGAAATAAAGAGAAGTCAGGAATTTGAATTTTCTTGCTCTCCAGCTGATTGCTCTCCAAGAGCACTGTACCCTTTCTAAAATCCACATGTGGGACCCAAAAAGTGACAGTGCCTAAAACCTGCCTACATCTCGGTGCTGTCTGAGTTGCAAGATGCTTCTTTCCTGTGGGCTGGTAGTGGTTTTGTTGGCAATGCACAGCAGCAGGCCCAGCCGTGATCAAACGGGAGGTGCAGAGCACTGGAGATCGGGTTGCATTGAGTGATGAAAGCAGAGGCGTGCTACATCAGCAGATACTAATGGAGAAGGGGCACAGCCTTCTCACATCCCCCCAGCCCCCTAACCTCCTGGGAACGTCAGTTGCTGGCCATGAGTTACTAATCATTTTCTAACCAACATTCAGTTTATGAAACAATTTCATACTGTTGCCAATATGGCCTCTATGACATGTATCAGAGATTTTGGGGTTTTATTTTCAATGGTAGACAAAAATATATATATATATATATATATATAACCACTAGGTATCTTTTTAGATAATTAAGAATTGCAAAAAGGGGTAATCTTCTGGTAATTCTCAGCTAGCCCTTTCCAGCCCACGAGTACAGTTTCAAAATGGTCTTGCTGGCTTTGGGGCTTGCTATTTGTCTTGGCTGTCAGCTGCATCCTGGTACCCAGGGTCCATTGGAAAGCGCTGCTTGCCCTAAGTGCTGGTCCCTGTCATTGTCTGCAATCCCGAGAAGTGGGCTGGCAAGCTGTGCATCTCTCATTTGGAGAGGAATTTGGCATGTCTGAACGAGGCTGACCCATCTGAACGCCTACCGCTCTTCATGCAGCCAAAACGATTATTTTACATCCATCTCCTTTTCACTTAAAGCACAAGGTCAGCAGATCCCTATTTATTTTAGAAGCAAGAGAGCTGGTGCAAGCAGCTGATCTTCCCGTAGGGCTGGAAGCTGCCAGCTAGCTCCCTTTACCAGCTTTTAGCAAGGTATGCAATGAAGGCAAACAGCACGGACATCATGTCTCTTCAGGTGTCCTTTTGCTACCCAGGTCCATCAAAGAGCTTTCAGCTGCAGACTTAGGTATCATCTTTAGATGATCGAAGTATTACGTTGGAATCCACAAGTGAGGAAAAATTGAATATGGCTTTCATTAGCAAAAACATAGGGACAATGGTTTTTGGCATGCAGATCTCTGTACTATCTCATTCTGGACTGTTTTACAAAGAATGACCACTGAAAAAAGCTACGTTGGCTAAAACTTTGCCAGTGAACACTCCTGTTGAATTTCTCCTACTACCCTTCACTGTTCATACTTAGCAAGGAGCAACCAAGTAACGTACAAGTACAAAGTGTCAGTTTTCAAGGTCCTAAAATGATTTGACCTGAAATGTGACAACTGAACTGGCAATTAACAATTGGATGAATAACGTCCATGTGGCAACTAGCGATTTCTGTTCAACAGGAACCAAATTGCTACCCTGGTACCCACTAACAGTCCTGATACACAGGAACACCAAATGTCTTAAATCTTTCTGTCTGAGTTGGGAAACTACCTCACCTTTTTTTTCTTTTTTCTTTATTTTTTTCTCCTGATTTCAAAGATTAATGGTTTTGACAGCTTTGATTTTTCAAGGCCAGCATAGTATACTTTATTTCTCTTTTTGTGCAGCTTTTAAACTTAAAGAGAACATTTAAATAAGTGCATGGCTGACAATTGCACCCAGTCAGGGTTGCCTTAGAGGGATAAGACACACAGAGGAATCCCAGGCAATGTCCGGTACCCATTTATTCCTTAATCCCACAATGCAAGTCTGTCTCAGATAGGTACCTGGATGAACACAGATGCTTGTTGACAACCACAAGCTGGTTGACAGTATTCAAAGCACCACAGAAAACTTTAAGAAAAATACAGTACCGATTTTCAGTATTTTTTGAGGAAAAGACTGGATCTGCAGATGAAATTAGGCACTAGAGTGTTCTGTGTTCCTCTGAATACCTAATATAAGATGTTTTAATGTTCATTGCAGATGAAGTGGTATCCAGGCTGCCATTATACCATATAATCACCAAGGAAGCAACTGGCTTCATTTTACAAGGACTGTGTGTAAATTGTAACATCACAAATGACGCATCAAAAGAACCTGCAGTGAAAGCCTGATTAATGGCAACTCTTCGTTAATGGCAAAAAAATATCTTCCTGCTTTGCATTGGAAAGTCATGCATGGACAATCTTTCCAAAAGTCTGCAGAGGTCAGATATTTTAGGAAGCAAATTATAAAAAAGATTTTACAAACTACCATGTGAAAATATTGACTGCCATAAATCTCTTCCAACACCCAGTGTTGTATACCTGCAATGAATAAACTGCATAGTCATTCATGGGCTCCGAGCTGATGTTGTAAAAATGAGTAATGACATAGTAGCTGTGCTATACTTTATATACGATAATGAAACATTAATCTTGGGGAAAACAATCCTTCAAATCTGTAAGCTTTGAAGAAAACCTGCATGCATTGCATTTTTTTTTTTTTAATATTGAATTTACTAAGAAGTCAGTCGGACGCTGCAATGGCATGGGGACAGACAAAACAATTTCTCTTCTGCCAGCTGAAAGGGTTTTATGGGGACATTGCATATATGAACTGCTTTGTTGAACTGTTAGCACTAATGCCAGTTTTAGGTGCACAGAGAGAGGGTGGCTGTTCTTTTTCATGATGTCTGGATAACTTTCATGAAAGAGACACTCCTTAAACAACTATCACGCACAGCATTTAGGATGTAAAATGCTATTTCAGCAGTTAATTTAAATGTGATGTGGTGTCCTACAAATTCAAATGGTTGATTCTGGTTTCCACAAAGGATCTTTGTCAGAATATAAATTATAATGTATCGTACAATATATTTTAATACAATAGTCGATATTCATTGTTCTTCTAAAAACTATCGTGCCCCACCAACATTGTCGTAAAAGCTGCATTACCTCTGAGGTTTGTCAGCCTTTTAAGGTCACCTCTCTTTAAATCTGAAAATGGTTGCTCACATTCAAGTCTTCCTGCCAGGAGGACTCCATTCATTAACTTGCATTTATATGGATGGCTATTTTACTGTTTCTTTAACTGAACTTTTATGTTGGCTGCCTGCTGCGTACTGAGTGCTGTGAGCATTTCAGAAAGTAGGTGCATGCTGTGAAGGCAGCCCTCCCTGTAAATAATGTTCCAATTAATACGATAATTATACAGCACTGCAGTATTTTATTGGTGTGCTCTGTTACTGCAGTGTTGGTCATAGCACAGGAGTTAAGATAGCATCAACGTTTGCTTATAAGCCGTCTCCGTCTCCAGAAGCTCAGAAATTCATACAACTCTGAAAACTTGACATAGCAAAGAAGCAGAAAGTCTTTTTTTTTTTACAGTGCTCTTATAGAAAACGGTTTATAGATTATTTGAGTAAAATTAAAATGAGAAGAGAGGATTTGTTTTAGAGTCTTTTTATATGAAATGCTTTCTACTTTACGAGTAGTAAGAGTAAAAACAGAATGCGAATATATCTTCAGTTACATTTTAAAAGTTTACTATAACTCTCCAAAGGCATTTTAAACTGAAATTTCAGAGGTCATTAGTCTGTTATATAAATGGGTCCTGGAACCACTGTAGAAGGAAGTGTGTAAGGTCCAGACACAACCCATAAAGACCTGGGCAGGGTTTAGCTGCCTGACACAGAAGATCCTGCACACCCCCTGCTGCACTGTTATGTACCCCTGAGGTATAGGCACTTTTAATTTTCTAGTTTAAAATTCCCCGAGAGCCTAGGTTTGTGCTTCTGGACCCAGATATTGTTTCTGCCTCAACAACTTGGTACCTACCTCGCGTCTTATCCCAAAAGAGCTGCAGGAAGTGATGGGTCCTTTGCCCTCTGGGCCCTGACACTGTAAGGAAGGCTCAGACTGTGTCCTCCCTTGTGATAGTGCACAAAGGGCTAACAAAATCTGCTTTGTTTTACAATATACGAGAAGAAGACAATGTCTGTTTCCAATAAGACAGCTTTCTACTAAAATCATTAGGAAGCTAATGGAAGAGGGAGGATATCCAGGGTGAGGCCAAGAAATAAATGGAAAAAAGAAAGCAGAAAGGACAGATCTTACTGCAAAGTCAGTGGCAAAACCTCTGTCACACAGAGGTGACAGTCCTGGGTCTCTGCATAAAATGCAGAGATGGTTTTCCATCCTATTTCTCTGTAAGTAAGCTAATACATGCATGTATATAGTTAATTAAAATGTTGTGAGAAGCCTATAATGTGTATTTTAGATGTAATCAACATTAAAATTACTATTTTAAATAGTATCAGCATCAGTTTTCTATGCTTCTGCTGCAATTTAACCATTCATTATGAATAGTTTCATTCTGCAGGATGCAGAATGTCTCTTTGCTGTATTTGCACAAATTCCAGAGCAAAGGAGGTTTAATACTTGGTAGGGATCCTTCAGCTCTGTGACAATATTTAATAAGTATCAGTTTCGCTTGTCTTGTGCACATATGTGGTTATGCATTTTTCAGATTATCAGTTTCAAAATCCTGCTCCTTTGTGCTCTTATCAGCTCTCACAGAGTTATTGCAGGTTATTTACCATGGCTTAGTTTTTACAGTATGAAGTACAGAATACAAACTTCAGGGGCTTTTCTAATCTACTTGATGTAAAATCCACTGGAGAAAAAACCTGTCCTCAGCTCCATTTACCCGATAAGGTGAAGCTGTTTTTAAGCCGACCATCAGCTGAAGGACATGAATTTGTGCTACTGTTGCCAAAGGATGGGAAAGGAAAAAAAAAAGTTCTTGTGCCTGCATTCATTTTTTAGGAGCACTCCAAGGACAGTTACTAAAAACAAGCTATGACCTTCACTACAAATTCAATTGGCCTTAGTGTGGCCTTGTGTGAGCTTGGGGGTCCACACCCAAGCTGGGTATCCAGTCTCCCATTATAGCCCAAACTGGCCCAGTTAGTGGTGTTTTAAGCTCAAAACGAAATACTTACCTTAGGATGAGGTGACTGCACACTATGCACCACTGACTGCATTGACCAGCTTTCCATTTCCCATAAGAACAACCTAGATTATCTGTTTAGCTGTACTGAGGTGAAGTCAATCCTGACTTCAGCATTCTTGCTGAATTCAGAGCAAGGGCAGAGTGGAAAGTCATCTTGTGATAGGTGTGTGTTTATGCATTATTTCTTTTTTAAACGGGATCACTATGATAAAATCATAAGGGAAAAAAAAAAAAAGCTCTACATTTATTGCAGATACAAAAAACAAATGAATAAACAAAAACAAAACAAAACAAAAAAAAACAGGGAAGTGGAAGTGTTTGGACAGCGCTCTCAGACATATTGCCTGATTTTGTGTGGTCCTGTGCAAACCCAGGAGTTGAACTCAATGATTCTTGTGGGTCCCTTCCAATCTGGGATACTCTATGACTCTATGGACTAGCAAATGGAAAAAAATCCAGCTACAAACTCCTACTGGGCTGTATGGCAAGGCAAGTCCAGAATAGTGAAAAACATCAACCACGCCTTCTCTGGTTCTTCATATCAGCCAGAGTGAATACCACTTGAGTTAGTCACCTTTCGGTATCTGGATGCCCAGCTCAGGATATCAGTGCTGCAGCACAGGCAGGCTGTGCTATACATACCTGCAGGTTCATAGCAGTACTTCGGTCTGAATAAGGAGTTTACATCACTCATCTTCCAGAGATGCCAGCACATGGTCCTGGCACAGCACAAATAAGAGTATAAGCAGAAGCAGAAACGGTTTTCATTGTCTGTGCAGAACAGCAACGCTAAGCACACCACAGCTAATCTGCATGCAGGGTATTTCATGTGCTGCCTTTTGTCCCTCTGTTTTCACAGGGCTGTTGTCAGAGCAGCACAGAGCCCTCAGCTAGCAGTTATGTCCTTTCTCACTTTAATCTGGTTGACTCAACTGCAGAATAATGTCACATGCATGACAACAATTTTTTGTCAGTTAAAACATTAATTTGTGAGGCTACATATGAAGATCTGTCAATGGAGAGTGGGAAACACTAGCATGAGACTAAGAGAAATCAGGGACCATTTACAAATTGCTGATAATGAGTTTAGTGTACCAATGCATGCAAAATATAAACAAAGATTTTTATTAGGCTTTTTGGGGGGGATGCAGATGTTCCCTCTGCTGGGCACCCTGCGTAGTGCACTGGTCTCAGTGGTTTCACTAGGGCATGGACCAGAGGAAAGGCAATTGTGGGGTTAAGAAACAGAGGAAACATAATGCAGCAGGAGACAAATAGACCTCAATGACGTGATCTTCCTCCAGTGGAAACATTTCTCACCCTATTACATTGCCTCTTCTAATAACACTGCTGTTGGTGGTTCTGGCAGAAGCCGGGTTTCCCTTGATCACGGTTGTGAGAAGGTGTGGAGGAAAGGGAGTGGGAGCATTTCCATGTGTGCATGGCCATGGGGAAGAGGGCAGTGGGGATGGAGCCAGGAGCCAGGGTGTCCTGCAGGCTGTTAGGAGAGACAAATGTCCTTCCTCTGGCATTCAGGTGAAAAAATATTGCAACAGAGAAAGTAGGGATGGATGAATGAGCCAAGCTTCCAGCACCAACCAGGAGTCTGTGGAGAGCAAAGACTGCTCTGTCCTTGTCACACCAAAAACCCGGCTGTCCTGCAGTCAGGGCACTAATGACTAACAAGGGTTATCCCTGGCAGCTGGGACTCAAACACTATTTTGGGTGCCAACCAACCATCACATCATGAAACAATTTTACGGAGGGGTGTCACGCACAGATCCCACTGCCTGTTATGGAGATTGATGTGGCTGGGAGCATTGAGCAGAACGGCTATTTTTGTGCTGTTCCTCTTACACAGACGAACAGCTGGCTCTGCACTCCGACAACCACCAAGGAATTTCCCGCATGGTTTAGGAGCGAGGCATCATTTGCACAAGAGAAATGCTGCGTGGGTTATTGTGATGCCCTGATCAGGTTGTCAAGATCCGTAAATTTGTTTTGGTAGTGGAGAAGCAACAGCACCAGGAGAAACAGTAAGAGAACCAAGAGTTGTATATCTATCTTATAAATACATAGATATTAAATGTCATATTGTTAGGTTTCACCAAGCACCTTGCTTTGTCTGTTGCATTATTTTTCCATTTCAGTGTTACAGCATTATTCTGGAAGCACTTACTACGAAATCTATATGCTCACAGTAAAGTTTTTAAGGAAATCCCAGTCTTCTGATGAGCTTTGTGAAGAGAAACTCTTCTATTAGGTCATAAATGGTTATTCTCCAGTGCTTTCCTTTGCACAGACTTTTCTGTGAGCCAAAGGCTTTCCCAAGAAAGTGGGCGTAAATGAGAGTGAAGAGTGATCACCATAACGCTATTCATAATGACCATAAAATTAAGTCTTGTCAAGTGACAGCATTACCTCACGGTAAGACAAATTCTTTGTTCGGAAAAAAATAATTTGTATATGAAAAATTGAGACTAACAACTGAAGCACAATGGCTGATAGGAAAGAGATGACTTGCTTTACAAGGTTTAGAGCATTTATCGCAGCTCTGAAAGCTCAGTAGGACCATTTGTGTGCCTAACCAGTGGCCCAAAACATAAGATGTTTGCAAACCTCGTAATGTTTTTAGCAGTTCCATTTCAGGCTGTTGAAAACCATTAGTAATGCACCACTATAACTAGTTAAAAGAAAAACATGCTGTTCAAACAAATCCCCATTAAACTGTCATCTTTTTTTTTATACTTCTTTTATTGCTATTATGGGGATTTGTGTGTGTGTGTTGTTTTTTTTTTATCATCATTATTTTCTCCATTTTTTCCATTAGCAAGAGGTAGAAAGCGACTGCACAAGTGGACTTTTTTCATGATCTGAATTGTGTACAAGTCGAGCACTGTGCACAGAACATGGAAATAATGCATAGCAGTGCCTTTTTTGTTTGCAATTAAGCAACACAGAGTTGTAAAGCAGTTCGGCTCCAGCTCATGCAACTATCAAAATGACAGCTTATGCCTGCTTCTTGCTTATAGGCAAGTAACCTTCACCTGGGCCAAATAAAGTACAGCGATTAAAGCCCATGCATTAACAGCAAATAAATGTCAAGGTGGAAGACTATGAAGTTTGTTAGATTGAGATAATGAATGGCGTCATAATGAAGCTTTTCATATTTAAACCATAAATGCAAACAAAACGACACAAAAATGCTGAGCAGGCTGCCAGAGCAGTAACTTTAAAAGTGGGGAACGGAGACTTTACTTTCCTCCCCTGTGGTGACAACCTCCCTGGGGTCCCCAGATACCTCCTCTCCACAGGACAGGGGACGAGGTGTATGGGCTTCCCCACCGTAAAAAAAACAAGCAGGACGCACAGAAGGGATGACTGTAGGGTGAGGATGGCTTGGGCTGTACTGCCCAGAGGGAAGGCAGAGTTTGGCAGGAGAGCGAGGGAGGAAATCCAACCCTTCTCCCAGGTGCCCAGCAAAGGACAAGAAGTGACATGGCCACCGGTGGCTGCAAGGAAAAAAATCTCCATAAAGGTGGCTAAGCATTGAAGCTGCCCAGGGATGTGGTGAATCCCTGGAAATTTCCAAAATTAGATTTGGACTACAGTGGTGTACAGTATTCCAGTTTTCCCTACAAAGTAAGGGACACCAGCTGCACCTTGGTCTTTTGTGCTATCCTTGCATCTGGCAGTGCTAGTATGAAAAAGATGATGATTAAAAATACTGTGCCTTACAGCGACGTGACACTTGCAAATATTTCTGGTGCTGAGCTGGCCTCAGCTACCCAGTCCTCCACGGTGCCTACTGACAAGCTGGAGTATGAAGGTCAGAATATCCCATAATATCCCATGCACCACGCAGTATACACCCTGCATTTTAGCTTCTGCCAAGTCACTTGCTCGTGACTGCAGGGGGAAGCAAATGAGTGCCCTTGGCAGCTATTTGGCTTTTGCTGTGATGCAGTTCTTAATCACATGCTAGACATATCATCTGATACAACAAGCTTTTCTTAAGCCAATCTTTTTTTTTTTTTTTTTTGGCGGGGGGGGGTAGATTTCTATTTTGTGGTTCTCCCAGTCTTAACAGTCATTTCAGTGCTTATCTCACTTCAGGGAATCTTTAGCACAGTGTTAGCTCTACCTTTTGAATTTTTGCCTTAATACAATTGACTAAGGTTTTAACAGATAAATTATTTGTATAATAGTAACAGCTCACAGTTACTTTTTTTAGTATGTCCTTTTCACCGGAGCAAAAATGTCTAGGACAGTTTTTCACCAGAAGCACCCTCCTGAAAAAGTTTCGTGTGTAAGCCAGAGTTTGGCAAACAAGGCTAGTGATTAAAACCAATATTTTTGGATATAATCTGAAGATATCTTTTTGGTAAACACTGTTTTTACCTTGAAAATATTAAAGTTTAAGAAATCCACTGACAATTATTGTTAAGACATGATACTTAAAGCTCACACAGTACAAGAAAGAAATTAAACCCTTATGTCAGGAACATCAACTTCCACTGAAATGTATAAAGCTGGTCAACAATTTCATCAGTGATTTGAAAACACTGTTTAAAAATAATCAATTTCAGCATTAAAAGATCATCTACTCCTGAAAAGAAAGCAAATAAACAAAGTACTTTCCATCTGTAATTGTGCAGGGGGAATACAGGACAAAATACCTTTCTGTCATAAGTATATACTTACACATATACATGCACATACACACCTGGTTGACTTTTCTAAACTACCATTTAGGTAAAGTGATTGGGGAAAGATACAGAAATTCGGCCAGTCTATAGCCCAAGAGAGGTCCTTTTGGCATGCCGATGCATACTCTTTTACTTCATAGTTATGATCCTTCAAAAATCGTGTTATTTTCACTACAATACATACATATGTATTGCTTTGTACAGCCTAGCCATGCATTGACCGTGAGGGGCTGAAGTGCACAGGCATGTAGCTAACAGTATAGCTTACTTCTCCTTCAGCTGTCACTCTCCCAGCAAGGTACAGAGCAGACTTGTGTAGATGACAGCAGGTAGGGCAAGACTGATTACAAACATCAGGGTAAGCATCCACATTCATATCTGTAGGAGCACAGACAGCTGCAATGAGAGGGGGGAAAAGACTCTTCAGCAGTGACTTTAATGTCCACATTTACAGTTTGGGAAGCTTTCTCTTTGAGGTCCTTGCAAGGAATGAAGATACAACGTGAATTATTATTTCTAGATTTGGGTAATATTTTCTGAGAAAACAGTTAACAAAAATAGTGGGTTTGTTATTCCCAAACCCGTACCAATTTTGCCCTGTTCTTCTGTCTGCAATCAGGACCAGGGGTGGAACTGGGGGCTGTGTTCATAAAACCTGTGGATAATTTTTCACCAGCCCCTGTCTTGGTGTCTCTCCCTTGGGAAGTGGGGAAGCTGGGTTTAACTTCTGGGTTTTAAACCTGAATATCCTGCACCTCAGGAGCATTCTTTGCCAACCTTTTAATTAGGTACAGAGAAGTGAGCAAGGGAAATGCTCTCAAACCCTTTGCTGATGGTCCTTGACCTCGAGTAATTGGGCATCCAGTGGAGCAAGGAAAAGACTCGATTACCCCTGTTCCCAGGTGAGCAGCCAGACCTCCCAAGCGAGCAGCTGCAATCATTCTTGCTTGGTTTCCCAAAGACTTTTTAACAACATGGAGCTGTGCCATGGGAGAGACTGACAAACAGCCAACCTTAGAAAATCCCACGTTCTGCAGATTAGCGTCTGCCCTGAGCAGCGTGGTTTCAAATATTGTTCAGATAGCTGGGGGAAATGAATATAACTCTTCCTTGGGACGTGCAACTCTGCTGCATCAGCCATTGGGTAAAAGCTAGCAAGAGCAGGACAGCTTTTGGTGGGGCCTTTTGGTGCTATAACATTTACTTTTTTTCTGTTCAAGGGACTGATCTTCTTAGAAAGTTTTTAAAATATGTTTTATTAATGTATCTTATGTATTAATTAATTATACTATATATTAATTTTAACCACGTCATTATTTTATATAATAATTCATTACATTATATATTATCTATTTTATTTGTATGTTAATATATTTTTTATTAACGGTGAATTTTTTGTTTGGATGTTTTTTTGTTGTTGTTTGGGTTTTGATGATGTTTAATCTGTTTTCTGTGTTCAGTGCTGAAGACAAAGTGAAGACAAGAAGTACCTGTTCTGGGATGGAGCTGGTGATACTAGAACCAGGTCTTCAGCAGGTTAATGGCAGGATCTTTTCCAGGGGTGATGGAAGGGCCTGCAGCGTCCCATCTCCTCTCAGGAAAAGTCATGATCTTTACCTTAGTACCTCAGCCATTCAGCAGTTGAGGATGAGCTTCACTGGAGCATCCTGAAAGTAAGGACAGATATTCTTACTGTGAACTGCTGCAGAGTGGAAAGTCATTGTAAATGGGAGATGGCAAGGACAAGGAATTTGCAATAGTCTGAGGAGCTGCTTTATGCTCTATATTAACATCCTAAAAGGGAGCATGCATTTGTCAGGAATATTACCCTCTGGCATGATAAATATTACTGGATGGTGTTCATAGAGGCATTACACAGTGTAATGTAAAATACTTCACAAAATAAGAAATATAAAGGAAAAGCCTGGGATGATGTTTTATAATCAGATGTTTGATCCAAAGTATGCCTACAAAGACCAACCGTTAACCTAGCAATGCCAAGCCCACCATTAAACCATGTCACTAAGCACTACATCTACACATTTTTTGAAGACCTTCAGGGATGGTGACTCAACTACTTCCCTGGGCAGCCTGTTCCAATACCTCACAACACAGTGAAGAAAGTTTTCCTAATATCCAACCTAAACCTCCCCAGCACAACTTGAGGCCGTTTCCTCTTGTGCTATCACTTTTTTCTTGGGAGAAGAGACCGAGCAACCAACCTGACTTTGTGCTGGCCGTCCTGGGCCATCAATGACCTCCCTGCTAGGAAGGGATGGTGAGACCTTGTGACCATAGCACCCGGGGCAGCAAAGAAGTGGGTGCCTCAGATAATCACATAGGGTTAAGCTGTCATCTTGCTGGTTCTTAAATAAACCCCTATAGTGCACTGTAGGCTGTTGTTTACTGTGTGTCACCTGTGACAGCTTCTTATTTTCACATAATAGTTTTCAGCCAAATAAAATTCCCAGATAACATAAGTGGATGGATCCCTGAGGTTTCCCTTTGTGTTACGCGAGCCTCTTGGTTTAATTAGACTTGTACACTTGCCAACAATTTATTTTCTCCTGATGCACTACTGTCTTCTTGCAGAACCTCTGGGGTGGATGCGACTTGCTGTTATGAAAGAAGCTGTGCATTGAATTCCTCTGGAGAAATTACAGAACTGCCAAACTGACATACATCCTTACATCCTCTTCACTACGATTATTAATAATGCTGCCAATGTGATTAATCTTATATTTTCAAAGATCCTTTTAAAAACAAGCATTTAACGCTTGACTGAAATCAACAGAGACCTCAGAGTGGGTACAGGGTGGGATTCAGTATGTGCCAGATGTGCAACAGTGAAATGTCTTGCCTTCAGTATCTCCCTCAAGTGATGTCCCAGTTGTGTAACTCCCCCATCCTCAACAGACATTAATAATAATAATAAAAAAATGGTTTCTCCTTCTGTAAACACCTTCTGGTCCTGTACAGTTCAACTGAGCTTCTAGGGACCCAGACACAACTGGAAGAATGTACATAGCTGGTATATCAAAACATTTTTTTTGTCTTTTTTTTTTCCTCTGGGAAAATCCCTTATGCTATGTGAAAATTCTTTAAAAATGGTCACTATTTAAGAGAGCATGATTTTTGTAAGAGACCACCAGCCCAAACTCCAATAGATGTCAGCTGTTACTGTGATTTCCACACATCTCTAAAAAGTGTTATTTTCTGTGAGGTACACCAAGAGCTGTCTCCCCTGTGAGAGCATCTGATATTTTTGTTCAGGGAACTTGGTTTGTACTCACTTAGGAAAAAAAAAAAAAAGAGAGAAAAAAAGACAAAATAGCACGTGCTCACATAGTTTACAACTTTACAGACATTTTACTCCTGTCTGGGCACAGGTCCAGTCTCCCAGTACACTAAAGGGGACTCTGAACAAGTTATTCAAAAATAAGTCATGCATAGCAACACACACGACTGTAGTATGAATTCCTCTGTAGCTTTTGAAAAGCTACACACCTTGGTGCTTGGGAGATAAGTGCAATAAGTGGTTGCACAGCTGCCAGGTGAGTCTTGAGAGCTCCTGAGCAGAGAGGAGTGTGGAATTTGCCCTCACAGCCCAGGCTGGCAACCTTTCATTGCAAGACAATACACTGTCAAAGATAGCAGGGCAGTTTTGACTTGCTCTTCGTATGTAACAGGGATGGCAAAGAATTTCTCCTCCAGCCTTGCAGTACCCAAATTTATCAAGTTCTCACTGGCTTCTGTATCAAGACGGCAAGAAGAAGAATTGTGGTTCTGCACAACTCAACAGTCCCCAAACACACATTTCAAAGATTGTGCTCAAGGAAAATAATAAATAAAAAAGTGTAACAACAACAAAAAACCCACAGGAATATACCTTTCTTTAGAGATCCAGAACAAAGTGTGAGTACAACAGAAAACCATAGGGTTTTCTATGTAGATATCTTCTTACCTGAAAATAAAGCTTTCAGGTGCAGCTAAAGGTTTCAGCTTTATGAGCAGCAGGCACTTTTTTCCCTCCCCATACACACTTTCATAAAGGATTCTTCCTTCCAGCGGAGAAACAGATCTCTATATGTTAGGCAAGAGTGACATCTGCTGTTCATCACGAAGAGCAGAGCTGATGTACAGCTGTCCCACTGACCACCTCCTGGTTTTTAAGGATGAGTGCAAGTAGACTCTACATTTCTGCTCTCAGGTCTTCAGTCCACATTGCCAATTACAACGAGTGAGAGTCAGTATTTTAGTAAATACCAGTAAATCACCCACACTTCAGATTGTTGAACAGAAATGACATCTGGAGCTGTTAGTACCAAAGTTAGGAGGTTTACGTATAAAGAACACTTCTAGCAACTCAAAATCAACAAAGCAAGAAGGCGGAAGCTCTCTGGAGCTGGGGATACATAACCAGCCAGCCCAATCCTCCTTCATTTTGAGACGGAGTCCACAGAGGGTGGGAAACTGGGCTGAGAAATCAAACTCAAGTCAAAAACACAATTTGCACAGTGAGGCATTTTGATACTGAAGACAGAATATGACCTAATCTGTGAACACAGGTGTCAAAGCTGCCCCACCAGGACATTTGTGTGCTCCTAGCCTTGTGCCACAATGCAATAAGAAAAAGGAAGGCCTCAAAGAAAGCATTCTTGGTGAACAGAAGCTTGATAAAAGTTTATCAGAAATTAAATGAAACATTAGAAAAATGTTTCAAACCACAAAGTCAAATGAATAATTTTGTGACACAAATTTCTGTTAAAATCCAGGCTGAGTTCTGCATGTGAATAGTAGGGGTATCCAAGTATGCATGTATGTACGCAGCCATACATGTCTAAGTCGTAAGTATAAAAAAGGACTATAAAGGTCTGCACTATCTTGAGAACTGATAAAACTGAAGAATTAAGCAATTTCACATAACTTCATCTCTGCAGTCACGATGACTCCTGGCAAATAAGGATTGTACAGACGAGCCTGGTTGGTAAACAGGGCTCCCTAGCTGTGGGAAAGGGTTGGCTAAGGTCTAGAATAGTTTTGCTGTATCGTGATTTGTCTTCCTTGCAACAACAAGAAACTGCTTGCTCTTGAAGTTTTGGGTCTTTGATCTTACCCTTGATTTTTACAGCTTGCGGTCTTCATAGGATCGTAAGATTCTAGAATCCATCACGTTGGAAGGGACTTCAGAAGGTCTCTAGTGCAATTCCCTGCCCAGAGAAGGGTCAGCGCTGATTTCTGGCCAGATTGCTCAGAGTCAAGCCGTGACTTGAAAATGTCCAAGGGTGACACCTGCACATCCTTGGAGGGCAGACTCTCTAGTGCCTGCCTGTCTTTAAGGAGAAAAGGTTTTTCATTATATTCTCTCACTGTGCTCTGCAAATTCTTCTTCCCACAGAGTTTGACTGGATGACATTTTTGGTTTTAAACTGCATGAAGTCAGCAACAGAGGGAATAAGGGAAAACACAGCCCTTTGTGAACACCAGCAACATGCCCGTGGGCCAGCCAAGCATGCAATCTGCAGATGCCAGCACACTGTCTCAGGCACTAAGAAATGCTTGACAAGAGGTGACCACCACGCCTAGACCTTTACCAACATTTGCTCTTTGCTTAGCGTGCTTGATGTTTGGGTAATTGGTTTCTGTGCTGGACAAGTGCATCATATGCAAGAGTTTCATTCCTGTCCTCCTGCTAGAGGATATAAGGGCAAATGTGATCCATAGCAATATTGCCCTCCTTCCTGGAGCTAGTCTCACACAGCAAGAGATTATGTGGGCTTCCTGAGCCTCATCTTCCTCACTTCCCAGCCAGCTCCATGCCTCAGTTCCCTGCCCCTCTACTGGCCACCACCCTCTCCTTCTTGCCCTGGTCTTGTTTTGCCTAAACAGGACTTCTGCAGCTAAAGAAAAGCAGCAGGGTGCTTCCCTAACTACCAAGAACTGTGCATGTAAGCAACTCACACCACAACCCAATAAAGGGAAGGGTAATGAGGAAATAACTGCAGTGAGCTGCAGAATGATCTGCCAGTAACACCCACCCTGAAAGATAAGAGAAATCCTCAGCAGGGTGTAGCACAAACAGTGAAGGAGAGGGAATTCCTCAATGCTATACCAGACATGGGTTGAAAAAAAAAAAAAAATCAAACTCTTGAAAACTGAAATGAAAGAAGAGAATTAAACTCAGAAGCATGAACTTTTAGTTAAGATACACTCAGTGCCCAAGTGGGATATATGAGATAACCCATCCCTGAAATAAGTTCTGCAGTAGTCACCTAATTTGCCATAGCACTACAATCCCGCTGAACTTAAATAAAGAAAAAGTGCTACAAATAAAACATACCAAAGACTAATGTACCAATTACTCATCCTGTTGTGCAAGCTTCCACAGGTATTTCTGGCATTTTATTTATTTATTTTCACTCCAGTAAACAGCTACAAAACACATGGGAAAATTGCTTGAGAAGGGGCGTACATTTTTGGAGTACATGCCTGGCTCACAAAGCTGCTATGCCCAGGAAGGGTGTGGATCCATCCAGCATGCATCCATCTGCCCTGCTATGTCCTGCAGGCACACCACTTCTCCCGTGGGGGAAAACATGTCATACCAAGAGAAAAAGAGAGGCACTGGCATCGAATTTTGGCAGTCTGGTGTTCCACTGAGTGCAGGAAGGAAGTATTCAGTGGACGAAAGGGGAATGAATGGCCAGAAGATTGAGTGGTGTAGGTGCTGTAGTGGCAAAAATTGCCACAGAGCAGCTTTCAGCAGAGCTTTTACAAGAGAGACAAAATCTGGGAATTTTATGCAGAGCCAAAGGAAAAGGAAAGTTTTTCCCAAGGGAAAAGCTGTGGGTGTGAACAAAAATTTACAAGTGTGTTGGGCATGTTTTTAAATCACCTTGATGACAAAATCAATGAACACATTTTAGTGGAAGGCCTTTAAAATGTCTCCAATGAAAGCATGAAAACTTTTTTGTTGGAAAAAGAGACAGAGGGGGCCAACGCAGGAGGAAGGAAGCATGCAGCCAGCGAAGCCAGGAGAAGAGATTTATTAGAGGAATCAAGGGCAATTACTAACCAACCCCTACTGAAGTCCATAACACTTTTGAAAGTTTCCCTCTCGGTCAATCTGAAACCTGGCAAAGATAGTTAAATAACATCTGTGAAATCTTTAGATATAAGGACACCCTGCCCCACCCCCAGTAAATAAATAAATAAATAATCATGGTTATTTCAAAGTAATTTAAAGTTCTTATAACCAGATAAAAATGGTTCATAACTGTATGTAGGGAAATTGTACATTGGATCATGTGAAACTCATGTAAAAATATATGCTAAAGAACACCTAAATTTAAGGAAAGGATCCAAGCTAACTAAATTATTTAAGAAAAACTTTTCACAGAGAAACAATTAGATTTTCCTGGGAGAGACAGCAGGGTGGTCCCTGACATTTTACGGGAGCAGGAGGCAATGGATGATGACTGGATCACCTTAAGCTATTTCACCATGACATATTTTGGACGCAAGATGAAGACAATGTAGCTCAGCATACATACCTGAAAAGCAGGAGAGATGCTTTGACAAGGCCTATGTTATGGGGCCTTTCCTCACTGGCATTGCATGACAGGGGTTGCAATGCTACATGATTTCACTGCTCTGTAAGATAAAAGTGGGCAGAATAATTCATTCCTCGCTGTTGCTGATGCAGCGGCACAATAATTTTTTTGATCCTTTGACTCCATTCATTGTGATCTGTCTTCCCTCTGCCTTTCTCACCCTTGGCAGTGGTTTCCTAACACAGGACAGCTATTTGCATTCCTGTCTTTCCACCATGGCATTGGACAGAAAGATTTTCTCCATTTCTGGGATTTTTGAGAGGACAGGCATACAATGATTGTCTCTCCTTTCCTCCCTCTCCCTCTGGCAGGATGCCTACAGTCACCACTTGGCGCTCTAGTCATAGAAAGAAGAAATATGTATGAGATCAGTGGATGAAGGGACAGAGAGCCCCCAAAACGTGATTTCCTGACTGCTGCAGGAGCACACCGGGGCTTGTGGGGTCAAGAGAGCAGAAGAGGCCACCTCCAGTACCCCTCTGCAGTATCCTATGGGGTAGCTTGGGCAGAGCTGACTTGTGCTTGCACACCAGGGATGCCTGGGATTTCTGGAAGTCTGGTACCACAGGCAGAGACATGGCTGCAACCACATTGCCCTGAATGCAGATGGAGGTCAGAGGACCTCATGTTCTACCTAATAAAGCTGATGTGGAAAAAAAAAAAAAAAGAATAGGCTGGAGAAGCTCAGGTGTATGGTGGAATGATCTAAAGCTACCTAATAAGGAAGATATATGAAAAATGATTGGATTACAATGTTTATATCCTTTAACAAAAACAATGCAGCCATTGCTAAATGGCCTACTTCTTACAGCAGAGATAGGCATGAAGGTAAAAGTCTGAAAGCAGAAGCTAGACAGAGTCATATAAAAATCTAAGCACTTGATTTCAACTGTAGGCATGACCCACCTTTAGAACAATCTATCAAAAGAATAAGAGGATTTTTCTTCTCTCTCCAAATCAAGATTGCCTTTTACTAAAAACGAACAAATAAACAAAAATCAACAAAAAAGAAACAAGCAAACACCCACACTGCCAAACAGAAGTTACTGGGAATTCAGAGCAAAAACTCATGGCAATGGGTATATACAAGAATCAAACTGAGTTTTCTAGAGTTTCTTCTGTCCTCTGAAACCTGTGAAAGTCTCCCATGAATTTGCATGATGGTATCATCTCACCCTGCTCTGCGACTGTACCAATATTTATGCAAGAAACTCTTGGTGTTGATTTAAAAATTCTAATAATTGAAGAATCTACCATATTACTAAGAGGATTTGTTTTAGTAGCTACCCACCCTCGTGAAGAAACACTTGTGCTTTGCTGTCAGCCTGGATTGGCACTGCTCTAGCTATGCTGATGCCAGGAGTCTCTTCCCATGGATGTAAGCATGGCTGTCATCCATTCCTGTTTAAACCTGCTTTTGAATAAACCAACCAGAGCAAATCCCTAAAGCCTCGAAAGTCTCTCTAGATATGCCACATCTCCCACTCATTCCCAAAGCTCTTTTCCAGCTCCTCACAATTTTTCAAAATCTCTCTGAAGTACAAACACTAAGCTCAAAACACAGTATTCAAGAAATGATCCAGCTGAATATAGTTTGAAATATAATGCTACAGCAATTCCCACTCTTACTCAAGTATACCATACAAGAACAGACAAAATAGCAAAAATCAAAATATCAAACAATTAATTAAAAAATAAAAATACTGAGCAATGAACTTGACTTCCTTTATCTATTATATAGATTAAAATACATATATAGATACATTTATAAAGCACTGAAAGTCCTTTATCTGTATGTGTGGGGAAACAGAGAGCATTCCTGGGAACATTCAGCTGCATGCCCCTGGTGTCTCCCTGAGTCCCCATGTGCCCTTTGCAAAGGGCATATTTGCATTTTGCAGAATAGTTTTCATGATGTATAGTAACAAAATTAGTACCATGGAGCAGCTAGTTGTAGAGTAAAAAGTGGTTTCAACTCTTTCTATAATAGAAGAAAAATGGTGGTTCACACCAACTATTATTTAGAGATATGTTGAAAGCTGACAGTTTATTTCTGAACGTTTGTTTTTAGGAATCCAAAATTAACATCCACATTCAGGACTGATGTGGCCAGACTTACACTAGAAAGAATAACGTAGAACAGGATGTGTATGACCAGTAAGTTGAAAGTCATTCATGTGAAGATATCATATACTGAAAACACTGTATAAAAGTAAAGAAACAGGACAATTATGCAACCATTCAAAATGTAGTATTTGCTAAGTAATTTGAGCCCTGATTCACCATTACATTATGCAGTACTTAATTGCTTGTGCTTCCAAGTTCACATCTCTTATCATCATGAGAAAGTAAATAATAGCTTCAAATAAGCAATGCTTCCAGATCTGAAATTAAGCTCAGTGTTGGAAAACATTCAAGTTCTTTTCAGCCTCATCTAAACATTTCCCTCTCAAGATAATAACTTTCCTACCTGTTCACATAAGTTTGCAAATATTTAATTCAAAATCAAATCTGGAATGCTTAGGCTTTTGAAAGTGTTTTCTTCTTCATGGAAAGGGAAAAAGAGAGAGAGAAACTTGAAACTAGAGCAATGATCACTGATTTGAAACAAGATGACAGTCAACGGAGCCCAATTATCCCAAGTAACAAAAACAATTGTAAAGGAAGGGGAAGGAGACCAAGCAAAATGTGTAACTACTGACTCTGCAGGAAATGTCATAGTCTCAGGTAGCACCACACCAGAAAGCTAAGTCATCCCATAAAAACTTTAACTATCTCCTCCCACACTGTAATTAACCTGGCACTTCTGGGCAAGCCCATGTTCCTTGCAGTTCAACGTGCAAGGGAAGTAAAACATTTGTCCTTGGGTGCCCTAGAAGTTGTCTTTGCTCTTCCTCCCTCTTGAAAGTAAGAGGATATTTCTGCTAGCCCCTTCTTGAGGGTTGGCCACTATGTTAAAGGAAATACACATCTTTCTTCTGCTTTATTGCCTGGATAGTTGGGACCTTTAAAATGCTCCAGATCTCACAGCAGGCTGGGTATTTTTGCAAACAATATGAGACTTTGACTTCCTTCCTAGGCTTCTTCATTCCTCTGATGACCCTCTGGACAAGTCCTGCCAGCAGAAATGTCTATTACCCCTGTGGCATGGTTCTGGCAGGACAGTTGTCTGCCAGTCCTGCAATCCCTTTCTCCAGCAAAGCCCTCCTCCAGCTGGGTTGCCCCCACAAGCATACCAGGAGCAACTGCACGTGGTCTTGGACACCTCTCCCAGCTGCAAGATCCTGCATGTGCCCAGCTTGCAGAATCCCTGCCATCTCTCAGGTCCCTCTCTGCAGGAGAGGCAGCTGATCCCACTGAGCTCCCAGTTTGGGGAGCAAGGGCAGCTTCACCCTTTTTGAAAGGCCAGGGCTTGGTCCTGCTCTCAGCGTCCACCAAAACCCCTGCAGGGCAGCTCCTGCCAGCTCAAACCCCTGCTCTCACTCCTTCTCCCCCCACACCTTCCACCTCCCCTATTCTGGGACCAGGGGAGCAGATACTCCGTCATGTGGGCTTAGCAGGAGCGTTCCTTCTCTCCACCCAGACTGCCTCCCTCCAAGAGGTCTGGAAGCACCCGAAACAAACCGCTCCAGCCACACCGGACAGGTTACAGGCAGTCCCAACTGATGTGATCATAGGCTCCCTGCATCCTGTGCAGGCGGCAGAGGACAGCCGACACGGGGACGTGACAGCCAGCCTGCAAATAGGCGTGAGGGGTCAGAGCTGCCCATGCTGCCTTCACCTGGCAGAGACCTGCGAACGGAGGCCAAGCCTCCCCACAACCCACCCCTTAGCCACGGGGATTTACTGCAGCCCTGCAGACAGCCCCACTGCACCAGACCGATGCATTTACAGGCATTCTCTGCCAGCTGGAGTAGGATATTTAAGGATCCAGCTATGAAGAGAAGAAGAGATTGTGCCGAGGATTTACAGGTAAAACATGCATTTTGATTTAAAAGTGTGAACTTGGACAGAGGACAGAGCAGGGGGAAACAAGCAAAGGGTTAGAGGGTGATGAAAGCATGGAACAAATTAAACTTATCTGGAATGCATCCAAAGCTCAAGTAAAATCCACATACTCTTTCCATGTGGAGATACCTCACTGAATTATACAGACTAAGGGAAGGAGGACTCACATCTTCATCCTTAAATATGTAATTTGTGACTTTTAGATCCCAGCCGGTAGAAGAATCAAACAGTGTGAGCCAAATCCCATTTAATTTATTCAGCAACACATCTGTGTGAAATATAGTCCAATTACAGGCATTAGGTTACTTTGCCATGGCTGCAGCCATTTGGCTTTTATTTCCAGCAGGCTCTAATTAAATTATCACAATGCAGGAGCAGACAAGTTTCCCTTATACGTGACTGCAATTAAAGACATGCAATCACAACATTTTTTAAAGTGACTCCAATCAATTGGTTACAGTAAAGAGTACTATGTAATGGAGCAGTGGCTCCACTGTTAGGACTGAGAGAGTTTCTATTTCAATAATCTAGTTCCCTTTTATTTTGAGTTCTGCTCTTGGATAATTTATTTAAAGTTCATTATGTGTCTACAGCATATATCATTTGCCCTCAGCTTAGGCTGCAGAAGTCCCATTACAGCCAATTACTTAGTGTGATAAAATCTGCCACAGCACAAACTGCTGCTTAATTAGATTTAAGTTTTGTCTAAATTCTATTTGTAATTCAGACAGCGAAATAATAAGGCCAACAGCAAAGACTCACTGTCTCCTCTCACTGGTCACTAGCGACCTGTTGTGTTGGGTGTAATCTCAGCACAGTTCGGAAATGATCTCCTGCAGTGCTTTTCTTGTAATATTTGTCCCCACCTTGGGTGTCCCTAGCCAGCCTGGGGGTGGCCTGGACTGTGGCCCAAACCTTTTCCTGTCAGATACCTCAGCCACAGCGAAAGGGATGGCTCTGAAAACTTCTGGGAAAGTGGTCATTAGGGACTGCAGCGGCTGAGTGCTGCGATCGTGCCCTTTGGTGGTCGTAGGTATTTGCCCTACGGTCCTTATGCATTTGCAGCAGCAGCACACCGGTAGGCAGGGAAAAAAGCTGCTGACAAAATGTTAATCCTACAAATCCGCAAAGAAAGCACAATGTTGGATGTTGCAGGGAGCAGCACCCGGCCATGCCCTTCAGCTCGGTTAATAGCTGTGCACTGTAAACACCGCATGGTGTACAGGGCTCATGCTTCCTGGGGAGACAGCGCGCCGCAGCCTGCTGCTGCGGGATGGGGCCTTTACTGCTAATCTGGTTAAACATTAGCCATACCAGCTTCAGCCTGGTTTGGGGACAATGGTGTCACTGCATTTCTTCTAACTGGCTTTCTTTTACACATTACCCTCGCCTTCCCCTACACAAAGTGCATCTCTCTGCTCGGGGTGTAACAGGGGCTCACAGACAGCACTGGCTTTGCTCAGGCTGTCTTGTTCTTCTCACATGGCTGGATGGGACTGGGATGCCAGCCTGGAAAGCACTAGCGTGGAAATTGCTGCAAACCTGAATTTGAGCCACGAATTTACCCAAACCTTCCCCTGCACTATCCCCTGCCATGAAAGGAGGTTTGAAGCTGCTCTGTTCTTTATAAACAAATGCCAATGTTTGGTATGCATCTCCTCAAGCCCCAGCTTCAGTTTTTAAAGAATTTTAAATGCATTTGAACCAAATGTTCCACACAAATTTGGATTAAACTCCTGCAATCTGTCTCTGTGAGATCTCACAAATGAATGAGGGTAGAAGTAACATAAAGAAAATTCAGAGTGGAACCAGAAATGGAAGTTATGATTAAGTAGGATCCCTTTTAATAGACAAAGGCCAGAGTAATTTTAGGATGGGCACCATCCCATAACAGGTTGACTACCTCAGGAAATAATTACAGTAGAGATTTATTCAATTTTCTCCCATCTAAACAGCTTTACAATAAAACAGGCATTCACACAAGTACATTTACTGGGCACAATATTAGCAGTTATTTCCTAGGTGCTTCAGTGGCCCTGTATTTTCTACTGGACTGATATTATGTACTGACTATTTTTACATCCCTTGAATCCTGCACAGGTCCCAGAATGTATCTTGAGAATGACTGCTTTGCAAGGTTGGATGTGTTTATTCTGATGTTTCAGAAAAATACTAAGACTACCGTCTAAGAAACACACCATTTATATTTTTTTTATTATTATTATTTTTTAGGAATAGACATAGCAGCTAATGAAAAGCCTAAAAATATTGCAATTTCTTTGAGATATTAATCTTGTTAATGAAATAATAATAATAATAATAAAAAGAAATATTTCTGTATCAGTTATTTTCAAGAAGTGGAAAGAAAAACATCACTTAACTACAGAGTCAAAAAGAATACACAAACATTTCAACATCTGCTCTGTTTTCCAGTTAATTAGCAAGGATGTGAATAGCTTTTATGGAGCAGTAACATTCTGGACATTCCTCTCTATACTTCTGGTCAGTGGCGCACCACAAGCAGTCTTTCCTTCTGCTGCACTTGACCCCGAATAAGAGCAGAAGGTGAACCCAGTGTACTGGGGAACACAAGTCACACACTGTGGTGCTGGGAGTCCCTTACACTATAGCTATATTGTGCTTGTGCAGAGCCTACCCTGAGAATACATATTTTAAAATCAAAATTTTATCTCTCTCTAAATAACTAGGAATAAAAGGCCTATATATAAAGATCATTTCTCACCAAAGAAGCAAGACCATTCTATATTCAATAAAGGTGCTTGAACAGTGGCAGTGATGGCAACTTGAAAGGAAAGACCTGGCTATTTGTTGGTTTTAACAGGCTGGTAGAGGGTATTATCCATCAGTGAACACTAACCAGTTCTCTCTTCTTTAAGCATTAAGGAAAAAACATGAACACAACGGGTGAAAATTTAGCCATCCCCACTTCCTGGCAGCCCACTAAAGGTGATTTTCCCAACTGCACTGATGTGGAAGCTAGTCTGAAGACTTTGTACCTCCCCATTATGTACAGCATCATCTTCCTGGTGGGCTTCCCAGGAAATGTCATTGCCATCTGTGTTTACAGCTTCAAGATGAGGCCTTGGAAGAGCAGCACCATCATCATGATGAACCTGGCACTCACAGACCTGCTGTACCTAACCAGCCTCCCCTTCCTCATACACTACTACGCCAGCGGGGAGCACTGGATCTTTGGTGAATTCATGTGCAAGTTCATCCGCTTCGGCTTCCACTTCAACCTGTACAGCAGCATCCTCTTCCTCACATGCTTCAGCATCTTCCGCTACATGGTGATTGTCCACCCGATGAAGTTCTTCCACGTCCAAAGGAAGCGTTGGACAGCGGTGGCTTGCGCAGCCATTTGGATGATCTCACTGGCAGTTGTCAGCCCCGTCAACTTCTTGATCTCCTCTAAAGAGGAGGAAAACAAGTCCTTATGCCTTGACCTCACCAGCTCTGAAAACCTGGGCACAATCCGGTGGTATAACTGGCTGCTGACCAGCCTAGCCTTCTTCTTGCCCCTGCTGACGGTGACTCTGTGCTATGTGTTCATTATTTGCACCTTGGCCACTGGGCTCCAGGCATGGGCTGGCTACAAACAGAAGGCTCGCAGACTCACCATCATCCTCTTGGTGGTCTTTTACGTGTGCTTCCTCCCCTTCCATGTTTTTCGGATAGCTCGGCTTGAACTGCGGTTTTGTACGGCCAACTGCCACATGGAGAAGCAAATCCACGCCGCCTATATCATCTCCCGGCCACTGGCTGCTCTCAACACGTGTGGTAACCTTCTCCTTTACGTCGTGATCGGAGGTGCCTTCCAGCAGGCCGTCCTCTCCCTCTCAAGGTGCAAGTGGAGAAAATACATCCAGCGGCCCAGGAGCAACAATTACACGAACAAGTCGGAAATCAACTTAAGGTTATGAAAGACTCCCTTGGTGAGAATTCCAGCAAACCTGGGATGGCTTCAGTGCCATAATGCCCTGCATAGGCAGCTGTGCTGATAACGCAGTGAGAATTGCAGCTGGCTACTCATTCCCTCTGCAGTAGAGTGTTTGCCAAAAAAAAGGTGTCTCAGGAGCAGGTTGATACTTACCTCTCTTAGCAACCAGAGAAAAGGGAGTGAAAAGATCTTAAGACTCCTCGAAGGTAGAATTTTAAATTACCCCACAGGACTGTTTCTAAAGTTATTTGGGAAATGCAGGATTCTCTTGCTTCACACTTTGTGGCTGGTTAGAGAAACACAGGGAGCTTAGTTTGGACAAGAGAACAACTTCCATTGATGTCAGTGCCGTCACTGGTGTAGTGTTTGCTTTGTTTATTAGAGCTGGAGTGAGATGCAGTGAACTGTCATGGTTGCTGAAACCACTGAATTACATAGTTAGAAAGCACCTAGATAATCATATGTTTTCAAATTAGATGGACCTGACGAACTTCAGCACGGGCCACTGAAGAACTGAATCACAAAATCTCAGTTGGCCCAGGGAAGGATGAGAGAGAAGTACCAAAGGAGGAAACACGGTGAATATAAGAAAAGATATACAAGGAGACACATATATGGAGAAAATGGAGGAACAAGGAACTAAAAAAAAAACAACTCAGTCATGTTAATATCCACCTCAGAAAAATACTAGAACAAACGATCAGATGATAAGTCTACAGAAGATGAGTACATTTGACTACCAGCCAGTATGAGTCTATCAGGTATGTACAAAACCATATTACTCTGATTTCCTACTACAACACATTAGGAAAAGAAACGTGTCATAAACCTTGACTCCAGAAAGAGTTTTGACATTGTCTGAGGTGATACTCCTCTGTGCAAGCTAAGGAAAACAGTCTAGAGGATATTAGTAACTACTTTTGCTGGTTACAGAGCTGTGCTCAGAGTGGTTTACTATCAAAGTAGAGGGGGCCTCTTGGTGGGGATTTGACCAGTCTGTCCTAGGTTTAGTGATATTTAGTGTTTTCATTAGCAAGTTGGATGATGAAATAAGGTCTGTTTATCATACTTGCAGATGACATGAAGCTGAGAGGACAAAATTATGTTGACAAATTGCAACGGTGGTCTGGAAAAGCGCTACAAGGCAGTGACAGGTGCAATGTACTGCATTTAAGTAGAAATAATGAATTGTACAAACACAAAAGGAGTAAAAACTACTTAGGTAACGGTTCGGTAGAGAAAGTCCAACTGTTGCAGAGAATCCCAGGAGCTGACAGTTTCAGTGGGCTGACAGTGTTTTGCTGTTTTTCTGTTTTTCTGTTCTAAAAGAGGCAGATGCCATGCTGGGATGCATAAATAAGAATATAACGTGCAAGACATGTGAAGAAGCCCTTACGCCCTCCTCAGCATTTTTAACCTCTCATCTGGAGCACTGGGTCTGGCCTTGGAGGCTGCCCTTCAGGGAAGACCAGACGAGTGGAACATGTAAAGGGCACCCAGAGGAATGACCAAAGAGGAAAGGAATTGGATGGAAAACCAAATGGTCTGAAAACACTCCAAGGGGGGAATATCAGGAAGGGCTTTCTCTTGGGGCAGGTTGATGAAGAGCTAGAAAGGACAAAAGGAGCCTGTGCTGCCAGGTGTCTGAAGGATCAGGCTATCAAGGCATTTAGCAAGAGGAACACAAAACCACCTGACCTCTGGATGTCCCTTTTGGCCTCTAAGCTCTGCAATTAGGTGTACATTACTGGTAGCATCAGTGTTAGTGAAACAAGTCATGCCAGGGGACATCCCTGGCACTGAAGGTTGTCCCACCACCCTGCCATGGCATGGGTGAGCCTGGGACATGTGTCTGGCCAGCAGCAGCCACCACATTCCCTGGCAAAGCCTGGTACCCCCCGTGGGTTAGTACCATTCCCTACAGGCAGCCTGCACACAGGCAGCGCTGTGTGGGTACCACACGTAAGTAGGTCAAAAAATGGCATTGTAATGTTTTTACATGCCTTGTGGATACTTAAAACACTTGATTTGGTAAAGACACGACCATCAGATACATCTTTTAGAAACAGTGCAACAGGCCTTTTGACATGTTTTCTGTTTTGGATCGTCCTTTTCTCTACTCAGAAATGTTGTCAGTCTGATTTTTACAGGTTGCCACTAGGTGGTGAGCATTCGCGGTCAAGCTACCTGGTTTCACACATGCATGGCTGATTCAAAACCACAGCTTACACAAATATACAAGATGATTCACATGAGATAAGTCTTTTTTGACATAGATTCGTAGCATCCTACCTCTCCAGCATGGACAAAAAGTACAAACACACTGCATAAATTCTCTTCTCTTTCACATAAGTGAAAGCACAAGATGTGTCTGCTACTTACACATACACATCTGAAGCCTCTAAATGGGTTAAAAATATATTTCTTCATCTCCAAGCAAGGACCATCATTGTATTTTTAGTTTTTGTTCTCAGAAGCTCTTCCTTCTCAAGCCCAAGCTGAGCTTATCACACACGGGCAGAAGATTTTAAGTAAAATTACACGTACAACATAAAACAGGGTGGCTAAAGGTAAAAAGTGTGAAATGGAAGTGTTCAAGGCTTTTCATCTCTGCCAGCAACAAGAGTGACAGTCCCCCAGTTTCAGTGGCTTGGAGACGAGCTGCTTCTCCACCTCCTCCTCATCTCTTTCCTTAACGTTGCTGTAAGTTGGTTGCCTTTTACCTGTCACACCTGCTCACCCACTGCCTTTCTTCATTCAATTTGGGCTAAACTACCTGATTTTAAAGTGCTGAAGCAGATTAGGGAATGCTCCTGGGAGCCATGGTTCATCCGTGGGGCAATAATATCCACTAGGAGAGCAGCTTGGCTCCATTACCTTGGCTGAATTTAAAAAAGGACAAAAGCTCAACCTTAGTGCAGGCGTTTTTAATAAATTCAAGGTCTGCTCAGGTGCTCTGTGGGACTGAGAGATCATTATCTCATGTGACTCATTCATTTTGCTTACTGTGGAGGATGAGATCTCAATAGCTTCTAATTTTAGTAGCTGTAAGTTTACTGCTGAAACAAGGATAAGTGCTTCAATTGCAGTAAACAGGAGACACTTTCCAAACTCTATATGCAGTGTGACAACAAAGCTACATAAATTAATATGCTATTGCAGGCTAATTCATGGCATAGTTATGCTCCAGTAACCAGGTTTCTGTTAGAAATCTCTAGCATGTTTGTCTGCAAAGACAGTCGTGTCAACTCAAGTACATGCCAGCCAGCTACCCTCTGCCTGGGACTGCAGAGTCCAAAAAAGAAACTTTGCAAGGTAAACTAGGTTCACACCTCTCAAAGAGATGTCGGCTCTGATGATGCTAACGAAGAAGTTATGGAATTGCTGACTGCTTTTGTAGACATGTCAAACCTTATTCTTCACAGTGACTCATTTAGTGTCAGAGACTGAAGCAGAGTAATTTTCTACCATTAATTGCCAGGAAAGGCAAACAGCATTTTTTACCTTTTCTGCCCACATATTGTGTTCCCGTAAGAAGTGGAAGCAAAACTCAAACTCAGCTCATACTCAGACCTCCAAGATAGAAAAAATACCGACTGGAACATTCTACATAACAAACAAACACAACAATAACTTGCAAAACATGTCTGTGTCTTAATCCAGCTGCTTTTCAAGAGATTCCAGTGCTCTGTGTCTGACTGAATGCCTAAAAAGAGAGTAGAGTATACTGCATATGTTATCAGAATGAATAACCTGGTTAACAGCTAGTAGAGCAAAAAGCTCCCGTAACTTGATAATGGTTGACTATTGCAAGGTCTGTGTTGGATGTTGATGTGAGACAAGGCTGCAGTTTTATCCCCGTGTAATGGTATGTGCGGTTGGGCTGCTGTGATGTTAACTGTACAGTTTAACTCTACAGCAGCAATCCACCACGTGAAGGGAAGGTAATGCCAGCCCCACCACTGAGTCATTTCGACCTCAGACAGATGTTGTCATTTTGCTGATGAGGCTAAGCTGGCAGAATAAACTTGGAATGACTGCTTCCCTCTGTCACTGTTTCGTACTCTGACAATGCAGGTTGAATGAACCTAAACTTTGAAACTACAAACAAGAGATTGTATTCAGTTGCTACCAGCCCCAAAATGCATTTGCCTTTCCCTGCCGGCAGAATATGAGAAGAGATGTAAAAAAAATACTTGTTCTGTTCCCTTATCTTTCCTTCTTTCCTTGTGAAAGTAGAGGCATTTGGTGGCGTCAGCAAATGCCACTTTGATGCAAAGGCCACACAGTTAAGTCTAGGAGGAACAGAAGTTTGCCCTAAAGAAAGTGTATTGCAATGCTTGTTATCTGACTGGTGACTGGAAAAGATCAGTGTTTTTAACTAATATATCTTTGTTGGTGCTCAAGACTCTTGTGTGCTGTAGTAGAGAGCAGAGCCAGAGAGACAGCTTCTAACGCAGGAGAAAAAACGCATTCCTGCTTTAAGTCAGAGCTGTACTCTGGGACCCAGAGGGAGAAGAAGGAAAGTCGGTAAACACTGTGCTGACTGTCTTCCCAAAATAAAATTTAAAACTCAAATGCTGATTTTTTAAAACACACAGAGGGAACATGATTTTTCTGGGTTGCTGCAGGCAAGTATAATGCAGAGTATATTTGGTTCATCATTTCTAGAATTGTAGAAGGTATTTAAACTAGAAGGTATTTTATCTCCTAAGATCTCTCCTCAGTTTCTCTGCTCCCACAATGGATGGTATCACTGATATCTAAACCAAAAGAGAGGTGATTGCCTGGAAGCTTCAGTAACAGTGATGCTCTCTGCTTTTACAAGTAAAACCCATCCTTTGCAGGTGGACCTGTGGCGACATATTTTGTTATTACCACAAGAGCACCCCGTGATATACTCAACACTTTCCCCCTCTTTTCAGAGTCTTTCATGTCTTTTCACCACCATGCAAAGCGATGCCCTGGACCTGCAGCTGACAGGGCTCAAAAACACCTTCTCGTGAGGGCCTTTAAAGGGCACCCAAGGTACCTTGACAAACAGCACTTACACATCCTGTACTGGGGCTATATCGGTAAACTAAGCTGGGCAAGAAGGAGGTGGTTTGGCACAAAGCAGGGAAGTGTTATGGGTGGATTTATTTCCAGCCCCAAATGGTCCCGAAGGGGCAATTTTCCACTGAGTGAACCAGGCCGGTCCAATTGTTTATGGTCTCAGCAATAATAAAGAAGACCTAGGAGATAGAGAGATACAAATATACTGTGCAACAATTTAAAGCAATAAATCTTTTTGAAAGTTCCCTTTTCCCTTTGCTTCATAAGGCTTTTTAGCAATAGGAAGTTATCTCAACAGACAAGGCAGCAGCAGCTGCCCACAGGAGTTTTCTCACACTTACTTGTCTGTTGGTAAGCTGCACTGAGATATTTATACATCACCCCGATTTTACAGGTGATGAAACTGAGGCACAGTGGAGTTAAAGCAACTCACCTCTGGTCACAAAGCAAATTAGCAGCCAGGCAGGGAAGAAATCAGTTCCCAGCCCAGAGCTTTTACAAAGTGCATTAAAGGCTTAGGGTAAGGTTTTTAAGGGAGTCTTGATTGCTCAGTTGCGGCATGTCAGGAATAAAAGCTGAGTTAGACTAGCATCTGCTCTGCTCAGCCCCCAGTTCACCCTCAGGGCCGCACTCTGCATCTGTGAAAGGAGCTCCCCTCACTTCTGTTTTCCCTTAGAGAAGGTTTTGGGAATCTAGCTCACCAGAAGTATTTGGCTACCACTGTGTGTCATCTCAGCCAGGAGCCAGTAGTTAGCTGTGTTCATCCCATTCACCAGTTTGTATCAAGGAGGTCTTAATTTGAGGGTTAACGTGAAACATTAGCAGCAGTATAGGGGACCCTTTCACAGTGGCATGTGCACGTCACACCACAGGCCAGGAAGTTTTTTGCCCCTTGGTGCAAAATTCGGTGATAAACAGCATAAATATCGAGCTGCCTTCACCCAAGGAGCAGGGTCCCACTGCTCACCCTGTGCATGCACTGATGCCGGGAGAGCACATGGGTTCAGGGAGCACAGCCCAGAGCTGAGCAGAGATGGGTCCAGGACCCTACCCAGCACACCCTGATTCACATCTCTCTGCTGTGTTCTGCCTTCAGATACTGGTGACAGCACTCTCCTTGTTCTTGAAGAAGAGCAAATGGGGTTAAGATGACGCTTTTTCATACATCTTCTAAATATCCCTTCTCATTACCTCTCAATATGATTAATACCACAATACTTATCCTAGCTAAGGATGTGGCTGACAAATGTCAGTGAAAACCCTCTCTACCAGAACAAAATCCTGCTGAGCATATCCCTTGTACTTTTTCCAAAAATGTAAACCTGAATTCCACTGAGGAACAGCGAGAACAGGAACGGGGCATCGTATTGTGCTGGATGCACCATGAAAACCAGTTACTGCAGTAATTCCTGGGTCTGCATTAGGGGCTTCAGCCTCCTGTCCTCCATCAGCAAGGCTCTGCTGGTGCTATAATTCAAATTCCCACTAGAGGGTAGACAAAACATTTCTAGTAAAAGGATCACCTTGGGGAAAAAAAAAAAAAAAAAAAAAACAAGTATGCGGGAAACCAGCGCGTGATTTGGAAAAGGAGGTCTGGGCTGGAGAAGCAGCAGGGCACAGAAAAAGGAAGACCAAAATGCTGTTTATACCATCCACAAGAGCACGGTGGGAGCATTGTTCCAGCTTTTTCCAAAGAAACACAATCTGTGGCTTATACTTTTAAATCAAGTACAGCTAGCGTGGCTATGTGGTTATAAACATGTAAATTACCATAGATCAAATACAGCTGATATTGTCCCCATGGATGTTATCTTACAAGCAGTGATAGGGACCATTTAAGCACAGCAAATGGTTAGAAAGGATAAATACAGGGAGTTAGCTTATCCACTTCAGGGCAGCAGCGAATTCATCCCCTCCTGACTGCCGAGCCAAACACAACAAATGGTGGATTTCTCTCTTTCTCCCTTATTAGTGGTCACTCTAGAGTTGCAGGTAATAACAGCTTGTGTTTTCTCCTCACACATCTCTCCACCACTGAAGTGCAGGCAGGCAGGCTTCTCTGAAGCTGGCTGCAGGAGGGGAAAGTGTGGCATCAGCACATCTTTCTCTTCTTGCTCTCCCCAGAAGAGCAGATCTCTCCCCAAGTGGTCTCAGGGTCTGCATCGAAGATAAGGGCACTGAGAACAGATCTTTCTCACTGCACACCCTGCATCTCTGAAGCAGGCTTTCACACTGATTCACTATGTCCCAAGCCAGGGAAAACAAATTAATTCGGAGTTTATTTTCTAATTTAGTCCCAGATCTATAAAGATGGCATAAGACCCAGAAGCACCACCTAGGTGAGCTTAATGACATTTGTGAATGCTGAGCAGCTATTTGATTTGAACTTCTTAAATGTAACTTGTTTAGCCATCCCGTTTTCCCAGAAAATGCCTGGTGTTCAAACAGAGGGGCCCAAATCCAGCCCTGCTTCCCCCTGGGTGCAGAGTCAGAGCTCCTGGGGACAGGCACCAAGAAAAGGCCTCCTTCCCTGAAGGTCCTGTGGCTGGGACAGCTCTCACACTGGGATGTGCATTACTTTCATCTCCCCGATGTTAGAGGCCGAATTAATGTCACCTTGGGACAGGCATGGCGGTGTTTCCTACTGCAAGAGCTGCACTCCCATGTCTCATCCCAAAATAAATGTGGGTTTTTGAATTCAAGGGGTGTTGCCCCTCCATTCTGGATGGGCCACACCTGCTGGCACAGTCTTATGGGTGGCCACGGCTCTCCCTCCGGTCAAACAGGTTGACGAAACTGGGAGAGACGTGGCACTACGGGCAGTAGTCTCCGCATTCATCACATCAAAGCTAAATAGGAGGTGTGCCTGGAGATGGGTTACGTTGGTGGCCCTAATGAGCCACGGAGAGGAGCCCTTCAGGCAGCAGCGTGCGTTTTCACTGCACTGAGACACGTAAATCCATTGCAACGAGGTTTTCACAGCACGTCATTGGGAGGGGAGGAATAAGCATTAATCCTGAAATGCGGTCCTGACAAATGAGGTTAAATTATATATTCTCTGTCTGACTCTTGGTGTAAGGTTTGGATGGTAGTTCTGCTTGATACCAGCAATGGCTAGGGAGAGGTATCTGGAATTCAGTACAGGGCTGTATCTGGTGTCCACTAGACCATTTCAAGAGATCCGATTTCTCTACTCTGAGGTTGTCAATGCCTCTTATCACCTGTCCTTGCCGTGATAACTGTGAGAACTACTTCAAGTGAGGTAGTTCCCATGCAAAAATCTCCTTCATCATTCCTAAGGAAAAGTTATGTATCACTGAAGAAAAAGTTTTTGTTCTACAAAAGTCTGTGCCAGTGGGTGGAAACTAGCAAATTTATCTTGCAGGGAGTCAAGAAAGTGACTTTGGTAAGGACCAGATGGATGTCAGCAGGTGTTCTTTCACCACGTTTTTACCTCAGGGGAGCATTTGATTTTAGATTTTATACAAATTTTCCTTTTCTTGCATTATCTAAAAAATATCGTAATACAAAGAGATGACCTTTAGTCTGGACACTTTTATGTATTCATTTTTGAGGCCTCCTGCAGAAATTCAAGGCTGGTCCACTGGTTTAACAAAGCTTAAACCATGCGTCCGGCTTCAGCTGTACAGTAGGTCCTACTTGTTGCTGTCTTTCTGTGGTTGATGAAATGTATCATCTCTTCCACACAAGTTTCCACTGTAAACCTTTCTGCTCCTAGGCGGACCACGGAGGTTTTTGTACTTCTGCTTTGTGAGCCAGAGATACTGCAGGGAGAAAAGCCACATTAAGCAGCTTCTGAACCGGGTCTTCGAAGAAATAATAAACTGTATCACTGCTGAACCTCTCTTTCTATTGTTTGCACAGGCCTCTATATTAGGCAGTTTATTTTCCCCCACCCTTGCATTCAGAGCCCATATGGTATTCTACTGCCTTGCAAAGACATCAGCAATTTACCCTTGCTGTCCAGGAGACATCAGCTCAATCCAGCTGCTACCATGTTAATGGTGAGGGTTATCTGTGCACACCAAACACTGAGGGTGAGAATTAGGAAAAAATTACCCTGTCCAAGATGAGTGATCCATTTTCTCTCAGAATTAGGGCTGGTTTCTCTGTACTTAGTTTATTTGGGAAGAAATCAGACATTCTGATTTCAGATGATAAAAAAATTTCCAGTGGAATGCCTTGCCCTCAGGAAATGCTGAGTCAACAGAATCAAAACGCTTCACGTGAATGTCTTGACTCTATCAAAAATGTTGACAGAAAGCAGGTAGGCAGCATCCAGGATAGCTACCCAGCCAGAGAAGCAGTCCCACATGGAGAATGGGAGAGATGACAATGGTGGGATGGAGAAGGCTGCTGGCCACAGAAGCTGCTTAGTCCAGCATGGTCCAGCTCCTCTCACGGGGCAGAACAGGTTTCTCTCTGAAGTGCTCCACCAGCATGGGAGGGGGACACAAGAAATACTATATATAATAATTTGCCGCTTCTCTCAGATTTTACACAAAAGCCTGTGCTGCTGGGCTCTGTGGTTGAGCTTTTACGCCAGACATAAATAACGCTGTCAGGAGTTTCTAGGGGAGAGGTGCAAGGCCCAGCTCCAGGATGTTTAGCATCACAAAAATTTCCATCCAAGCCCAGATTATGCAGTGAGCTCACCCTTATTATATTCACTAGTGATTTGAGCAATGGAGTAGAAAGTATACCCTTTAAGCATGCAGATGACAAGATGACTGCCGGCATGCTGGAGTACAGCATTCGATTCAAAGCAATTTACAGAAATTGGAGAAATGGTCTGAAAAAACAGGATGCAATTCAGTGAGGACAAATGAAAAATTTATGTTTGTGGGAAAATAACCAAAACTGCACAAATCAGGACTATCTGCTTAGGCAGCAGTACTGCGGTAAAGAATCGAAGGTCTATGCAGATCACAAGCTGAATATGAGTCAAATATGCTGTGAAAAGGGCAAACAGCAGAGTGGGATGTGGAAATAAGTAACCCTTATTGAGTAACCCTTCTGCTTTGGTAACGTGTCTTGTGTGGTGGTGCACATGGTCTGACTCTGCACTTCAAGAAGGGAGGGGATGGGGTGGACAGAGGTTCAAAGCAAAGCCAACAAAAAGGAAAAGTTTGTGGGACTGGGATTTGTTCAATGTAGAAGAAGCAGCACTGGAGGAAAGAAGACAGAAACCTTCATAATTGTAGCCAAAGAGCAGAATGCCCCCAGCTGGGACTAGCTTGGGAAGATGTCAAACATGAGGCAACACGTGCTGTGGGCACAGGAGTGGTTTGGTAGAGAGAAGATTTGAGAAGAGGTTGGAAAAAACATCTGATGGGACTGCCAAGGATACGACCTTATCTGGGGCAGCAGACAGGCTCCTGAGGAGTTTCCTTCCACCCCACGTCCTGCAATGCCAGCAGGCAAAACCCCTTTGAATCGGGACACAGGATTTCAGGAGAGACAGGCAACTCGCTGCACGCACCAAGATAATCCTGCAGAGGGGAGGTGTCTGCGCTTGGCTTGCTGCACTGACAGAGCCATGAAAGCCAGTGGATTACAGGGCCAGATGCTCTGCTGATGTGAATTAACTTGGCTCCAAAGATGGTGGCAATACACCAGTTTACACCTCCTTAGAAAATTATGTGCAAAATCTGATGCAAAGGCCCCGTTAGCAATTCCCTCGTCAGGTTCTAGCAGGCCATCAGTCATGCCAACATGCAGCAGGAGGATTGTATGTTAGGAAAATGCAGTATAGTAGCTACAACACTTCCCCTGACCCCGAGCAGCTTGCATATGCATGGCACGATTTTTTTGATATCCTTTAGCATATTATATCATTCATTTTAATGACAACAATCAAACAGTGCCTTTTGAAAAAGAAAGAAAAAAGAAAGAAAAAAAGTTAGGGTCAAGCACACAGAGCTTCTTCTAATTGTCTTTTATTTTCTATTTTCTTACTTCTCCTGAGAAGTGAAATCTGTCATATGGTGCTGTGATTTCTTCGCTGTCTCCCTACTATGGCAAACATTAATAGGTACCTTCACAGTATTTATAATAGGCAGTGCCAGCTTTGAGAGCAATGACAAAAATACACTGCATAATTATTCTGTACCATGGAGTACACACAGAGCTTGCTTGTGAAGGTAGGCGGGGGAACTGTTTTCTGCCAACTCTCTGCTTGGGTTGAGAGAGCACGGGGCACACCCTCATCTATTTGCTAGCTACTTTCTTTCAAAGATTCTGCTCCAGCAGGAGCCAGTCCCACCGCAGACCGGCAGCAAAGTGTAACTTTCTGAGTTACATGACTCTGATTTTCCTGTGCTCCACGGTTTTTCCATTTGGCCTATGTAAACCAGCACAGCTGGTCCACCGTTCTTGTCTTCAAAAGGACAGAATGACACTCACATGCTGAAGTGCTGGTGTTTTAGCTGAAACTTTTTCCCTGATGGAGACAAACAGAATACATCAGCTTACGGCAGAGATCTCCAGCTGACCAGGCATGGCAGATAAGCCTGGTGCTTTGTTTGTTCAAGTCCTGCAAATCTCAAGAGTAGGAGTAGGAGATCTGACCAAAGCCCAGGATTGGCCCCAAAGCTCTGGGTGAAAGCTAGCATGGAAAGGCAAAGCAAGAGAAAGCTTCTGCAGAAAAAAAAAAAAAAAAAAAGAAAGAAAAGTGTATCCCTTTTGTTTATTTGATTTAGATGAACCCAAAAGAGTCAGAGGAAAAAGGCTAGATTTAAAATAAAAATGAAGAAGTGAAAGCATTAATTCCACAGGCTCAGCTTGTAGGAATTATCTCCTCGAAGGCTATTTCAACAATCCACGCCTCCACCCAGCCTGAATTGTTGGAGAGCCATTTATTTGCTCAAGGATAATAATGCTTAGCACGTAAGCATCATTTAAAGAGCACGAGACTCTTCCAAAGGCAGGGCAGATTCTTGTTGAGTGACTCTCAGGGGGACACCAGCAGAGCACCCTGAAAGCAGGGGAACAAAGGGAGCTGCCTTCAGAAATGGCATGTGAGGGTGCACATGGTGTGGTCCATGGTGGGCTGAGGGCAAGAAAGTCCCTGAAACTTGGTTTATCAGCCTTAGGGGCAACAGAATGCTCCGAGAAGGTAAGCATCTTCAGCAGCTTTGGGTTGCCTTGCTCTAACTGGTACAGTGGTGGTCTGAGAAGCCATCGCAACCAGAAATCCAAAGAACATGATCAAATGTTATCTCCAGAGAGGTGGTGGGTGCAGGAAGGAGCAAGCTGAGGTATGTTGGTAGCAGGGCTGCAGAGATCAGCATGGGAACACGGTAATGCAGGGGTCTTCTGCACAGCTAAGGGCTTGTGTTAGCTGAGGGATGAGCACCTGGCTAATTGTAAAACTGATTTCTGTGTGCATTAAATTCACATGTAGATGGTTGTGATGGTGCAAGTCATCTGAAGACAAAGTTTTATTAGAGTGGCATAAAGCAAAGGGCAGACTTCCCTTCACTTGCCATAGCACCCTGGAAACAAATTACAGCAGCAATGGCAAGAGAATATATCTTCAATGACTACAAACTTGCTTGGACACTGGAGGCCACATTGCTAGCACCCTTTGCTGAATCCTGTACTGACATGTCACCGGAAGTCAAATATGCACATCTCATCTCATAAGAGTTTATAGACTGCTCTGTCTTTGAATTAAAAACCAGAATAACAAGGCAGCAAATCGGTCCTCTCTGTTTTCAGAGCAGCTAAGCTGGGTCATTTTCAGGAAATGCCCCATTACCTAAAACAATTACAACCCTTGACACGTCTTCGATGAATTTAGTTTGTGTTTTAATGTCTGCTGGGAAAACTTTACCCAGCACAGCTGCTATGTAAGACTGCTTCATAGCTGGGTGCTCCCGCAGCATTTTTTATTCACCAGTTTATGGTCTTGCCCAAGCTGTACCAAGGTACCTGAGCACATATGCTGGCTTTAAGCAAGCAAATTGTCCCATTGCCTTTCTTCTCTCTGCTCCCCATGGCTCAACTCATTGCCTGAAAGTTCAGTGCTCATCTAAGGGCTTCAGTGGATTTTGTGTTCTTCTGTGCCCTGTAGTCAATGAGTACCAATTCACTTCAAGGACTAGTGTTAGCCATAAAATTGTGCCTCAGATCCATATAGGCTATTTTTGGAACTGTATTGAGCTACTTCTGTTCAGCTGATGTGGCAGCACTGCTTATATTCCAGATTATACATGCAATTTTCTGAAGGTAAAATATTCTCTTCCAGAAGTTTTCATTAGCAGTCTCTATTACCTACATAATTGGATGGCAGCATTTAGAAGTGATTAATTTAGACTTAACATGCATTTAGGGATTAAAAAATGCTGCCCTTACCAGTCTGTCTCAGGGGAGAAATGTGAAGGGAGAGCTGGAGTTGGTTTTCCTGTGTGATGAAGATGCACAGTATCATTCTCAACAGAATTGAGCATCTCTTGATGGTGGTCTGATACCAACTGTAATTAGGTGTTCAATCACATACAGAGTAAGATCAGCCAAACATATGCGTCTCTGCTAAGGGAAATAGCCCGTGGAAAGATTATACATTTGCTGAACCAAAAGTAAAATGTATAATGAAAGCTCATAACGCTCCGGAGCCTAGCACTTGCCCAACAAACTGTCTATTTTCCTACACTGCAATTAATCAGAGTTATCCTTGCTATTCCCGCTGCGCCACACCGTGTGCTGCCATGTCTGAATGTCTGACCCAAAGCCCAGGGTCACCGTCAGGAGCCTTTTACTTACACCCGTTGATTTTAGATCAGATTTTTTTGAGATGGGAATGGCCCCTGAGGTGAAGGAGCAGCTTGTCAGCCCTCACACCTGCAAGTCCTAATTACAGCCAAGTCCAGCAGTGATGTTGAGATATCACAAAAAGCCCTGCTATGACCTCTTCTGCCCCAATGCCTGCAGAAGCTAACAGCCAGCCCATGCAAAGGAAAGAGTCATTGTTTGCAACCAGCCACGTGTGATTTAACAGAACAAAGCAAAATAAAGGCATTGGACTTTGTTCTCCACTTCTGTATTCTAGATCGCAAGTTTTTGAAGCAGACTGTGTGCTCCCGGTACTCGAACTCATCTCTTGCCCTGTGTGTCCTCTTTACCCTGCCATCACAGAAGGAAAAATACAACATGTGTTGTACTCTCTCTGATAGCTGACCCAGCCTATACTGTAATGTTTTAGGAGGAAATATCTACTTAATAATCCTGCTACCAAATCATGCCTGTTTCCTTTCTATACAGTGACCAAGGGCAACAGTTATATACGCATGTAAACTCTGCAGGATTTTGTAATGGTTGTTTCAGGGAAGGTGCAAATAGCTTCCTTGTTGCTGTTGGCTGGTCTTTGCAATTCTTTTCAATGGTCATCAAGTTTGGGAAAATGGCAGCACATCTGACAAATCAACCCTCCACGCAACCTCACTGCCGGCACGAGCTGGTCTGCTCCTGCTGTCCTCCTCTTGCCCCTGGCCAGTCCCCATTGCTGGAGCCAAAGCATTCACAGGAGAAGCCACAGCCACTCACCAGCGCACCAGAAAGAGAACCCAGGAATAAGAAAACTGGTTTGTTTTCCCTCAGCTCACTGAGCCAACACATCCCATGATTGCACCACTGAAATATTTATTTTTTTTTCTTTAAGACGAGAGGAGAGAGGTAGTGCTGCCAATGCTTTTGACAGCAGCCTGAAATTAGGGCCACTGAAGCCAGCTGTGAAACTACAGGATGTAGTTTCTCTCCGCGGCATGGAGAGGGGAGCTGGGCAAGGATAGCCTTAAAGCATGAAAAGGTCCCTGCTTTTGGTAAGAATCAGACTGGTCTACCTGTAGGCAGACTTAAAAGATCCACGAAAATGAGGTGGGGAGACTACTGGTAAGGAAGAAAGACCCCAGGCTGAAGAGCAGAAAGTCACGTTGGAGTGTCAGCCTTCATTCACAGAGATCCTGCACAACGCCAGGCAAGTGATGTTCAGACATTCACAAGTGGATGTGAATTGTTCGTTTGTACAAAGCTTCCCAAGTGCCTGACACAAGGGCCTGGCCCAATCAACGGCTGCAAATCAAGCCAATGTTTCCGAAGGTCCATGCTCAGGGAGGAGATGATGAAGCTCTGGGGAAGGGTCAAGCGAGGTCTGGGGCAGGTAGGAGGCAACACAGTCCCTTTAGGCATGAATGAGACAAGATTTGGGTAGGCTAAAATGCACAGCTTGGTCTCCATGCAGAGCTGCTCTGAATGACCTCACAGTAGTGCCCCTTTCTTGGAGCTGGTCTGAAAATAGAGTTTTTTTTCTCTTTTCCCACCCATGGAGGTGACCCCAGAGCCTGTTCAAAACCCCATAGCCCTGGATCCCTGGCAGTTATGGCCATGGTGCTGGGAAAGCCCACTTCTGTTTCATGTCCACCGCCACCACCAAGGTGGGATAAATACCAGCCCCTGCTGCACGGGGGTATAATGGATTAAGTATGGACACATTAAATGATCCCTAGCTATAATTAGCTCCCTCTGTGCTTATTAGGCCACAGCCTCATACCAATGATTTCTAATGACACATGCAGTGTCTAGGAACAGGGTAATAGCTATTTAAAAAGTTGCTGATCCCCCAGCTGGTACATGACAATGTATTTTACAATTATGGAGAAACTTCAGACATTTTTTTAAAGCACTCTAGGCATTGACCTAGAGAAAAGCTTGGTCAAATGAGAACAGAATAATAGTAACAGATAGATAATGTTCTAGCTGTCAGACTGCTGCTCCAGTCTTAACTGTGCTCACTACCGCTCTTTCCCTACAATATGACTATCAAAATAAATAATATTCTCCCAACTCAGGCTGATGGTGCAGGCACGCGAGAGAGTCAAGATGGCCTTCCTAAAAATATTCTTATCTATATGGTTCTCCGTAACTGCACTAACAAGCCTACTCTTTAGAGGTGAAATCTGGATCATACACCTCATCATTGAGTAGGACCTATGAGATGTACCAGGGCTACCAGGCTGCACAAGGATGGGCAGCTGGAGCCTTTTTGTAAGTACCAGGCTGCAAGAACAGGGATTGAAACCTACAGTTTCAAAATGCAAGATACTACGATTTTTCTTTTCTTTTTGTCTTTTTTTTTTTTTTTTTTAATAATCTCTTTTGATCTTGTTCCTCAAGCTAAGGTTGGTAATGAGATTTTTATTCAAGAAGAGTCTTTTGGTTCAAGAAACATGGATGATTGTAGCTCTTGAGAATCATGAAGCAAAGGCTCAAAAGAAAATAAGTTTTCAACTTCAGCCATCTCAGTAGTAACTGGTCAGCATTAACTATATAATCTATTCACCAAAAACAAGCAGAAAGTATGACACAGGTCCTGAAAAGCACATCATGCCAAAACTTCATTTCTTGCATGAGGTGAAAATTAGACTTTGTTAGACATTTGTTTTTAATGCAGAAACAGTATGTCATAATATTTTTCACCTAACCTTGAAATGGCAACACGCCTTATTCAGTTTGGTGATCAGGTTTCGCTTCACAGGAACCAGAGAATAAATTTAATTTTCTCATTTACAAACACATGGACGCATGCATACACGCTAATTTAAATGTGATCTGCTGCTATTTGAATACTACAGGGCTACCTCAGCACACAGAACTGCTGCCAGAAAAGCGTGATCTGTCCTCAGAAGGCAAGACAGCATGAGGGACAGAGGGCAAAAGATATCTCCTGCAACCACCCAGGTCTAAAAGCTGATATCTAAGCCAGTGGCTGATGTTTTATACCATTCTCCTAATTTACTGCCACACGGAGTCTCGGTCTGCCAGGGAGCGAGTGTATATGATTGCAAAGCAATACTAAGTCCTGTTTCACTGTAAGGAAGACATAAATACATTTCATTTGTAGTGCTCTTTGCTCACAGCAATGAAAGAGAGAAGCAGAATTGCAGGTTTTCAGGTAAGCAATATTTCTCCATTTTCAGTTTGGAGGGTTCAAGGTTGCAGAGAAGAACAGATCAGCAGTACAAGGAAACTAAACTTGGGATGAATCAAATATTATAGAAGATTTTGTCTAGCTTTATTTAAAATATATCAGTTAAAGATATAAATGTGGGTGACAGTGGTGTCACCAAGCAGCAGAAAAGAGATAAAATGTGTATATCCCTAGCTTTTGTCTGAACATTAATCTGAATTTGTGTAGAGCAAGCCTCAGCTTTTGCCAAATACATCTTATAGCAAAGCTGCTATACCTGAGCTAATGTTTGTGTTAAAAAGTATTACTCTGTTAACTAAGTTATGGGGACACTGTTCAAATTTCTCCCAGCAGTGGTCCTGAATAACAAAATGATATCCATCTTTCTGACTGGTTAGGATGAGATCGTTCCTGTTGTGTTACAGCCTTAATGACTAGCTTTGTCAGAGAAAATCTGTATGTTCTATCAGTCTTTGGGATAATGCAGAAACTGCCATAGAGGCAATACGCTAAATGTTGCTAAATGAATCACGTCAAAAACTAATTCTATACAGAGGACTTCCAGGACAGCAATAAGGTACAATTCTGATTTTTTAAAATTAGTTTTTTAAATGCAATGTCTTCATCTTGGTTGTTCAGTGTAATACTGATTTAACATAAAGGCTGTCTTTCTGAGACAAGAGAGGGGAATTTGGGCTTGACAGTACCGTGTCTTGCACTTTATTAAGCCACTTAAAACTGTTTTCTCAGATGGACTAGTTCAGGTTCTGTAGGAGTGGTTCTCACCTGAGACGCTGAAGACCCACGCTTTTGCCTCACTTGAGATATGTAAAGGCTAGACATCCAATTCCATCTCCTTGGGCTGCTTTTGTCATCAATGGAGACAAATATGTATACCAAAAGAGTAAATCATTTATCTTAGAAACTTCTCTTATGGGAAGATATATTATGCCCTGGAGGAACCTAGATCTCTCTCTCGATGATAAAGGGGGGCTTAGGATGACTGGCTCCAGTTTAAATGTCTAACTTTTACGAGTCTGAAGTTAGATGAGATAATTTCATCCTTGGTTACCATTCCCTCAGGTTAAAACAGTACCCAGAGAGGTTATGTCCTGAACTCACTGTGGAGAGATCCAAATTGGCCATGGCAGATCAGAAACCATTTCAGAGACAAGTCTATCTAGTTGCAATTCACATGAAATGGGAGGCAAGAGCAATGCCTTTAGTCAGTATCTGCGCTTTCCACCTTTCTTGTGCTCTTTGAGAAATACTTTTTAGTCATTAAAGTCAGTTTTACGCCACTATATCACTAACAAGCCCAAACTTTCTCTAATTTCCTAAAAGTCTTCTTTCTGCTCTTGTAGGTTTGTGGATAAGCAGCATCTTCAGTTGTCACCTTCCTTGCAGGAGATTAAATAAAGCAAAGGTAAAATTAATCATCATCAAAATTAAAGGAGGGGTGGAGGGGGAGGAGGGGGAAATTAAATTTGGAGTGGGGGGATCTAGGTAAAAGCTGTGTATGTTAACATATCCTTGTTCTTTCCCCCTATTATACTTTGTTTAACATATGACATTTGCTCCAACAACAGAAGATTTAATTGAATTCATTTGTTCTAACAAATCAGTTAAAATTGAATGTCTGATTTTTGTAAAGCTTTACGAGGATTTCTTCAAACATGGCACCTGAAGGCACAGACAATTTTACTGCTCTGCCAGGCCACGCAGACCCTTTGACAAGTTGCAAAGATGAAGATTTCTTACAGGTGAAATCGTACCTCTCTGTCCTTTACAGCCTAATCTTCCTGGTGTGCTTCCCAGGGAACATTGTGGCCATTTTTGTTTATTTTGTCAAGATGAGGCCCTGGAAAAGCAGCACCATCATTATGCTAAACCTGGCTATCACTGACCTATTGTATGTAGCTACTCTTCCTTTCTTTATACACTACTCTGCTAATGGAAATAACTGGATTTTTGGAGACTTCATGTGCAAGTTTATTCACTTTGGTTTCTACTTCAACATGTACAGTGGTATTATCTTCCTTAGCTGCTTCAGCATCTTCCGCTTTTTTGTAGTCGTCCACCCAATTAGATGCGTTTTTGTTCAAAAACGGAGGTGGGCAGTGGTGACCTGCATAGTAGTTTGGATGATTTCCCTGGCAGCCATCAGCCCCTTGGGCATCTTGATTGCCACGAAGCACACGGAGAACAGGACCATCTGCCCAGACCTGTCTTCTGCTGAGGACTTTGACACTAGTTGGTGGTATAACTGGCTGCTGACAGTGTTTGGTTTCTTCTTGCCCCTGCTGACAGTGACTCTGTGCTATGTGCTCATTATTTACACCTTGGCTACGGGGCCCCACACACAGACTTGCTACAAACAGAAGGCTCGCAGACTCGCCATCGTCCTCTTGGTGGTCTTCTACGTGTGTTTCCTCCCCTTCCACATCTTTCGGGGGATTCGGATCGAGCTCCGAGGACAAGCAGCTAGCTGCCACTTCAAGAACACTATCCTTTTTATGCTCATTCTAGCTAAACCTTTAGCAGCACTAAATACGTTTGGAAACTTACTGCTCTATGTAGTGACAGGAGACAATTTCCAGCAGGCGATCCTCTCACTCCTCAAGTTTTGGACACACAAGAACCTGAAATAGAAGAGACTGATGCCATAAAAGGCATGCCATAAAAAGCTATGGAGGAAAGGTCCAAAGCTGCCCATAACCATCTCTCTGCCGTCACAGCACACAACTTAACTTTGCTGATGCCAAAACAGAATTTATCTACTCTGTGTTTTAGATTTACACATTTATTGTCATCAAAACCAACCAACCAACCAAACAAACAAACAAAAAACACTTCAAATGTAAAACAAAACTTTAAATAAAACTCTACAGAAAAAAAAAATTCATCAAATATTTCACTGGATTTATTTCTTGAATTCTTGGTGTTTCTTTCGGAGAATCCTAAAATCATAGAATGGCCAACAGCTCCAGCAAAACATCAAAATTAAAAAAAAAAAAAAAAAGTTGCTTATTAGTAGCAGATTCACATTCAGGATAGGATTAATTTAATTTAATTTTAGTAACTCAGACATTAAGTGTCCCATCTAAGCTAGGTGCCTGCCTTTGACTTTCATTACTAGGTTAAAGGTTGGAGTAGATGATATTAGAGGTTTTTTCAACCTAAATCACAGAATCATAGAATCATTAAGGTTGGAATGATTCTACTATTCTATGACTTCTTTTCTAATCAAAGAAGAGGGGTAGGATGCTCCAGAGGGCAATTCATCACACCAGTCTTAGACCTGCAGGAGGGTTCATCTCACATCCCTGGAGACCTTGACAAGATAGGTGTCTATATATAAGCTAATCACCTTGGCCTCCATTTATAATTTTCCACTATAGAGGAGAGAAATGAGCAGTTTTAGAGCGTGATTCACCTAATTATTCTTGATGCCTGCATTTAGACAAGATGAATCATGACCTAGAGTGCCTGTTTCTCAACGTTGGCCATAAAAGGTAAGCAATCAGACACAGACCCAAATGTAGATGGGTTACTTTTATATAGTACAGAGTGGGATGTATTACTCTCCAGAGGCGGCTAAGAGGGGAGCTTACACAACAAGACCCTATTCAGTGCCTTCAGAGATCTCTTGAAGATTAATGGTGCAATAATACAAAACTGCTTAGATTAGGATTTAGATTTGGTTTAGATCAGACATTAGGAAGAAGTTCTTTACTATGAGGGTGGTAAGGCCCTGGCACAGGCTGCCCAGAGAAGCTGTGGATGCCCCATCCCTGGAGGTGCTCAAGGCCAGGCTGGATGGGGCTTTGGGCAGCCTGGTCTGGTGGGAGGTGTCCCTGCCCATGGCAGGGGGTTGGGACTGGATGGTCTTTAAGGTCCCTTCCAACCCAAATCATTCTGTGGTTCTGTGATAAGTGGATGGATGCATAAATGGCCCAAATCCATGGACCTTTGCCAGTTTCTTTACTCAATGGATCTCTGCTTCATCACACCAGACAGTTGGACTTGATGATCCTGAAGGTCTTTCCCAATCTAGATGATTCTATGATTCTAAGGAACAGCTTTGGGTAATAACGTACCTGATGAGCAAAATGGGCCATTTCACAGGAAAAAAAAAATAATAGACTCACAGGAAAATACAAGTCTAATACTTGCAGGCACCAGCTGAGGAACCCCAGACAACAGCAGTACAGAGCTGTTATCAGCATAATATTTAGAGCCCAAAAGTATGACAACAGAGTGATTCATCTATCAAGTATTTCAACACCCATATTTCAAGTTTCATTACTTTTGCTCTTCACTCCAAAATGTTCAGTAATCAATGGCAACCCACACTGCTGCAAGGCTTTCATGAGACCCTTCTGGTTGTGCAGTCCTTCTATGTGTGGCCTTGTCTTTAAGCAACCACCAGACCATTTTTCCCATTACACGCGTGCCCGAGTGACTGGCGAATAGTCAGTGACTCATCTGTGGCATGGGGAGCCCATTCATTGCTCCTCTCAGTGCCAGCAGCATCAGCACCTAGGGGAGAACAGCAAGCAACAGACACAGCAGGGAAAGGAAAGAATATGAGAAACCATCCCTGGCATGCTAAGAGAGATGGGGAAAGGAAGAACAGTGTTTATCCAGGTTAGAGTAGAAAATGGGCTGTGAAGGAAGGGTTCTGTCAGGAAATGGAGGAGGAAGCCATTTCTGCAGAAATAGCCCCTGTGACTTTCATTCACCCCTAGCTATTAGTCAAGGCAAATTTTAAAATGTCTGCAGGGTGCAGCATGGCTGTGACCACTACCCATTCTCAAACTGTGGATAAGAACCTTAGGTGAAGAGGGTAAATCACCTAAAGCAGGCCTGAAGAGATGTTACATGTGGCAAACATCTGCTGAACATGGCATCTTACCTGCTTTTTTTTTTCAGTTTACAGTATCCTATGCAAAAAAAATAAATATATATATATATAGAGAGAGAAAGAACAAGATGATACATCATGTTTTAAGCCTCTGTTTCATATAAATTGAAGTGTTTTTATTAACTCAATTGCACCTTACTTAAAAATCTACATTGTGTAGATTGGTTCTTCTGAAGTTTGAGGTAGAAAAGGAACTGCCTCTGTTTTTGCAGGAATGATAGGAGCAGTTTTTGCTTTTAACTTTAAATGAAGCTCTGCATTAGTACCTTTCAGCTTTACCTGATATTTTCCAGAAAAAAAATTATTCAGCACACTCATTTGTTCTTACATCCAGGCTATGCACTCTTTTAAAATGCAAAATGCCTCGAACATCTTCAGTACTAGCATCATTGCCTGGAATGATTTGGGCAGATATCATCCTGAGCTGGCAAGGGGATGAACCAAATCTTGTTTTCTGTACAGTCAGTGAAGAACAGATATATAAATTAATTGATTGAAAATGGTACTGTTACAATTTCAGTAGTAGTCACAAAAAAAAAAAAAAAAAAGAGAGAAAAGGAGATGTATACGAGAGTCCTGCCTGCCCCCTGCCCCACCAGTCAGTTCTGGCCTTCAGCTTCTAGGAAGAAAAGGGAAAGACTAAAACAATGCTATCAAGAAACTGCTAGCAGCTGACATGAATGTCAGGTCCAACAGCAGAACATAATCCCAATATTTTAAGATTTTCATCACCACGGATAGGGAGAACAGTTTAGCTATATTAATATTTTATTAATTTCTGATTTGACATCCGTATGGATTTCATGTTCTTTTAGCTTTAATTTTTAACATTCTCATAATTTGTCAGAATTGCTACAATGAAAAGGCTTGAGATTTCTTCTAACAACCTCTAATACTTTTGCAATGGGGGACAAGAAGATTTAAGTTAACCAAGTTCAAGAAAAAAAAGGCAGGCCTGTAAACTCAGTCTGCTAAGGACTGGGTAACAGTCCTTAAATAAGTATCATAGTACAGTCATTTACTGCTTATGTTTGTGATGCTCTCACAAGTCTGGAGCATAACTACATTCACATAGTAAACCACAGAGATACAGAGTCAAAATAAATATATTTCTGTCCTCAACAAAGGCCCAGATCCAGACTTTCTAACCTGCTTGTGAAAACGTGCAGAAGGAAGCAAGGTACCAGAAGAGGACAAGGCTGACTTTTTTTTTCAGTAAGTACAGAGTTTCTATGTTGTCTGATTCCCAGCAATAATTAAAACAGAAATGGTAGCTTATAATATGATTCCTTACATAACCAGCAGCAATCACTCTTGTAAAGCAAATGGTAAGTCTTGGGAATATCACTGTGTGTATACCACGTTGGCCATTTTGTTCTGCTCTCATCTTTGGACTGACCCTGGGGATGTTTGCAGGGGCCCTGCTCCCGTGGGGATTTTCCACTGGCCTGTTTAAGGCAACAGATCCACCTCTGGAAGTGCAGGAGGCAGCGTTTTAACCCCTTGGGCAGATCCACCAGCCCCATCTCCATTAAGAGGCCTAACTACCAGAAAGCAGGAGCAGAGGGAGGAGGCTGTAGCCTCAAGGAAACATCAGAGAGCGAAACATGTTCTCCACCTGTCTCTACCAAGTCACTTTCCATTGGGAAGGAAAACAGTGAGAAATCTTTTTACACAGGCGTAGGAGAAACCCAGCTGGCGCCAGCAGCACGACAGTGGCAGATTGTCAAGCCTCTCCCCCACAGCTGCCTGTTAGCAACGTGGGACTCGGGGACTCAGCCACCATGCCAATGAAGGAGGGGACAAGGCGAGTCTCACCAGGTGTATGACATATGCACCTCATTTGTCCCCTATCTCTTAGGAAATAGTAATATCTCTATTTTTAGGATGCTTAAAGAGCCCAGCAGACTGTCCAACCCTACCCCAGCAAGTACCCTGGACTGACTCCAGACCCATAAACGTGCATGGGAGTGTCTGAGGGACAGTGAAATGGGGAGGGGAGAAAAACCTGTCTCCACTCTGCTGAGACTCTAACCTTCTCCGAATAAACATGAGCCCCTTCCCTTTTCCTTTTCTAATGCTGTTTTCTCTCTTCTCTGGCAGCCCATGCTCTGGGATACCTCTGCAGACCCCACAGGGAGCAGGAGGTATGGCTCCACATGCCCAGCACAGCTGTGAGGAGGAATGGCACTGCACACACCAGTGTCTGATTTGGGATAGCAGCCCACAAACCCACAAAGTAAGCTGATCATGTGGTTTAAGTGTAACCACACAAAGATGGACGTATAAAATGATCTTTGCTCTTGCAGCAGCAGCGGGAGAAAAGAAGCTTCTGCTAATTCATCAACTCTCTCTATTCCCAAGGAGTAAACCTGAGCCTCAATTAAACATATCATTATTTAAGCACTGTATTTAAAAACTATGACCGTCAGTAACCTTTCTTTTGGTACATGTACAAATCCTATGCAAATAGCCATTAAGCATATCCCAACAGATCCCTCCACAGATTTCCACTTCATGAAACCACCTACCCAAACATTAACCTCAGTGGCTGTTCATCAGTTTGCACATGCAAACCCTGAGGAACAGTGACAAGGATGACTTAACTTAAAGACACATGCACTAGTCTGAGAGCCTGAAACAGGAGTTCGGGCATTAGCCATAAATTATGGTGAAGAGTTGAACCTGTTCTTTAAAACCTTCCTGAATTCCCGTGGCATCTTGGGCCAGCATCACAGGGATGATGGCAACAGCAACATAAATCATGGGGTTGTACAGTGGAAGGAAATGAAAGCATTAGGTGGGTATGAATTTCACCTGGATCTGCCAATGGAAGGGTAATGGGAAACCACAGATCTTTGCAGCCTTTGTTCTCATTCCTGCCTGCCACAACCACTGCAGAAGGTTTAGCTCCTGCAGCTCTTCACCTGTGTCTGGGGTGTGATTTCTAGCAAGTGTGCACACGGAAACCCAGGGCTGATTTATGCCACTGGGGGTTTTCTCTGGGGAGGGAACAATGCCACGGTATGGCTTGGCCAAGTCATCTACCAGCAGAAGAGCGAGGATCAGTCTGGCCAGGAGCACAGCATTAAGCCGAGCTGGTGTGACTGACTCACGGGTAAATCAGTGCTGCGTGAGCTTGAAAGCTGTCTGGTCCTAGAGCTGACCGACCCTCCTGTCTACCAGCAGAGAGTCACTTTATCTCCCCTTAATTATTTCCCCTGCCACATTTTATCCGCTTAAAGTTATAAGCTCTTTGGGGCAGATGTCTTAGAGAGCATTTGCACAGCAGGATCAGAATTCCAAATGGGCCCTCCTGGCATTATGAAAATTCAATCAAGGGCTTATGCCATAAAAATGTAAACGATGTAGCTACTTCTCATTTGTGCGTATAGAGACACATAAACACACATGCAGATACAGACACACGGGGAAGGAGCACCTGATGCAAAAATATAATTCTTTTAAAATAACAGTGCTATGTTATGCTTAAGCTCCTTCCTTTAGATATGAATACACATTTTACTTGTGCCTTTTCTCTCCTGTACAAAACCAGCATGGCACTGGGGACAGAGGTTGCCTGAACAGAAATTACCTTTCAGGACAAAAACCAATTACCACAAAATAATTGTAGCAATGGGCAAAATCTTCTGAAGCAGTTTTCAAAACAATATGGCGATGTACTGGGTTAAACAAACATTAACAGTTCCCAGATATAATTTTCTGTCATGTACAAATTAATGAGGTTTTACTACTGATTCTAAGACCAAACTCTAACTATTCTGTCTTGTTTACATTTAATATTGGTAGCACCTGGCCATTTAGCTTCTTTTTTGTGCCATGGAAACAAGCAGTATTTGCCCATGTGATAAATGATAATGTTCTGTACTAAAATGGATTTGGCTGTGTATCCAGGGGGAGGTCATTCAAGTGTGGGGTATTTGCTTGTGTAAATTTTGATATAAATTTTGCTGTTGAGATGTTGATATTTCAAGACGATTGTGTGGCTCATTTCTGCACTGCAAAATAGAGTGTGTCTCACTGTCCAAGCAGTTTAGGTTTACTCATGTACTTAGAATACAAAGAGCATCCTTATCTGACCTGTTTCAAATGCACAACTTACATTACATCACCCTCTTAGGGTGACTATTTTTGCTTTCTGTAAAGGAACTACTTCTTTTTCCTCTGAAGAAAATGGAAGTGTCCCTATGACATCCCTTTTTGTTCTAATTTAAGTTTCCTTTTTTTTTTTCTTAGTCATCCTAGGTAAAATTCCATCAACTGACTTAGATAAGACGCGGCCCTAGTTTGAGGTAGCTGTCATGGGTGGTTTTACAGTCAGCAGGAAGATGTGGCAGCCTGGGGAGTCCAGTCCATCCCTCCTACAGTGGACCTGATGAAATGTGCCTCCAAAATGCCTGCACAGGCAGTTAGCAGTGTCCATGTTTCTGACTTCAGTGCCCAGGCTTTGACATGATGAATCTGGTCCACTGTGTCTGTGGAAATATAGGCGCAGGTTCCGATGTTAGGACAATTTTTAAAGTATATCATGAATTTTTACAATGCCTTCTGGGTAATCAGTACCTTCAGTTAAACTAGTTTAGGAGGTCTGTTTTATATCAGTTTGCCTTGCAAAAGGAGAGGCTGCAGTTATGTGAAAAAGAATATAGAATGTCCTATGTGCATTCTCTGTGTGTGTTCTACAGAGAAAAAGAGTATATAAAGGAACATGTGGAATTGTGAAGAAATAATAAAATAAAAAAAAAGGTATACAAGCATTTAAAGACAACAGCCAGCTCAAACATTTGGTTCGTGAGAGTCAGGACAACCCAGGCTCTTCCCCTATGCCCAGTCCTCCCATCAAGTAGCGTCCCAACCTCCCTGCACACACCTGAGGGGGAATACACCCAATTTAAGAGGTTTTTTCATTGTGCTTGCTATTCATCTGTGTGAATGGGACCCTGCTGTGTGGGAGACTGCAGGGCAAGATAAGGTAGGGAGGGAGGGTGTTGACTACTGCGCAGATTTGTGCTTAGATTTGGGTTTGGGCTCTGGAAAGTAGTGGGAAGGGAGTAGAAAATGATGGCAGAAGCCCTCTGTAGCATTAGAAAGAACCCGTGAGTTGCAAGAAAAAGCAAAAACTAAGAGAGAATTTGAGCTTTCAGGATTAAGAAAAAGTATGAAAAGCTATGAGCAAAACACAAATAAAATAAACCGTGAGCGAGCCATCTCAAGGGAAGAAGGACCTCAGGGTAAACACAGGTGCAGGTACACACACACATGGGGTTAAGAGCCTGAAAAGCTGTTCAGAAGGGTTGCTTATTGTGTCCAAGTCCTGGCTGTGCATATTTGAAATATCACCGCTCTGCACCTCTGCAAACTCCCTGACTTTGCAGGAGAGCTTTTCTGAATGGTCCTAAGAGGAGCTCGTGAGAAAGGGACTTTTCATTAGACCCCTTTAATTTGGCGTAGCACTGAGATGGGACACGCTCTGACTGACACCCTAGATGGGATATAAAACATATTAAGGAAATTCAGAGGTATAATTTATGGGAAATTCCTTCCTGTAATGTAACTAAACTATTAAATTTCTTCATGAGACTTCTGAAGCACATAATTGTCGGCAGCAAAATCGAGGGGCTGCCAAGTGCCTGAGAAATATAGGTGCCGGGGAGATTAAAATGAGTGGCAGCCTGCAGGGTGACAGCTGCTGGAGAGATATCTTCACCACCTGTGGAACCTGCTCCTGAACTGACAAATGTTAATGCTCATTCCTAATACTTGGTAATCTCTGAGCTACACGTCTAGTTACAAACTGACACAGCTGAAAATTTGTCTCGGTTGCACCCAAGCAACACCCACATCAGAGCATGCAATACAAAAATAGCTCCCATTTACACAAAGGTAGTGCAACATAACGGCTGAGACAAACACTGTAAGAACACAGAGGAGAGAGCTGCAGAGGCATGTATGTGACTTATTCCTCATGTTATACAGCCTTTGCTGTGTTGTGTTGATCCAGCTGTTTTTACACTGTCCATCCAATATTAACCTCCAATATTAACAATATAGACCTTGTGCTCATCCCAGACTCATCGTTCAGCCTCATGGGGCCACGTGCACTTCAGCCTGAGTATCCCTTGCAAACAGCATAGCTCACAGTCCAGGCATGAGGACGGGGTCTGCAGCATCACCCTGACGTTCCCAGCTGCTGTGACACCCACCAGCCTGCCCCCCATTGCCTCTCCACCTCTCCAGAATTCACACGGGGGACCTCTTCCTTTTTCCTGGAGCCAGGAAACCATTTTCTGGTTTACCTTTACGGTTCTCTCTCCATGTGATCCCCTTAACTTCTATTTTAAGATGAAGATTTGCTTATTATTCAGTTCTCATTTCTGAGGCAGCAGTCATTTGTCACAAAGTATGTATCTCTATAAATATTACCGCATGGCTGTCACCCTGACATGTCTGGTAGACAGTTTTCTGGCACAGACTAACCACACCGGGGCTGGCTAGGGCCACCACTGCCAGCTCTTGCCTTCCACTTAGGCAGCACATCTGAGCAAAAGTACTGATTCAGTGGCAAGGTCAGTGGAAAAAGGACCAGCGTAATGACAAATACCACATCAGGACAAACCCCAGCTCATGCAAACATCTTTTGTCCCTTCAAACAGCTTGACCAGGTCTTTCTCCTCACGCATGCTTTGCAGTCATCAGCAGTACCCGTTATCAGATGTGCTTCTCAGACTTGTGAAAGCCAAAAGCACCCCTTGGAGTGGGAGAAAATATTTCTATTATTCTAGGTGGAAAAATGTTTTGTTAAGTCCGGCTGCAGCTGTCATAGAATAATGAAGGTATGTATCTTCTGTCCATTACTATTATTTGAATAAGCACCTGTGTCTGCACCCAAAACTGCACATCAGTTGCATAGATTTGTCATCAAGAGAGAAATGAATTCTATCTTTAAAATAATGTTTCAAGTCATGATTCATGTGCTACCTTGGAAAACCAAATGTTCAGTTCAGTTAGCTCCTGGTTTAATTGCTTAATTTCAAAAAAAAAAAAAAAAAGAGAGAAGCCAAAATTCCTCTGAAGTGTTCCTAGCCAAGCATTTGGAAGAGTGCTGCTTGGCTGAAAGGTCCTAGTGAGCCACCAGCAGAAGATGCAGTTGGCAGCAGACCTGGTGCCCATGCACGCAGTCTCTCTCCCACACAAAGCCAAAGCACCATGGCCAGGCTGGGCTGCTTGCTGCTGCAGGGACACCAAAAAGTTCTTCTTTCAATAAGAAACTGAATTTGGGGATTGACACAGAGGGTCACAACAAACACATGAGGGCAAACTAATATTCAGTTTGCTGGTAGGGACTGAAACATTTAGGCAAGTATGAGAGAGCGGAGTAATACTGCCCAAACAAGAAAATCTGTTGTCTAAACAGAGTCCACAACTAATCTGAAATAAATATGGAAGGCAGCTGATATTTAAGCCTGTTTTTATTCCCACTGTCAGTGAGATTTATTTAAATGCTTTACAGGATTGGGATTTAGGTAAGTACCTCCATATATAATACATAGGTAAGAATTTTAATGTGGAGCTTTTTCAGGCAGTAATGTTTTTCAGATTGATAAATCTGATAAATGCTATTAAATAATGACTAAAAAATAAAGACAGTATATTTATTGAATGTTTTTTTTTCAGATCAACCCCAACAGGACCTAAGAACTGTCAGGGCTTAGTGAGCCTGAACACTTTAGTAGTCCAAGGAAAAAGGAGGCCAAATTCACGTCTACATGCTCTAACCAGGAGTGGGTATCTAAGTGCACTTGAAGATGTAATAGTTATCTATTATTGTAGTTAATTGTAATTTTACATAGTATTTCAGTGTTTTGCAAACTCACTAAATGGAGTCCTGCTCACTGCATGCACTTTTTGTGGAGTTGGGAATCTCAGGTGACAGACGCAGATTTTCTTCCTTCTGACCTCAGCCTTCCTTTGGGCTAAAATGTGAGCAGTGTCTCTCTCTGCGGTGGCTAGAGGAGACACACACACACATACACACACAGTCAGAACCCATCTGACTCCAGGAGACAGGGCTGAGAAGCCACCAACCAACTTTGGCTTCCCACCATCCGCAGGCTCTTCCAGGGCTACCACAAACATTGCCAATGGAGACGTGCAAAGCCTCATATTGAGACAAGAAGCGTAACAGTTCTCGGTGGTGCATTTCTTGCAGTCTATGACATTCATTAACAGACAGAGAGAGTCAGTGAATGCACATGAACACTGCAAAGTGTGCAAATTGAACTTTACAGACCTGAACACGATTGGGTTGCGTAGGGTGCAAGTACCACCCCAGTCCTGAGCTGCACCCTATGCACCCCAACAGTGCGGAGGTCTGCACAGTTCACCTTGCACACACAACCTCTAGGTGTGCACTTTCTTTCTGCATGTTGTGTAGTGTACAACACGTGTGTTTAGACCAAAACCTTATGCGAAACAATAAAATCCATTCTAGATCCCTTCCAACTCCAAGCACGAAGCAAAGCACAGCAGAGAAAAATGCAGAGCTGCACTGTCCCACGCTGTGTGCAAGGAGCCCTGAGCCTGCTCAGTGCAAGAGCTGCGGATATTTGTATTCCACGGGGATGTTCAGCCGCAGATTGGACTCTGAAAGTTGTGAATAACCTTCACCTCTCAGCTCTTTGGGACCGCGCAAATTATTTAGCTGGCATCTCACCTAGGTCTTTAGCTCAAGGTGCAGTCCTTGTCTGAAAGATGGGAAATATCCTCAAGGAATTACTGAAATAATTGAGAAGCAAACAGTGAAATACCCCAGCTTCAGCCCCTTCTGCCAGACTGCTCCTCGTGGTCATCCCCATCCTCTCCCTGTGCTCTTCCTTGTCGTTTCTTTCTTTGAATACTTTGAACATTTATTTAGCACAAATACCGAGGAATTGGAGCATAACTACATGAGCAGGAACACCACCATTTTTCTGGTCAATAATTCAGTTCCTTGGATTGTCAGGATAAACTGCGTGGCCTTGGAGAGTATTCATCCACTTGGGAATTGGATTACAGCCTCATAAAGCAGCACAGCACTCCTATTATCGCCCGAATAAAGCTGCCATCATGCTGGAACAAATAGGTGGAAGTAGGCAGCCACCGAGTAGCCGCGGCTGAAGCGAGGAATAATAAACTGACATACAGTTCTCAAGAAATTCTTCACAAGGAGGCAGATTTAGTGCCCTGAAAGCTTACGCACACAAAAACACACACTCATCTTTTTTTATCGCCGCCTTATCGAAAGCACCGGGCGCTCTGTAAAGGCAGGATCCAGGTGCAATGCTCTCTGAATAGCTGGTGATTACAGCGCGTACACAACATTATCCTCTGTCACAAGAGGATGCCCAAGAAGTTTCTCAGAGCTCACAAGCCAGAAAAGAAGCTGGTTTTGTTGTAGCTGCCCACGGTTGTACCTGGCTCAGTGTAAAACCCTGGCTGACTAAAAACAGCTCACCGCAGGTTTCTGCTGCTCCCAAGCCTGTATCTCCAGCATCTAAGAGCCTAGGAAGGGGTGGGCTTCCCTCACAAGGACAAGCCTGGCCCATGGACAGACACCAAGAGGGAGCACATCTGCTCCTGCCTCTCCTCTTCCCTCTGTCTGCCCCCAGCCCTTTGCTCCTACTGCTTGCTTTGTGCCAGTGAGCATAGGACCCTCTGCCAGCAACTTTCCTGCACATAATTGCAGCAAACAAACTGAGAAGAAGTCTCAGCCTCTGCAGTTTTCTGCTGTTGTAGTCAATTGTAGCAGCTCAGCCAGGAGTCTGAAAAAGAGCTGAGCCTGCACAAGCTGGTAGGGAGCACAGAGACAGGAGGGGAAGGAGGGAAATGCCTGAAGCCTCCTCCCATCAGCATCAAAAAGCAACGAGGATGCATGAAATTGGGCCGTCTGCCTGCAGAGCGGGATGGGAGGGAGCTTGGACAGTCCCTGGGCAAAGAATGGGAATCTGTGCAGCACACAAAAAGGTGCTGTCACTCCTGCAAAAGTGTTGTTGGGATCGGTACCAGACAGGGATATCCACTGGAGATGCTCACACTTCATACGAGTGTTTAATGCAGGTTGCAAAACATGGTTACAGGAGTGAGCACACTGAGAAGCCCCTGAAGTTCAACCTGTTTGGCTTAACAGAGCAGAGGTTGGGTTGGGTTTGTCCCATTTTAGGTGTAACTTCCCGAAGAAATCACTGCTAATAGAAATTTATTTAATCCGGAAAACAAATGCATAACAAGCACAGCCTCTGGGCAGGAAACAGAAGCCAAAGTAATCGAGATTCAAAATGAGGTGCAGCCGATTCCCCAGTACTGGGAGGGCTTAAATCAAGGAGGGATGTCTTTGTACAGGCTATGCAGCAGCTTGCTAAGTTAAAGGTTTGATGCAGCAATCTCTTGGTACAATTTTATGGACTGTAATGCACAGTCCCTGCTTGCCTTTAAAATCCTGGGAGGACCAAAATTGGCAATGAAAGGTGGTTCGTGTTGTTGCATTGGTGTTTCCCCTGCGTTGCACTGGGTTCCTACAAGCCAGCCACACTTGTGCCGCTGTACACATGTTCTGCAGCAGGGTGAGGGAATTAAATACTCTTTAAGCTGCTAAAGCTAAGGGGCTGCCTGGACAGCCATGGGTGCTGGTGCTGCAATGTGTAACACAGGCACAGCGGGGGCCAGACCTGGCTGCCCTGGTCTCGGTGGGCATTGCGTGCCCCAGGCCAGCACCCTGCTCCTCCCTCTTCTCTGCACCCCTGCCTCTTGTTGGTTTTGCTGCCCTCACTTAGGGCCTTTTTGGTTTTCAGCTACAAAAGAAATCACTGCCTATAGTCTGGACTGTCTGGTTGGCATACGTGAGGTTGGAACCTATTCTTTTTGACGTTAAAGACATATTTTACGTGCTTGAGCAAGCAGATGAGGTTAGCAGGACAGGAGGACATGGCTGCCACATGCTGTAAGGTGTAAGTGGCATCTTGGTACAAGTCACTGGCTGCCTGTCCCCATATGCCAGAGGGGACACAGGAGAGATGCAGTAGTCCTGGGGAGCAGCCAACAGACCCCAATGGGGTGCCCCATTCAACACACAGCTTCCTCATCCCCACGGCAAATGGGGGTCCACAGCAGGTACCCCACAAAACAAGAGCCCACATGGATTTTTTTTTGTATTACTCCAGACCTCTAATCACACTTCCCTAGGCTTATCGCCACCCTATTTCTGCAGCAGAGCACCAATGTGCCCTGCAAATGCACGGGTGCACAGCAGCCTGCTCAGCAGCCCCAGGACTCGGCCTCAAGGCACCCGGTCCCAGGCAGCATCAGCAAAGCAGGAACCAGTGCAGCTCCCTGATGGAACAACTGGAGCAACTGGCCTCAGCAGCTTGCACTGTGAATTCTGGGGAAGGCACCGATGCTTTACTGAGCGTAAATGCAAGAGCGCAATTAAAGAGCTAATTCAGGAGCAATGACAGAGCCGATCGGGATATATTTCATTTTCCCCAAGGACAGCTACTGATATAACCACAATTATTACTCACTCTCTTTTCCCGGGTGAACTGTTCTTTCAGAGCCTGCGAGGTGGTGGTTGCTTTCTTGAGCGCTGAATTCACTCCACTCCCACTCATGTCAGCAGCCTGACTTGCAGCTGATTCGAAGTGTTTTAGCCAAAATTGCCTTTTTTTTTCACCTCGCAAGTGCTCTCACTAGGGAGCCTTCCTGAAAAGCACAGTAAGAGCGAGATTGCTCAGGTCTACACAAATTGGGGGAAAATGGACTAGGAGCAACAAGGCAGCTGCTCCCGGTCGAGTATTGCAGTGAGGACCTGCCTGCCCCGAGACCTGACTTTCTCGACTCCTTGAGATAATGGGATCTTCAAAAGCCTCTTCCTGGAACTGAAATAATAATTCTGCAGTCATCAGCCTCAGAGTATGGTCTTTGGTTTTTACACGTGTTTCATTAAAAGACAGATACTGACGAACAATGTAATTTTACAAGGAGCTGATAAAATACCCAAAGACAAAGCTTTAATTTAAATAGAAGTCCCAAATTTTGGCACAAAGCTAGTACTCCTCTGTGCTACCAGAACAGTGCTATGAAGTTATCACTTCTGTATGTCCATATACCACATGTCTGTGTGGCTCATCACTGAGCCCAGGCTATTGTTTTCTTTTTTAATCTCACTGGCTGTGTGTACTTGACCCTCACCGACTCAGAGATGATCCTGGAGAAGGGCACAGCTCCGAGGGTCAGCACTGGATCCTCTGGGATCTGATCTTCTTACAGGGGTTCCCTTAGCCTGGTGTGCCCAGCTGCTTCCCCAGTGGCTCAGCAGCAGCCACATCGAGGAGCCAGAGGATGAGGGGAGTGTAAGAGGACTGGAAACCGCTTCTACTTTCCCATTTTAATCTGTGATTGCAAAGCTGTCAGGCTCTAATCCCAACGTAGGCGGCCTGGCTCCCACCTTTAACAAGAGGAGGCGAGGAATGCCTTCCTAAACCGCCTCGCATCTCTGTCTGACTGCGGGCGCTGCACTGCAAAGTTAACAAAGCGATTAACAAAGCGATTAACAAAGTTAACAAAGCTAACAGCGATTCATGCTGATGGCATGGATACTGCCCTGTGAAATCTGGGAGCAGGGGCTGGACCACGGAAAGCTGAGGGGCCCGAGAGGCTGTCCAGGTGTAGTTACCCCTTCCTCCTCTTGCTGCAAGGACCTACCTTCTTCTTCAGCACAACCAACGTGCTCCTTCAGGCTCCGTGGTGCAGCCCAGGGAGCAGCCTTTGCACACTTAGGCACAGCTCAGAGGATCTTTAAGCGCTTCTGTGCCCCTCTGCCACCAGTGGCTGCCTCCCAGCTGGGGCATGGGGCCTGGCTGGCTGCTAACGTGGGCACAGCAATTAGAGGCTGAGAGCTCTTCTGGGCCAGCTTCCAGCCACGATGTGCGGTGGGGGCACAGCGAGAGCTGCCTTCCTGGCACTTGGGGTGAAAAAAAAGACATTTGCCGGTGAAAACACCCGATTAAATTTTATAACCTTGATTTCCATCAAGGAAACGGCCCTTGTTTGGGGTAGCACAGCGGTACGGCCCCAGAGCTGTGCCCGGCCCCTGGTGCACCAGAAATACAGCACGAACAACTGCGAGTCACCTCCCCTGCAGCCGGCACCTGAGCATCTCCGGGTGAAGCCCCAGGAGCATGGCAGGGGAGCAGCTCAGGATGGGCAGGGACCTCGGGGTCCCCTCCTTGCAGGCAGCAGCATCCCCTCCATGCGGGTGTGCTTAGAAGATATCTCTTGAGCTAATTTGCTTGTGGCATATTATCTTCCCCTATAATGACATGCCTGTTTATCAAAAACATAAACTGTTTTCTAAATCCTTCCTAGCTCACTGCAAACAGCTTCACCTGATATTTCAGCTCTTCACCCACCAGCTGCATGCGATTTTTTCCCAGCTTCTAGCCAGCTCCCCCAGAGGATATAAGGGCTTGGTTTTTTTCTTTTCTTTCTTTTTTTTAATTTTTTCCATTTAAGCAAGCTTTTGCTAAGAAGAGGTATCTGAAGCATGCATATACTGTTCTTTAATCCCTTACCTCCCACACTTCCCTCTTTTCTTAAACCAAACTGTTAATAAGAATGCAGATTACTGTAGCCAGAATTTATAGCAAAAATTTGCAGTAGCCAGATATAAATTTAAAGAAAAAATGGTAGCAGCATGATCAAACCACAGCTCTGCTCATAAACATTTCTACAGTATATATTTTCCACAGTTTACCTATCACAGGTTATAGCCAAAGATACACCTTTAAATGAGTAGAGCTGTTTTGAAGGATTTCCTTTGTTGCAGGCATCAGAGGCAGCATCTCAGTGTCTTTAAATCTATTCTAACTGAGAGGTCCCAATGTGATTATCAAATGTAAAAGGCAAAAAAAGTGTGAATTGCCCCACAAGTCATGCTGAAACTGGAGAACGCAAGTTCATCTGTGTATAGCTGCAGCTTGGGGAGGAACTGAGCAACTGTGCATCCCCCTGAAATGGCAAGCACGATATGGAGAGGCAGAAGAAGGGCCTTTTCTTCTCCCACGCTTTCTTGTGTCCCTTCTTGCTCCTGACACCTCTGTCAGCTGCAGCCCTCTCTGCAGGCTTTCCTGTGTGTAATGCACAGCCCTCCCTCATCCTCACAGGCACCACACTCCCTAGAGGGAATGCAGTCAAGAAGAAAAGTTTGGTCCAGGTTTGGAAAACGTGCTCTAATTGCCTTTGCCTGGCTGGGGTGCCCAGCACATTTCTGGCAGCTGGGAAATTGGTGGTTTCCCCTTTGAAGATGATGCTGTTGTCATAATTTCAGCAGACCGAGAAGCTGGGAAACAGTTGTGTGTTGAGGTGGGGAGAGCCTTGTTTGTGCGCACAGTACAGGTACCGAACTCTGTAGACAGCATGAGGCCACATCACATTTAGGGGACTGAGCTGGTAGCGGGACAAGCCTTTATTTACCTATGTGTGACATAAGGACAGAACTACCTTTTCTCCCTGTGACAAAGCTGCCTCCCAGCTGCAGGTTTTTAGCAGTTGCTGCTGGATCTCTTCATGGCTCAGCCAAAAGGGTGCGTCTGTCTTCTCTTGTATGAAGCTGTACTGAAGGTTTGTGTGCATTTTTCATAGAATCTCAGAATGGTTTGGGTTGGAAGGGACCTTAAAGATCATCCAGTCCCAACCCCCTGCCATGGGCAGGGACAACTCCCACCAGACCAGGTCACCCAAAGCCCCATCCAGCCTGGCCTCGAACACCTCCAGGGAGGGGGCATCCACAGCTTCTCTGGGCAACCTGTGCCAGGGCCTCACCACCTTCTGAGTGAAGCATTTATTCTTAAACCTCTCTTAGTTTTCTAAAACATTTTTTTTCTTTCTTTCTTTCTTTTTTCCTTGCAAATATTTTGTGGTTTGGACCCAGCGTAAAAACGCACAATTAGAAACACTTTAAAGGCATAGTTGAGCCTAAGTGCATTTGTCTCGGTCGAGTGCAATGCCACTTCTTCAAAAAGCAGTAACCCATCACCGAAAAGGCTTCTCCATTAGTAGCACTTACGTTACTTGTGCATATGTAACACAAAATTGCCAGCAAGTAAAATGGCCATTACAACTCTCAATTAAATTGACATATGCACATTATGCAGCTCTCACATCACCTCTGTGCCCTCCTTCACTGCTCACTCTAAACCTCAGCAGCACAGAGCTTCTCCAAGCAGCTTTCCCTGCAAGAGATGATGGGGAAGGACACCCCAATACCTCCCAGCACCAAGAGTGCATTTTTGTGGCATTTAGTATGCATGCCCCTGCTCGGACTGGGAGAGTCGTGGCCAATGGAAGTGACATCAAATGAAAGTAAAAGCTTATTAGCCATGTTTCTGAGTTTTATATTGTTACATTCTCACACTTCATAGCTAAAAAAGCACAAGACGTGACAGTGCATTCATTATTTAAAGACCCACTTCAGTGAGAGGATGACAAAGCCTGTAAAGGCATGGAAGATAAAGCACGTTACATTTTTTTAGTTCACTGCCAGGAGCACAGATCACAATATTTAGACAGCCCATGACAGGAAAAATCAATAGCCTGCCAATGGCTTTTCCGATGCACCCTCCAGCTTCTCTGGATGGGGGACAGGGGAGATAGGTCTTAGCAGGAAAGTCCTCAGACAGCACATATGGGTGGGAGGGTCAGTCTCTTGAGAACAGAAGAAGAGGGTGTCCAACAAGAGAAAAACAGCTCTGCTGAGGGTCTTGCGACCACAAACACTTTTCAGCTTTTCTGCTTTATCAACTCGCTCTAAGAAAATGTGAACTGCTGAAACGCAGCATCCCTGGTATGTTGCAGGCAAACTAATTTTGCTGTTTGTCAGAGAAATGTCTGGCAGCTGAAGGTGTCTGGCTGCACTCTCTCATTCCTTATCAAACTCTTTTAGGAGGCTCTGACCCAGACTCCTCAATAACTGCTGCTCTTTGTGCCTGTTGATAGGGTATAACTCCAGAAACTCCAGGACAGAATGGACATCTTTGCCCTCAAACGCTGACCTCAGCAGAACAGGCAGCCGCTAGATGTGATGAACAGCCCTAGGTGCTGCTCCCAGGCACAGGTCAGACCCCTCTGACCTCCTTTCTCCCAGACCCTGCCTGGGGGCTGCTTGAGGGCTGGCAAAATCCAGGGACAGAGACTGAAAAGCTGCACAGGCAAAGCCAGTGTGGTGGGAACTGTGTCTGACCACGTCCTGCTGCAAGGGAGTCCCAACCAGCAGAGCTGGGGCCTACCTTTACCAAACTGCGCCTGCCCTTCCCATGTTTAATGGTGGTGGCAATTCCTGGTCACACTATAAATTCGGGCAGCAGCCAGGGCTTTGCAGGACAAATTTCAGTGCACTCCCACAGAGCGGCTGCTGCAGACCCAGCAAGTGAATCATCCCCAAAATGACATTTTGCTATAGCATGCTGGAGAGCTTGTGACACCGTGCGCATGAGGCACATTCAAGATCTGGCCACAGAGAAAGATCTATGAGCAACAACGGGTGGATAACTACTGTGCAAATGAAAACTGTAATAGCCTGTTTCTGTGCCTTGAGCATTTTGAACTACCTCTCAGACAAAATGCTTTCATCAGACAAAAAGTACATCAAGCCCCAAGCCCTGAGTTTGAAGCTTGGATAAGTAGCAGTGTTCCTGGGAAGGGAGAGCATCTTCTCTCTCACCTTGTCAGGAACCATCAGCAGAAAACACCGCGGTGTTCATTTGCTGTCAGTTATTCCAGCAGCGGGCTAACAAACCAAACAGCTAAGGCAGGCATCATCACACGCTGGGCTCAGGCTCTAGGAAAGGTCTTTCTAGCTCTTGGGAGACATCTATTCAACAACGGTGTTGTCTGTGTGTGTTTGTGCTGGGCCACAACACACTGACCACTTAATGACACAAAAGGCAGGACATCATACATTTTAGCTTGATGTTCTCTTGCTGTCCCCTGCAGGGTCCTCTTCCAAAGGGCATTCATGTCCTCAGGCTTCTGCTCCCTAAAAACATGATGTTTATTATTTCTTAAGACAAGCCGTATCAGTTATAGTAGCTAAAGAATTCCACTTGCCATAGTTTTCCTGGAAACCTCCTTGGTATTCATTACCTGCTTGGCAGATTGCATGAATTTGAATGCTGATTTACAGAATAGAGTTTAAAACCAGTGTGATATATCTAGCCAGTTGGAGGACAGGGCATGGGGCCTCATTTCCAGTTTTATTGAAGGGAAATATTAAATGTTCTGTTTTATTACAGCAGTTCTGATTAGAGACGTGTTATGCTAAATAACAGCTTCTGGATTAACACATATATAGGTTCAGGAGGTCCTGAACCTAATGTGACTTTCACTTTTAACAAAACGGAAACTGAAGGAAGCTATGCAGATTTTAAAAACGTACATCTTACTTTAACTTCCTCTCCTGATCCCCACAACCTTCTCTGTTTCCCGCATTCAAACTCATCCAAATGCTAAATTTTTTCTTCCCACATAGTCCTCCTGCCAAGTACCCTGTCAGCAGTTGTTAGAAGCAGGACCTCTCCAAGCAGGAGTTTCAGTGCCATTGTATTGGACCTCCCTGGCCAAGACCAGCTCTTGACCTTTCTCAGTGCCATTAATGGACTCGTGTCTTCCCTCAAAGTCATTATTTAGCTGGTGGCTTAGGTTAAACCACCAGCAGGTTTCATAGCTGCGCTCTCATTTGTGTTTTCTGTGCCTCAGCAGGGACCCCAGAGATGGGGACTACAGCAGATGTTTCCATGTAGTAAATCAGCACCAAGGGTATAGTTTGCAAACAAGACAAATTGATCCAGATCTTAATGTTTGGTAGGGGAGGGGGAATCAAGCCTCTTCATATTTAAGCCAATCCTCATGGAAAAGAATAGTAATGATTTCCCTGCCACTTTTGAGGTCTATCTCATGTAGATTAACCCAGCCACAGGCCTGGATCTTGTATTTGCTAGCGCAAGGGTATTAGTTCATCCATGGAGATGGGGTGAGCTCTCCAAAACAACGCTGAAGAGCAAGAGCCACATACCAAACACTCACCTTGAAACAGCAGCTCACATGTAAGAAAGTATGTCTCTTTTTGCTGTATAATTAAGATCTTTGCTGGAAAAAGAATATAAGGTTAGAACAAACAAACAAACAAAACAACAAAAAACAACCAACCAACCAACCAAAACAACAATGACAAGAACAAAACACCCTTTCCACGTGGATAAGAATTGAAGAGAACAATCCAAACAAACCCATAGGCCTCAGCCAACCACTCTCCATAGGAAACACGGGTATCCAAAATTCTTTGTTGAGATGAACATCTAAGAGCCACCATCATGCAGAGCTCAGCCAACAACATATCTGTTCAGCCAGCTAACCTGACCAGCAAAATGCAGCAGTGCACCATCCACCAGCATCACTAATGTGAGCCAGGTAGGTCCACTGGTAGGGTTGTGTCCCTGCTGGTAAGAGCATGGGCAAAAGCCTGCTCTCTAGCAGGGTTTGTCTAAAGGGGAAGGTGTTTCTTGTGTAAGTTTTCCCATAAACTTCTACCAGTATGGCTCCAATGACAAATGCAGCCTGGTGGCCTTCTCTATACTGGATTAATTTGCCTCCCGTGTGAGATACTGTGGCAATGCTGCCCTGAGTTACATCATCTGTTGTAACCATTCCCAAGTGGGAGATGTCCCACGCACGTCCCACCAGCCCACTGCGTGGCTGAGGGGATGTCAATGCTGGAGAGTCTCCTCCACCTACACAGCTGCAAAGCATTATCATTACCCAAACAGAAAAGATGAACTGGGAGTTTGCCAAAGACTTAAACAATTAATAAGCTAAATTTCTTTCCCTCCTCACTGAAATCCCAGTGTTGTCAGAAGGGCATCAAGGATTTCTCTTTGTTTATTGGAATTAATTTACTTCTTCCCCCAAATGACAACTGCAGCTCGTTTAAAGTAGTCAGTCTCACACTAATTTCTTTGTTCAATGAGTGCCATTCAGCTCCCCACAGAAGTTACCAAATTAAAAATTGTCAACTTCTGTAATGGCCTGACCTTTTCAAGCTGAAAAAGTTCAAAGTCTGGCCCACTGGGTCTGAAAGGAAAGCAGCCAAGAGCTGCTGCCTGCACTGGAGCATCAACGTGAATGCTCCAACAGGTAAATAGTCACTCAGAGAGCTTGGAAAAATATCTCACGAGTTGAGCAAGTAGACAAGGTGCCATGTGTAGAGAAAATTAAAAAGGAAATAGTGTTTTGGTGATATACCCTAGGGAACAGACGGAGCTTGGGTATCTATCTAATCAAACCTAGATGCTAGAAGTTTATGTATTTCAGTACTCTGAATTCAAAAAAAATAAAAATAAAATAAATAAAATAGGAATAACCAAAAATCCAAGCTTGCTTGTTCAAAAACTTTTAACCTTCTCTTACTTCCTTTTCCTTTTTAATTAGTGTGCTTGTTTGCTAATCATCTCTAGCAACTTTAGGTTTCGGTAGCACTCAGAGCCATTGCCCTGTGCTCAATACAAGTGTACACTTGGAGCCTGGCAGTGCTTCTGCTTGCTCTGATCTTACTGCAAGATGCTGCTGAAGGAGATGACCCCAATAAAGCCCCCTCCCCCTGCTTCTGTGATATCAAATCAGGCATGTGAGCACCCACAGAGGGAGGAGGGGGGCAGCCTGAACCTCTTTTCCAGGCCTTCCCATGGATGTCACCCACCTCGTGGCCATGCAATCACTGGCTCTGGTCTGGGGAAAGCCGTGGGCTTGGGGCGGGCAGGCAAGGGAGAACAAACCTCTCTGAAGCAGCCCCCTGCTAGAGGAGATCCAGCACCATACAAAACTACAACCTTTTGCCCTGGTTCTGTTCAACCCGGTGTACGTGAGCCTCCCTGCTCAGAGCCAGGGCCAGGCCACGCATCCGTGATCCTGCTCAGGGGTGGAATTAGGGACAGTTTACTGCACAGATGAAATAAATTAATGCAGGGAAAGGAGGGGAGTAGCAAAAGTAGTGTATTAGGATGCAGACTGTGGGCTGTTTGCTGTCGCTTGCTCTAACGTGGGTTTGCTGGAAGGGTTTGGGATTTTGTTCTGTTTGTTTGTAGTCCTTGGAAGCGCTGCGTGGGACTCCTGTGACTCCCACAGACAGATGACTTCTGATGTAAACTTACTGACACATTACAGTGTGTAATTTGCTAATGATCTTCCCACTAATGATGCAGATTAAAAATGACAGCTGACAAATCCTTGCCCAGAGGAAAGGTTGCAGGGAGCAGGGCACAGGGAGCAAATCTGAGGGAGGAATCCCGCCTCCCATATGGCTGATAATACATACAGCTCCTTGGGATTTATCCCACATCTTTGTTGAGAAGTGGGATAGAGGCAGGTCTCTTTTGACTTTTTAGTTTCTCTTAAGTTTCTCAGGGACTACAGATTTTCTTCTGGCTTCCTGGCATGGAAGTTACCCAGAGTTTAAATGGTAATTGCTCCATGGGTTGCTCTCTGCATTGACAAAGATCAAGTGTGGTGTCATGGCTTTGGCTGAGATAGAGATGATTTTCTTCATAGAGGCTCAAAGATGCTGTGGTTTGGATTTTTGGTAATAGCACTCTGATGTTTTTTGTTGCACAGCAATGCTTGCACAGAGCCAAGGACTCTTTTGCTTCTCACGCTGCCCTGCCAGTGGAGGAGCTGGGGGTGCACCAGGAGCTGGGAGGGGGCACAGCCAGGCCAGCTGGCCCAGGCTGCCCAGAGGCATGTCCCATGCCTTGTGGTGTCATGCTCAGCAATAAAACCAGGGTAAAAAAGGAGGAAAGAGGGAACATTCAGGGTGATGGCATTTGTCTTCCCAAGAAACTGTTACGCGCGATGAGCCTTGCTTTCCTGGAAGTGGCTGAGCACCTGCCTGCCCATGGGAAGCAGAGAATGGATTCCTTGTTTGGCTTTTCTTGCATATGTGGCTTTTGCTTTACCTGTTAAACTGTCTTTATCTCAGCCCATGAGTTCTCGCACTTTTACCTTTCCAATTCTCTCCCCCATCCACCTGGGGAGAGTGAGTGAGCAGATGTGTGATACTGAATTGCCTGCCGGGGCTAAACCACAACATGCAGCCTCTTGGATTTTATTATGGTTTTTTATCAAAGATTAAGCCATTTTACTAATATCTAAGAGGCAAAGTTGAAAGCCACGGGGCCATGCACACTAATTACACTGTTTCTGATAACAGTGGGGATCTTTGGAGATTTAACTATTTGAACAAAGGCTTTGTTTTTTTTTTATTTTTTATTTTTTATTCTTTGCCAGAAAAGGGAGGGCATTGAGAAGGGAGAATCAGCATGAGCTTGCTGATAATTACAGCCTAAAGAACACCATTCCTAGTCCCTAAAACTACTCTGTTTTGATTACTGCACTTCAGGACTGTATCTTGGGCTCTACAGACCTCTCTGAATACATTTTTTCCAGTGGAATTAGGAAGTCGTTAATTGATGTCACCAGGCCTTCAGCAATTCCTGCTGCCTACCCAGACTTTTTACTCCACATGGCTGAAAGTACAGAGTCGGGTCAGCTTTTGCTAACTGTGAATGCATTCTTCACAGAGAGCCTGAATTTGTCTCCTGAGCATCTGGCCTGGTGTCTAGCTCCTTGCTGACTTCTGTTGCTGGAACTTCCTCCCCAAAATCGTGTCCAGACCCTTTCAGATCCTTCCTCTGAACCTGCTTCTGTGTTATAAACTATAAAGTCAAACTATTAGTTGGGTATCTTGCTAGGAAAGTCCATTATAATTTCATGCATGGATCTTTATGATGAATGACACATGGTCTAGACAAGTTTTTAGTATACAGGTAAGGGCATGGAAGAATGTACCTGCAACACACCTTTCCTCCCATCAGTGAAGTTACATGGGGATAATGTTGACTGTTGTGGTCTCATGAAGTTTTCTTTTAGTTCTGAATTTCTGAATGACACTTTGTAGTGTACTTCAAAAACAAACAAGGGAGTCCCTTGGTGGGCAGTGCGCACAGTACTCCTGATGTTAGGTTTGTCCATGCTGCATCCCTTACCCGCTGTACCAATACCTCCCTTTAGAGGGCTGAGAAGGTACTCTGGGTTTCAGGAATCGTAAATCATGGAATGGTTTGGGTTGGAAGGGACCTTAAAGACCATCCAGTCCCAGCCCCCTGCCATGGGCAGGGACACCTCCCACCAGACCAGGTTGCCCAAAGCCCCATCCAGCCTGGCCTTGAACACCTCCAGGGATGGGGCAGCCACAGCTTCTCTGGGCAGCCTGTGCCAGTGCCTCACCACCCTCAGAATAAATAATTTGCTCCTTATATCTGATCTAAACCTATGCTCTTTTAGTTTAAACCCTTTTTCTATCACTACGCTCCCTGACAAATTGTCCATCTCCTGCTTTCTTGTAGGTCTCCTTTAGGTACTATTAATCAACTGTCTTGAATTAACTCTCCACTCAGAACTGAAGTCAGATGTATCATTGCAGACCTTAAAACTACTGCCAGCTTGAGGTTTCTCCCCTGAGCTTTTGGTAAGAGCCGAACACTAGACGTGCCAGTGCACTGAATGTGTGAGGTGACCAGATACCCAGATTCCCACCTGTCAGAAGGACTTCTTCACCCCCTCCAACCTACTCCAGAGTCACCCCATGCCTGTGGGCAGGCAGCTTTTCCTGCCTGCTTTAACAGACAGTATATCATTATTCACTATTTATTTACAGCCTTGGCATGGAAATGCATCTCCTCATACTGCTGTATTATTTATAGGCTAAGGCAAACACTGGGATATTGACATGAGGCTACAAGACGTTTTCAAATTCAGAAGCAGCTCATAAATAAAGAGTTAAGTCTTATATTTTAAGAAGAAATGCTAAGGTTCTTGTCTTTAAACTTTATTGGGAAAAGCTGAAGAAAATAGTCTCCACAATACTGCCAAAATCTATTAACCTGATTCTTCTCCAGCTCACTTCTGCTGTAAGCCAGCCTGATCCTGCGGCCATCCTGCCAGCAGAGGGGAACCAGGGGACTGCTGCCTCTGTGGTGAGAAGACCAAAGCAAGAGGGATGGTTTCACCCAATAAGTCTCCCTACACCCTCCATAACAGCTCCTATTTCTGGTCACCTCTTGCTCATCTCTATTTCCTACCACTCTCCAGCAACTCACCTAGAGGAGAAAGATGTCCATGTAACTTTCAGCTGCTATTTTCTCCTCCTAATCCTGGGATATTTGGGGGACTTGTTTATTAATATGTCTTTTGATCATGATAAAGACTAGCGTGCTTCCAAGAAGTCAGGAATCAGGGTTATTTACCTCAAAATGTCATTGGTATCCTTGGGCACCAACCCTGGCTCATCTGCACTCTCCTGGAGAAGATAACCACAAACACAGACTGAGCTGTTAAAAGGTGCATTGTCAAATCCTACTTTCCATGGCTTCTAGAGTGGATGCCTCTTCCCTTGTTTCTCCCTATTGCACGCGTCCAGAGAAGTAAACACGCCTGAATTCTTGCATACCATTGAAATATAAGCATTAAATCATTGTAATTATACCATTTTGGAAGCTGCTAGGGTGGAAATTTTGATTTTTGAGCTTCCAAACCCTAGCCCTATTAGTGAGATTTTTGCAGAACTAAAAGCACCCTCCTCTCTTCTTAACAATCATAGAATCACAGAATGGCTGGGGTTGGAAGGTACCTTAAAGATCACCTAGTTCCTATCCCCTGCGATGGGCAGAGATGCCACCCACTAGATCAGGTTGCCCAGGGCCCTATCCAACTTCCACACGTAGCTTAGCCTTGCTTCCTACAGAACGTAAATAACAATGTGGCTATCAGTGCCTTTTTTGCTATAATTCCTAAGTGCAGTTGTATTGAATTAAATCAGAAGAGGAAGTCAATAGCACCTCACATTTCTCCATATGTGGTTTCATGCTGTTATACAGTGTTCATCACATTCTCCGTACCTTATTTGCTGTGAGATGTCTGAAATTCTTTGTCTTATCTGATCCATGATTTAAGATTCTGACCTTTTCAGCTTTCTGTAATTTGACTGCCAGCTCACTCAATATGCCTTTGTTTATAGCCTTGCAGCAGAGAGACCAAGCGAAGATGTGAGCTGCTGGTGTGCTAGAAAGATACAAAATTCTATTTGCCAAAATTTGTGTGCAGAAGAAGGAAACGGAGATGTAATTCGAAAAGTTTTAAAGGAATCTGAGAATACAGATGAGAAAGGGGATTAAACACACTGCCACTATGACTCTCTGCTAAAAGAATGAACCAAAAAGCAATACCTTTCTGTTTATGGCAACCTGTGTGAAAAGCAATTTCAACACTAATAAAAACTGATTTTTCACCTCCATGGCGAGAGGAGCAGAATGGCAGCATACATCTTCGCACTTCCGTCAAAATGGTTGGGAAGGTAAATGAAGCCTTTATATCTGCTACTGGGATGTTACGTTGGCTTGCCTCAAGTTCTGCTCCCCTGCTGCCTCGTCAGCTTGCAGAATGAGCTCTGGGGACACTAATCTCTGCTGGAGAATAGCTGCTAAATTATTCAGAGTACTAAAGACAAGGGCTGAGTGTGAATTGCAAAAGGCCTTGATGACATGGGTTGACAGTGATAGAATGACAGATGAAATTCAGCTTAGGTAAATTTAAAGTGAGACATATGGGGAAAAATAATCCTAACTTACCATTCTCAGTTGAGTATTCTACTTGGAAATGAGATCTTGCACTTATAATAGGTAATCTTATGGAAATGTAGATTTGTGCTTATAACTGGTCAGAAAAAAAATCTAAACTAAATTCTAGGAAATACTATAGAAAAAAAAAACATGTGTTGCAGAACGTCCTTATGTCACCATAAGAATCACTGGTGCACTTGTATCTTGAATAGTGTGGACAGGTCTGGTCCCCCTATCTCCAAAAGAAGATGAGGCAGATCAAGAAATGCTGCAGACAAGCTCGACCAGGATAATGGAAAATGTGGATGCTTACAGAACAGCCTTATATTCTTCTTCCTATTACAGACACAAAGGAGAGGTGTTATGATAGAGGACCATGAAATCGGGAGTGGCATGAAGATGAGCAAGGACTTGTTGTTCAGCGTGTCTTTGAAGGTAAGATCTAGGCGTGCTTAAATGAAGCTGGAAGATGACTGACCCAAAACAATCAAAAAGAGGTAGTTTTCCATTGTGCCAATGAAAATGTCATCACAGTTAAGCTAAAAGATTCTTTGCTAAAGGTACTGGAAGTTTGCTTGAGTTCAGAAAGCTTCCCTGCTCTGACAAGAAGATACTCGGGCCACTACCAGAGTGTGCAGGTCTAGCTGTCCCTAGTTCAGCTATTCCCCAAACTATTCTTAATGTAAATCTTTGGGGTTTTATTTGCAGGATGTTGTTGGCAGGGGGGAGATAAGCAAATGCTGTTTTCTCAGTTACACCAAAGAGGACACCATAAGCTTGAATATACAGGGTTCATCCAGTGGACAAGGCATCAAAGCAGATAATTAGAGTCTTCAGATATAATCCATCTGCTTTAGATTTCTTCAGGTTACCTCCATTTGTAGTAAACAACAACAACAACAAAAAGGCAGATTAGAATATCCTGGTTTGGATAGCTGTTTCAGGAGATGAATCACCTTCTACCACTGCCTACGTTTCCCAAGCCTGGGACCATTATGACTCAACAAGAGTGCATGTTTTGCCCAGGAGTACCACAAAGGCATATTTCCTACATATTCATTCCCCCAGATACTTACTCAAGTTTGTGATTTATTTAACTTGTTTTAAATGTGACATAAACAATGTTGACTGACAAATTCTGCTCAGAGTTTATAAATAAAGATGCTTCTTTAAAACAAAATCTGGCAAAGACAAGCCTGGCTTAGGCCCAACAGGAGAAGTTTACATTCAGCTCATGATCTGCTGAGCTAGCTGCCCAGTTGATCCAAATAGAAGACAAAACATCCTATGACTGTTTATCTAAATCACTGATAAACTGTAGCTCATTTATTTGCCGTTTAATTCTCATAAACATACAGGTGAGTAAACCTATGCTTGTGCAATTTATATATCTAGTGCTGAGCCTATGTCCTGAAGCCTTGGTCATCACAAGACTCGCTACAACTGGGGTGATGGTATCTCCCATTTAACCCAGTGTTTCTAGTTTCCTTGCTTGGAAATCAAGGTGCCTGGTGGGGCAAGAGTATCCTTATGGATCCCCAGCATTGAGCTGGGACCTAGAAGATGAGAACAGCTCCCAGTTCAAGCTAGTATTTATGGGAACTAAGTGCTTGTGTGACCATATCAGAAGTCAAAGGGACGAGCAAAGCAAAGGAGAGAAAGCAGGGACAGCTGTGAAACAGCTAAGGTCCAGAGAAGCTAACTTGAGATTGTAGCTTGCTACGTGGTTCATAAAAGCAGCTTTATGGAGAGGAAGAGAGTCACTGTAAAAAACATTGGTCCCCAATAAGACATCATTGACAAAAATCCTACAGCATCCCCAAGATTGGTGGGGAACTGAGAAAGGGCTTCAGTGTTTCTTATTTATCCTCGTCTCTGAAATTAGTACTAACTGTGTTAGAAACATTTTCCACAACTATTTGCTACCACCAGCAAGCACTTAAAAAGAGTAGAGAAAAAATATAAAGTTCATGAGGCTTCAGCATCTGGATGGACACCGTCAAGGTAGCAAATGATGTCTGAGCTTTTGGCAATACTCCTGCAGCTGATAAAGCTCCTGCTCTAGCGGTTTGTGCTGCATGGAGTACCATTTCTCTGTATCTGATCCTTACATAAAAACTTCCCCCAAACTAAAGGCAGGTGCGTGGCTGGGCTCTGTCTGACTGGCAATCCAAAGCATATGTGTCCAGCATGTAGGAATCAATACAAGCAGTATGCAAATGGCCAGCACTGACATTCTGACAGATGCATCGTGTGTGTGTGTGTGCGCGCGTGCATGGGCATGCAGAAACAAGTGTCCACACACACATTAACCTTCAGTCATTCGTGAAAAGTAGCTCCACTGCTCCCCAGGACTGTAACTGGAGCTTTGCAGCACTAAAGTCTTCTAAAATGTTCCTGCTTTCTTGGCAGTGTTCATTTTCATGTGACTTCTTTGCTGAAACCTTGTCCTGACTGTGACATCATGCACCTGCAGACCAGTCAGTTTGTATTGCCAATTATAATGATGACACGGTTTTATTTTCATCTGTTGCTGATGGATTTCACCTAGGGCTGTTTTGTTTATCCTTCTTAATATCCAGCCATTTATTAGCATGCATATTCCTGCATCCTGTTAGTCAGAAACACTTAAACTTCTACAGCTGAGATATTGTCATCACTGCTTATCATGAGCATCACCGATCACAGTTTTACAGTCTCGCAAGCCGAAGCAGCAGTCCTGACTCTAAACCCACCATAGACAAAGGGAGACATTGCTTGGTCTCCACATGTGTCATAATGCAGGGCTGCTTCTTTGTCACTTGGATGCCACATCACAGAATTGAAATCCCAAACGGACTGCTGGGTGACCTTGCCTGCTTTTGGCAGAGCACAGGTTGTTTCATATGAGCCCATCAGATCCTGCTTCAAGAGGCTGGGCCTGAGAGTATATTACACAGTGCAAAGATTTCTGGGTAAGACAGAAATCCACCAAAATCTCCTGTCAATTATTTCCTTGAACTTTGCATAGATAAGCAGATTTTTCGGGGCATCTTCACATCCACACTTTCCCAGAGGGTATCTCTTTGGCTCTCTGATGCTTGCATTCCTTCCCATGTATCTTCTATTTCTCAGCTACCTCACTCATTCCAGTGCTTTCGATCATCATCTTTGCATAGATGGTCCCCAGGTCAACTGTCTCCATCCCTAATCTCCCCCCTCTGGTCTTTGTGAATCTTTAAATACCTCTAGGCCTACTCACTTGGAAGTCTTACTTCTATTTCCAGTGCAGTCTTTCCAAAAGTGAATTCCTGCCCCCTTGTCCTCTGGTATGGCTGAGGTTCTACCCCCTCTAAAGTACATTTTTTGTTTGTTTGTTTGTTTGTTTTCCTTTTGTTTGCAAACAGTGGGGTGAAGGAGCCATTTCTGGGATGAGAGTCTTCTTACCCCATGGTAAATGTCTAAGGCAGGCCAGATCCTAGTACCCTGAAGGTCCACTTGCTTCCATTGGCAATAAGGGGATCCCCAAGGGCAGTGCGAGGAGGCTGTGTGCCAGCTGATTTCTAGTGATGTGAAGGGACCCTGTATGTTTCACCGTGCAGTGGGCAGCTGCTTACCCAGTGGACAAAATCCTTTAGCACCCCTCTTGCCAAAGCAGGACAGGCCTTATTTATTCTCCCCATTATGCGTTTTTAGCACCCTGTACTTTCATATAACAGTAAGATTTATAACAGTCATTTACTTACCTCCATACTGCCTAATCTCACTTGCTCATATTCTGAATTTTAGGGGCATACTCACAAATTTCTACACGACTGTTGAAAGGTGTCACACCTTGTATAACCTCTGTAGCTAAAATAGAAGTGAATGTGAATTAAGTCTTAAAAATCAAAGCCTTTCTCCAGAGGTATCTAATACAGTCCAGCAATGCCAATTCCCACTCTTGCTTATAACTGTGCCATAACTGCACATTACAGTACAAATTTCTGATGTATTTCTTGAAATGTAACCATGTATGTGGAAAAAATTTATCTGTCTTCTAGTGGCAAAATCCATTTCTACTTTGCTATATAGTAATATTTATCAGCAATGCAGACATTTATTTCATTTACCATCTTTCTGCCTGCCCCTGCTTCATAGCTGCTTTCACTGGAGTGCAGGACCCAGTAAAGTAATAACATTCATTTTGCTCTTCCATCACTCACACTGTCCTGCAGTGCGTTTGATTTTGTGCTCACTGTTGGTGATGATGATGGACTCTCACCTTGCAGATTGTCTCAAGTGATGGCCCCCAGAAGTACAAACACCGTGGGAGCAATTTGGATTCCTAAATACAAGTCTCTAGGGGGGAGGGACTGTTGCTTGGAGACCTGCAGGTATTCAAGACATCTGTACAGGGCTTGCAGATATGACACAGCATCTATGCCAAGACCTACATCCTTCTGGAGCAGGGGTTGGAGGCCAGGCAGGCAACTTCAGGACATCATAAACAGCACTGGGTGATTCCGTTTAGCAGCCTGAGTTGTCCCCTGGTAGTACCAACTCCCTATGCCATCTGGTCTTCACTGTCAGGGTCCACTTTTCATGCCCACTCAGCCATCAGCTTCTGGGGGACTGGTTTCAAACAATAGTATGAGTTTCCAGAGGCCGACAGGCTGCCTCCCAGGAACCAAGTTTAATTCACATCAGCCGCCAGGCAAGCAGTGAGATACTGCCACCATTACAGTTCGCAGAAATCTGGAGATTACAAAGTCCTCCAACCCTTTTATGTCCCCAAAATGTTACACACTAAAATAATGACATGAAAATTGAAATTTGCAATGGGGATTTCATTAATAGCACTGAAAGGGGTACAAAAGGCTATCAAACACAGTCCTGTTGCAAGGCATATGTATAGTTTTACCTTGTTCTTTATGATGTTTAATTTGGTCTTAAGTTTTTTTCAAAGGCTCCAGATGCATATCCATACACATATACAAAACTTCAAGAGATGATCAGAAGTATCGATAAATTCAGTGTTGAAGTGAATGGCTCTAAAAAAAGTGCAAAGCTGGGTAGGATGATACGAAGATAAATTACAGAGAGGTACTGTTTACTGCAGACTCAAACAGCCTTCCTTCACAATGGTGTTTTTTAGACAGTAGCTGTAAACAATTTGAAAACAAGCAGGAACAATTTAGAAAATAAAACTAACTCGAACCTTTGAGAACTTCCTTTCTTCTGCTACCATAAACAACTTCTATCTTTGTTGTGTCCCAAGAGTAATTTCTCAAGCAGACTTTTTTTTTAAAAAAAAAAAGAAAAAAAAAAGAAAAAAAACCCACATTAATACAGCCTTACACAACACTTAGCACTGGTCAGTTGACTTTGCTGAAAAAATGCCCTTTTTAAATGTGATCTGCCCAGTCAAGGTCAATCCATCTTAATTTGCCATGGCATGGTCTTCTCTTTCAACCAGACTCGCATCCAGGGACGTGGCGTATTTGCTTGGTGTTGGGAATCAAGAACTGTGAAGAAGTTCTGGTCTGATAAAATAGTCATGGAACAAACAGGGACCCAAAATACTTTTTGAAAGACCTAACAGGGGGTCTGAGTTACTTTGTAAAAGAGATTTCCATGTATCCTCCTTATTCACATCTATCCATGCTCCCCCATGTTCCCATCTGTGTCCTAGTTGATTTGTAGTCACACATTTACATGAGATAGTATGGCTGAAAATGCAGTCGGCTCCTCGTATGGTCCATGGACCCAGAGAAGATGTAAGGACATATATATGAGGCCAATGGTGAAGTAACAGACTGCAACTTCTCATTCTTCCCCATGGTAGCTCCCTAGATTACCCTGACAGTTGGGACTGGTCCTCTGTCCTGTTTCCATAGAAATGATGTCCAACAAATTCACTAGCACTATTTTGGTTATTTGCGTACTTAAGTCTTAATTCAATCCAAGTATGGAAGACTATGCAAGTCTTAAGCCTCCTGACTGAATGCAATCTGAGATGAAGCCCGCTAAAGTCAATTGCAATCATAAGATTTCTGATTGGGCCCCAACATAATTAAAGAGTAAGTTGTGCCCACATGCTTTTCCTCTATGTACATTTTATTATAGAACATATTTATGGTCATAGTGGATCTGTGCTAATGTTTGAAACCAGCCCAACAGAAGCATTTTTAGTCACTTTTATGGTTGTGTAGATAAGATTGAACCTTTAGTGTTTCAAAAATGCAATCAATGTTTATTTGTTGCTCATAAGTTATTCATGGACCCAACAATATTCAACAAAATTTCTTCATTTTTAACAGATTTCTTAATGAGTATCAATTTACAGAAAACCACCAACAAATAAATATATGAAAACAATTGCTTTTGACATCACAATGGTTAAACACATTAAATAATTCATTAAATTGTGCTTTACATCAATGAAAACCCCTAAGTCTACAAACTATCCTTTAAATAGGAATAAAAGTAGATATGGTTAGTCACAATACAATCTCTTAGTAGCAGAGTTCACACACATTATTGCACATAAACAGAAGGAAAATCCCTAAAGAATAAAATAATTTACAGTCTATTAATTTACCCTTTCATCTCAAATATGGCAACTGATGGGAACTCCTGATTTATTTATTTTTTCGCTTCAAAGATTTATTTGAAATCACAGAGCTAGTGATATGGCCAAGAAAAACAAACAAAACAAAACAAAACAAAAAAACAAAGGATATTGCAGGAACATATTTCTCTCCACAAAATATTGAGAAAGTATTACAAGAACCAAACTGAAGGAAGTGTTTCAATGCAAGCTGGGTACCTTTTCTGAGTATGCTTTTGCCATGGGTAAGGAAGACACAGCAATCTACTCTATCAGAATGATTTTACTGTGGTTATTCATCTCAGGACCTCTTACAGGGTAATCTCCACCAGCCTGGAAAACAGATATTCTCTATCCCAGACCAAAAAAAAAAAAGAATAATTTCATGTGTATCAGAGGAACAGCAATGGAGGAGAAAAGTGCCAGTGAGATAAGAAGCTTTATAGCATCAGTGCTCAGTACTGGTACAGGACTGGATGTGGGAAACAAGAACCCACTAGTGCAGAATGAAATGCGTAAACAGAAAGGCCAACTTGAGAAAGGTCCCCAACAACACACACTCACTTACAGTTACTGGTACTTGAGCCTCTTGAAAATGTGTGGGAAACAAGGCCCTCCTGGTAGTGGATGTCAACTCCGAAGCACTTTCAGATTGAAGGGTGATGTGATCTGCCACTTGGTTTTGTTGAGCGGATACACTGAAGTTAGAAATTTGACTCTGGATCTGACTTCCTTCAGTTTTTTACTCTCTACTTCTGTTTTTAGTGAACTACAGATAAATACCACATACTGGGTAGAAGCCCTAGGAAGGCTATTCCAACCTCATTGTTAACACAACTGCAGTGGATGACACCAAACATGAGAAACTGTCTTTTTTCTCTTTCCCCATGGTGAAAAAGCTTTTTATTGTTAGCACTGATGACTGGGGAAGAGAGGACAAATTTTCCTTCTTTAATACAGTACGGCCCATAGGCAATAGGCCAAGTTCTTGGACTAGACATCAAATTACCAGGAACCAGTTTTAACAACTCAGCATGTTTCTCTGTCTGCTCCAAGCCTACAGCAAATTACAACTGGAAAAGGCAGCCAGTGCTGAAGATGCAATGGGAGAGATTAGTACGTACATCTCCATTACAAAAGAATGAGATTTGTTTCAGCATCACAGGAGCAGAAGCCAAATTGCCTTGTTTAAGCAACAAAATAATGCCAGGAAGATGGACAGAAATCCTATAGCGTCGCTGCTCATGAAGGTTTCGAAAGGAACACGCTGCTCTCTGATCTTCAATGAGACACTGTAATTACAGGGAAGCCTGTGCTGTCAGAGCAATGAAGACCTGGAATAACAGAGATGTGAACTTTTATTCTGCTTTTAGTCTGCTTTTGCTTTACAGTATTATGGGCGCTGTGCTCGAGAGGAAAAAGCTGCAAGCCTGTGTCTTAGAAGAAGTCAGCCTGAAAGTATTTCAAAACCGCTTGATTTTTGATGTGCTGGGAATTTCTGCTAAGGACAGCAGCAGTGTTAGTGAAGGGAGTTTGCTGAATCTACTGCTGTAGCTGGGGTGGGAGCTGCTGGAGCCGTGGGCCTTGGTGACGGCAAGATCCCAGCTGCTTGCTGCCTGCTCCTGCACAACCAGTGCGATGTGATACACAGGCTCCAGGAGAAAGAAAAAAAAAGAAAAAAAAAAACAAACCTTCAATTTTAAATAAATCCCAAGCATTAAGGCAAATCCTGTTAACATAGATGCTACAGCACATTAGCAGCTCTTCAGGACCCTAATCTTGTCTCCTGGGAAATGACTGACTAAAAGGTTAGGCATCACATTAAGGTATTGCCATACTATTAAAGCTAATGTAAACCGCCCAAAGACTGCTTTGATTTTCCTCATTAGGTTTTGTTTTGTGTCATGCAGAAAGAATAGTCTGGAGAACTGTTGGTGCGCTTAGAGAGCTGAAACTGATACTTACAGCAACTGGTGAGGCTGCAGGGAACAATTTCTGCTCTCTCTCTCCTCTCCCCTGAAAAAATAATGCGGTGTTTTCAAAATGAAAAAGGAGGCCCCTGTTGCTGTGAGCGATGTGGAGAGGTGGCCTGCTGGGGAAAGTGGCAGGGACATGAGAAAAGGGACCCTTTTTGGTGCTTAGGGATGCTTTACAACAAAAGATGGGCTGGGACTGATTCTGCTTTCTTGTTTATCTTCCTCCTTAATCCAAATATGAGCTTGCATCTTTCCTCCCATGCACTCGGTTTCTCTCCCGCAGGCCCACCAGCAGCCCTGACTCCTGCCCACTCTGCAGGGCCCTTCATGGTCACCTCTGGCACCCTCAGCTCCCTGTGCTCACAGAGACAAGAAGAGAAACCACAGATCCTGGACATGGTGTATAGGGTGCCACAGGCTCCCATCCCCTCTCTCGCCATGGGATCTGAAGCACAGGAGGAGATGCAGCAATGGGCCTAGGAATGTTTGACCAGCAGGCAGGCTCCTGCCTTCTGCAGGGCCAGTGCTAAAGACGCAAGAGTACTGGTCCAGCCTGGCTCTTAATGACCCCACTGTCCCACAGCCAGGACATGCAGAGTGAGCTTAGACTGTAAAAGTTTCAATTCAAACCTCTGAACATAGGTGTTTCTATGTGAGAGAGGAGTCTGAGCACCTCTTCAAGGTGATGGGGATCCAGTCAGAATGGTCAGGGGAGTCTTCTCTGAGATGGATATCCCATGTTTGGGCAGGAGAATGGCTATCTGCTGTCCCATGTTTTCCCTTCTGAAGGCAGAGGTGGGAGGAGACGCATGTGATCCACCAAGGGAACAGGCATTAGAGCCCCCAAACCCCTGTTTACCACAAAAGTAGCATAGCAGTGTAAAGCAGCGCTTTGCTAATAAACCACGTTGATAATGAGGCATTGTCCCAGTAGCCTTCTTCACTTCTTAATATTCTTTACAATATTCCATATTTAACATATTACTGTATGCATTAACTCTCAACAGGATTGTTAGATCATGTTTTTGATATTGTGCATAGAAAAATAGCAATAACATTGTTGGAACTGAAAAAGATACAGCATGCACTAAAAATAACACTCTGGAAATGAAGGGATAAAGTTTCAAAACCAGCCTCGTTTTCTGCAACACATTAAAATGACTAGCTAAAACTCTTGAATTTTGAAAATAACTGAGAAATGTGCATCCACATCAGGTACTCCAGTATCTCTAATTAGCAAATCTGTAAGGTAAAAGCCATTCATGCATGCAATAATATACTTTCAGCATCTTGATTTAGCAGCCACGTTGAGGCACTTAGAGAAATTTCCTCCTAATGCTTTAGATTTATGCTAGAAGAAGAAGGAAAAAAAATCTCTCAAAGATCTATGATGCAAAGGACCTTCTTTTTAAAATTCCACTACTACAAATGGAAACAAGAAAAAATCTCAGAATAAATAGATGCAGTTAAGAATGCAATGTGTGGAGGAAGAACCCATTGAATCTTTGTAGACAAGGAAGAAAAACAGATGCAGATCTCTCTTCATGAAAGCAATAAATTTACAAAGAATCTTCATACAGAGTAATAAATATCAAGCCTTTCCACATATCTATTATTTATCCTATAAAAATGAAAGCTGATTTTTTTTATTTTTATATGTTGTAGCCACTACCATAGTTAGAGAGAAAACCAATTTAAATTGTATTCACTTGGAATCAATGTACTTTAACAGACTAATATCATAAACCTGCCTATCTTCACAGACAATATATCTCCAGGCTTTTAAAGCAAATCTGGATAATGTCACACTAACATTTAAGCTTTTCCTGCTCTCTCTTTCCTCTTCCCTGTAGTTTGCTGGGCCCCTCTTCACCTTTTGTGAATGTGGAGGCTTATTTCATTGCCGACAGCCAGGTAATCTTGGCAATGTGTGCCCAGCTTCAATGAGGACCTACTTCATTTCTCAGTTTTTGCACTTTGGTTTTCCCTTTGCCTCACACACTCTGAAAGACAACTGCTACCTGGCTGGGTTTGATACTCTTAACATCTGCAGAAAAATAAGTTAAACCCCCACTTCACTTACAAATCATCCCTGACTGAGGGCTTACAGAAAAGAACAAGCACTGTACCAATCCCACATTTCCTTGGTCTTTTTTAATCACCCCAGCAAATCCTTTCCTTAATCAAAACACAGCGTGTAAAAGTTTGAAGGGCAGTATGTTTACCTCCATTTCATCCACTAGAAAGCTACACACTACAGTTGCAAAGGACAATATTAAATAAACCAGCTCTCACATCACAGAAGAACCAAAACAGATTATTTTTTTTTTTCAGTTTTGATTCATGCCTGCACAAGGTTTGGTAGCTCAGATCGTATAGGTTACATCTGTTAATGTCATGGATATAGCTCTCTCTTCAACCCATTCTCATAGCTTAGGGCTTTGCAGGAAGTCTGTTTGGATAGGAATCTATTCTACTGCTATTTAATAACACTATTAATGCCTAGTTAGAAAAAAAAAATGTTGTCCTCACTGACAGAAACCAAGAAAAACTGAGACAAGGAAGGGTAGCTGTCAGACGCTGTCTCATTTACCAAAGCGGTTGGCCTTCCTTGGCTGATTTTCAGGTAGCCAAGTTACATAAAGTATCAGCCTCTGATCCTCTTATGGGCTAGTTAAGCTGGAGGAGCATCACCACCTTGCCACCTGACTATTATAATCTTCAGTAACGGCAACTTCTGCCAGCTCTTCCCTTGGCCACTGGTGAGCTCTCTGTTCCCGCAGCAGCCTCCGCTCTTCTCGCCTCTTTAGCCGGTTCATCTGATGCTCCTCTTGCTTGGAGTACTGGAAGCGCTGCAAGAACAGGTCCTTGGCGTATTCGTACAGCTGCATGTCCAAGAAGTTCAGCTCCTCTATCCGCTGCCGCACATCCTCACCGATGTCCACGTTGGAGGCCCGCGTAACGTTGAACTGGGTGAAAGGGGAAATGAACTTCAGGTTGAATGTCCTCTCGAAGAGATACTGTGTTTTCCTCTGAAATTCGGTCAGCCCAAAGAAGGCCATGTTTTTCAGATTGTTCTTGGCGCTTTGGAGAAGAATCATATTCCTCTCGCTCTCGTTCATAAAAGTCAAGTTGTAACACCCCACCAGGCTGAGATCTGCCAGCATGCGCACCTGGCGGTTGTTGGCTAAGTTGTAGCTGCAGTCCATGAACTCCTCTAGACTGACTCCAGACCAGTCATCGCCCTCATAACAGGTAGGCAGCTCGTCTGGTGTCGGGCTTCTTCCATCACACATATGAAGGGAAGTTTTCCATGTCGCGCCCCTCTGGACATGCTTCCATTCACTCAAGTATCTTGACACCGGATCCCTCAGCATCGTGATGTAATAGAAGTTCCTGTAACATACCATTAAACACAGTTTTAAGACTCAGTGGTTTTTCCTTTTTAATTCTCCAGTCAAATGATTACCAGTGACCACCACCACCACCCCTTCATTTCTTCAACATACGTTAAGTACTGGAAGCGACTACTTCTGAGAGAGTAAAAAGCTTAAAGCTTCATAAACCCTGAATAAAATACAAGGTAGATTGGAAGAAAGACAGAAACAAAAGAAAATAAACAGCTATCAGAGAAAAGTAGTTACTTTGACCTATGAACTGTTCAGTGCTAGTTACTTCGTATAGAAGCCAATTAACTGAAGCGTACTCCCCACTACTTTAAAATGCTAACAGTACTATCAGAAAAAGTGGAAAAAAAATATTTCTATAATCTTGTCACTTTCCTTCCGGACTGAGACATGCATGTACAAGATGATAATCCATCCAGCACTTGGTCAGAGTACACGAGAAGCACGGGCAATACAATGTGGATGTTGCAAGTGCTAAAAATAACACCATGTGGAAGACTGGCATGAGCCACCTACTTAAGAAGAACCCTATTATTAAATGGGTGGGAGTGAAGATAATGAGAGGCCCCAAATCCATTCACGTGACTTAATTTTAGACAAGTGGTTGATTGAAATTAGTTATAATCATGTAGTATAAAAGCATTTGTTGATATAAAGATTATCATTATTCAACCTCACCTGTCAAGAATACAAAAGAGACACTAAGAAATATTGATTTGAAATAGAGCAAATAACTGCAGCACTCACATTGTCAATTTGTCTTTTAGCTCTTGAATTGAATTTGTACATCTATTTATGGCAATCTGAAATGGACTGCAATTGACTACGGTTCAAACAGCATTTTACAGATTGCATTTTTTACAGGGAAATGTTTTATACAATAACAACTAACCTAAATTACAGGGTGATATCATAAGGACAAAACAAAACCAAAATACTTATGATTTCTGTCAGCTAGAATAACTAGCAGAAGATTCATGACTAAAATTAACACACGGAATGGTACAAAAATAAGCTCATGAGTTTGTGTGACTCATCTGACTGCAAACAATACATTAATAAATCATGAGTCCTAAGATTTCTTAAGAAAACTCTGATCTAAATATTCTTCTTTAAGCCTAGACAAGGATGAAGCAAATAAGCAGGAGGCAAGCTTGCTCGAGACAAGTTACATTGGAAATACACCAACACTTTGTGAGGAGCATCTTATAACCAGTTAAATGAAAATTCTTGAAACTACTAACAATCTCCAAGACCAGTACCCTTCTTTTTCAGGTATCACCCATTTTCTACCACTCAAGATGGTAAACAGCTTTTCCATAAACCTTGAACTTCTCATTAAGATAGACATCCCCACATTTTCCTAAAATGTAGATATATTCCCCAGTTCAGACAAAGCAAAAGGAAACAGAGCTGAACACTTTGTCCTTATTCATTCTGAGTTCTTCACCTAGAGGATATATAATATACTTTCTGGGATAAGATTATGAGGCCAAACTATGGACTATGGTCTGCTGCAGGGTCATTTCTTGAATTACTATCTAATGGAAATGGTTGTTTCAAAAATTATTTCACAGTAGAAGGGTTTCAGGTGGAGGGATATAAACTAGGGAGTGCCATAGATATATTTTAATATCAATTGGGAGACATGATTTCTGTTAATGTCAGATGATACCCTGAAGGATGACATTTCCAAAAAAACTGGGACTTGGGTTTTCTGGCTGCCTCTCACACATGATCAAATTGTACTTCAACTGTTTGGACCCGCTTCAGTTATTTACACAGCTCATGTCAACAGAGAACTCAAGGACTGTGCAGCCGTTCCATAGAGAGATCTTACTTAAATACCTCTTCACTACTCCTGCAGAGTAGGAAGCACCAGAAATCCTCCTGTGTGCTCTGCAGTATAGCCCCACTATGAAAAACACCATCTTTATATACTTCAAGCATGGCTTTCCCATCTCAAATTGAATGCCCACCTCACCTTGGCTCTATGCTGCATGTATGAGAGTACATTAAGAATTCCTTTCCAACTAATAGAACAAAAAGTGGACATTTCACTGGTATTGTGCAGATAAAGCAGCCAAACTCTCAAAACACACATAAACTCTGAGTATAAGACACTGTTACTGTAACATCCAGCAGGCACTGACAGGACTATTGTAGGAAATGATTGAGGATCCAGGCAGCAGACATGAAAAAAATGGACAAAAATGCAGGGACAGTTGCCAACATCTGTATTGGCTTAGTCCTTGTATTGGTGCCTCTCACCTCCTTGGATAATTTTAGATGTTGATACGTGGTAACAGATGCATTTAAAAGTTGCTCTCGACAATTATTTATACCTCTAATAACAGTTCTGTCTTTCCTCACCCATCCCTAGCAGTCCCATTCAGGCATGACTCAGAGCAACAGCAATTAACAAAAATATCTCCTTTGCATCAATCATTTCCATTTCATCCCTGGATATGTAAATGTCTTTGATGTGCAATAAACAGGAGTACGAAGCAAATACAGGGAAATGAGAGGAGTGTGTCTTTGTGTGACTTCTGCAGCTTCCCTTGAGCAGACTGGGAAAGAAACTTTCACCTGCCCGTTAATGTTTCTCCTTGTAACTACCTGACTTCTGAATCTGGCTCTGCTATCCTGATCGATTTCCTTCTTATTTGCATATCTTGCAGAGTGCTGCCTCCTTGTGTTAAGACTGAATGGCTTCTTCATCTGGAAGGAAATCTTTAACAGCAGCCTGATGCACATTTAGTTCCCAAGGCACTAACGGTGCAGCTATCCACACCACGTTCACACTTCACAACCTTCCATTTAACCTTCTGCTCATGACTTTCCACCACCTTTTCCATCACCTTTAACAAACCTAAGGTTGGAAGACCTTAGATTTCTTCCACCTGATCCTGGGTAACACTGTTAGAAAGCTACACAGATGAATAGGGGATGCTGACCAGCACTCATGGCACTGCTTCCACTACTATTATTCTTTTTTTCAGTGAAAAGGATGTCATGTCTCTAGAATAATGATATAAATAAAAATATGTAGGTTATGCACATTTGTTTCAGTTAGAAAATTATCAAAATTATCTCAGGAAATTGCTGACATTTATGGGTTAAACAGAGCAGCATTTCAGAGCTCTCAGTGCACAATATGCAGTTTTCAATCAGACTTGGAATGGTGAGGAGTCAGCTCATAATAAAGACAAGAAGCAGTTCATAAAAAAGTGAAATGATGGGTCGCCGTCCATTTCCCCTTCCTTCACTATTCAGTAGAAGAGCATCAAGTCAACTGTACATTGAGTGTGCTTGAGCCAGTCTGAATACAGATGTGTGCTTGTTCTGTGTAAATGTCCTCCTTGCTTCAAGCGTGCTCCTGATTATGTGGCTGTGTTAAACTCCACAGGTAGCCACTGGGGGAAATACTCAGCAAAGAGCTAAGTGTTAATTTTTGTTTCCCTGGTTTGACAAAGCTAATTCATCACAGACTTGGCTTTGTTTCAATGGACTTCCATCATTGATTACTCAAACTGTTGCAACAGGCAGCCTTGGTGTTTAAAGACTAACCAAGCAGAATATGCTGGCATGTCAGTGAGAAGATGTTTTACAAAAAAACCTTCCAAATTAATTAAAAACCATGCAAATTATATATATAGTACACATACATACATATAAGCATGGACATGTGTGTGTCCATGTGTCCACATTTGTGTGTGTAAAAATTTATATGGCAATCCAGCCATAAGCTGCTGTGGTCAATGAATGAAAAATCACAGTAAGTGCAAGTGGCAAAATGGCCGCTTTAGGATGGTTGATTTTTTGGGCAGGATGCTAAGCAGCATGGTGGTCAGAGTTAGTAATCCGTGCAATAGCCTAGTCAAGCTAGTGCGTGCAGCTCACACAAGGTGCCTGCAGAGAGACTCCATGAGAGACCACAGTCACAAACTTAGCACCAGGGTAGCACTGTCCTGTTCCTATTAGTTTGAGAAGTTCCGTATCTGAAATGATACTATTTAAACTGGAATTAGAAACCACCTGGAAATTCAGAAGGCTCTAGTCTTACCAGTATGAAATCCAGTCTCTTCATTAGCATTAGGGGAAAAAACAAACAAACAAACCAAAAAAAAAAACCCACCACAACCCAAACCTTTAATTAATAGAACAGATAAAATGAGCTTCTAGTTATAACCCAAGAACACGTATTTCTTTCACATTATAAGGTATTTGAGTATAACTACTCTAATCTTACATTAATCCTTCAATAGTATTGCCTGGATTTAGAAATTCATTTCAGAGGAGCATATTAGTGGGGGTGATCCCAAGCCAGGGCGTTTTGCCTCTTCTATCACCACGGAACAGACATCCCAGCTGAGGCAGATTTACTAAACATGTGAAGAATCACCACGCATTGAGAACAAAAACATCCTGTAGGGCCTCCTGGGGAAGAGGATGAATGACATCTTCCCTAGCACTCTTGTTCTCGTGTGCAGCAGCCAGCACAAGGAGAGCTCACACAGCACTTGTGGAGGCTCAGAGTAGGGGAAAAGCGAGCTTTCCCCTCTTCATTTTAATACTGAGGCAGAACCTTGTGTGTAAAGAGTGATGAGTTTCATAAAGGGGAAGAGAACACTCACAGCAGTTGGTGCAGGGATGGAGAAATATCTGAGGTGGAGAAAAAGGCAGTCACTGCAGAATATTTTGTGAGACGCTAACGGCCAGAAGAAAAAAAGAACCAAAATGACTGAAAAGCCCAGGTGCATCATAAAAACATCCACATTGTGGTTCTTCCTGGTAGCTGGGAAAATAAAAGCCCTGTTCAAGTTTATGACCTGAGCTGTTATGAGAAGTTAGCAGCTTTAGTCTTGGAAGTGGGTGTGCTCCCATGGCAAGCTCTGAAATGCCTGGCAAAAGCCATCCTGGCAGTACAGTTGTGCTAGTGACAGAGGTGGTCACAAGATGAAGGGTTAGGAAGGATCTGCACTGTGTGAACAGAAGCTGTGTGCTTCCCAGTTTTATCCAAAAGCCCACGTTCTCAGTGGCAATAACAGAGTAAACCCCTGATCAGCTACCTCTTTTCAGGCAAAGTATCACCAGTCTGGGTAACGGTGCATAAAGGAGGGTAAATGTGTGAAACAAAAACATGGGCAGTGCAATACGTGAATAATTAGGGAATGTGACCATACAACAGGGACGGTGGGGGAAGGCAGAAAGTGAAGTACCATTGTTGGGCTGGTGCTGATACGAACTGGTCAAGTTGTCCTAGCATAATGCAGATGTACCATCTCATGGCTGGCAGCTTTACTGTGCAGAGTGTCACTGCATCCATGCCGTGCTTAATTTACAGATAATCCGCCCAGTGTAACAAAACCAAACCGTATACTTCTTTTTCTGAACAACCTGACTGCAGAGAAAATGCGATGAAGCAGCATGCAAACTATATACATGGCCGTACGGCTGCAAGAAGCTAATCCGCCAAGCTGGATAAACACTGGCCAGCCTGCAGACTTCTGTGAAGATGATGTAGCAACAGCACATAGGTTTCTTAAGCTTAGCGTCTGCCAGAGGATGCTAGACCACTGTGATGAGAATGCTTTTCTAAGGCATCTGTTACCAAAGTTTGTGACCTTAATACTGTCAGCTGTCCTCTCAGGTTTTTCATGGGTTTCTTTGTACGTGTCCTTTACTGAAAGTGTCATTAAGACAGCAGTCATCAATAAGAAGTCAATGCTTATCCATTCTTATTGCATACATCACCAATACAGAATGTAGGAAAAACACTTGATTGGCAAGTTTCTCACAGGATCTGAGCACCCACCACTTCACTCTTTTTAACTGGAATGGTGAGCACCGTGCTTACTTCAGATAGTGGCTGTAATGTCCTATAGACACTCAGCTACTCTACATTAAAGGCAGATTTGTTGTTGACTTCAGCAGAGTTAAATCTAAGAATTATAACTTGCATTTTGAGGTACAAAATTAGATATGCCTCATAATTCCTCTGGGATTTTGTCCCATGGCTTTGAATCCAACCAGAAAAAATCGGTCAGTTTCCTATTTCCAAATTGGCCACAAGCTTGTGCTGTTTAACTGCTCCTTTTGCTATCCCAGTGACATACGGTGCAGCTAAATTTGTAGGGCATGCTTACTCAGCGGTGGGACAGGACACTACTTCCAGAGTAAGATACCCAAATGCTACGTGTCTAAACAAACTCTAAAGCCAACAGGGAGCTGCTCAACCCAGTCAGTGGTGTCTGGAGAGCGATGCAGCTGGCCAAAATTACATGCCAACACTGACATGAGCTGTGTCACTGTACAGACTCCCCATACAATGCACTGTGCACATTGACCACTGTGGGATCTTAGATACCCACTGACTTGGAGATGCCTAAATGCAGACACCTACACAGAAGTCTCAATCTGTAAGGTGGGTCCCACACCTGCAGTCAAAGACTCCCTGCCTGCACAGATGTATTCACAGAGTGGGAACTTTAGGCCAACCTTGAAAACTAACCTGTAACGTAACATTTTGAAGAGAGTGAGAAGTAACTACGGAGTACCTACATGGTGTTACTTTTTGTACCTATCATATATATATACACCAGTCACGTTATCTCTTTGTAAGCATGGTTTAAGAGCTGGAGCATTCCCCAGATAAACAGAAGTTTTAAGTAAGTATTGTACTGTTTCACACACATCTCCAAAACAGCAGTTAGAAAAACAGTCTGCCATAGGGAGACAGATAAGATGGGGAGAGGGCTTAGAGTCAGACAACTGATATCGTATTTCTGGTTCTGGAAAGCAAAGGTGATTGCTCAGGAAGTTACTTGTGATGACAGTCTGTTAACAGTCAAGAGAAATTTGGTGTTTGGGCACTGGGAAGCACTTACAAAATGTGATAACTCACATTTCATTGCATGTTAGGAGGGGTACCACTTCTTATCAGTTTCAGTTTCTATTACGTTAACCTGTTGCTTTAGCACTCATAAAAGTCCTGATTTTTTCTGTTTAGAAATTGCAAACACTATTTTTTTAAAATATCCTCTGAAATAACAAATTAAATTCCATAACTGTGCTATCAGAAAAAAAAAAATATCAAAAAAGCTTTAAAGCCCTTTGATTTTTTTGGTTTTTTATTTTTTGCATAGCTGCTGATGTGAAGATTAGTGTCCCACAGCTGATTAAAGAATGTCAGATGACAAGGAATGTCTTTAGAGATCACTCACTCTCTGACATCAAACAACTTTTAACAGCAGTGATTTAGTGTAGTCCAGAAGGGTAGAAGAAAGCGAGTGAACCTGTGGCAACACAAATGCTGCATGTACAACATCAGGAATTTTTCCACGTATGGAGCCTAATTTTCCTTCAAGTGAAGCTAGGGCAAATTCAGTAATAATGTAAAGCTATGCTAGCATATGAGAATTTGAAAATAGCTTTGTTTTAATAGATATATATGTGTGTGTGTATATATATATATATATTTAAAGACTTTAAAAATCCAGCAGTACATCTGTACAATAACCAATGGCAACAAACACATTTATAGAGATTACTCTTCTTAAATATGTTACATATGAAGGCAAGTGGCCTGGGACTATGCAAACTGAGAATCTTGTTTTGAAGGACTGTAGGCTTTTGAAGTTAGGAACTGTGACTTTCTACATGCATCTTCGCTATGCAACAGATTTTGTGAGTAGTGAATAACCATAGAAGTAGCAATCATGTTGTCTACATGTCATATTACCATAAGCCCCTCAAAATCATTAGCAAAAATGGATCTTGGGATCTGCTCTGCACAAAAGAAACTCGGACTGTTGAGACTTTTTTTCTTGACACAAGAGAATATCTATTTATGAAGACGCAGACTTTAATAAAGTATTTTAAACAGATGTCTAAGGCATGAGGTGGGTACCAAAGAGCAGCCTTCCAGTACATAAGAGGAGGTTACTGAGAAGATGGAACCATGTTTTTCACTGACATGCATGAGAGGATAATAAGAGACAATGGTCAAAAATTGAAAAAGAGGAGGATACATGGAAAATAATTTCCACTAGGAGGATAATTAAGTTTTGGGAAAGCTTCGCCTGAAGAAGTTGTGCACCTTCCATCTTTGGAGGTTTTGAGGACCCAAATGGACGGAGCCCCAAGCAACCCTGTCTACATTGAGTGTTGACCTTGCTCTAAGAAAGGAGTTGGGTTAGAGACCTCCCAAGGTTTCTTCCCACCCCAGTGGTTCTGTGGTTCTGTGTGACTGTGCACAGTCTTCTGTCACCAAATGCACAGTCCTGTCAGAAGACACATCAAAACAGAATCAGCCTGCCAACAGTATTGTACCTGTCCTCCCTTGTTCCTTCCTAGCTACCAAAGACTGAGTACAGGGAATGTGCTTTGCCTTTTACAAGACTGTTTTTGCATATGGTTTTAAGTAGGGGTATAACACTCTGAATCAGCACAGCCTGAATTATTGAGAAACTTCATGAATATTTATTTCAATGACACTTCGTTCAATAGTCTCTAGAAATTGGAGAGGACAGTGCAGAAACTACATGTCCTTAAAGAAATGAACTCTCTTCACAAGTATCAAGTCTGGGTCCTGAACAGCTCCGAGACTAATGAAATGATCTATCTACCCATGGTTTTAATCCCAATATATTAGAAAATGCACATAGATGGAATATGAATGTGTGAATTTTCTGAACTAATGCATAACTTTCTTCTGTGCTGCATTTAGGATTAGGCACAGATTTTCAAACATAGAGCATAAAGTTAGGCTAAGTTAGTGAAGAAAATACAGGGTATAAAGAGCTAAGAATGCTCAAGTACATGGGAAGCACGGTCTGCTGTTTTATTTAGCTACAGGAGGCTCCCAGGGTCATCGGTCTCCTTCCTTAGCAGTACAGATACGAGCACTCTGTTATCCCTTTCAAAAAACATCCTATCCCCTTCTGAAATATTATTTTCATTCCATTGCTCTGGTTGTGTTGCTTCTCATGGTTAGGAACGTGATTTTCATTCCCAAACTAAACTTATTTCTGGCCCAGTTACATCCAGTTTTCTTGAGTTAGCACTGCAAATACATCAATATAATTTATATTTGAACATCAGAGGAGGAGAGAAGGACTTTAAAGCCTTTATTATACAAAGTTGAACTAGTTTTTGTCTTTTCTGGTAAGACAAGCCAGAAGTAAGCCAGCTGCAGTCCCCCAAAACCCTTTAGTCACACTCAGACTGTTTCACCCAAAGATGCATCCCAAATTTTCCAACATTTCACCTTTCCATGAGAGCTTTTGATATGGGGCTTACTAAAGTAAGCCATGCTGGAAACACCTGAGATCAGTTCTGGTTTTTGACCGCACAAGCAGCCCTTCCTTGTATTTGACCTTGCACGACTTCACATTTTACTGTATACAGTTAGAACTGGGCAAAATTTCACATGAGGCTTCACAGATGCTTTGTATAACAAATACTTCCTTATCTCTACTGGCAATGTATTTAATATCTGACCACCTTCACAGTACATTTTTGTTGTTGTTGATGTTTTTTTGAGGGGGGGAACAGAGGCGGGGCATAACTCCGGAAAATCATCCTCACTATGTTACTGGCTAATATATAGGAGTCCTTTCACTCCTCCTTCCTTTTCAGCTGGTAAGCACTCAGTTTATAGAAGAAATCCATTTCAGCAGGACTGCAGTGTGTGATCTTGCACTTTGTGCTACCAAACTTCATTCCACCTCTTACTGAAATCCTCAAGGTCATTAAGCAAATTCCATTAACATACTTAAGCTTTTTGTGCCAACACCATTAATGAAAACATGAAATAGGATCAGAGCTAAGACCAGCCCTGAGGAAATTCATTAATAACTTTAATTTAGAAAAAAAAATAACCAGTAAGTTCCTATTTCAGCACATCTTGTTACCTTCCATCTACCAGCTTCTTCTCCATCAGAAAATTCTTATACTCAGCCCCATGTTTTCTGCCTCGTATAACAAACTACACAGATGCTGCTCTATCAAATACTCTACTCAGGGTAAATTTGCCATCTTCTACCAGTGAAAGAGGCCAGGTATTTATGTGTCTCAGCCCAAAGGCTGAGAATGGTGTCTCCAGCTTTGCTGCACGTAAGAACACAAAGAAAGGTTAAGATGGGGAAATGACGATTTGTTTGGGAGTGTAGCAGACTGGAATAGAAATGTACAGCTTAGGCGATTTGACAGAAAAACAAATCTGCCACTTTCCATCAAAGAGCCTTGATACAAATTGTAAATCATTTCTTGATGAAACACAAATCTAATGACGTTCCCTCTAGAGATTTTTGTTCCTTGCCTAAATTGTATCGTGCTCAATTGTACCAAGTGTTCTTTAAATTGCCGAAAAGAGTGAAGTAGCAAGAGCTTTGCTGAAATAAATATAAACATAAAATGCAACACTGAAATCAAATAATAAGAATCTGGTTATTCTGTCAAGCACATGCATAATAAAAATCCTGTACCTTGTAAGAAACAGCATATGAGCACATGCCATTCAAATGCAATAAATACAAATAGCATCCACAAGATTCTTTAAAGATACTGTATGCAAGACCACGCGTACCTTTGTGCCAGAGAGAATAATAAATCCTCTGTGGCCAGCAATGGAAAGGGAGGAATCCATTCCTCATGCTGCCCTCATTCTATCTCACCCCCGCTGTGCACAGATCATCGCCAGGTCTCATAAGGACCATGAAAATCTGGGGCACGTGTGACACCTTTACTCAAGAACATGATTTCTCCTATCTCTGCCTTTGCTATGCCACCACGCAGAAAGGAAAGAGAAACAAGGAAGTATTTGCACTGCTTTCCTCCCTGCCTCCTCCTAGAGCTGTCTCTAGCCCCAGCTTGGGGGAAAAACACTGAACCTGCCTCTGTCAGAGAGATGTTACAAGTACAGGAGAGACAAGCAATGGGGATGACCCACAGGCCTCAAATGGCAGCAGAAAACAAGGACTGGGAAGAGAAATGAGAGGTGATGACAGGCAAGGGACAAGAGAAGAGCGAACCTGGAGACAGTCCAGCAAGAGGGACCCACAGCTAGAGCTTGTTCCATCAACTTGGCTTCCAAGGGTTACAGAAACTATACTGGGAGGGGACCCGTCAAGTGTGATACCTATAATCGTCGGTAATGGTTTAGCACAGCAAAGTATCCCTTATGTACACAGAACAAGACACGAAACCTTCCTCATGGCCAGGTCCCAGCCCCTCAGCAGCTGCCAGCAAGGCTGGAGAACGTCCCTGTTTCGGGAGCAGTCTGCCCAGCATGGGGCACTGCCTGTGCTAATGGTGACGGAGCTCCGGCCACCCTCAGCTCCAGCTCTGATGCAAAGAGCTGGGGACACAGAATTCCTGCCCATTTGGTGACTTAGCATAAGGTCTTCTGTAACGGTTGTAAAGAAAAAAAAAAAAAAAAAAAATACCACGTACACCTTGTTACAGAATTATGAGAGGTCTGTTGTCACATGAGTCCTATCTGCCTGCAAGAATACATCTCATTGGTAAAATCCAATCCCACAAAATCCCTGAAAACAGGGATATTTCCAAAGTACAAATAGCCTTGTCTGCCTTCCAGAATAAACAGGTACAAATGGGCAACAAAACCGGGGAAACAGACAAACAGTAAAATGTAGCCAGGCCCTTAAATCTTCCGAGATTTATATTTGTTCTGCCAGATTCTGTTGAGCCTGTAGCAGAGCAAAAATATTTATGTTAAAATTAACTACGGTGTTTACTTCACCCTCTTCCTCATTTTGTACGAGCTGTTGCTGTTCCATTTTATTCTCTGGCTGGGTGAGACAAGCAGCATGGACATCACCCTCTGTTCCTCTGTACCTGGCTTCATCAGAAACCAAGTTTTTGCCACAAGTGGCATGCATCCAGGCTCTCTCTCTAATTTCCAACTAATAGTTTGGTTGCAGACGCTCTCATCCAAATCTGGGATGCTCAAGTGAAGGTTCTGTGGGATTTTTCACTGCAACACATTTTGAATCAGTACAGTAATTCTGCTCAATTAATAAAGTAATTAACAATAAAAAGGCCCAGTAATTGAAATCCCTTTGAAAGTACATCAATTTATTCGCTCTAAGCTTTGCCTCAAGTCTTTATTAATTCTGACATCAAGCATAATGACCTTAAATTATAAATGATCATCACAAAATCCAGACATTATAACCATTTTCTTGCCCTACATGCTGAATTTTTAAAACATCTAGGTTTCGTTATCACAAATGATGTAAACAAAATGACCTATATGTGTTTACCTGTCATGCAGGCAAAAAGACAATATGGATATTAAAGAATTTCAGGTGATGCTACTAATAAAAACATCGTAAGAATAGTCTTTCCTATTAATTCAATAAAACAATTCACAAAAACTAAGGATGTCACTCAGGTGTAAGATGAAATGTTAACTTTGCTTCTCCTAACATTCCTCCTCTTATGATCTAATGGTATTTTTTTTTCTCTTTTTTTTTTTTTTCCTGTAAGACATTAAGTAAGCAGACAATGGGGTATTCAAATTTGATAATTATAAGACAGAGTACTGACTTCCCATTTTACATTGTACTTTGTGTTTAAACTAAAATACTTGATAACATCTAATTAAACACAGAAATGCTGCCAGTGAACAGCACAACTCAAAGCTATAAGCAAAATTGCTTCTTCCCCTTCCATCGACCTCCTGACTTTTCTTTCTGCATCACTTTAGACTGCCATATATAAAAAAAATTTCCACAAGGGGGCCCTCTTATCTTCCCCAAACCTTAGCGAACACAACATGCTGTCAGAAAGTATGTTATAAACCTTTTGTCTACAGATACCATGGTATCTTAGAATAAAGTTTTTGCCAACTAGAATTTAGTTAATTGTAGAATTTAATACAGCAAAAACTATAATTTGAAAGTGAATCATTTATTTTGTATGTACAATTCTACTGTATACCTGTCAAGCATGTACTTTGATAAAGCTTTTCCAATACTAGCTCTAATAACCAGCTAACATGGGACCTCATACACCCCCCCCACACACACACGCTCACACACGCGCACACACGTGCACACACACACACACACACACACACAGAATCAGTTCAAATTGCCATGGGGAGGCAGCCTCCAAGATGCCTGCTGGCTGTACTTTATTGCAATTTGCAGGGTGAGCCCAAAGTAAGCACTATTCATGATTCCAGCTCTGTGTGCATGTATCCCCTAGGCACAACAGTTAAGGTACAAATGGCATTAAACATATTTACATGGTCCTCTCAGCTCCCAACAGATATGGAAAACAAATCTTGTTTGGGATAACTTGTTATTTGCCTTAATATTTTCAATGCTTTACGGAGACAGTTCTATATAGCCTCATCTTCCTAACTCAATTGTGGCTCCGTGAGGTTATTATTATTTACCATCCATTCCCGACAGAAATTGGACCATCTCTTTCTTCTGACCTCAAGTCTTAGCAAACGAAGCTTCTCAAGCCCATACCAGGCTGAGCATTGTACCATATCAGCTGTGGATGTTGTGCACTGAGAAAGGAACGAAAAAAAAGGACTAAGATGAAATAAAGAAGCCTAGGCGTGTAACCTCCAATTTTTATATGGGATACTTTACCTTTCAGGGAAACTAGCAAGCAGGCAATTATGTGAATTCAGCCTTGCTGATACAGCACAAACCCACCGATCTGCTAACTCGTTCGAGTAAATCTCTGCGCATTGATCTGCAAACTTTAAGCAAAGTTTTCATGATCATTCAGCAGTACTGCCATATGATACGGTCACATTTAACAAATGTTGACGACAGAATTCAGTCTGCTGCAACACTTTATGCACCCAGGTAAAATTAAACACCCAAGGTGCTGATGGGACGCCATATGAATAACTGTCTGCAGCAAGCCATCAGGGATATCTTTAGCTCAGCAGCCCTCCTCTGGAATGGGCAAATCCTAATCAATGGAGCACATCTGTACAGTGGAGGGAAAGCACTTCCAAATCCCTTCAGGCCTTGAACTGACTACTTGAAGCATGACATTTGATTAGCCTTATTATCTCAACTCATTTATATATAAATGTTGTTTGGGGCCATGAAGCAATCCAGCCCTTACTAAAATCCAGCCACAGTCTCTGAGCTGATGTTCCCACTCTTCTTCTCTTCTATCTGTAAAAACAAGGAGGAATTTCTTCTTTCTTGAACTGTGGGTTATAATCTTTGCCATTTTATTATTGTAAAATAACATCCTCCTCTCACATTAGTGCAGCAGACTGTTGCTGTACCTCCCCACATATGCAAATGGATCAGCCTTCCTACTCTTTCCCTACAGAGATATTTGACATTGAGACTCAACGTGATCTAGCATCTTTCTGAACTAGAGGCCAGGGGAATACTGTGCAGGACTTTATTTTCAAATGCAGCTTTCACTGAAATTAATGAACATCTGTGCAGATGCTGAACATGAATTCAGGCTGCAGGAAAAAAACAAACAAACAAACCAAAAAAAAAACAAAAAAAAAACACATCTGAAATGAAGCCTAAGAGCTACAAATACCTAATGGTTCTTTGTCTTTGCAAGTTTAGGATTTCTTCCCTTCCCTTTGAAGAGTCAGAGTACTTTTCAGGTCACAAACTTATCTTGCTCTGAAGAAAACAGGATGATAACAGAATTATGAAAGATAATTACATGTTAACAAGGAGCAGAGTTGCTGACATGGATCCTAAGTAACACAAATATTTGAATATGAAACATTCATTAGGTTTCCTTTATAGACTCCATAAACTGCTTTCTTCTTTATATCAAAATATTACTGTCAATATAATCCAGCAGTGATACAAACAGGAATCCAAAATTCAGGTTAATAATAATATCATGAATATTTCCCTGCAGTTTTAATGATTTCAATGTCTGTATCTTTAAATTAACGGATCGTATTGCACAGACTGGGCCAATCTTACTTTTGATACATACACTGAATATTAAATTATTTTACATAAATTAATCTGTGCATATCAAAAAGAAATCTCGTTGTGCTGAAGATATTCTACCTGCCCTACCTGACCATTGAAAATGGAAAAAAAAAAAAAAAGAAAAAGAAAAGAAACCGAAAAGGAGGCAAACAAACCTGTTCTTTGATTGTTTGTTTGTTTGCTTGTTTTGCAGATGTTCCTTTCCAGTGGGGCTTTTCTTAAGGCAAATTTTTTGTTAATAATTATCTTATTTTTCATATATGGCAAGACTATACATCACGGCATTCCTACTAAATGCTGTTTAGCATCTGCATCTCCTCTCTCCATCTTGAGACAGCAGCTGCTATATGTTCAAGCTCAACTATGGCTCTACCTAGCTGAAAAGGATGTTTACATGCACATAGACCTTTATTCATGACACTTTAATTTGCTGCATGGCCTTAATAAATTTGCCAGCATTAAGCATACTCATGCAAACCACGGCTCTAAAAATAACTCACTTCAGACATTCAGACGTTTTTCCATGTTGTTTCCAGTAACAGCACTTTCACTGCAAGGAACAATGATTAACACAGGCAGGGCTTTATCATCAAGAAATCATCCTTGGACGAGCAGCAGGAACCCTCAAAGGTGTAGCAGGGGACGAGCTGAAGGGCCACATTAGTATTCCCTGAGCATTAATGGAAAAAACCTGACACTACAGCCAGGCAAATCCAGTGACCAAGGTAAGCAGGCATGGGCAATGCCTTCATCTTAACATCCAACAGCAGTCCCAAAGGTGAGGGCTGGGGGCAATGGCCACCAGACTGCATATTCTCCCCAAAGGCCCTGAGACATTTTGCTCAGAGGCCAGAAATCCACCTCCCCCTGTCCAGCAAGAGACCAAAGTCTGCAGACTAGCAGACTACCAATCTACAGACTAATGGTAGCCTGCAGCCTGCCTTGTGGGGAGAGCAGATGCTGGTGGGAAGGGAAGGCACAGGTTTCATAAAGACAATCACAGCTTTGATTGCTTTTCCTTTCTGCCCCGTTATTCTCAAAAGAAGAAGAAATGTTTACAACAGATGCTGTGCAAACAGTAATGGAGCAGGCAATGAAGGAAGAGGGGAAGAGGAGCACACAGGCTGAGTTTTCTTGATTTTTTCACTCTTCAAAGTAATGCTCTTACCTCACCCCAAAACATGCCTGCATTTATTGTAAAACGGCGAGCAAACTGAACAAACTACTGATTTACAAACATATTTGAGGCCGCACCTCGAGTATTGTGTTCAGTTTTGGGCCCCTCGCTACAAGAAGGACATGGAGGTGCTCGAGAGAGTCCAGAGAAGGGCGACCAAGCTGGTGAGGGGTCTGGAGAACAAGTCTTACGAGGAGCGGCTGAGGGAGCTGGGATTGTTCAGCCTGGAGAAGAGGAGGCTCAGGGGCGACCTTATCGCTCTCTACAGTTACCTTAAAGGAGGCTGTAGAGAGGTGGGGGTTGGTCTGTTCTCCCACGTGCCTGGTGACAGGACGAGGGGGAATGGGCTAAAGTTGCGACAGGGGAGTTTTAGGTTGGATGTTAGGAAGAACTTCTTTACTGAAAGGGTTGTTAGGCATTGGAACGGGCTGCCCAGGGAGGTGGTGGAGTCACCATCCCTGGAGGTCTTTAAAAGACGTTTAGATGTAGAGCTTAGTGATATGGTTTAGTGGAGTACTTAGTGTTAGGTCGGAGGTTGGACTCGATGATCTTGAGGTCTCTTCCAACCTAGAAATCTGTGATACTGTGATACTGTGATACTGTGATATGTAACACAGAGAGCTGGCATCAGAGACAACCAGAGTGGGGTGGTGTCACTGAGCAGGGACAGTGCAGCTGGCTCACAAAGCCAGGCTGATGGTGTGCACACAGGAGACACATCCACCCCAGCACAAAAACTGCACCACAGCGACTTCTAAACAGCGTGGAAGTAATGAATGCTGATTGGAAAAGCCCCCATCTCCAGGCAAATGGCTTTCTTAGGAACCATAGAAAAAAAAATACAACACTATACTAAAATACACTTGCAGAATTTCCAAGGAAAGTTATTCCAAAAAAAAAGGAGGGGAGCACTCAAAAGTGTGGAAAAACATTAAAATCCAGTCAGAATCTGCAGTTTTGAGTGAAAAAAAACATTACCCCAGAGCAGCCATGACTGCTGCTCACTATGCTAAGCCTATTCAGTCTGGCCTTTTAGCTACACACTGGAGATGTACAACACTGGAGCAAGAATTGTTTAGGTTTAGGCACATGGCTACTTCCCCACTTGCCAGTTTCACAGAATTGCCCTCGTTTGTGCCTCACCCTCTACAAGCTCTTGGATGGGATGCTTTGTTCCACTTGGGATTTTCAAATTTTGGCTCACTGAAACTGGACTGAAATGGAGCCGCCCCATTTTTGCACCCCAGACATACAGACTTACTCTCAAATGGCTCAGTTCAGTTCATTGTGCATCAGGTATATTACTGTAATTTCAGGTTTTCTTAACAAATCTGAGAGCCAGAAATAATTTTGGAAAAACAAAACAAACAAACAAACAAACTCCACCCTCAGTGTAACTTCAAACCCTAGATGTCCTATAACAGTTACATTATTGAAACTTTGCAAATGGACTTTGTTCTGTTAAACTTAGCCTGAATGTGGCTTTGGCTTTCTAAAAAGGCCTAAGGATAATTTTGTTATGTAAAAATAAATAAATAAATAGATAAAAAGAAAAGGAAAATGTGATATTAAAAAGGATTGCAAGGAGCTATTTGACTAGTTCATGGAAGACAAACTCACCAAGAGCTATTAAATAGAGAGACAGCTTCACTAAGCAAGATATTCTCAAGCCTTGAACTTTTAGACTAGGGAGTATATTCAGGGGTATCATCGTTATGTGCTTATCGTGTTGGGGCCAACAAATTAGGCTAGATGGACCTTTGGTCTGATTCAGCTTGGCCATCCCTGTTCTACTATATTCTTCTGTCAAGCCACCCACATAGCTAGACCTTTTTTTATTAACAGTGATGAAAGAAATATTTCATGTGCTGATGAGTTAATTCAAAGAAAAGCAAAACAAACAAACAAATAAGACAAAGGATCTCTACAGTTTTAGTCATGAGTATAAAGAAGACTTTGGATGTCATTCCTGCCATAGAAAATGTTCTCTCACCTACAATAAGAAATTTGTTTTCTTAAAACTAGATCTTGAAATGCAGGCATCACAAATTGCAGTTCTCTACCACTTGTAAAAATGAATACTTTCCATTCATTTACAAAAAGACTATCAGAAAATATATTATTACCGCTGTTTGGTAGGAGGCAACATCAAACAGCACGTCAGCTCTGAGAGAAATGAACCACAGAAACAGACTGGATGCGGGACGTGAGCGCGGATGTCCAGCACACAGGAGAGGAGCATCCCTTTTAGGCCACAGTGCAGAAAGGGCAGCTGAGATCCTCAGGTAGGCTGAAAAATGGCTCACCCCCTCCACCACATTTAATATCAGGTCTGTGTGTAGATAGGTGGCCTGGCAATACAAACACAACCCATAGCAAATGTCGGCATATGACCCGTGTTTCTGTCAGACTGGCCAGAGTACATGATACAGTGCCTCCACTGTTTTTATACTTTTACATGTGCCAGAAGTGAGAGGACAGATGATATCTGCTGGGGCACGAGGGCTATGCAGAATGAAAATACTTAGTGCAGCATAGCGTTTTCTGGCACAAAAATAATTTATCAACTTCTCCTGAACATCCTGAGTGGGCAAAGTGAGTTAATGCTGGAGCAGTACTGGTTGCACTGGTTGTTTACACCACTTTTGAGCAAGTACAAGGAGATCTAAAGCCAGTTCAACTGTATTGTCAAACTACAGCCTTGAACTCTAACCTGTTACCTCTGTGCAGGAGTTACTCTGGATGTATGAATATACACCCACACGAGGACGACCTGCTCAGCCTTGCTGCCCTGCACACTTCTGTATGCCTGTCCTACATCGGGCTATGCAATTCTTCCCATGTAGTATACATTTCCTTGTTCTAGTGTACTACAACTAAGTAAATGACACAACTGAAATATTAAATTTCCTAAACGTTGAATATCACACATAAAATTTAAAGGAGTGCAACATATCTAATAACAATACTGTGGTACTTCTGTGAGAAAATGTATGCATAAAAGCCTCTATTACAAGCCGAAATATTGTCCTCAGAGTTAGAAAATGACAGAAATAACATTATTTGTGCAGCTTTATTTTGCCATTACGATACCATATTTAGTTGCAATAAAAATTATTATTTTTCCACAGGACCCCTGCTTTGTTCAGCGCACAGGACAGGCAGTGCTCAGCAAGTCAGATGGCTGTTCAATATTTCCTTTTATCATTATCTTAATGCACGTAGTTCAATGTTTTATTTACGGCACGTCACATAGACTCTGCTCATACTACAGAATTTTACATTTCCTTATGACCATTACTAACATTACCATCCTTACAATATATTGTTTGCAGTGCGGGTGGCTTTTTGTCGTTGATTTGTTGTGGTTTTTATTTTGTCTTTATTTATTTATCTATCTATTTATTTATTTATTTTTGCGTACTGTTTCCCACAACTCCTATTAAAAACCTGTAATAACAACAAAAGACCTAAGGATAAACTTTTGGCAAATTGGGAAAAGCAATGCAAGAGGAAGCAGTGCTGTGTGTTGCTCTCCCTCCATCAGTGAGGGTTCTAATGCAGGTGTTTCACAGAGGTAGCCAGGACATCATCTATTATCATTACCTATACCTTCTGCCTGGTCTTTTGGAGCAGAATTCACTGCCTATGGAGTAGTCATACTCTCATACTTTTGCCCATTGAATCGTGATGTCACAGAATCACAGAATCACAGAATCATCTAGGTTGGAAGAGACCTCTAAGATCACCTAGTCCTACCTCTGACCTAACACTAACAAGTCCTCCACTAAACAGGGACCAAAATGAAACAGCATCAAACCGAGGACTGTGGACATACTTCTTGCTCAAAGAAGCAGGAGCCACAGAGCTACAACAGCCTTGTGGGCGACAGGAGAGGCAAGCTTGAACCCCTCAGGCAGTGGAAGAAAATAAACATCTCTCAGTTCCTACATACCACCACCAGCTGTTGCAGAAGCAGCTGTGTGTATTGTTTTGTGTGGCACACACTTATACCTGCAGGTTGTTGTTGTGTGCTGCACAGCTCCCAAAGCAAGGCATACCATGGCTTGGTACTCACTCCTTAGGACCCGAGGCCTCAGACTGCTGAATTCCTCATTAATACTGATGCTGCTGGTAATCAGGCCACCTCTTTTCAGTTCCAACTGGAAACCTGAACTTGGGCAACTAGATGATAAAATATCAGCATCTTGAGGATTTAGTAATCTACATTACAGTCTTGCTGTGTTTACTGATTACAAGTGTGCACGGCCCAGGAAGATGAAATAGTTACTGGTACGAAACTACCATTGCTACTAAATGATCTGTTGTCTCTCTCATGTTTTGTTTAGAAATGGTTGTCTCTTATTTTTCATTGCATCTTCCACACAGTACGAATCTAAATAAGGCACTGATTGATGTTAATAAGACAGTAATGTGTTTTCAGACTCATCACGTAAGTGGCAGTCACTAGGAATAACTAAGACATGGGTAATGGACAATTAAAAGAAAGATGTTCATATGGCATGGCTTATTTTTGTCCATGTATTTCTCATCAAAAAAAATATATTCTTGAGTTCAAGGACTGTCTCCAAATAGTTGATAGAGAAAAACAAACAAATAAACGAACACATACCTAATACAAAAGTATTTAACATATACAGAAAACTATTTTTTATTCTAACCAGAAGACATGGGCCACTATATTATCAGTCCAGCAACAATATTAACATCCTTTAAAAAGAAGTATATCTAGGCTACACAGAAAAGTTGATCTTAAAATCAGTCTACCACTTTATACTTACAAATAATGAGCACAACTTTGCAAGCAGAGTTGCTTGAAGACAAAAATAACAGTTTGATGAGATAATCTGGGGGACTAGCTAGATATCTGTCACTATTGCCAACTTGCGCAAACGTAAAGATGGACCTCTACTTTGCTGAATAAAGACTTTAAGGCTTTAAGTGCCTTGCTGAACCAAGACTTCAATTATTTCTGTAAATTTAAAAAAGTTATCATCTAATTCTTTATGCAAAGAGAGAGTTGTGAGCACAGTAAATTAGCTGGATAATAGGTGGACTGTACATGCTCTGAATTAAAGTAATTACAGTTTTATTTTCTTTGACAGGGATTTATTCAGTTAAAGCACAAATAAACGATGTAAATATGGGGAAGCAAATAATTATTGTAATATTGCTTCAGTTCTGGAGATGTTTTGCATTTGTTTGTGTTTGAAACCTGACTGCTTCTGACCACAAGACTGTGAGAAGGAGACACCACATCTGACAGGGACAGAGGGTCAAAGGATTCGGGAGCCCGACTCCTGTCTGAATGCTTGCACGGGTTGAAAGGCCAGGGAAATCTGGTGGGGCTTCATGTCCCTGACTCAGCAAACAGCGCCACTGTGCTAGGGTAAACCAGGAGAGGGCAAACCGGTATGCTCAAAAGAGAGAGACTCTCAGTTTAACTTTTCAGATAAAATGGATGTTTTCTATCTTTAAAATATGGAAATATAAACAAAATACAATCATATGACTCTCTGTGGGATAAAATATCAATTATTATAAACAAATTATATCTGATGTTTGATTTCCTCTTTTTCAATGACTAGTATTTTTTTTCAGACAATCAAAGCTTTAGATACCCTTTGGTGCTAGTAAATCCATAAAATCTTCACTTTCTTGTATCTTCTTTGATGTAGGACACTCTTAAATGTCTCTTTTTTTCTTGAACCTTCAGTAAACCAAAACACTGATTTTTGTGAGTTCCTTTCTTACTGCTCTATAGAGCCAAAGTACCTCTCACTGCTTCCAGTTGTGTCCTCAGAACTGCCATGTGTGTGTTTCACTGTGGAGCACTGAAATAACTGGTCTCTGTGAACCATTTATGGCTTAAATGTCCTTGGTCTGGAAGCCTTGGAAATGCACTCTCCCAGTACATTATCGTATAGCACAAATTTCAGAGGTTTAAGAACAGCTATGTCTAGTTTTTCTTACTCTTTTGACATTTTATTTTAATTTAGTTATGCAGATAAAAACCTTCCCCTTGGGAATTTGGCAGTGAAAATGGGAAGATTTATCTAAGAGGGAAAAAACGTAACTGTTACAGGTATCCAAACTCAGATATTCTTCTGAGTTCTCTCAACAATGTTAGCCTCCCCCATTCCTAATCTATCTTATAGACAACACCAAGCTGGGGGGAAGTGTCAGTCTGCCGGAGGGTTGGAAGGCCCTGCAGAGGGACCTGGACACGATGGGTCAATGAGCAGAGGCCAATGGGATGAGGTTCAACATGGCTAAGGGCTGGGTCCTGCACTTTGGCCACAACAACCCCATGCAGCGCTACAGGCTTGGGGCAGAGAGGCTGGAAAGCTGTGCTAAGGAAAAGGATCTGGGGGTGCTGATTGATGCTCGCCTCAACGTGAGCTAGCAGTGTGCCCAGGTGGCCAAGAAGGCCAACGGCATCCTGGCTTGTATCAGGAATAGTGCAGCCAGCAGGCGAAGGGAGGTGATTGTCCCCCTGTACTCAGCTCTGGTGAGGCTGCACCTCGAGAACTGTGTCCAGCTTTGGGCCCCTCACTACAAGAAGGACATTGAGAGTGTCCAGAGAAGGGCTACGAAGCTGGTGAAGGGCCTGGAACACAAGTCCTGTGAGGAGCGGCTGAAGGAATTGGGGTTGTTTAGTCTGGAGAAGAGGAGGCTCAGGGGAGACCTTATTGCTCTCTACAGCTACCTGAAAGGAAGGTGTGGGGAGCTGGGGGTCGGCCTCTTCTCACAGGTAACTAGTGATAGGACTAGAGGGAATGGCCTCAAGTTGTGCCAGGGGAGGTTCAGGTTGGAAATGAGGAGACATTTCTCCTCAGAAGGAGCAGTCAGGCATTGGGATGGGTTGCCCAGGGAGGTGGTGGCGTCACCATCCAAGTTGCAAGGGGAGTAGTTATAATCAATAATCAATTTTGCTTGCAAACCCCTGCCACCACCACCATCACCACATTCTTGATATCAGTTGAGGTTAGATTAAGTGCAACTCAATGACTGACAGGTCATCACACTGAGTACTCAACTACTTGCACTTGGTAGGCAATCCTTTCTTTTCAGCTATTGGTGAGCAACACGGCAATCAGTAATAGTCTTTAATAACCAGATAGCAAAGTCATTTTCCCCAGGTGACTTGCCTTACGTTATTGGAAAAACACTATCATTGCATCACTTCTTTTATAAGGTGGTATTTAAAAAATTGAATGCTGCTTGTCCTGTTTCACTGTTGTGCTGAGTTCTCCAGCTTTGTAAGTGTAGCTGCTCAGTGATCCATTGAGTTATTGGTTTATTGCCATATCATTTAAAATAAATGATGGTCCAATCCATTTACAAACTTTTTTTTTGTGTGTGTGTGTGTCTAGCTTTTGCCAAGTCCTGTTCATTGCTGTTACATGGCAAATGAAATTACGATGCAGTTTGGAATAGGCATGGTAGGTGTGGGGCTACTTAGTCCCTTCTGCTTCTGATGAGAAACAACAAACTCTGAGGGTTTTCACTACAGAATGCAGTGACTGGTTGTCTGAGCTTAGAGCTTGACAAGTGATAGCAACTTTGCTCATCAGTTGTCAACTCAGACACCAAGGTTTTTAGAAACAGGAGGTGGAAATTAGGCTTTTAAACCTGTATCTGGATTCCAGTTCAAGAAGGCTGACTTCTGGGATTGTGCAGCATGAACTTCCAGTGATTCCAATCACATAGGCCTGGTAACTAAATGATGTTATCTAGTGTAATATACTACAATTAAATACTTTTAGTAAAAAGATAGCAAGTGCACTAATTAATTGTGGAGATGATAATAACTTAGAAGGTGCCAAGAAACTATATGACCTGAAAACAATATAAAGATACGTCCAGAATTTAATAATAAGAATCATCTTAAAAAAAGTATGAGAACATATGAAGGAAAACATAATCTGAAACACGTATTTTATGAGATGGAAAGATGTTAGGAATTGGAATTAAAGAATAATATGGGGTGTGCTATTAACATATACACTTTGGAAATAAAAGGAAATTTGTCACTTCACAGTCAGAAGTATCCCAATGTATGGTGTAGTTCTGCTGACTTACAGGATATCATCCTGAATATCTTGGGGTAAGAAAAAATACTATCAGTCTGGAGGAAACGGCTGCAAACTGATGACAGGGCAGGAGCAAATCTATGTAGCTGGGCTGAATTAACTCTTGCTTCTTGAGCCCTGAAGACAGTGACAATCAGCTAGAGCAGTTTTCTCAGGACCATTTCCATTTGGCTTTTGAGTACCTCCAGAAACTGAGACTCCACATCCTTGTGGTCAACCTGTTTCACTGTCTGGTCACCATCACAGTAAAAAATGGTGGATTTTTTTTTTTTTTCCGTATGTTTAAATGGTATTTCATGTATTCCTCTTGTCCTAATGCTGGGCTCCACTAAGGAGAGCCTGGCTGCGTCCTCTTTACCCTCCCCTCAGCAGGTATTTATACGTATCCATAAGATCCCCCCTGAGCCTTCTCTGCTCCAGGCCAAACAGTCCCATCCTACTTAGCTTCTCCTCACATGTCCAGTGCTTCTGCCCTTCCATCATCTTTGTGGCCCTTCACTGGACTTGCTCCGATATGCCCATGTCTTATACTGGGGAGCCCAGAGCCGCACACACCATTTCCCACCAGTGCTGAGAAGAGGTGAAGAACCACATCCCTTAATGCCAACAGCTGTAGGATGGGGTCCTTTTGTAATTTAAAGCATGCAAAAAAGCAGGGAAAGAAATCGATTAGGGAAAAGTAAATGGCTAAACAGTAAGGAAAGACACGGCAATAATCATTAGGAAAAAACAAAAAAAAAACAACTGTAAATTAAACAGAAGAACAGATACCTGGATGGTGGAGGCACGGTTTTATTTGAGAAATTATGACAACTGTACTAAGTTAAGTCGCTTGGAGTTGTACTAAGCATAGCCAGACTTAGAGCACAGGGAACAAACAAGCACAGGCAGAGAGAAAAACAATGTTAGAAAATGCAATATGTCCCTTCCATTTTTAACTTCTAGGAACATGTGTTGCTTCTTTTCTGAATGCTAACAGATGTCAGCGTCCTGCAGACTGGCTCCTCAGTGGAGGAGAAATCAGAGTGGATATACTCTAAAGGCAAGTCGAGTAATTTACATTTAGAAGCTCATCCTGCAGCAGAGATTGTCATAAATAACATGCAGGCGATCCCTTCTTTCAAGACACTCAGCCGAACCCCAATGCCCTGCTCCTAGGGAGCAACTTCAATCAAAGATATTGGCAGATAGCAAACTCTCTGGCCTCTCACATAGCGATGCCCTCATCAGAAAGGTGTATTAAAATGTCAGCAGGAAAGAGATGCCAATCTCTGTGTTTCCTAGTGCACAATGACATTTTGAAAGCAGTGCCACCTGGTGACACCTGCCAAACAACAGTGCTGCTCAACAGAGCATACACTGCCTTGGAAATATCTTAAGGGAGTAGAAGGAGTTGAACGGAACACGAAAAAGTGGATTTATTTCTGTATTTCCTTTTATTATTCCTCGTCAGATTTCCACATGCAAAAATCAGTCTTATTTTTATCTGAAAAGTGGTGAAAAAAGGCGATGGGTTTAATCGCTGGCATCAGCTCCTGCCTGCTGGTACCATAATTTATCTCAGCGGAGTGCAGCCCTCCCCTACCCCAAGCTGCACGCTACCACCAGTTATGAATTCTCCTGCAAACAGTGAGCCTGACCCCATAGCCAACAGTATCCATACTTAGTTCAAAGCAGGCTGCGGAGCACGGTTAAGCTGGTGCAGGAGTGATCAGACAGACTTTAAATGCTGCAAACACCCAAATACAGTCTGGAGCAGCTTCTCTTTCTCACACAGCTGACAAAAAGGTTTTGTGATGCTGGCAAATGCAAGAGTGAGCCTTCCGCAACAGGAATGGACCTCGGACAAACCTGAACATCGGGGTTTGCTTAGAGGAGGTGGGTCAGCTCTTTCCTGGCTTGGATATTACTCTGTCAGAGGAAATCCCATCCTCATTCAGTGGTATTCATCGCTCTCTCTAAAAATAGCTTTCTTTATTTTTCCAGATTCAGTTCCACATCAAGCTGTAAACTGTAAGTGTAAGGGAGCCAAGAACTTGCCGGCTGAGAGGCAAGCCAAAGCAATACCTTTTCCATAAGCATCTCAAATATGGCAGGGTTGTTACACAAACCAGAAAGCTATTGCTTTAAACTGTCATATCCTTCGCCTGCAGTAAAAGTAGTCTTTTATCTGTCCTCTGGATCCGTTTTTACCTGCTTATTCCCAAGCACCAACATTCAGCTAGCAGAGAGAAATCTGCTGCTGCTGAAGGTCTGTGCAACTAAAATTCCCCTTAGGTCTTACGTACGCCATCCTTTCTGTCCACCGAATGATTGACATTAATTACTTCAATCACAGCATGGACACTAGCTCTGGTGAAAGGGAAAGGGATTAAAGCAGGAGCAAATGGAGGAAATGTTCTGTAGGAGGATGCAACACCTACAGACTCAACGGCAGTTGCTAGTGGTGCACTGCACGCTGCTAAAATCGATCCCCATGCTCGACCTATCTGGATATCTGTATGCATCCAGCCATCACAGTGCTTCAAGCCCAAGGAATGGATGTGTCATCACATCCAAGTAGGGATATATTATCGTCCTTGCCTTTAGAGAGGGAGATTAAGTAATCTCAAAGTCACACAAGCAGCCTGAGGCAGAGAGAAAAACTGCATCAGATTCCCCCATGTCTCTGGCCACTCCTGACCCATCTGCTGGTCCTTCCAGAATCAAACCATCAACTAGTTATGGTCAAAAAAAGCTGCTCCTACTTCAGAATTTTCTGACTAAAGAAGAGACAGTAGATGAATAAATACTGAATATTCATAGGCAGCACATTTTCTTTGCACCGTTCATAGACTGGCATGAAGTCAAGCAGCCCATCTCTTTGTGTTCATACTGCTTGCTGTGTCCTATCACATCTGATAAATTTACATGTCAGGTTTGAAACACAGAAGAAAATATAACTTGCCTAACCTATTTCTCTCTGCCCATTAACGACAGAACTGTAGAGAAGGAGCCTGCTAACTGCTTCAGGTTGATTGGTTATTTTTCTCCAATTTCCAATTTGCAAATCAAAAGACTTCATCATAAAAAGATTAAGAGCAGTCTCTGAAAACTGGAACACCCAGTACACATGCAAATAATAAAATCATCAGAAAGGAAAAATCACTTGTCAAATTTCCCTTAGACTTCATTTTTTCTTGAGAAACAAATGTTCATTGAATTGGATATGGGAGGTGTTTTTGATATATGTAGCCATCTAGCTCCTGAAGATGAGAGGAAGCTAGAAAAAGCCAGAGTACCATCATGAGAGGCTTGAAGCTCCTTTTTTTGCTTCCTTTTAAAATGGGGATTTTTCTTCCTATTAAAGAGCTATTAAAACAAAGTCAGCCTGTGTCAATCCATGCTCTGGACTTAAATATTTTAAGAGGCAAGCAATAACACCGAAAATATCTAGATGCATATATTCCACCATGAGTCATTATACTTTAATATTATGATGTCTGGCAAATCAGTGAGTGCACCACTATCCACCCTTTGAGATAATTAAGTTTAAAAGTCATAACAAATGTAAAATAACACATAATGAAACAACCCAAAAGCTATGCTCTTGTATTTTCCTTGGAATATTTTCTGATTACCCTCTTGCAAACTGTCAGCTACCCAGTGATTCTAAAATTGTTTGAATAATTCTAAGAGAAAAATCAAACACATTAAGTTTTAATAATATTTTATGAGACACATAATTCTTTGGGATGTAATAACCTCTTATCCTAGTGTGATTAGTCACTTGGATCCATCATGCTGGTCCCCTGGTATTCAAGACAATCTAAATTTTGAGTAATACTGGAAAAGGTAATAGAGATCCAAAATTAATACAGTCCTTTGTGCTTGTAATGTTGTCCCTAATGGAAGCTTTTTAAAATAAAACACTTTTTTAAACTGAACCGGGGAGCAAACGGTGAAGAGCCAAAGGATGACATAATTTGCAGGAGACGACACTGTGATGGGATCCTGGTACAAGGATTTAATTATTATCTTGAATAATCACCGTTCTAATGATGGTTGTTTGAAATGACACTTAGACACTGAAACTCCCCGCTGCCAGGGCCAGAAACAAGAGGCAGGAAGACAGTAAATCCCTTTTCAACTTGATGGAGAGCAGGGAAGTATCGTGTTAACATTAACAGCCCACAACTCACCAACTCCACCGTCGCAGGCTGGGGGAGGCATCCTGTATTTCACAGCAGACTGCCGTATTTCTCCGGCACTCTTGTCATTGGCACTGTTCGCCGTCGTGTTTATCAATTTAATACCTTGGCTAATTTCACCCCAGAATAATGTTTGTTTACATAAATCTATTCTCCACGGTAAAATAGCTAATGCTCGAGCATTTCAAACGGTACCCTATTAATGGAAGACAGGATGGTGAGAGCAGACGTGCTATAGAAAATTACCACACTCTCCAATTGCCTGTGTTAGTCCTGACTGTCGGTAAGTGGTGATTAACACCCCGCTGGCTGCAGCTGTACTTCTCAATATAGCTTCTCTGAGTAGGAGGATGCACAGAGAGTACCTCATTACTATGTCTTTAAAGCTGTAAAGCAAGGAATAATGCAAAATAAATCCTTTAAACTAAAGGTCATAGACCAGAATATGTCAGCGTGAACACCTGCTTGCACTTTTTCCTGATAAAATCACAAAGATAAGTGATTTATCTCCTTTTATTCTGTTCCCTTTCATTGCAGGTATGCAGAGGCCACACAACTGGATGTTAGCAATTCTCAGCCATACCGGTATGTTTTTATATAAAGCCAGAAGAAAAGCTTAGGAGCTTAGCTAACAGTCTGCTTTGCAGGCTGCTGGCTGAGACAGCAGAGCTGGCATTAGCTATTTCCCTTCCTTGCCCCATGATTTCTGTTCACCACAGACGGGGGGAAAACAGACCAGCTGTCCTATTCCCTCTGCATTTCTAACTCTGAAAAGTTTGATTCAATTCAAGCCCTTTTTGAGTGCACATTTCACCTGTAAAATGATAGGAAAAATCTGGCCACATTGCTAAACCATAGAATCCCAGCCTTATATAAGATAAAATTAATGCCTGACAGTGAGAAGCCCACACGGTCACCACCTTGATAGATTTTGTGCTCCTTGAGGACAACGCTTCTGACCAGGGAGGAGGTTTGTGGCTACCCTCAGCTTCCACCTCTTGCTGTCCCTTAAACAACCTCTGAGGCCACGCATCTACACAGACAAGTGATGTACAAGTGCTATATGGCTGCACATAATATGTAGCATCCCTCTCATGTGGTCAGATTACTCTTTTTTGTTGGAAGTAAGCCCTTTGCTTTCTGTCCTACACAGCTCTGTGCCCCTGCACACTGCTGGGCGTTGCAGGAGTCCAGCCCTGGTAGTCCCTGAGACCTTCTCCGAAGGGCCCAGCGCTCCACCAGCTTTTAGACCTGAAGCGCAAAGAGAAAATGGCGAAATGTTTGCAGCAGCAAGTGCAGAGTCTTTTGTAAACCTGTGTGAAAGCTGAGCTTTCTGGGAAAATCTAGTCCCAAGTATGAGCAGTGAGGACATCGAAAAATACACCCATAGATGAGTGAGGGACAGCCTTCCTGCCCTCCTGCCTGCCGCAGGCACTCTGGGATAGCTGGGGGTTCTGCCATTCCACCTGCCACAGAGGTGGAAGTTGGCCTTGGGCAGACACTGACAAGGAAAAAAAGAGTTGAAAGGCAGAATGAACCTGACTGCTGCTGACGAAAGAAGTGCAGGCTGATTCAGAAGCACTCGGAGGCGAAAGATTTTTACCCAAGCGAGTCACTGAAAAGCAAAGCAACACGCTCACATCTGCCGTTGGAGGAACTCAGCACAGCACCCCTGCCGATCACAAATGCCTCCGAAGACAGGCGTGCAAACCGAGCTGTCCCCAGAAGACACCACCTCTCACTGCGCAGAAATATCCACCCATGCGCGGGGTTCACCCACGTCCAGTATGGCCCTGCAGCCTGCCAAGAACCATGCCAGAAGGAGAACGGGGAAAACATCCACCTCGTGTTTCAGTGACTGAGAGAAACAGCACGGAGGAGACTGAGCGAGTGCTCTGAGGCTTCTGCAGTGCTGCGAGATGATTTCCTATGTCCTGGTTGGAGTTCTGCAATTCTGGGGAATCACGGATAGATTTTCTGAGGTTCCCTGCTGTCTTGCTGTAAAACCAAAAAGATGTCAATGATACTCATCCCGACAGGCTCTCAGATCAACCAACATCTACCTTCTGCCATAAAACACTTTGTGGTATTATTGTTACTACAGAAATTATCACCTTTCTATAAGATTCAGAAACCACTTTTGAATGTTCAGCCTGCCTCTTCTGTTGCTTTCTGAACTGTCTTGTTTGGGAACTGGGCACAGGCAGTCCTGCTGAGACTTGGGATTTTTTTTTATTTTTTTTTTGTCAGCTCTCATGCTGAAGACTTTCAATGAGATGAAGGATCTCCTTTCCACAGCTCAGGAAAATACATTCTGCTGGACCTCTGAAAGACTGACTTCTGCCACTGCCAAGGGTGCTGTTGGTACTGCAAAAGCAAAATTCAAGTAAGATCAAGGTATGGGGCAAGAGAAAATAGGCAGCACCCTCAAGAATTCAAAATTTTGCAGTAGTGCCCAAGGAGGGCACCAGTCCTTAATTCAGCAGATTTACCAGCAGATTCAGGACTTCTGGGACCCTTGAGCAGATGCAGAAGCCCAGGGCACCAAGCATCATTGGAGACTGGCAAACAGCACTCTGCTGCCTACCTGTCCTCTCGCCTCCTTCCCGTATGTGCAGCCTCTGGGCCAGGCTAATGCAGCTCTGCCGTAGGTAAGAAGCTCTGCTTTCCCCTGCTGTAAAACAGAGAGAAGGCGCGAGACTAAGAAGTAGGAGGATACGATGGAACCACCACTTAGGCATGTCCTCTGCCCTGGCAAGCCATTTGGTGTGCAGCATAATTCAGGCTTTCTGAAGTGACATTTAATATTTGCATTTCCCTCTAATGCACGTGGGATTATGCTGGACACCTGACAAGTCACCTTGCACTCATAATCACAACTGCCCGTTAGGATAATTAAACTGTCACCTAACAGGAGGAAGCTTATGAGTGCAGGGGCAAACTGGATGTAAGAACCATACCTGGACTAGACTAGGGATCATTTTATTTTTCTACTTACTTATTTTGTAAGGAACAAGAATCATGAGACGCATGCCAAACTGCAAAAAATTAACACCTCTACATGTCATTTACAGAAGAAGCCCAGAAAAAAACAGTAATTTACAAAAACTCATCACACTGTTTCATCTACAGAATTATATAGGAATTATATATAGGAAATAGAATATTTTTGCTTTTAAATACTTGGGGGACACTCAGATATTCTGGTTATGTCAGAAGGCTTTAGATTAGATTGATAATGCAAATATATCAAACTTGCCCACCTGGTGAGATGCAGTACATCTAAAATTAATAAACATATCACCAGGAAAGACTTATGTACCAGAGCCTGCAGATTTGCAGCTTGAATTGTTGAAGAATTCTTGAAAAACAAATCTTTATAGAAGAAGAACATGATACAAGTTCAGAAGAGAGAAACCTGACTGCAGCAGTCCATATTTACTCTCAAGAAGTATTTTGTAAGGAGGGAAAAACCTCTTTGCCAGCATTATTTTAAATCTGAAGATACCTCCAGGTTGTTCCCATGTGTATTGGGTTTATGTGGCAAAGGTTTGGTAGTAGGGGGCTGCAGGGGTGGCCTCTGTGAGCAGAGCCCAGCAGCTGCCCCATGTCAGATCAGAGCCAGCTCCAGAGGGACCGGCTGCTGGCCAGAGCTGAACCAGTGACTTGTTGTGCCTCTGCAAGAACGGATTTGAGAAAGGGAAAAACTGCTGGGCAACAGCAGCTGGGAGAGCGCGGAGTGAGAGAAGCAGCCCCGCACCCCCCAAGGTCAGTGCAGAAGGAGGGCAGGAGGTGCTCCAGGCACGCAGCAGAAGTGATGACAGTCCTTCCTGTGCCCAGCTGAAACCCTGATGGCCAACAGCAGCGAAGACAGCCGCTCTTGTTCACCCCTTTGCCGGGGTGGCATCAGACCAGGCTGGCAAGTGTCAGCACAGACAACTGGAAAGAGGATGCCACTGTCCCCATCTCTCAGGCATATTTTTTAAGGCTGGTTGGAAGTACATGCCAAGGTTCCCCACCAGTCAAACTCAGCTCCCTACTTCCACGGCTTTTCTCACTGGGTTCGAGAGACAGATAAAAAGCTTTCTAAAAATAAAAAAATAAAAAAATTTGAGATTGTGACGTCTTCATCGGATTCGAGCCTCTACCAGACAGTGTTAGGGTAATCCTGTAGTGTATCCACAGCTGGTGAGGAACCAACACTGACACTTCTGCTCCACCGTGCCAGTGACTAACACCTTCAACCACACGAAGAATGATTATGCCTTATTGCACTAAAGACACCGTTGGCCATCAGCCACCAAAAGTCATCACGGAGATTACTCCTCACCTGAAGATGAGCTGAGCCACTTAAACCACGCTTGAACCATGGCATAATTGCTGCTTTTCTCAGCAATGAGAAAAATGCTTAACCATTTTTTACTTTTTAAAAATCAATTAACCAGTCACATTTAATGCTTTAAAAAATTGAAAATTACAAATTTTTACCTAAGACTGCTGATCATATTTTAAATTAAAACAGGGAAAGGTCTACAAGCTTTTGAGTGCTTCCATAATTTCATTTCGACCCTAAAATAATTAACAATAATGCAGTAAGTTACCTTGAAGTATGAATATAGACTGTCCAAAGCAGTTTAACACTTTTTATCTAAGTCTTTTTGATACGTTCACAGTCATTAACTATGACTCGGTAGTATGCTCCTGGGAGCTCCGCACCTAATTGCCTTTCATATGTAAGAAATGTTTTATTCAAGTATTCATACTAAATGCTTTCACTCATGAAAAGTGTGTCACAAAGCAACATCGGTACAAAATATGTGCAAATAAATGCATCTGTGTAATTTGCAGTGGCTTATTGATGTATTAGAATGAAGACTACCGAGATTATAAAAAAAAATCTGACATTTGTCTTTAAAAGAGCTGCCTCCAGAAAACATGCATAGTTAATATTCTACGTATGCACAACACCGAACTAAAAGATTTCCAGAAACAGCCTCATTCTACGTCATGGCACGAAACAATACAAAACATATTGGTTACCAATCTGCTGGCATGAATTTTTACTGCAAATAAAGAAGCTTTAAATTGCAGTGTGCGAGTTACCCAGCTGCCTTAACAAGAAAAAGTGCACATGCTCACATTATTTTAATCCTGCAATATGGATTCTTGGCGAAGCCATTCGGCATAATATTTATTTGCGCCATATGAAACACAAAACTTCCCCTGACAAAAGGAAAGCGCTGTTCAGAAACAATTACGGTACACAAAGTTTAAAATATCCTTTAATCAAATTGTATTTAAAGACAGTAGATTTTGAAATAGATGCCTATGATCTGCTGGGCAGATTTTGCATACTCTCTAGTACTGGATGCTGTTGTTGCTTGGAATCGCCTCCAGTATCACAGCCTCTCCCTTCTCACCGTGAGCGGTCAGGTTGATACAGCAAACCTGGCCTGGTCAGTCCAGTTGATCAATACAGCTGTAACCCCAATGTTTGTTTTGCAGTATGACCTGCCTGCGTGAAAACAAACATAAGCAGAAAGAATAACTTCCAAGCAACCAATTCTACAGAAGGGGCAAGCTGCTTTCCTACTGCTTTCTAACTAAATTGCAGAAGCTTTACTCAGTTATCGCAGCAGATTAATTGGTCCTAGCAAAGATTTAAGAATACAAAGAAAAGCTCTGGGTAAGTGAATTTCAGCAGGAGCCTGCTTACTGACTAGCGCGGCAAGCAGGCTTTTGCTTAAGAGCCTGAAGGGAGAGGGAAGCACTCGGCGGCAGCAGATCGGTGCTGTGTAATTTATCACCGCACAGCTACAGGCTATGACGTATGGCACTCTCAGTGAAGCACCTGAAGGCAGCTTGGTAGGGCTCTATGAAGATCAATGATACACCAAAGAATACCATTAAAAGACACATTCATCTTCCACTAATCAATAACGGCCTTAAAATGATCTCTGTGACACACTATTCTTACGAGCGTTGCTGCTGGGCTTCTTCAGCCCACTTGTCATCCTCTGGCTCAAGTCTTATTACTGGCAACTACTTCACACGTTCCCCTTAGTGCAGGAATTTGGCTTCCACCGAAACTTAAAAAACAGAACGGGGAAACATAAAAGTGGCGTCAAATTCAACGAAGGCACCGAAGTGCATTCAGTCTCTTCAATAACTTCTGATACAACTGGTGCAAGTGGCAAGCGATTTTTTGTTTCTCTTGTCAGACCAAGACAGCCTACTGTTACACTGTTCATAGATTTTAGCAAGCCATTGTCAGGGGGATTCAGGATTAATGAAAAGCATGCTCAGATCTGAACCAACAGCCATTAAAGAGAAAGAAGCAGCAGACTAAGAATGCAAAGCTTGATTTTTTATTTTTATTTTTAAAAGTGCTACTGTGGATTTGTGTTCCCTCCACCTATAGGGATTCTTGTCCTCCCAGGATGAACTTTGTCCTCTGTGTGAGAAGCTGAGGGATGGCTGAGGGATGTGGCAATGTAAAATCAGCATCTCCAGGGTGCCAGTGTCCTGTAAGTTTCTTGGTTAGTTTGGATACTGTTGAGCCTCCTGCACGAAGGTGATCTGGAAGGAGGTGTCCCATGTCCTTGTGACATAGCTGCCTTCAGGTTTCTTGTTAGTAAGCTCCCTAAAGCATCCTGGCAACGTGACTGTCTGTGGTCTAGGGTACACAGAGAATGGCAATGCTTGCTGGAAGACCTGACTGACTTTTTGGAAAGGTAGGTAGCCAATTCCTTCTCCTGCACACAGGCACTATTGATGCAGAGAAGATGCACGTGGGTCCCTAACCCTCCCGCTGGGAAATGATCTTTTTAGGCAGTGCAGTATTCATTCCCTAAAAATAAACAAACAAACAAACAAGCAAACAAAACCCCTATGGTTTGGCTTTGGCTGAGATAAACAGATGCTGTTATTGGCAGGGGCAAGGGGGCTAACACATGAGTTAACACATCTTAGATAAAATCCTAGAATCAGAATGGTTTGGGTTGGAAGCAACCTTAAAGCCCACCCAGTTCCAACCCCCTGCCATGGGCAGGGACACCTCCCACTACACCAGGTTGCTCAAGGCCCCATCCAGCCTGGCCTTGAACACTTCCTGGAATTGGGCATAAATAAGTCCCTTACACCTTAGTTGGTTCTCCTGCTCTTGCTTGACCAAGCTGCTAAGTCAAGATATCCAGAGTACTAATGTCAGAGTGACATTGCTCATCTGCCTTATCATGTGCTTGGTCAGCGCTGTCAAAGAGAGTTTATCACTGCAGTCTTAAGGGCAGTAACCCAGAAACCACCTAGGAATGGTCTCCCACAGTCAATGTCCACCAGAATCTCTTCCTCCACCTAAGACACACAATTATCTGTGTGTTCACAAGTCCACCACGTCTGATTTATTGCTCTTTAGCACTGTGGTGAGCATTTATAGGAAGTCCTCACCTTTACTGCCTCCAGAACTCTTGAAGAAGAGCTTAGTTCTGCCTCATTAAAACATCACTCTAGTTAAATGCACAAGATTTCATTGAATCTTGATACTCATCTGGTAGGGGTCACAATCATAATATTATAAAATGATTTTTCCTGCACCTAAAACATAGGTCTACCCGAGCTACAAAGTTCAGACCTGAACCCACTTTGCTGGGAAATCCGAAAAGCATGTATACATTTCAATTCAAAATTGTGCCTGAGAAATGCACTGTTATGGACCAAACCGAGCGGATACACCCCTACAGAATCCAGAATTAGTAGCTTTGCAACTGAGCCTGTGCCTGAGATCGTTCTCTCATCTGACGCTGAAACTTGCAACTGTGAAAAGGCTTATATATACTTAAGAAACAATTACAGCTAGTGATGCAGAAATAATTCCCATGCTAAAAATATTTCAGAAATTAGGAGAAAATATAACTCAATTTTGATTATAATTAGGTTTCCTGTCGTTAGTTAAATGTTTTCTCATTTACCCTTTCCTTCTATCAGTGCAATCAGTCACCTGGTTCTTTATGAACTACACCATGGTGTACATGTAGAACTGGCTGGTCGCAGGACCAGCTTCTGCAAATGTGTTACCCCAGGCTGGAAATAAGCATGGGGCACATACATACTAAGAAAAATAATAATAGTAGTAATTAAAGAACAAAGCTTAGCTCCACTTTACTGCTTAAAACTAATGTAGTTATTATACCAAGCAACAGGACTTTTAATTTCTAATTACAGTATTTATTTTCCTAAACAGATTTCAAAGTTGTTAAAAAAATGGATAATTGTTTCACATGAGCAATTAAATATTAAGACTAAATAAACGGTATTCATTGGATAATTATGTTGAACTATGTAATTATTTAGGAAAACAAAAATGAATCATCGTTTACATTTTCTAGCCTTTGGGGAAAAAAAAAATAATTGGATATCCCTATTAAAAGTGGAAGGATTTTTCATATCTAGTAAAATTCAGACTTGAGCTAGTTCAGAGAGCTGTTTGAAATTGAATCCATATTTGCCAACAAGGGCAAAAACTCCAAACAACATTTCTAACTGCCTAAAACAAGCTACTTTTGAGTATAGGACTCCTCAGTAAGATCTTATTTTCCTCTAAAGGAAAAGGAAATGTTGGCAGAGAAGCTGAAACAGGATGAAACAAAATAGAACTTCTCAAAATCTTTCTGCATTTTGTTCCATGCTATTCCAGCTTCCCTGCTTCGCAGGACAAATCAATAAAACATATTCATGCCTTTACAAGAACACAGAAATGAAGCAGTCCCAGCAAGTACCTTATTTACTACTAGTAGGTGTACTAATATGAGTTTTTGGGATGAGGTGAGTTGCATATGCTCCGTCTGAAGTTCACCAGCTTCTGGGTTCATTAGTGCTGCTCATTCTAAAGCCACTACCTCCATTCCCACCAAAATACATGGTTTTGGTGCATTATTTTGCTGGAAGTTGCACAGAGTGGGTAGGATAGCATCTATCCCATAGTGCTGCTATGGTTAACATATTGCAGTATTTCCTTCTATTCTATCCTTCACTTTAAGCATTCAAATAGCATTTAAGCCTGAAGTGTTTACTAGATCAAAACATTGATCTTTCATTGTGTTTTATCACTTTGAGACTAGAACCAAATGAATCTTTTTTTTTTTTTTTTTAAACCTTTTAATTGTTATCTGGCAAGAGAATAGCATCATAAAATCATGCCAACTATTCCCTAGATATTTATATGTATTTGTGTATCCATATGTGTTCACTTCAACATATTATCAGTATTAACCAGCTGTTCTCTTTAATAAGTATAGGGAATACAAGCAACGCTCTAAATGTTGATGTTGTCACTTCTAATTGCCCAAAATAAACCTGAAAATCTTCTAGGGAAATGCACTGCAGATATCACCGCATATGCTCAGTGAGTGATGTCTAGAAAATAGTCAAAATGGAGATAGGAATGGCAGAAAATACCTATGTTCCTGGCTAGCTTCTAACTGCAACAGACCTTATCAAAACTACTGATGGCAAAATTTTGAGCTTATAGATATTCCTCGCTATTGGCTGCATGTGGAGCTGTGGATCTATATGAGCACAGCTGAGCAACTGGCTTGGGATTTGAGATTACTTTTCTGATGAGGAAAAAAAATCCAAGCAATCCAAAACATCACAGAAAAGGAACATTTTATTTGGGAGACTGTGGCGGTTTTACCCTGATGGGCAGCTGAACTTCACCACAACTGCTCTCTCACTCCACCTCCTCAAAGGAAAAGGGGGAGAAAATGCAATGGAAAGGGCTCAAGGGTGGAGATAAGGACAGGGAGATCACTCAACAATTATTGTCATGGGCAAAACAGACAGAGCATAGGGAGATTAATACAATTTATTGTCTATTAATAACAAGCTAGAGGGGGGAGAAAGTAAAAGCAAACTAAGAACACCTTCCCCACATCCACCCTCTCCTACATCCTCCCCCTGAGCAGTGCAGGGGAACAGGGAATGGGGGCTGCGGTCAGTCCCTGATGCTTCGTCTCTGCTGCTCCTTCATGGTCACTCCCTGCCCCTGGGCTTCCCACAGGCAGCAGCTCTTCAAGAACTGCTCCCACACGGCTCCGTACCACGGGGTCCATCCCCCAGGAGCAAACTGCTCCAGCACGGGTCCCCCACGGGCGGCAGCTCCCCCCAGACCCCCTGCTCCTGCGTGGGCTCCTCTCCACGGGCTGCAGCTCCGGCCCGGGGCCTGCTCCTGCGGGGGCTCTCCATGGGCCGCAGCCTCCTCCAGGCCACCTCCACCTGCTCCACCGGGGGCTCCTCCACGGGCTGCAGCGTGGAGATCTGCTCCGTGTGGGACCCATGGGCTGCAGGGGGACAGCCTGCTCCACCAGGGGCCTCTCCACAGGCCGCAGGGGAACTGCTGCTGCCTGCCTGGAGCACCTCCTGCCCTCCTGATGCACTGACCTGCGGGGCTGCAGGGCTGGGTCTCACTCCTCACTCTCCCAGCTGCTTTTGTGCAGGAGTTTTTTCCCTTCCTTAAAAACTGCTTTCCCAGAGGCACAACAAACGACACTGGCTCAGCTCTGGCCAGCGGCGGGTCCCTTTTGGAGCTGTCTGGAGCTGGCTCTGATCTGGGGCATGGGGCAGCTGCTGGGCTGTGCTCACAGAGGCCATCCCTGCAGCCCCATGTGCTACCAAAACCTTGCCACATAAACCCAATACAGAGATATGCACAATGAAGCAGCTCATACAGTAGAATTCAAGACATGTTTTATATCAAACAGTTCTGTAAAAAGAAGGCGAATTTCTGAGCCAGAAACCCATGAGCACAAACAGTCCCAGACAATTTATAATTCTGTACCATAAATCGCTAGTCCATAATTCATTGACGGAGAGTTAATGAGAATGTTTGTAACTAATACCCATAAGAAAGATAAGGGGTGGTATAATGTAGTTTATACTTTCCTGAAACACTTTTCAAGGACAGCGGGGGAAGCTTCCTGACAGCAAAAAGCAAAAAGAAATATTGCACTGACCTACCGATTTCCTACATTCCCATCAAAGTAATCCATGTGTAGAGACATTAAAGAACAATTTGTCCCAACTGACAGTTTCCAAATAACTAGATGCCTTTTAATTGCCGGCATCATTAACCTTAATAGTATAATTGTGTAGCTCCAAATAATAATAATAGTAATATAATTTCCCCTCACTTCCAAATCATTCAGCAAAACTAGAAAAAAAAAAGATGCACAGAATAAATTCTACGAAGAAAGAGAAAGGGGGGAAAGTTCTGAACAGATGAGGATAAGAACTTTATCGGTTTTATCTGCCACAATTCACAACCTTTAAGGAATACGTGCATGCAACATTCTTCAGACAAGCAATAACTATTAATAATTGCCGGCACCCATAGGTTTTGAGTGACCTTTTCAAAGAACATGTCAGCTCTCTCTCTTCCAATGATGCGCTGTGGAACTTCTTTTAAAATCAGCGTTGTTTTGAATGATTCATTCTTGTATATGCCCAGGCTTACAGCAATGCTACCTGCTAGAATAACCTCTACTGAAGACTTATTGACATACTCTTTTACTGATAAATTTGAACACGCGTACAAAAAAAAGGAGGTGTTTTTGCTTCTTTAGGCTACAGGGAATATGTGATCACATGTTCCCCCTCCCTAAACAGCTGGAAAGGCCTCTTCAACCTAGTCTACAATTCCTGAGACCTGTAAGCAAGGCTGGGTACTCTTCGTTGCAAGTTGCCAATGCTCAAGATGAAGGGAAAGATATATAGAGGTAGTTCACATTCAGTCATCTGAATGACCTCTGGGGGTGGTCAGGGGTTCAGTCTAGACATAGTTGTGGATGAGACACATTTGGATTATAAACATTTAATGTGTTTTAAACAGAATAGCATATGTCAAGGGTAAGGAAAATTCATTTTGTCAGGCAAATCTGACACAACAGTTGTCACTGGTATAAATAACCAAACTATTGTTTTTCCCATAGTCATCTTTGTGGAAAAGAAACTTAGTAAACCATTTTGTTCATATGCATTGAGGAGCATAATGTAGCAAAATGTCTGATTCAACACAAAACCAGCTGGTTAAAAAGCACTGGACTTCACGTGGAGACAATTGCTCGGTATTTTAATACATGCAGAAGTGCTGTGTTAAATATAAAAACCACGTTATGCAGTTCTCTGTGTTGGTGAAAAATGCAGAACTAAACAATATAACCACTATCAGTCTTTGGGAGAAAACCTCATTAAAGAGCAAAGACTCAGGAAGAACAATAGTCTTCTGAAAAACATGAGATTGATCCTTGGTTCTGTTCCTATTTTGACCATTGTAATATTCTTCCAGCTGTCCTTTCCCAGTCTCTCTGTTATTTCGTGATTGTTTCCTCACAGGCAAAACATGCATAATGATTCTTAGCTCCTTTAGGTAGTGCTTTGAGACCTATTGATAAGAAGCTAATCACTACAATGAGGTTTTCTACAGTAATTATAATTTAAGCAAAAGGGTATGCAAAGAGGATAATCCTTAAGATTTGAACTGTAAAGTATGCTTTGCAGAAATAACTATTTAATGAAAGTATTATTTCCTAAATGTTAAAAGTTCAACAAATCAGGAAGATTACAAAATTTCTGATTCTTATACCTTCAACTCTGCTTAGGTACACTGATTTTTCAGAGAGGAGCCATATCTAGCAGCATATCAGACTTTCTTTTGAATCTATATGCTTTGATAAGCAATACTATACTGTTTTCTCTGAAAATGTATTGCTAGGGAGGAGGCCGTCTATTTTGCTTGAAGCCTTGATCAATTCCTATAATATCTTTATACTGCTGTTTTTGAGTTTGGTCTGACCCATTCTGGAACTTACTTAAAAACAGTCTACCTCATTCTGCTGTATTACAGTAGGCAATAGGTATTCTACAGAAAGCTTCCTTCCCTGAAGCAGGGTATAACGTGATCTGTAAAAAACAACAGGCACTGATGTACCCTCAGACATGCAATTTAAATTCTTGTGACCTGGGCACTAAGCTTCAAACTTAACTTAGCCAGTTAATTTCCTAGATAGAAGTTACAGAGTAGACTGAGGACAGCCCTATGCACTATCTTAAGTACTCTGGTATTTATCACTTTCACTGAATACCATATCCTTTTCTCCACTATACACTCTGAGATGATGTTTTCATAAGAACAGCATACTGATCTACCAAAAATCAAAAGGATCTGATTCTTTCGCAGGGTATTTTCTTGATTGTATTTATACACACGCAGACACACACACACACACACACACACATATATAAAATCGACTAACAGATGTTTACATAAAGGCTCAGCTCTAGCAAAGCTATCTCCAGTGCATTATGAGTATCCTTGTTAGAGAGACATTTAAACATTGTGGTTCTCCAGAGCTGTCTTGTTGAGATCTATGCAGCAGGAGTATTACACGCAGAACTCCCAGCAGAAAAGCTGAAAGCTTGAGACATCCCATAGACAACTGGTAGCAATCATGTCATCAATCATCTCCAAATGTTATCCAATCCAGTCTCATAAACTGTGATTTAATATGATTTTGTCTGGCTGGAGCTCCTAGGAGAACTCCTGCTTCCAAATATGAAAATAAATAAATAAATAACATTCTGTTGTTAATCTTTCATGCTAAGAAAACAAGATTGAACTAATAAAATACAATTAGCAAATCTGTTCAGTGTAGTGAAATCCATCCAAGTCTGCTACTTTAAAACTTGTTGCATTTTTTTTATGTTAATTTTTTTCTCTTTCCCTTGCATTTTGTAAATTTCATATTATGCTTATATTACTTTTGGTTGTATGTTTTGGTTATTCTATTATTCTGTCTATTATGATAATTGGACATAGGCATTGGGGCATAAATGTTCTTTTAAGAAAGACTCTGGAAAGGTGGGGTAGATTGCATTTTTGCTGTGCCACTAAAGATCCCTTTTGTTTTAATCTTTTCTATAGACAAGCCTAGGGCTACAAGAAGAAAATCATCAAAAAGAAATATCCCAGCTGTCTCCCATAAAATGCTGATATCAGCAGAGCACGGATTTTTTGTACATGGAGGTGATATTTTCATCCATTAATACCTCAACCAAATATTATTGCTTTCTGTCACCTATAAAAGTTATGTCTTATTTGCAGGCTGCAGACTAGCAGTTACATTTTGGGAGATAGCTGCATAAGCTGTATTTACCACATGCTGCAGAGCAAAATAGTTGACATTTCTTGGGAACAAGTCACCACACTCACAGAGTTCAGTGTTACATTTGATATTCAGAGATGTTGTTCATTAGGCTGTGACAGCTGTTGCCAAGTCTTCGCTTCAGCATGCAGTGTAACAGTGAAAGCATACCAAAATCAATGGTAAGTTTTACAAAAAAATTACCACTGCAGTAGAGATAGACAGGAAAAAGTTGGGCTACTAAGATCATGTAAGACTCCAGGACCAGATAACTGAATCTCACCTAAAAGATCTCTCCTGAGATGAACATGAACTACAAAGCAGACTGTTAGGACTTCTAAACTAAAAAAAAGGTTCTCTATTCTTTGAGTGATCACACAAAGGAACTCTGCAGGGATAATCATGGGAACAGCTAGCATGGGTTCACAAAGGGAAGTTCATGTTTAACAAATTTAATTTCCTTCTATGACAAGATCACCCATCTTCAGTAAAGCTTTCTATACTGTCTCTCACAGTAACCTGGACAAAATGACCAGAATACAGTTAGATAAAAGCATAATAAGATGGGTGAACAGTTGGCTGATGAGTTGGGCCCAAAAGGTTCTTCTAAATGGGGTTACATTGGGATGGCAACCCGTCACTAGTGAGGTTCCCCAGGGCTCCATGTTAGGACCAGTCCTCTTCAATGTTTTCATATACGATTTGGATGTAGGACTTGAAGGCTTTTTGAGAAAGTTCAAGGATGATACCAAACTGGGTGGGGCTGTTGACTCTGTTGAGGGTGGTGAGGCCTTGCAGAGAGATCTAGACAGGTTGGAGAGCTGGGCAACCACCAACAATATGGAGTTTAACAAGAACAAGTGCTGGATTCTGCACCTGGGAAGGGACAACGCTGTCTATATGTACAGACTGGAAGACAAGATGCTGGAGATAACCCTGCAGAAAAGGATCTGGGGGCTTTGGTTGACAGCAAACTGAACATGAGCCAGCAGTGTGCTTTGGCAGCCAGGAGGGCCAACTGTACCCTGGGATGCATCAAGCACGGCATTGCTAGCTGGGCAAGGGAAGGGATTGTCCTGCTCTGCTCTGCGCTGAAGCGGCCTCACCTTAAGGCGCCACAATATAAGAAGAACATAAAACTGTTAGAGATTGCCCAGCGGAGTGCTACAAAGATGATGAAGGGTCTGGAGGGAAAGACGTATGAAGAGCAGCTGAAGTCACTTGGTTTGTTCAGCCTGGAGATGACTGAGGGGAGGCCTCTTGGTGGCCTGCAGCTTCCTCATGAGGGGGGAGTAGAGGCGCAGGCGCTGAGCTCTGTCTGCTCTCTGGGGACCAGCGATAGGACCTGAGAGAACGGCTTGAAGCTGCGACAGGGCAGGGTCAGGCTGGGGGTTAGATTCACAGATTCACAGATTCACAGATTTCTCTAGGTTGGAAGAGACCTCAAGATCATCGAGTCCAACCTCCGACCTAACACTAAGTACTCCACTAAACCATATCCCTAAGCTCTACATCTAAACGTCTTTTAAAGACCTCCAGGGATGGTGACTCCACCACCTCCCTGGGCAGCCCGTTCCAATGCTTAATAACCCTTTCGGTAAAGAAGTACTTCCTAAGGTAAAGAAGTACTTCCTAAAAGTAGGAAAAAGGTTCTTCATCCAGAGGGTAGTCGGGCACTGGGACAAGCTCCCCAGGGAATTGGTCACGGCACCAAGCCTGACAGAAGTCAAGAAGTGTTTGGAAAACACTCTCAGACACGTGGTCTGATTTTTTGGGTGGTCCTTTGGGGACACAGAAGTTGGACTCGATGATCCTTGTGGGTCCCTTCCAACTTGGGATATTCTATGATTCTGTCATGATAAAAAATCTCTCTTCTATGTACATGAAGGTGATACCACGGCTAGCATTAATTAAAAACCTATTTCTGACAGTAACAGTGAGCAATGAGCAATTACACTATTCGTGTTTTTTAAGAAGCCAGGAGGACTAAGACATTAAAAGGGAGGCAACAAAATGTTTAATGTTCAACCAAACATTGAGGAAAAAATTAATCAATTATTGAGGAAAAAAACATGTAAGGTCCAAGACCTCTTGTTTAATTTGATAAAAGCTCAGAAGATGTTTCTCTCAGGAAAACAACAGAGGATTTGACTGGGAGCAAGAGTAATCCTGAGAGTCATGTCTCCTGTCTTGGGGTCTTCCGTTTGCTGATCAAAGCTAGTTCAGATTATGCTACGTAATTCTTCAGACAGGCCTAAGTATTTATGCCTTTCTGTTAAGCTCTTACCCAGAAACAACTGTGATTTGTGAGACTGAGTCACATGCAATAGAATCATAGAATCTCAGAATGGTTTGGGTTGGAAGGGACCTTAAAGACCATCCAATTCCAACCCCTCTGCCATGGGCAGGAACACCTTGCATCAGACCAGGTTGCCCAAAGCCCCATCCAGCCTGGCCTTGAACACCTCCAGGGATGGGGCATCCACAGCTTCTCTGGGCAGCCTGTGCCAGGGCCTCACCACTCTCAGAGTAAAGAATTTCTTCCTTATATCTAACCTAAATCTATCCTCTTTCAGTTTAAAGCTAAAAGTAGTTCAATCATGGTATTAGACATATTTTCCTTGACTTTCACCTTTGTAACTAGATTTTTCCTCCTTTTCCCCTTTGGCTGCATGACTCTTCTATATCAGCATATATATACATATATATTTAAATATACTTGCAGAAGAAGTACATTTTGCATTTTGATGCTTAATGGATCAAAGCATCCTGCAAGCGCAAGGTACACATGTTGTTGGCTTCTTAAGCCTTCCAATGGCCACATTACGCTGAATTGTTCCTAGGTGGCATGGAAAGAGAAGACCGATGAAAATGCAATATAGCAAATTATGATGAAAAAGGAATTAAAGAGAAGAAATAAAGGGTTACTGCCTCAATTTGTGTTCCAAAAAGGAATTAAGCCCATTTGCCTGTAATCACTTACAGTATTAAACTACACAGCTGTGATGTGGTCTGCTAGTCTTATTCTCTTTTAGCATCCCTGTGCTGATTGGAACATCATCAGGGAAGTTCCATCATTCCCCATTCAAGTTAGTGGGCCAGTAAATAGCAAATAGCTCATATTCCCAAGAGGAAGGCTCTCGTTGAAAAAAGCAGCTCTATTCCTATGGAAATACTGGAATATGATTTCCCAAAAGACTTATTCATCAATTACGTTCAGCTTACTGTATTCAGGTAAAAGCTTATTACATTGAGGTCAAAGGTTCCTTCTCCCTCTGAATTTCAACAATTCAATGCCTATTCTCCTCTAGGTGTTTCAAAAACAACAATCTGTCTTGCTACAAAAAAAAGATCGTCCCTTCAAAGGACCAGTCAGCTCTCAAAAATCACTCGAGATGAACTGAATGCTGTTAGCACTAGGGAAACTCTGTGTTCTTCTACTATGTTGTCAGATGTTTCTTTCTTTTAAGAAGAAGCAGGTCATTGACATGATAAATTCCAGAGCTGAGCAAGAATTAATAGCACTTGAAATCATGGCTCACGTAGCAGTCAGGCTCCTTAAGAAAAACTTAGTAGGTCTAACAGCATGAAGAAAATGCTGACTGTCCAACATACAAAGGACTCCTATCAATACATCTGCCCACTCTTGGACCTTGGATCATACAGAGAAATACTGCAAAGAGAATTAAGCGAACCACTTCTTTTAAAATTCAATTTACACATTCATTCTGATCTTCTGCCCTTGCTTCCATTTTTCTGCTAGGAAATATTTGAAGTAAAATGGGAAGTATTCCCTTTCATGCTCCAGTGTGAACTGGCTTGACTTAAAAGCTTTTGATCTGTGAAAAGTATGGTAACAAAACGCACAATGTGGTTCCTGTTTACTTAATGCACCATTTCCCCAGGAATTCTAGTACTGTCATAAATATAATTTTTTGCTTTTATTGCTTTGGAGATATTTACCTTTTTCAATAATTCTAACAGAACTAAATTGTTTACATAAATTTTGCTTTCTTTCCGCTAACATTACCAATCAAGCCTATACGATAGTAAGCAATGTCAACATTTTTATGAATGTTGCTCAATAACTCAGTGCATGCGGCACTTTGGTCTTTTGAAATAGGCCAAAATCAGACTGTTCAGGGGAGAAATATCTGGCATTTTTGTGTATCAGGCGTAAACACTCCTTCTCTTTTTTTATGGCTGTTGTCAGCCCAACAGAAGGAACAGAGGGCCAGATAGCTCCTGTGCAACTACCCACACTGTGAGGGTTGGGTCCTCAGCTTCCCCTTGTCGCAGGGCTGCAGTGGTGGGGATGGGGCTTGCTTGGGATGTACAGATGAGACATTGCATTTTTTGGAGTAGCTGGCCCAAAACACTTTTCCAGATCTGCTGCTCCTTGTGAAGCTGGCACAGGAAAGGACACGCTTCCATATGGCCTCCTGTTAGAGGTGAATCTTCACCAGGAAGCCTTTATGGCTCCAGGATTACTTTGTCCACCATCCTTCTGAAGGAAACCTTATCTCAGGTTGTCCAAGGCCTGGCTGAATTCTCTAACAGCATCGTGAACTTTCATCCTTCAGACAGTTCAACAGCAAAGGACAAAGAACTATCTTTTTCCACCAGGGTGGAGCATGTATGAAGTCCAGCTAGATGAAGAAATGCCTGTTCCAAGAGTGCCCTTCCAGGACATTGGCACCACCTGAGTTATGGCTAAGCAGCGGCAGCACCTAGGCAGATGCCACACTTCCACCACCAAAATGGAGTAAAGCAGGTTTGAATGGCAGCAGCACGTGAACAACAGAGATTAGCACCACCGAAAAGCTACACCAAAACTGCTGCACAGAGGTCTCGTTACACCCAACAGAAATTCAGTTAGCAGCACTGTCACAACACAGCATTCTTTTTTCATTTGGAGGGCAAAGAGGACACGAATAAATAAGAGCAACCATGTTTTATTTTTTTCAGTCTGTCCAGAGGTCACACTGCTGCTACTTTTGCTTTTCCTAACTTTTACACAGAGAATATGTCATGTCTGAGACCTGCGTGACAGTTCCATTTTGCTTGGATGAACATGTGAAAAAAAGAAAAAAATTCTTACTGTATGTCATTGACAATTGTTTATTGACCTTTTTCTAGAGAGGAAAATAATTTTTAATGTTTCTCCAAAATATTTATACCACGTTCTACCTTCCTATCAAAGACAAGAGTCCTTAAACGTTATGTCAGTGTGCTCAAACCCAGGCATACTTAGGGTTTCCCATATGGCTATATTTATGTCTTTAATTTAATTTTAATTTAAGCAGTTTATTTCTTAGTACTAGAAAGTAGTAAGGACCTATTAAGGAGTAGGAGTATTAAGGAGTAATAGTAAGGAGTGTATCTACTACTGACTCCTAAAGAATATTTCCAGTAGCAGCTCAGACACTTTTTCTCACTGACTGGCTAACCACAGATTCCTGCTTCTTTCCATGACTTCCTCAGTTTCAAAAAAGCTGCAGGAATGAAGCTCCTACTGCAGATGGGGCAGAGGGGGCCAGGAGACAAAAACGTTCCTCCACAAGAGTTTAATGGCTCCAAAGTTTAATGGCCCCAAAGAGGGGCCAGAAATGGTTTCTCCTCCAGCTCACAGGTTGAAATACTAGCACCAGTGTGGTGTGAACACAGAGCTTGAAATTCTCATTTAGTTCCCTACATGAAGTCTGCTTATCCTTGACTTGAGCAGAGCAAGATGAATTTCACTGATGGAGAATTTCAGGACAGTGCTTGATGCATACTGGCTTTATAATTAAAAATATACAACCGAAGAAAAGACGGCCATAAAACACTGCCTAGGGCTATATCTAATACATGATGTTGTTTTAGTTTCCTTCTTACATTATATTTTTATCATCAACACAGGGAGTTCATTAAATCTGTAAAGCTGTTGAAGTTATCTGACAGCGGATTGTATTACTAGAGAGAACTATCGATCCAAGCTACTCCATCCCATTACAACACACTTCCATAAAGCTTGAGAGAGGCAGCAATCTGTTGCTTCTGCACTGACTACACTTATTTCTCACTGATGGAATAATGAAATGTTTTCTGATGTATAATCATGACAGATTTTATCTGGAATGAGTAAAACAAGTAAAAGTCAGTCATAAAATATAGCATGGCTAAAGTCAAAGGAAGCAAACTCCTCTGCTCTTCCATCAGACTGACAAATAACTAGCACATTGTGCAGCTCTTTGTATATGGCATTAAAACTCCATCAGTTTTTTTCCTACTGTGAGATTAAAATGGAATTATTTATCTGGAATATCAAAAAGAGCACTGCATCATGAACTCTAAACTTCTTGTTTGGTGTAGTGTCTTTCCCAATAAAGACTAAACCATGTCAAACAGACTCCCTCGTCTCTGAAGATGCAAAATATGAGATTCAGTGCGAGGAGCCACTACTTACATCTTAGAAGAAATTATTAAACAGGACTTATGTCCTACATAATTCTTATAACTAGAACTCACTAGCCTGAAAGTCACTAGGAGGAACTCAGAGAATCACAGGGTGGCTGAGGCTGGAAGGCACCTCTGGAGGCCATCTGGTCCAAGCCCTGCTCCAGCAGGGCCACCCAGAGAGGGTTGCCCAGGGCCATGTCCAGGTGGCTTTTGAAGGCCTCCAAGGAGGAGACCCCACAGCCTCTCAGGACAACCTGTGCCAGGGCTCCTCACCCGCACAGCACAGAAGTGCTGCCTGGTGCTCAGAGGGAGCCTCCTGGGTGCCAGTTTGTGCCCAGGGCCTCTGGTCCTGGCACCGGGCACCATGAAAAGAGCCTGGCTCCATTCCTGAGGAACTCAAGCAAATTCATAACATGAAGAACTCTTTCAACATGTTTTCTGTCATTTAATACCAAACTCTAGGTACAAGTTTATGGGACTATATTGACAGCTAGCAGAACTATACCCCACTAAAGCAGTACTATAGTTTCATATGATAATTTTAGTACTTACAATAAAATCAAATCTGAGTAGTTGGGGGGCTGAAATTTTCCAAGACTAGTATGTGCACAAAGTTTTTTTTTTTTTTTTTTTTTTTTCCCCCCTCCTGGAAAGTCAGTCTTAGAGAAGAAAAAAAAAATCAGTGTTTTCCCTACTGTTCAGTTTGTGTATGAACTGAGAATTCACTCCATGGAAAAGCCAGAACATGATCATTCTTTGGAGCACCAACTCAAAACACAGCTTAGCTGCTGCTCATGTGTCAGGAACACATGGACTTTGAGGTGCCATCCAACTTTGGCCACGTTATAAATTTCTGTAACAGGGCTCATACATAACAGCACAGACAGGATTAATGACTTGGAGAAGGCGAGGGGATGACAGTGGCAGAAAAAGAAGGGCAAGGAAAGACTGAGGATGCACACAGCATGCTTCCACTCAGAATTTAAAATTTAGACCTCTCAGTAATCTTCTGCTGGCCAGAGAGATATTTGGGTAAGTGTACCCCATAGTTCTTCAGCCCGATCCACTCCCTAGAAAAGTTCCATGCTGCTTCATGAACCAAAAAAAGTCTGGTCCCTGCTGTGAATGCAAAAGAGTCTTCTTCTTCACATAGTTTATGCCAGATGGCTTGTGTCAAGGGCTGTATTGTGGAATCTTGCCCCACCTTCTCCCTGCACCTTCAGCACACTTCTTAAAATGTAAATTTAAGAAATGCCCAGACCGCACAGTACAACTGGTGAGTGAAGAATCCTATATGCGACAGATCATCGACCTTGTGGTGCAGATTTGGTCCTTGTGCACTATCTCATCGTAAAAACAAAGTAAGCTGATGTTTTGGTGAATATACATAATAGGCATCTGTCAGTCTAGCATCTGTATTATAAGCCATACACATGGAAGAAGTAAATTAAGACAGCATGAAACAGCTTTATCTCTGGCACTTCTGGACTTCCATGTGTTTGATTTGGCACTGTAACAGTCTTCTGAAAGCCTTTTTTTTTCCGTATATATTCATGTCTACCTCTTATATCATTACAAAGTACGCCGTACTTTCATTGCATTCTACAAAGGTTTGTTCAGTATTGCAGTACTTAGAAAGAAGCATGATGAAATGTAATTTAATTTGGAGGAGAGTGCCTATAGATGCACCGTATGAAAGTAATCATAATGCAACAGAATATGTCCCGTGTGAGCTGTGGCATCAATAAGCAAGTAGGAACACAAGTTGTGCATCTGGGCTAAGACTCGAGCTCCGATCGTATCCATTTCTCATGGTAAGAACATGCAAAACCCTTCCCCTGTTCTTTGCTGGGGGAGCCCACACTAGAGACCTTCCAAGCAGAGCTCCTCCACCCAGCTACTTAACTTTATGAAGTGCATGGGGATAATAACCTCAGGGACCTTTCCACCTCTGTCAGATTTGTCCACCAGATTCACTGAGGAGAAACAGGCAGACAAACACAGAACAATCACATAACCTGGAAATACTAATAGCATCCTGAAAAATGACTTTGATAAAGTGCTGCTGAGAGCTGTACAGAACCAGCAATCAATAAGCCAAACTGTACAATTTGACAAGCAAAAGACAAGCAAATTTGACTTGAAAGACAGCTGGCTGCAGAGGGTCCATGTATATTGTACAGCATGGTCACTGCTTAATTAGAAATGTGTAGAAAGCTCACTTATAAGGGTGACCTTAGATGTCACCAAATTATTTCACAAATGGCTTCTTGATACTTTTGCACAGGGTGATTTCAGAGTTTAGATCGCTATATCAGAGTTTTATTTCTGAAAACTTGACCTCAAACTCAGCAGCTGCTCCTCTCTGGGCATTAGAATTACCTGAAGATGAAGCGCAAATAATTCCAACAGGTCTCCTACCAGCAATAAAACAAAAGTACAGAACACAGTAGATTTTCTCCTGCTGTTAAAAGCGCCCATTCCTTCCATAATCTCTGGACTGACACATTAAATTTTTATTCTCTACTTTGGAATGTAGTTTCTTTGTTTATTAGAGACCGTATAAAAGATGAGTAAAATAAAGAGGAGCTCTCCTTCCCTTCTCCGACAATTAATGATATGGTGTCCCTTTTCCATCAGAAATGGCATATAAGCTGGGCCGAGAGACTGTGACTCAGACAACACAGCAGATATCAAATGTAACCCTTGTTGGATAAAAGGAGCAACAATTAAAAGGAAGGTTGCGTTACCTCTAAAGAGCACATTGATGGGAGCAGTACTAGAATACCGCATAGCATTTTGACATTTTCCTCTTAAAAGAATAAAATAACACAGAAAAACCTATGTAACACTTAACTGAGAGCTGGTAAAAATGAATTATAGCGAGGGACATAAGTTAAAATTGTTTAGCTTTTCAAAATAAGACGGAGAGATTTGATTACAGCAAAGCTGTACCTTTTCAGGAAGAAAACACCAATATTAAAAGTCTATTTAATCTAATGGGGAATGACATAACAAGAACCAATGACTAGAAGCTGAAGCTAGATAAATGTAAATGAGAATTAATGCCTCTACTTCTAGCAGAAAGGGTGATTAACCTTTGAAACAAACTACCAAAGGAAGTGCTAGATACTCCATTTATTGGAAATTTCATATGACTTTCTGGAAAATATCCCTTAATTAAACACATCAGCGGGGTCCATGAGGGAAGTTTTTCTGTGACTTCATTAATAGTGGAATCTACTTCACTTCTTAAATAGTCTTACACATTAAATACAGTCTTACATGTTAACTACATTCAGCTTTAAATACCTCAGCTCCCTTCGAAGTAAGCAAACTTCAGTGCATTTGATAAAGACATGAAAGAAGCAGAGACTAATTTGCTCCTCTTCCCTTTTTTTCTCCACTAGTTCATTGAAGCGAGGCAGGATACATCTCTCATTTCACTTAGAGCACATATTAGTGGATTCCCAGCAGAAGAGCATGTATTCTTGGTGGGTCCCGTACTGATCTTCGTTTCTGCTTCTGCCCAACCCCACTCAGCCACACACCTTCCTGAAGGCACATTACAATGGCTGGAAAAATACTCTGTGGTGCTATCAGTTACTCAAACTGCCTGGTTGCCTAAATTCCTATTCATGCCTCTGAATGTACACTCTCCTCCTTTGACAAGGTGTACAAAATCGTGGTGTATTTTTTCCAAGATGCCCATTCACAGCTTGACTTCCTGTTGCTGGCTATGTTGTGTTTAAAAACACCACCCCACTCCTGAGCTCTTCCTGACTAGAACAATATTCCCAATATTTAAAAGGGAGAGAAATGTCATTCCACAAATCATACCATTTTTTTTTTTGTCTTCCTCACTGCAGAACATCATGTCCACAGTTTTCTACAATTCCTAGAAATTTTTTCTTTCTTTTATGTCCATTCTACTGCAGTATGGCTTTGGCTCAGGCCTTTCAAGATGACTCAGGCTGGCTATACTGACAAGGTTAAAACATTTAGCTGATCTGTCACAGGCATTCTTAAGCATAAGTCAGTTAAGTCTGTGTAAGTAAAATACATTCCCCTCCCCACTGTTTAAATATCAAATAATTAATATGTTATAATAAATCTTCCTGATCCTGACAGCTGCAAAGTTTGCAATGCAAAGAGTGCAACTGATAGAAGGAAATTCTTCTCATTAGGTCCAAATGTCTTCTGCAGCTCCAGCATCAAATGACTGTGTTACAGTTTATACATGACCTCCATAACCCAGAAATAGAAATGTAAACTCTAACTTTGCTTGTAACGCAGGTGACTCACTGTCTTTCTAAAAAGCAAATCACAATGTGTCTGCTACCAGGGTTTGTTAAGCTTTCAAGGGGTTGCATTTAGAAAGTCTTTACACATTCTTTGAGGTATTTTTGACCACAGTGATAGTTCCTGCATGTATAAGAAAGGATGCTGCCAGAAGGGAAACCAAAATGGAATGGTTAAGCGTGTTCACTTACAAAGCCTCCTTCAGCTTGGCTGAAAAAAATCAAAATGCTGCTTGCTTTCTGGGGCTGATTTCTTTCAAAAGGAGAGTATAACCAAAGAGTCAGTGCCGAGTACACTTCTCTCAAACCACCAGAAACTCTGACTGGTGAGTGGGGGACAGTTCACCAAAACAGCTCTTTCCTCAGCCACACGCTCACCTTGAAGCATACCCAGAAACTCATTTCTCTGTGGTCTCACCACCTTCTTCAAAACCACTGGTTGAATAGGAAGTTTGCTGAGACAAACATCTCTCTCAACCATTTCCCTTATGGCTCCAAAATCTATCAGTAGAAATTGAGAAATATCAAAATATTCCTTATTCCTTCTAAAACAAAGCACACATTTTGGCATTTGGTGCTTTATTCACTGTGTTGCAGAGTCACTCCAGACAGTGTTTGTTAAAAAGCCCTAATTTTTAGGGATCTTTAGGGTAATGCTCATATGAAAAAACAAAATTCATAAGCAGGGTGGTCATTTGCTGTCCAGATGCGGTTCTTGCAATTGTGTCTTCGGCTTGATCAGATGGTTGGACCAGATGATCTTGGAGGCCTTTTCCAACCTTAATGATTCTGTGATTCTGTAACTCCCCTACCTACTGAGCTGAGTTGCTACATCCATCTGGGCCACGGTCCTACATGACCACCCCAGCACACGCACGGTGCTTTGCCATACATTACCTTAAATTACATTCCTACCTACTTCAATCCACAAAAAAAGTGTTCTAAATTCAGGTAGTGCCTACCAGTTGGTGTAGACAAGGCAGGCACTGCCTGGCTAATCTCTTGCTGTGTGAAGTTCCCAGCTGTCACTCATTAGTCCATCGCCGTGTCTCACCTAGGTCTGTTGTCTCAAGCAACTCCACGGTCTCACCCAAGCGCATAACTAACTGGGGAGCTCCCAGATCACACTGGAAATTACTGGTTTAAGTGCACTGGGTGTGCATGCAGCCACAGCTCTGACACACAGATACACCAAAATTATAACTATAGGACGTGCTTGTATTTAATCCTTGTATTTATCCTGGAAAAACACTTCAGAGCTCTTGCCACAATGAGAATCTCCCCAAAACACAGTATTTTTCATCTAATGGAATATGAATGATATATAGCTTTTACAGGGTATGTTTCACCAACAGAAATCAAAGGATTACTATTATTATTCCCAATTTACAAACAGATTTCACAGGTAGTTGTTTAAAAATGGTGAATAAAACTCCTGAGCCCAGCACTGACACAGAAAGGAGAACATATGCAATGGAATAGACAGCTAGTTTAATTTCTGTCCTCCCAGACCTTTCACTAAAAATGATGAAAAAAATGCTTGCCTGAAAGGCTGGTATCATCGCCTCAATTGAGCCACACAGGGATACACCCAGGAGATGTCAAGGGATCTAGGAAACTTATGACAGAGACACTATGAAGATCTACATTTTCACTAACTCTGAGTTACATGCTTTCATTCATTAAGCATTTTCCCTATATATACAGTCAGAAAATGCACTGAGGATACACATTCTTTCTGCCTGAGTATAAGACAGAGAAGAAGCCAGCTTTTCAGATTTATAATCACGTGATAAAGGAACCTAGAGACAGAATACAGGAGAAGAAAACAGAGTTTTCCTTAAACAAAAACTTCCTCCTCACCTCCAAAAGGTACCCTTTAGGATGCTCCTCTCCTTTTTAAGTATAAGAAAAAGAAAAAAAAAGAGGAAAAAGGAACAAAACACGTCATGATTTAGAGTAACCATTGACAAATAAATTATACTTTGGCACTACAATTTCTAGGATACATGGTTCTTTTATTAAAATCAGCCTTCAAGGACTAAAATGAGAAATCACAGGAAATTAGACCTATGTTTCTGCTGCACTGCAACTGTTCTGCAAATACAGAGCACCCGCTGATTTACAACACTGACATTGCAGATTCCACAAACTGATGACTACCTACAGGCTTTTCTGCTTGTTTGAAATAGTGCTGTACTTTAGCCAGTGCAGGAGTTTGATTATGGAGGCAATCTCTTCTCGTCCTATTCATTATGCTGATAAAACAGCAGCTAACATTGTACATCAGTCGGAATTTCTACTTTAATTACATGATTTTACTAAAGCTCGTCTTTCAGTGACATTTCAGGAAATGTGGAGTCTGCATGTGTAATGTAAAAACAACTAATTGATTCTGTATCACTGTGCCTGCATTTACTACTTGCAGCAGATTATGGCTTTTAAGTATTTGAAGTGTGGAGAAGTAATACAGTGATATCCACTTGCTACCCATGTAAATACTCAGTATCAAGGAAGGCCTTTTCTGGACTGGATGTTAACGCAAGAATAGAATTAAGTTCTTCCACTGAATCAGATAAAAGTATATATTAAATATATGAAAGTTTGATTTGAAGAATATTTAGAAAAATGGTTATCTATAGGTGGTGACAGATTACTCAAGTTTAAAAGCTGAGTCAAGTGTCAAATTTAATCAATACATGATTGCGATGCAAAGTCAGATTCATGAACATCGTTAAGAGAAAACCTGCTAGGAATGAAAAACAATTCCTAACTAGGAACAAGTGGCACCTCACCTGAACGTTGATCTTTCCAGCTTTATCAGTGGTCAAAAACAAATACAGTTGGTAGCACATCACTGCAGTAAGTCCTTGCATGAGCCACTGCTTTCCTACAAGTCTTAAAGAAGGTCACAGTCTATGAGACATTACAAAGACTTCCAAAATTACATATTTTTTATTTTCTTTCCGGGAATCCGCCCTTTTGATGAAACAGTTTTAGTCTTTGTCATCAGGTCCTCAAGGGTTCATCTTGCCTGTTTAGGAGATCTGCAGATACATCCACCTATAGCCAAAAAAAGCTGCTAGAAACTGGAACTCCAGGGTCACAATTCACCTGACCTTTTTAGATGCATACTTTTAGGATGCAAAGGATTACGCCCTCAAAGTGTGTATTTCTCTCCATTGACTACAAAAAGAATCTACACAACTAACTCCAATAACACAGACATCAATTAGTCAGATAAATCCCACCCTTAGTATCGCCACAGAGACTCAAGCCCAACAACTTGGACGCACACACCCAATACAGAGAATCAATATTCTCAAGTGTAAGAGGAAAACTTTCCCCATCTCACTACTTCCAGTGTCACATAGGTAATAACTGGCCTGCCACAGCAAAATACACTTGAGAGCCAGGAGGAAACTGCATATAACAAAGATACTGTCTTTCTCCTCAGTTGAGAGGGTGTAAAAACATTGGAGAGAACAGAAATTTGAAGTCCTTTACCCTTGGGCTGTGCAGTATCATCTACTCACTGCCTTAAAGGCATTACCACTTAACAAACCTAAGACAGCTCTCTGTGCTAGCGTAACTCTCAACACGCCGGATGATTTAATTCAGCCACCATTCCCCACTCCAAGAGGGATCGTGATCACCTCACCCAACATTTCTGGTAGGAAAAAAACCACAACAATTATTGCAGAAAATTACTGATCTAAGCATACTTCTCATAAATCAACAGTTCTGTTTTTGTAAGTGACCTGCCAGCCATAACCTAAATATAGATACTGAATGCCCTGACACCAACAGCAAACTTCAGCACCGCTATAAATAAGTGATGCCTGACTCAGTTCTCCCTTTCGTAAGCGTGACACAGCTCTGCCCTGCTGCCACCATGAGTAAAACTGCAGTTGTCCAAGAAGCTTTATGAAATGAAAAGAAGTTTTTTACAGCTTGCTTGCAGTGACGGAGGTTTGTTAAGTGCCCATTTAGAAACCAAAGCAAAACAAAACAAAACAAAAATGGATATTGCATATTTTTGCAAAATCTTCTGTAATAAAGAATAAAAAGATAAAAGACGATATACAGACCTAAGATCAGCACTTATCTCCCCCCCCACCCTACAGTTTATCCCATGCTTCAGTAGGCTCAGTGGCGGCTGCTACATCACCAGCATACAGCATGCTGGATCATCACTTGAATGGGAGCCAGCCAGCCATGGCAAGGATAGACTCATGGGCACTAAAAAGAAAAAAGTCAATTTTGAGGTAATTACATGTTGAATGCCCTTCTTAACCTGCAGCTGTTGGGGGCATTCAGCACATATGGTTAAGGTTGATGAAATTTTTAAAGTCACTGAAATTTATAAGGTTACCTTGGCAGGTCACCCAGCTTGATTTTTTTTTTTCTCGGTAGTGTACAGAAACAGATGAGAGTGAGACCACACTGCTTACTGACTGTAAAGGGGGAATGCAGTCCTGCTGCATCAGGAACTGCTCAGGGACCAAAACTGAACCAGAAATCCTCAGTGCTCTGGGAAAAATGATTGAGGGGGGAAAGAGAAGGAAGGCAGAAACAATTATCCACTGGCTTGGCTTCTTTACCAAATGCAGTATGACTGTCGTGTCTCTATCCAGTCCTCTTCCCCAGCCTCAAAAGAAAGAGAAGCATTTGTAAAGATGCTGCTTTCCTTTTTGAGTGCTGCATGCTTTTTGGTGTAGGTAGCACCCACAATGAGTAGGGGAGCTCCTTATGGCTCTCAGAATATTTGATGGCTCAGTAAGGAACTTTGACAACATTTTAGGATGGAAAATTCCCTGAGCAAAACTAATTTTTTTTTCCAGAGTAACAGATGGATGGGAAAGGATTGGTGCACAGTTTTTACCATTTGCCATTCCCACAAGTTTCTATAATGCTCCTCATGACACCATGTGTGTGGTTTCAAATATGGCTGAAGAAAGCCTCAGAAAGTCCTGAAACAGACCAAAGTCATTTGGGGTTTCCATTTCTAGTCAGCTCTTTGCACCATTCTTCACTGTCACAGCGCTGAACTCTTGACTTAGGCCGAACACTGAAGAGCTATCAAGACTCAACGAGCTTTTGGGGTCTTGACTGTGCCAGGAAAATTCCCCGCCCTTACTTACCAGTCCCTCTTCTGCTCTCCTTTGGCAACTGAGGGGCTTCAACCACAGCCTGCAATTAAAATAGCCACAACCCTGCTCTAAAAAGTTCAGTCGCAGAAGAGAAAGTATGTTCTACAGATCCCCTTGGTTTTTTTGTTTGTTTCCTGAGTAATGCTTTAAAACTGTTTCTGTTGTGACCTACAAACAGGTCTTACAAACACCCACACAACATACACAACATAATACAAGACAAGAAGATGTTAGCTGAACCATAAGCAAAGCTTCTCCTTTGCTTTTCAGTCAGGCGATATGCATACGTAAAGGAAGTCAGCAGACTTGGAGGATCTCAAGTGTTCTTCCCCAACAAGACGATGAGGTTCTTTTGCAATCATCACTCCATTGGGAGGCTCCAGTCTCCAGCCATATACTGCACAAGTTCAGTGTTATTATAGAGCATTTCCATGCAAGTAACTTTGGAGTTGTGTTGGCATTTTCAGAGAACTAATCATGATAAATGTGTTGCAAGATTCTTTACAGCTTTTTAATGAGTAAAAATGTAGTGCTGGGTAATTCACAGATGATGCAAGCTTTGGATGTTCAAAGTTTGTGTTATAGGAAGTCACAATAGGACAATCTTACTGTGTCCTTGCCACTTACATTCCTTCATGACCTGCTGTAACAACATGTAAATAGAACTGCCCTTTGGAAATCTTCTCCCTTTTTATTGACTTTGGTTGAAAATCCTTTATTAAATTAAGTCCTGCAGTAGAGCTGTACAAGCAGTGAATAACAGCAGTCTTTACTGGGAAGACCTAGCTAAAGTACATAAAACCTTCACTAGAAGCCAGTATTATTGAAGGAATTCAAGGCAAAAAGAATCTCTGCACATGTATGGCACTAGTATTAAGGAGTACTTATAGAAGACAAACATTCACATCTACATGCAGCTGGTCCCACTGAACAGTTTCATGGCATTCTGGACAGTTAAACAGCCACATCCTGGTCAGATGAATGCTAAAATCAGGTGAGTAAAGTTCAATTAAACTGATCTGTGTTCACTCTGCAATCTGAACAATCTGCATATTTTGATGAAACATAGAACTTGAAAGAATTAAGCAAAGCTTTAAACGTAGTAAGTGAAAAGTTATCTATGGAATTGTCTCTTTTAGAAAAACAGAGCTATTTGTAGTGCTGATCAGTCTTGCAACAGAGGAAGAACAAAAGCCAGCTACAGTGACAAAGGCAGTCAAGCATCTCAGCCATTTGAAAGGAGGCACTAAGGAGATCTTCAGCCTTAGGCACAGAGATTGAGTTAGAACTTCTGCACATGGAAAACTTAAAACTATGATAAATACAGGTAATCTGCGTAGGATAGCATGCCAGATCACCAAATGCTAACCACAAAGTGAACGGAAATCAGCTTAGATTAATAAGTTCCTTGCAAACCCCTCATTCTGTACCCTGACTGTCAAGAAAGCAGACTAATAGGAGGGATTTTGAAAAGGAAGTGGCATTAGACTCCATACATGTAAACTGACTGATGGGGGTTAACCATTTTGGCTATTCTGATGATGATAACTTTACTGCTGCTCTTAATTTTTGAGGAAAAAAGGGAACAGCAAGACCCTGTTGAGACAAAACGTCACAATGGTTTCCCAGGTAAAGTCGACCATTTAAAACACCTTCTACAGCAGCTTAACAGTAACAGTGCCTTACAGAACTATCCAAGAGTAATGACGATGTTCAGTAGCCGTTCTCCTTAACACCACATCCTGAAACGCCCTGTGAGGTATAAATCAGCCTGCATAATACCAATAGTCTAGCTGGGGCTGTTGGGAGTAATTAGAGAGTAGAGTACTACCTACTGATGTGTTGTTATTGCTGCATATGACTAAAAGCATCTAAAAATTCAACCAAGTATACAGTCAAGCTTAATTCAGGCAAGTCAAAAGGATTTCCTGACTCAATGCTACAAATAGTTAGGAGGTACCTGCTCCCACCTCCAAAACCAGTACAGGTCTGACATGAAGGCAGCAGACCTGCTTGTTACTCCAACCCCTCTGACTGAATTTGGGTGATACATTCCTATGACTTGTGGGCCCACAAGGTGGGAAGGAAATGACCCTTTCCTATTCTGCAACCTCCAAGCCAGTACTTTCTTCCTTTGTCCAATGCCTCTTAGTACCTCTGACATTGGAGGTGGAAGGGAGAATAAAGCTGAAGACCCTCCTCTGCACTCCTGACTGACTGGGGCAGAGAGTAATGACATGAAAAAATAACCTAAGTAGGTTACTGATGGGTGGTCCTTCCCTGGAAAACAAACCATCTTGTGAAATGAGAGCAGATTAGATGGTTTTCCCAAGTCTGGCTTGAAACTGGAGGGAGCCAAGTGACGACCAGAGACAGAGTCTCGGCTGAGAAAGAACAAAGATGGCAGAAACAGCAAGTGGGGCAGCAGACTTGGAAGAAGTCTGCCAAGGATTTTGTCTGAGCGAGGGATCACCTTGGGAAAATTAGAGGGAGAACTGACACAATCGGAAAATGAAAGAGAGAGCTTCATTGTGATAAACTGCAGTCTAGAGAGGATTGGAGCACATAAGCATGGTTCAATCCTGTCTGAATTCTGTAGTGCCATCACTCAGTGTCAAACTATTGTGCCCACTCGGCCTTGGTGTTGTGGCCAATACTCAGGATCTTTCTCACCTACAGAAATGTCAGGCTGCGGTGAGTACTGATTTCTGCAAAGGAAACAGTTAACACCAAAAGCAAACCTAGTTTGAGTTAAAGTTCTTCTGCTGTCTACAGGAGCTAATTGCAATCATAGGCTTCTTCCTTTCCCAAAGCACTAGCGATAGGTAATGGAAACATTTGTCATAATTATCCTTTCTGGAGAAGCGCAAATCAAATAAAATCACCACAACACTAGCTGTCTTGAAAAGGTATCAAGATGATCTATTTATAAATGTTGATATATGGCTACAGAACAAGACGAAGCACTGCCTGCTCCCACAGTACGATTCTGTTTACTAATCAGACTGGGACACCATTAGCACCTTCTCCTTTGAAGAACAGGGCAGAAGGAAAGCAGAGAAAAAGGAAGCCTGTAAAACCCTCCCTACAGTGACCTTTTGTAGGGGTACTACATTTGTGTCCCGCACGAGGCACTTCAGAAGACCCATATGCTGTGCCTATTCCTTTAACCATCCTTTAAGTGTTCAGACTTCACCGCTAGTGTGGGAAGCGTGTGACAGATACACAGTTTGTATTTCCAATAATGACACAAATGAATGACATTCCATTCAAACAGTTTAGACAAGGGGGATAAAAATAAAAAAGCACAGTAGAAAAGAAAGGCAAGGGGGGGGCAAAAAACTACCTGCAGCTTGAATGACATAGGAATAATTTCAAGGGTGCTACTAGAGCAGCAGAATTCAAATGAATTTCAGGCAAATTTGAGGCTAACGTGCTCATAATTCCTTTGATCAAAACATTTCACTGTATTTAGCATGTGAGGGAGAGGTTTCACTTATTTACATTAAGAAAAGTGAGGTACAAATTATTAATAGCACAGCTCATTCACAAAGTGTTAAAAAGTAGAAGGAGGTGGGGAAACAGCAAGTAGTGCGATAGCTATTTAGAAAGCTCTTCTCCTTAGAAAGTTTTAAAGGAAGATCACATGTAGCCAAAGCTACTAAAATCCTTTTCAGAGCTAACACAGGTTAGTGATGCCACTTCGGGGCAATCTCTCAGAAATCCTCCAGTGATGCAGAAAGAACAAAGTCAGCATCCCAGCCAGCACTTTATCATTTCAGATATTGTAGGTAGCATCCTAGGTTTCTAACCCAACACATACAAGTTCTCAAAGTTGATCCCCAGAATAAATTATCAGGAGGAACGGACCAGAGTAGGAATCTTCAAACAGGCTGAAAACCAGCACAGATGTGAGGCTGGCAGAAAGAAGGAACTGACCGGGCAAATAATAATATAGGCAAGACTAGACATGTTGCCTCTGTAACACGCACATCCTGTCAGTTTCCTGGGAAGCCTAAACACCAGAGTGGAAAAATATCATGTGTTTCCTCTGAGACTGCCCAGATTCAAGTCTCAAATCCCGTGATTGCTAGTCTCAAGAATCAGGGGCTGATTAGAAAACCTGGTACCTAGGATGTGAGCGAAGATACCTCAGGCAGTCATTCACTGCACAATCTTGTTCCCTAAAGCTCAGCAATACTTAGGTTATTCCTGACAGATGTTTATCCAACCTATTCCTAAAGAGTTCTCTACAAGTTCCATCTATTTCTTCATTATCCCTACTGTTAAAAAGTTTGCCTCGTACAACCTGCAGCTGGCAGAAAATACAAATTCCTTCCCCAAACAGAGACTAAGCTTGCTGAAAACCTCCACAGGTGCACTTAGATATCTGTGTTTACTTGTATTTTCAGATGCATGCACACTGCTAAGCATGGATAAACTAAAATGAGCAATAAATTAACCATGACTTACATTTTAAGACTCTCTAAGTAACAACTCGGACTGCCAGAGAACCTCAAGTTGCACCTTAACTACCTACACAGAAAAATCACTCCATCCACGAGCAATAAGCAGACACCATTGGGATAAAACACACCATCTGCTTAACAGAACACCGTGACACTATACAACAGTTTATGATAAAAGTGAGATGCCGGGAGGAAAGCAAACTGATTTTAAAAAATCCTATACCTATTACTCAAGAGTTCTCCTCCCTGCCTGCACTTCTAGTAACACCTGTTTTCCTCAGTGCCTTCTTTTGCTCCTTTTAGTTCTGTCTGATCAGGAGAGTTATGGCAGCAAAAGCTCCAGCTCTGGTCAACACATCATCAACAGAATTGTTAATTAAACTGCAGGGCCAGATTGTACCTTCACTGTCCCAATATAACCAAGTACCTCACCTTATCTTTCGAGCCTGACAAAACTGAGCTGAAAGCAACGGAAACATAAAATGCTTTTCTCAATTTTAATTTAATTTAATTTAATTTAATTTAATTTAATTTTAAGTGGATTAACCTGTGATCCTGTGATATCTGTGTGAGTTTTACCATCAATTTGAAAAGAACTTGGGGTTTGAGTTATGAGGGCTGCAATTTTCAGAGTAAGAATTTGGCAAAGGTATACAGAGCAATAATCATGGGATTTGTAGCAGAAACCTCAGTTAATGGTTTCAGAAAATGGAATTGAACCAGCTTTGGTTTGACCACACATAAAGCTGTAGCAGTAAAATTAAGGCAATAAATTCCCCTTGTATGGATGCTATTCTATATACATGTGGTGGTTTCACACTGATGGCTAGCTAAACTCTACCGCACCGCTCTCTCATGCCCCCTCCTCAAAGGAAAAGGGGGAGAAAATACAATGGAAAGGGCTCAAGGGTTGAGATAGGGACAGGGAGATCACTCACCAATTACCATCATGGGCAAAACAGACTCAGCATAGGAAGATTAATGTAATTTATTGCCTATTACTAACAAGCTAGAGCAGGGAGAAACTAAAAGCAAACTAAGAAAACCTTCCCCTCAACCACCCTCTTCTACCTCCTCCCCCTGAGCAGCGCAGGGGAACAGGTAATGGGGGCTGCCATCAGTCCCTAACACTTCGTCTCCTCCACTCCTTCACGGTCCCTCCCTGCCCCTGCTCCACGCGGGGTCCCCCCCACGGGATGCCGTCCTTCCCGAACTGAGCCTGCGGGGGCTGCCCACAGGCAGCAGCTCTTCAAGCACTGCTCCCACACGGCTCCGTACCTCGGGGTCCATCCCCCAGGAGCAAACTGCTCCAGCACGGGTCCCCCACGGGTGGGCGGCAGCTCCCCCCAGACCCCTGCTCCTGCGTGGGCTCCTCTCCACGGGCTGCAGCTCCGGCCCGGGGCCTGCTCCTGCGGGGGCTCTCCATGGGCCGCAGCCTCCTCCAGGCCACCTCCACCTGCTCCACCGGGGGCTCCTCCACGGGCTGCAGCGTGGAGATCTGCTCCGTGTGGGACCCATGGGCTGCAGGGGGACAACCTGCTCCACCAGGGGCCTCTCCACAGGCCGCAGGGGAACTGCTGCTGCCTGCCTGGAGCACCTCCTGCCCTCCTGCTGCACTGAAGGAGATGCTTTTTCAGTTCTCCACACCACTGACATTTCATCATTTTTACAACTCAGCACAGCTGTAACAGGTAAGATTGAGAAAATAACATGCATCAATTCCATACCAGAGTAGCTAAGGCCATATCTGCAATATCAAATACTTCCCCTGTCTAATTTAGAGTAAGGACATAAAATTGGCCTCCTATGTCCTAAGAGTGGGCCTTGTTTAGAACTGCTGTTATTCTAGGGTAGCTCGCTAAGTATTTTCTGCTTGAGCTGTCCTGTTTTCTAAGACTGATTGAGAAATCATATGTGCAAAAGAGAGATCAATATTTAGGCAAATGGATTGTCCATCTGGAGCATGCAAGGTTCAAACTTCTACACCAAAAAATATATAACACAGTGAAAGTTTTCCAGCATGAAAGAGGCACTCTGAGACGACCGATGGGCTGGAGGCTTGGCAGGCTCCTGTGACATGGAAGATATGGACTACAAAGATTATGAAGGGACTGGAGCAGCTCTCCTATGAGGAGAGGCTGAGAGAGCAGGGTCTGTTCATCCTGGAGAAGAGAAGGCTCAGGGGGGATCTCATCAATGTCTATAAATACCTGAAGGGAGGGTGAAAAGAAGAGGGAGCCAGGTTCTTTTCAGTGTTGCCCAGTGACAGGATAAGAGGTAATGGGCGCAAACTGGAACACTGGAGGCTCCCTCTGAACATCATGATGCCCAGAGAGGCTGTGGGGTCTCCTCCTTGGAGATCATCAAAAGCCACCTGGACACGGTCCTGGGCAACCTGCTCTGGGTGGCCCTGCTTGAGCAGGGGATTGGACCAGATGACCTCCAGAGGTCCCCTTCTACCCTCAGCCATCCTGTGAAGACCTGATTAATGAATTCATGCACTTACCAGATGAGGACATTAGGTACTGTGTTATTCTACACACCAGGGACTGACTCCTGTTTTGATCTAAAATGCTTTCTGAATCAAACTGTTTGCTTGTTTTCCTAGAGTTTTACCAGAACTTGTATTTTCACAGGAAAATACTTACCTTTATGACTGAATATTTTCTGATAAATCACCAGCATATTCTCAGTCTCATTTTAGATGGATACATGTCACATTCTGAACAACCATTACATTTCCCGAACCCCCTCAGATATTTTCCCATCTAAATGCTAACTAGAGGTGATACTGCCTACTTAGAAAAGTCAAATGAAGTCATTGCCCACATTACTATAACATCAATAAAAGGGCAAGAAAATGAGGAACTGTGCTATTAAACATGATGAAAATAATAAATGTTGTAGAGTTTGCAAATGGGCTGGGAAATATTCTGAAGTGCAAGCATTTGTCTTCCAAGTCTAGAACAGAGCTTCATAATTAGGAGCAAGGTGCCAGGAACAGATACATTGCGCCGAGACACGCTGGAACTTGTGGATCTTTCCTGTCTGCTTACTGCAGATTAGGAAAAGAGAGTAATGGACTCTCTGCAGTGTACTCAGGCTTAAAGAACTACTACCTACCAGAGGACAAGGCAGATTTCAAGGAGACACTGTCACTTTTTAAGGAAGATTCTGGGATTTTGCTATACTTTCACTTTTAAAAGAGCCACTTTTATAAGAGTCACTGAGAATGGGTTTAAAATTCTTTTATAGACAGGTAATAAAAATACAGAACTTTGTGAGAAAATTTTCCACAGCAGCTGCAAAATGTATCTGAAGCTGGGGGGGGCAATACAACTTTTAAAAAGAATGAACAAGTTACTGCTTTTTTTTGGAGATCTATATCTCTTTTATAAAAGGAAAGAAAGAAGAAAAAATAAATAAAGATGGAAGCCCTCTCAATTTTAATACTGTCCTTGCTTGGGTACATCCTTACAGTTTAGATTTACCCTCCCACTGCTAGCTGGTATCTGGTGCCAGGTTGATCAAGTATCGTTTATATCCTGGCCTTGCTGCAAGTTGCACCGAGCTAATCCACTTAGTGCACAGCTATCCATCTGCTGGCCTCAATCTGCCCCTTCATCTCTTCCTCAAAGGATGAGACGAAACCTTGTTACACTTACTCAGGCTAATCCCACATTAATCATGGAAGCTCTGGTAGGCTGGGTGTTATTTCCCTCCTTGCACCTTAAAAATGTGCAATGTTACAGATGAGAAATAATGGGTCCCTGAAGGTGAAGAGACATAACTCTTCTCTGATGCACTGAAGCCACGCGTTCTCAGGCTTTCACTGTGGGGATCGTGCCTTGAGCAGAGGAAATATCTCCTGCTGAGGCAGTTTGCTCCCTGGTTGGAGGAGAAGAATACGCAATATGCAAAACAAAGGCCAGTCCATATGCCACATGTTTAAAAAAAAAAAAAGTTTAACTACAACAGTGCAAGCTTCGGTACAGACAAGCCCTAACACTGACAGAGTCAAAAGAGAGCAGAGGAGCAGCCACTTGCACTGAAAGTAACAATCAGCTACTCTTTCCACCCTGTTTTCCACAGTTACTCTGGACTAATTTGCTCACAAACCCTAATTACCCATCCTGTCATGGCAGACTTTAAATTAGTGTAAACATTTACAGAGGTTAATGCAGCTACTCAAACGTTTCAGCTTAGAGAAGCAGTGCAGTCACCTATAGGCAAGATGAAGGCGACTGATGCAAGCCCCTGGATTTCCTTCAGAAGAAGGTCAAAGGCTGTGAAATAAACTCCAGGAACATCCACACATCGATGCGTCCCCCAGCACCCTCTGTTCCAGGAGCAAAGCACACATCACTGATGCTGTCCTCAGCAGCAGGCACACAGAGCCAGAGCACACAATCATTAAAGAAAACCAAGCCACGGCATGTGTTAATTTTTCCTCCAAGAAAAGGAAAGTGGAAAGAGTGAGATATGACACAGGCAGCTTAGAGTACTCTGGGAAGTACTACGGTGCTGTAATTAAGATGCCATACCTTTATAACACAGGACCTTCAGCAAAGACAATACAGTTTGTACAGCACTTTATTTTAAATCTGCTACCATGCAATGGTTAGCCTATTCAAAGTCGTGTTTTTATGGTTACAGCTTCATACCTAGCTTCTCAGTCTTCTTTTCCTCTTAACACACATACACTCCCTGTTTTCCTGTCATCTACCTCCGTTTTCAAGAAAATCACATTGATACTCCATATTCTTTGGTGTTTCCTACAAATTTATCTGGTTCCTCTGTTTCTTCTGCAGTCGATTTGATGAACATCAGCTTTATGTCCAACCTCTCTAAAGCCTTTCGCATTGATGGAAGTGGTCTTTACTCCCCACCTCTCTGAACATCATCCCCACATCCAGGATCACATCCTCTTTTCAGTTCTCACAACTCTGGTTTTGTGCTGCAAACTCAAATATTTGGCGCAAGGCTGAAACGTTTCCTTTTGTCTTTTTAAGACCAACAGAGGAAGCTTTTTTTCCTCTGACAGTAGGGCTGTGCAGATAGATGATCTGAGGCAGTGTATTTCAAGACTGCTGAGCCTTGTGTGTGTCACTGAAATTTAACAGCCATCTTGCCTCATGGCATCTTTGGACCCCTTCACCTCAACCCCTTCACTTATTTTAACTGAAGGAAGCTTCGCTTCCTATTAGCTTTGATCCAGTTCATAACAAATCAGAATTAATGTAGGCTAAGGAAGCCAGGGAAAATCAGAAATGAATTTCCAGCATCCCGACACATAGCCTCTAGGGAAATTATTGGCCTTGGTCTCCAAGACTGCTACAAGCTGTTACGACTTCAGTGGAAAAAAATGTTGTGACCATAACTAAAAGGAAACAAATGAAAGAACACAAGTACCCTGCTATGATTTAGGTTTAAACAAGGACATAGATATTAGAGAAGGCTTTGATTTGCGGTAAACATGAAAAGAAATAAAATTAAGTGTGTGCGTGTTGCTATTTCACAACCCACTGTGCAAATGTTGCTGTAGGCACTGTGTTTTTTATTGCTCATTAGTAAATAGCCAAGTTAAAAATAAGATGGTTGGGAAAATGCTGATTGATGAGGAATAAAATAACATGACATAAACATCTGTCTCCCGGTGTAATATATGTTGGTAGAGGAAGACATTTCTAAGGCACTTGAATGCTCAATGCACTGATGTAATAGTGATTACATCGGAAGCGGTGTAAGGCAACTACAGCTGCCATTCTCGTTCCCACAAGGGGAACGTTACAGAAATGTGGATCCTGATTGTTTACTTCCAGAATGTCTTCAGTCCCAAAAGACTGACACACGGCTCAAACTTTCTTTCCAGATAAAACTCTGTTCCCAAGCTCCACAGCTCTCAGGCTCTTGCTTGCAACTGTATTCACAGATGTCTCTGTGCAAAGCAAATTCCTCCTTTCCTGCAAAACTCTCTCCCAGCTACAGACAGCGACATTCATGCTGCCATGGCCTCTCACCTCAGGCACTCCCAAATCTGCTTGGTCAAACGCAGTGAAAGACAGACCAGGGCAGCAAGGAGCTTGCTAGGCTTAAGCATCCATATGTAAGAAAAGTCCCCCACACGTATCTGTGTTTCATTAAGGAACTTTCCTGGCAGACAAGGAGCAACCCACAGATTGCTCCACTAAGGTGTCTCCTTCGGTGGCTTTCTCTGCCAGGCTTCAGACCCACAGAAGTGAAATCACTGTCAATTTTATTGCCAAACTCAATAACTAATCCTAGGAGAACAGAAATGCAATTCTTCCCAGACGCCACCTGCATCCTGCTCTTTTGGTCTGTGTCCACGCAGCAAGGGAACGCTGCATTTGCGATGCCCACCTCTCTGTGTTATTAAAGCCATGACAGCCACACACACACACAAAGTAGCCTCATCCATTTACCCAGTTAAAGATCCTAATGCTGAACCAGTGTCCAGTCTGCCAAACAGCCTGTCCTCAACCTTCAAACAGTGCTTTGTATTTTCAGTATTTTGAGAAACAAATATATCCTACCCTAGACACAAATGATTTTCAAGACTTTAGCATTGGCCTTAGACTATAGTATACTTTTCCAGACCTTTAACAATCTGATTTTAGCCAAAGTTACGAGCAAGAAGATACTGACTTCATGTTTAAGGGATCTATCTACTTTTCCCTGGACACACTGCTAAAAATGAAAATCTTTATTTATGCAAGAGTTATGGAAAAAATGTTAATTACTACCAAAAGATCAAAACTTGTCTCAAAAAGAAGAATCTTGATTTTTATTTTAGTTAGGTAATCACTGAGAGAATGAAACAGAGGCAACATTTTCAGAATTTAGTCAGTGTACAGTGCGGTACCACATAAAACTCCACCTGAAAAATAAATGTATGCACACTGAAAGGACTTGCAGAGAATATAAATGAAGATAGCTAGCAGATAATAAGTGGGAAAAGCATAGAACAAGGGGCAAATAAAGAACAGTCCAGAATGGTACTGATGCCTTGGAATTGTGTAACATCCTCACTTACATTTTGAGAAGTATTACACTAACGCTTAATTTGACGTATTAAATTAGGAGTGGGATGTGGCTATGTCAGGGGAAGTGAAAAGAATGGGCAGAAGACAGTACCTAGGCAGAACACACCAAATAAACATCTAAGAGAAATGTGCATGACCAATACTCCAAAGGAGGTAGAGGAAGCAGAAGCAGGAATGAAGGTAGAAACAGACAGAAGACAACAACTTAAAAACGTTTCCCATGCAAATATTGTTTTTTGATGTCTTTGTACAGAAAATTTTATGAAGCTTTGGTGATAAATATGGTACCAAATTTATAGCAAAAACACTGTTGGTCTGGCTGAGGGCTGCTGCACCACCAGAAATAATTTCACCAAGCTCCTCCTTAGCTGCAGCAGAAATTTTCTGCTTAGTGTAGCTACTCCAGAAGACACCCATTACCTGACACCAGCACTTAACTCAGTTGTAGAGTGCACATAGGATGCAGACATCCCAGGTTTTGGTTCTGAGGGCTTGATATGCAGCCCTGTTCCCTCCCCAAAGGCAGCAGTTAGGGACTGATGACACAGCAATAGCACTACGGACTGTAACTGTGTGTTTTCTCCAGGCCCCTCGCACAAAAAGAAAAAGAAGTTAAGATCAAAGGGTTTCCACTTGCTCAAAATCCACAGGAAGGGCACACTCACAGGCCACCCTTATACAGGACCAGGCACGTGGAGAGCCTGGCCCCAGTGCTCTGCGCATTGGAAGTTTTTTCAATGCATGCTATTGGAACTGGAAGCAATACACTGGGTCCAGCGAGTACCAGGATATCACTCAGGAACAACGTGAGCAGTAATTGTGGTTTTGGGTGCACTGCTTTGTATGAGCAACGGTGGTGTTAGTGTTGACACAGGCGTAGCATCACGTTCATGCTATCTGCATCAGGCAGACAAAAGGGAACGGATGTTTTTCCCATCAGGACTTACAGGACACCACGACACAGCCTCCCCTCAGAAAGCTTTGTAACACATTTGTAGTGGAGATGTTCAGCCAAGGAGACCAAGCTGTATCTAATCTAACGTAACCCTCCCCAAAGGTATATAATGAAGATAGGATGAACAATAGGTAAAGTAATGTAATCTTGGCTGAGGAAAACACCATCAATTACATAATTTAAATTACTCAGGAATATTTGCTGGGAAGTAATGTTGCATGAAGAGGAGAATTGAAAAGATGACCTGAAAAGTTTCCTTTCTAGTCTTCACCAGTCAATAGGCAAAATGTTTCACAAGTTGACCTGGAGCTCTGCTGCAGCCAAGAACAGCTGGAGGAAGAATACTTCTCACTCGCAACAACACCATGAAAAATGAAAACAGAAAATTCCCAATAATTATAAATGATAAAATTCTAAGACAGATAAATGTACAGTCTACTCAAATTTAAGAGATGCTAACTATATCTTCTGTGTACCAGGCTGCTGATTCAAGATGGAGTCCATTCACCAACACCTTGGGAAACAGAATTTCTTGTCACTCAAGAGGAAAATAAAAAAGATGTTCAAGAGCCATACAAGGGACATTTCTTCTGCTCCTTCTGAAATTGCAGAAGATCCTCCCTTTCTTGCTGTCAGATTTCTATGCATTTTAACTTCTCTTATCCATATCAAGAAGCTCGGCCTACATTTGCCCAAATGTAGTATTTTGTGAAGCCAAAAGACTTAAAAGCTTCTTGACCCCACTAGATGGGGTGCTGCAGTGGCCAAAACATGGTATTTTTATGACACTTTGCTTTCCTGATTCACTATTTCCACGTTTTACATTGCAGTGTTTTGTTGTAATAGTTAATGTACTACTTTGTAATGTTGTGCGAGTAGTTTTTTTGTTTTGTTTTGTTTGCTATTCCATACTTTACCATACAAAGGAAATATAATTGTATCTATTTTGAGATTATCTTCTGAAGGTCAGTTACCCCATTTCTGCTGTTGTCAGTCATCCCAGAGTGCACTTATGCACAATGCTTAACTTTAAGCATGATAATCATCCCACTGTATAGTAATTTCCATAATGAAGTTGGAGTAAAAACTCTCTCACCAGCTGCCTCAAAATTAAGAGATGTGGAAGGTCTCAAATCAACCGCCCAAGTGCATAAATTAATTACCACTCCCTTTAAAAGTCTAGATTTAGTAAAGACAAAACTACTGCAGTCTTAGGAGCCCTTTTGTCAGCATCCTTTCCTTCTGAGATTGCCATTTCCCTCTAGTGAGTAAAGACAAACTACCTAAAAGTGAGCAGATTTCTGCTATTAGTGGTGGTTGCACATATGCTTTGTATTAATAGAATCAGTTGCCCCGAGGAATTAGCCATCTATATTCATGAACTAAATGAAATAGTATTCATTGAGCCGTTGATGACAGCACAGCTGCAGAACAGGTCAGTTCTTGTACTAAGTAAGAAATCTTTGCTTTTCGTTGCAGATGAAGGATGTTCTCTATGGGAACCATAGCATTCCACCCAGTCTCCTTTCTCCTTTTACCAGTGCTTCAGTCTCCTTCTCAGTATAAATTCAGATTGTAACTAGCGTCACTAGATTGAAATATGTTTCATAGTGATAAAAGAGAGTCCAAAGAAGTTACTCCAAAAACATGCATTCATCACTACTAAGGCAAAATGCAAACATATAGTAGATGCTTTTCATATCTTCAAACCAATCTACAGCAAGGGGCTCAGTAATTGTCCTCCTTGTAGGTTTAATGTCCATTTATAGATTCATTTGAGCAAAACAACAATGAATGTGTACAGAGCTGCTCTGGGGTAATAATGGAAGGAAGCAGCACTATATGGTCATGTGCTCAGCACAGTCTTTCATTAATTCTCTTTTTAAGGTTTAAATCCTTTTACTTCCATTTTTGTCTTTGCACTACATCTTTCTCCTCTATGACTCTACTGTGACGTATGTGAAGCAGATTCTACTGGGAAAGGGGTTCAGAAATTACTTTCCCTTTACTCTGAATATTGGCTTCAGGAGGAAAACCCCACAATGGATTGGAGAGACCATTTCCTTTGTCTAGATAAGTTCTAGAATTTGGTCTTCCCTGACTCCTCTGGTGTACCTCCTGGGAGCAATCCTATGATTGCTTTACAAAAAATGAACTCATACCTTATCTAATCTGCATCTTCAGGACTTGTTCTGTCCTCCTTTGCCCTCTACCCAATAATTCTAATAAGAACACTTATCTCCTTGAATGTGAATATCTTTGTCTCTCGTGATTGACAGCATAATTCCCAGAGTGTCATAAACTCAATGCATCCACAGACCTGGTGCAGGATTCTGAAACATAAATCACTCTCTCACATTGCCCTTACTGCTTGGGAGTATTGTACAGAAAGACATGTGCTCACCTCACAGCTCCTCCTATGTCTCCAGGTCATGGTGGAGATTGCTCCCATTTTCTGGTGAGGACAACACTCTCAGGTCTTGGTTTGTCCCTTGGTTAAACAGGATTCCTCCTCACGCCTTCTCCCCAATCCTTCCCAGGGAAAACATGCTCCTGTTTTATTGTCTCTTGTCGAAATTGAGCATTCTCTGCAAGTCTTGAGAGCTAACCTGTTCCCAGACAGTGGTTCTCTTTTCTCTTGTTCTGCAACTAGATACTTACACTGCTCCCATCACCCTTCTTTGCTTATCCTCCTAACATGCCTGCTGCTTACTCATCATTAACATCATAAAGCTTAACATCTCATCAGTATTCCTCATCTGCTAGTACATGTGGAAGAACTGTCAGGCAATTCACATTTCACTCCGTGAAAATGCAATTTCTAGAATTTGAGAATTTTGCACAGTCTCAGTGCTCATGGTTATAAATGCACAGAGGATACAGGATGATACAAAAGATTATCTATGGCATAAATTAAGAAATACCATCGCCTTCTCTGTTCCCTTAGCTCATGGAGACATTTGTTCTACTTCCACATCACACTTTTTTCTACTTCTCTAGCTTTTTTGTCTTACAGGGTCTCAGCTCAGCACCATGCACATATTAATACAAAAATTAGCACTGAATCATGGAATCACTTAGGTTGGAAAAGACCTCCAAGATCATCTAAGTCCGTTGGTTGAGTAGTTTCATGTAAGTTTAGAAAACAAGAAAATGAAGTAATTAGAATTAACCCCTGAAATTACTATTAAGGCCTTTGCATTAAAGTTTTAAACAAAACAGAGTATAATGAAATCCTCTACAATGACTGTGCCTACCAGGAAGTTGGGGAATTCGCCTTTTTGATCTACATCCAACTAACGTCACTTTTATTTTGAGTTTCCCATTGGATGTTTTGATAAATTTACAACATTATTCATTTTTTTGGCTGGATTCAAATCCGTCACTGTAAGATGGGAAGTTACACATCCCATTTATTACCCAGTTCTCCAGATAAGCACTTCTGCTTCAAAATCACGCGTCCGTTTTGAACGTGGAAGTCACAGCTGATGACAGGGAGAACAGTGTTCATTGAAGTGTTGCTGATGCACTCATGAGTCTGACTAATTGCACATAATCAACTGATTCTCTAACATCAGGATGCCAAATGTTGCCTTAAATCACTCCTACTTGATGGGAAAGTTTCCATTGCCTAAATAGGTGAAAAGAGTTGAGTTAGTACCGAAAATCAGATCCAACATTTTGGGAGCACTCTCTTGAATGTAGCTACATAGAAATGAAGACCTGTAACACCTTTCCCCTCCTCTCTCACAGAAAATAACCAGACTTAGCATTTTCTCTTTCCTACAAAACTGAATAAATACAAGACATTAAACACAAATATTAAAATGCACGCAGTAAGAGTGTTGGTAAAACTCATAACTGACTGAGTTTGTATGGTAAGAAACTGGCAATACACTGACTGGCAAAGAGCAATTCTGGCTCTTTATTCAAGGAACACAATTCCACACAAAATTTGATGCGCTACTGAGCAGAATTAGCCTTTCATGAGCAATCCACTAGGACGATAATCTAAAATTAATCATGACCTTCACTTTGGATCCCACCAATTTCACTTTTATTTTGAGTTTCCCATTTCACATTTGAATTAGAAAAAATACTGCTGGTTAAAAGTTACCTTAAAAAGCCTGCCATAACTAACAGAGAGGAATGTTGCAGAGAAAAGACTCTCCATTTGTAAATTCCCATAGATATGCAATTGCTACAGAAATAGCAAGATCACAAGGCTAAGGAATACAGTAGATGATAAAATAGTTGAAACTATTGACACTGTGCTTCCTAAAACAGCCTGTACCATCAACTCACCAGCTTCAATTCCCAGGCTAAAAGTAAAATTTATTTAGGTGTTACAGATCTACATAATTAACATATTGACCTATAACTGTCAATATGGTCTCCAAACATTTAAAGCTGAAAAACATGGAAAGCAGAAATGTGCTCAGAGTGAGGCATGCCCGTGTTTGACTGCTCTCCTTTCAGGTGCACACCCGTGCATGCCCTGACGGATCGGTGTCCTTCACAAAGTCTCAGCAGACCACATCCAAGCTGCATCAGCACCCACGCCTCCTCTTCTGCCGAGGTTCTTGGTTGTGCACCTTGACATCAGCCTCATAAAAAAATTAAGGCATCTATAGTGGGACTTCTGTGTAGGTCACCTACCTACGTCTAAAATTCAGGTCCTCAAAATACCCATGTCTTCACATTTTGTGCTGTTAACACACGACACCCAATTTGATACTAGGCTTTGTACCCCAGAACTTTATTTGGGTGAATAACCTGACCATCATCGTTCAGAGTTATGACTCTTCTGTCATTTGTGCTCACCCACGGCATTATGAAACACTTCATTTTGTAACCAAAGAAAGGAGTTGGAACAAAGAGCCCTGAACCCAAACAAGCTAATTTCCCCTAAGTTTGGGCATCCTTGGGTTTAAATAAAATAAAATAAAAAAATGCACCGGTTATATGTTTCCAAAGAACAGCAACTCTGTAAGGCTCCAGGAGAGGATTGTGAAAGATCTTTCAACAGCTCATAGTTGGTAAATAAGACTGGAAAGGCTCAGAATTCAAGATACAGCCTGGACTGCATCACTTACATTTCTTAATTTAGGACATTTTTATGTACTGTGGATCTTTCCTGTATCAGATCTCTGTGTAAGTTTTCTTAATGGTGTAAACAGAAGTCAAGCACCAAGATTATAGCTATGGATGGGGGTCTGGAAATGCTGAGTACCACCAAAAATAGGTGCTTTACAGATACAATGCAAATGTAAATGGTATCATCCACGTGTGCAGGATTTGGATTTTTTTTTTCCTGGCTCTCCCAAAACCAGTAAAAAATACAGCTCTGTCATTGCTACATGAAGCAGAGATGCCCCTTGGAAAACAAGCATCTCTTGACAGACCCTGATCTCAGTTAAACCAACTGAAGTTAGGAGTAAATGCAGCTAAATCACCCCAGAAGATAAAACTTTATGGCAGCTTTACATCACTGTACCTGGAAACAGAGCTGCAGCTTTGTATTTTAAAAGCTACATTTATTATTATTATTTTCTCTTTTCTTCTTTTTCCCTTTCCCTTCCCCTTTCTCCAAATTAACCTTTGAAACACTTGACAATGCTAATTGGGTTTCACTTCATTCAGACAGGAAATAATGACCTCAAGCTAATAAGACAAGTTAATAGAGCCCTGCAGGTAAATTAACACAAGACCAAATGCTTGAAGACCTTGAGGATCACAACTGTTAAACTTAAGTACGCATTCAAAGCAACTCTGAGCATGTAACAAAGCAGGTCACAGATCATAAATCAGAGCTATTGGGAAAGAAATACAACCTCAAAAAAACAAGAGAACTTCAGAACACACAAAGCTAACTTTCTACTATAACACAGCCCCTGGAAAGAAGATTCTATATAAAACAAAACAAAAACAAACAAACAAAAAACTCCTGAATACTCAATGTATATAGAAAGGAGGGTTCAATGAAGACACTAAGTCACTCAAAAATCTAATAAATATGTTTCAGTAAGCCATCTATCAGAGACAGCTGCCTTTCTATTGCAATAATATAGCATTTTCTTCTTGTAATCTCTTTACAGGCTTCAAAATACAGATTTGATTATATTATATCCATGAAGACAAAATACTTACAGAAATCACACTGCTGTTTAAAGTCACTAAACAAACATTGCGCAGCCCATAAAGTAAAAAGTGCTATTAAAGTGCCCGAAGCAAAACAGTCACTCCACAAATTATCTCGATGTCAGGAGGGATGAAAATGCATGACCTAAAAAAATCACAGGAAAATATCCTCTCTCTTAAAAATATATTGTTTGGCAATTAAATGGGTAATTTTGACAAACTACTCAGGCTCAAATTCACAGCCCTCTATAAAAATAATGGAAATATGCTTTAAAAGTTAATTTGTACATGATTCAGCAACATGTTAAGAAATACCGATTTAAAAAATAGAAAATTATGAGAAATCCAAAATGTTGGGGTTCAATATAGTTTCATAGATACCACTATCTTATAATTGATTAACCTGCTAAATTAATTCAGTGTTCAGAGTGGAGAAAAGCTATTACTTACAATTTTTCTAGTTTTTATGTAGAGCTTTTTCTTTAATTACTTTTGGCTTCATCACAACTTGTAGGTATCAAGAGCAGATTTCTTTTGCTTGAACAAGTTTGTCAAAAGTTGGAAAGTAAGAAGCCAACTCTGAACTGAAAAAGCTGAACAGTTTGTTCTCTTCCAACACATGAAAAATGGAGACATAGTAAATACAATAATTTGAAAGAGATGCACAGGTATTCATGTGTGTGCATTGGTACATGTAGGTAGGGGACAGACCTTTCAGATGCATCTCAGCTGGCTCTGAGCTTTAAAGCCATTTTGGTCCGTGGCTTTTTTGCTGCTTTATGCCAGAGCAGGCCCAGGAGGAGCGATGAAAACATTGGATGCAAAGGCTCAAGCAGGCAATAGCTCAAAGAGGCTGAGCTCTGCCTGCTAGCTGGTTTTATTAGCTCTCCTGATGACAACAACAGCAGCAACAACAAGGCTACCGAAGACATAATATTTAGAACATAATATTAGGCCCCCTCTGAAGGGCTGCAAGCATAACCTTGACACTTTACCTGCTGGGACAGTATGTTGAAATCTCCACACTGATAGCTGCTCAGATATCTGGAAGAAATCAGTCCAGCAGTGACTAAAAACAGCAATGAAATTTAGCAAATCTGTTACTTCTAAGTGAAAAACAGACTTTGATAAAACAACCGCAATAAAGATAAAACAAATGCAATCACTAAAAATCTGATTAAAAATTCCAGCTTCTTTTTTTAAGCACCCATTTCCATCCAAATGGAAAGGGCACAAATCATGAGTGAAATAATAAGCAAATATGAAATACATCAAACAACATTGTCTGCATAATAAAAATTAAACACTATAAATTGATTAGAACTTGCTAATGATTATACTGCTTAAATTAATGTTCCGCATAAATGGTATTCTGCGTTTGCAAAGAGAGGACTCAAAATTGAGCATGAAAGATTTTTTCAATTAGAAACAGCTAGATACGAGTGGCTATAGTTTTCCCTGTTCTTTGGTCTTCCTTCTGGAAACAAATGCAAAGATTATAACAAACCACTTAAAGCATACGTGCTTATTTTATTGTAACCGTCATTATATTAAGCTATCATTAAAGACTTTAAATCTCTTCTACTTAAACCAGCTCATCCTTTTCATTTCCATGCTGTCTTCTGCATGGCTCGGTTCTGTTTTGCAATGATTTTTTTCTGTGATTTGGATTTTGATCCCTCCTCAACATCTTGAAAAAAGCACATTCTGAATAAGTTATTATACAGTTCTGTCTGTAGTGGTTACATGCATCGGAACAGTACTTTCCCAAATTATGTCATTATTATTTTGTGGATTCTAGAAAAACTTTGCAATCAAACGGCTGCATCATGCAAGTTCAGGGTGAGCCCCAAGGAACCTGAAATGGCTTCCAAAGGCTTCATGCAGGTACACACAGGTTGCAGTTACAGGAAACGGGGCAGAGCTATGAGAGAAAAAGCATTGGAGAAAAGAGTTGATATTTATCCCAACATTTTGCTGCCTGTGTCCCAGTCAAAAAAGAAAAGCAATCAGAGCACCTGCATGCATGCAAATGCACCCTGCACCATTAGAGCAGCACCGGTACTAGTCCACACATCATTTTAATTCTAAATAGTTTGGTTGCCTTACTCCTCCATTGTTTTATTCTCATTTTCAATAAAAACAGTTCCCAAGGCACTTTGCAGCATCCCACTGATCTGTTGCCTTGAAACTAAAGAAGAGTTCAAAGCTTTTAGCAGAAGTGTTATGGTTAACACCAATTTCCTAGTTATCAACAGGGGTTAAAGTCTAGCCTGGTGAATGAACAATCAGGTAATCAATTTTGTAGTAGAAATAATACAGACCAGCCTAATTATATTCCTTTTCTACTAAAATATTACATATATTGATCATTGATTACAAACTATTGGATATATTGATTACTTTTCAATCAGTGTAATAAAGTTATCAAAATATTTAGAGCAGGTCTCACTCACCTTACAAATGAGATCATCAGCCATAAATTTAGAGAAACCTAAATCCTTGTATCTTAAGATTTTGTTGCATTTCTCTGAATGCTACTAAATTCCACATTGTTCCCTAAATACAAATGCCAAAAAAAATCTGTGTAATATTTGCAGCATGTTACGTTTCCATGTACAGGACATTTTCTAGAAGCACCTTCATACATAAATAGAGCATAACAGAAAAGCCCATTTTCATTAGTACCACTTGTACACAATTCAGTTCCAGATGATTCAAATGATTCTTCGTTTTTTACCCTGAGATATCACACCCAGAGTTGCTCTGGTTTACTGATTTATGCCAGAAAACTGCAGGTGCTGCAGTGCCTTGTTTAGCAAGAGAGAGGAGTAAGCGGTATGGCAACTCCATACAAATTTCTGAGGACGTATGCATGATTCTGCCCAAATTTAATACACGCTCATATTGTCCTTGTTTAGATGCACATATATAATAGCCAAATTTAATAAGATCGGAGATTTTAAAGAATTTCAATGCTCGACAGGCTCAGTAGACTTGAAAAAAATGATAAAGCTGTGTGAAAATACTAGGCGTTACAAGTAAAATCTTGCATGACAATGATTGAAATGAGGTAGCAAAAAAGACAGTTAATTTTAGTATTTCCTTATGTTGCTTGTCAGTTCATCTTTTGCTGTTATAAATATTCACAGAAGAGCAGAAAAATATAAAAATGATACAAAGAGTTTTTGCTTGCTAAAAAAATAAAAAATCTAATTTGTCTTCTTACTGTGAGCTCTCACCTTCTTCCTACTATCAACAGCTTTGGCTACCCTTTCTTTTTTTTTTCCTCTCTCTTCTTACTTTCCTCCATTTTTCTTAGGCTTGGGAAGAACCCAGCAGCATGAAAATTACCTGCTCATTGTCTCTTTTAGTTCCTTCTTTTTTCTCTATTATTTTGCGATGCGCATGCATTACTAAATATGACTACTTTGACTTTTAATTTACGAAAACTGACTTCTCTTTTTACGGTTTATGCCTCTATCTACGTTCTGTCCTTTTACTCATCTGTTGCGTAGTCAAAATTACATGAACTTGAGCCAGCCTGTGTATTGTTTTATTGTGCATGCCTGACTGACAGGTTGAACTTTACCCAAGATTCAAAGACTGCATCCCTTACAGAACTCAAAATAAATATTCTTAAAAGGAGCTTAACCGGTTAAAAACATACACTACTGCCACACAGTCTAAAAGTCTAGGGACCAGACAAGCACTGTGCTTTCTCCTACAAGTTTACAAACACATTTTCCCAGCTAGCAGTGACAGCCCCAATTACAAGTGGTCAGGAGCTTACAAGAAAGTTAGTGTTAGCATTTCAGGTTATAAGCCTCACCTCGACAAGGACTGCAAGTGGAAACCAGGTGTCACAGATATTTGGGAACAGCAGGTACGTGACATTTCCAGGTGCATCATTATGTACTGCAACACAACCACCTCCTGCATGAGGCCACTTTCTGGTGTCTATCTGCAGCTCAAAAGGATACAGTCTACAGGGGACAAATGCACTTCACCTAGCTTGTTTTCAGGTTGGGCCAACAGACGACCAGACAATAGTCTTGGATTTTTATTTTTTTTTTTTATACACATATAGTTGGTTTACCAAAGATTGCCTTTTCTCTCCCACTAGCACGAAGCTGTCAATCCTAGCGAGCATCAGCACTTGCTTGAAGACTTTCTGCAAATACTGGAAATGCATTTAATTAATATTTTAACATCAGTTTCTACATCCACTGCCTTTCAGCTTTAGAAAAGCAAATATCAGTAGTATTTTAAGAAACGAAAGGGCTGTATCCAGGAATCCAGCTCACATTAATTATGTGCCTAAGTTAGTCATGTGGATCAGTGCAGGGGAGCAGGGAGCAAACTGTCTGCCCACCACAACTAATTACATTTCTTCTCTGGAGCAAATAACTCCCTCTGACGGTCCACATGACTGGAGCACCTTCTTACCCCTAATAACTCATAAGAAACTTGTGTGCTTCCAGAGGGAGCCTAAGCATGCTCAGATTGGATGTCTATTTCCTTCAGTACAAGTATAGGAACTGGAAATATGAAGCACCTTCAGTCACTGAGATCCAGGACTGGATTATCAGTGATGGAGTAATGTAAAGTACATAAAATCATATAGAAGGGCTTGGGTTGGAAGGGACCTTGAAGATCACCCAGTTCCAACCCCCTGCCATGGGCAGGGACACCTCCCACCAGACCAGGTTGCCCACATCCTTGTGCTGGGCCCAGCCCCGGACGCAGCACTCCAGGCGGGGCCTGACCAGGGCAGAGCAGAGGGGCACGATCCCCTCCCTCCCCTGCTGGCCTCCCCTCTGGTGGTGCAGCCCAGGACGCAGTTGGCTGCTGGGCTGCAGGCACACGCTGCTGGCTCGTGTCGAGCTTTTTGTCCACCGGCACCCCCACGTCCTTCTCCGCAGGGCTGCTGCCTGTGAGTTCTTCTCCCAGCCTGTGCTCAGCTCTGGGATCACCCCGACCCAGGTGCTGCACCTTGCACTTGGACTTGTTGAACCCCATTAGGTTCACATGGGCCCACTTCTCAAGCTTACCCAGATAAGTTTTTCATTATAAATAATACAGAAAAAAATCAAAGGAACACCAGCCTGATATTAATTGTACCATGCTTATCTAAATTAGTTTATTTTCCCTTCAGGTGCCCCCTGCACCCTCATTTAGTAGAAACACGGTATTCCAAACAACGAACACACTGCTTCTGTCTTCAGAGCATGCTATTGCCCTGGAGAATGTTCTTGCTCACCATTGTATCAGCACGGCAAAACCTTCCTGAGGCAAAAGCTGGGTTAGATTACCAGGAATCCCATCCATTACCAGGAATCTACATCCATGGTTTGGGGACCCCTGAGTTGGGGAGATGAGTTCTGCATCCTCCCAGTCCACTAAACCAGCTTTCTTCTAACCTGCACTCTTATTAGGCCCAGCTTTTGCAGCACAGGAAGTGAAAGCCCTTGCTGAGGACAGCTCAAGATGCAGCAGTGGGGACAATTTCCTTACCAGGAGGCCAGGTCATTCTCCTCAAGGTTGATGAACAACCAGTGCCCCCTGCTCCCTGGCTGATGGCTTTAACCATGAGCAAAGATGTGACATTGTCTAACATCAAAGCCCTTTTCAGACCCAACCATATCTTGTTTCCTAGGCATCTCTTGAAGACTTATATGACATTCCCTAAATTCATCTGGTAACACTTCAGCGCCTGAACCTTCCCAGACCACTGGAATTAAGCATGTACAGACTTTCAGTATAAATAATACGTTCAAGCGTGCAAGTAGGCAGCCCTAAAAACTCATCAGACCGGGTGTCTGTCTGGACTTAAACTGTAAGTATCAAAGTTTTAACACAGCAGGATTTAGGACACTAATCATATTGATTCATGGTCATCTACCCATCACAGGAGCTGCACCATGAACAGCTCATGACTCAGCAGCAGATGATAGTCAGAATTTCCACAAAAGCAGAAATGATCTGAAATCCGTGGCTTGGCATTTCTACCTGGCCCTGAACTAGCTGTATATACAAAGTCTGGGGAATAAAAATAGTTATCTCAAAAGGTCACCTAGTCATGACAATGCACAAATGCCTTCCTGACAGTTATTCTTAAAAACCTTCATCACTACCTAAGGAAATTATGGAGTCACCTGCTGTGTTCCAGTGCTTCATTACCCTCACTGGTAAAACACATTCTGAATATCTGACCTGCATCTTTCTGGTTTGTAATACAGTCTGTAATTTTGCTATCCTGTCTGTTCTTCTGTGCAACAGCACTTTAGTATAAAGACTACATTTTCAGACTAAAAAAGTCCTTATTCATTGCAAGTCTCTTCTTAAGTTTCTCAAGTATCACTGAGGCAAAAATTAAAAATCTCTGCTTCATAAAGTGTAATAGTTGCTCCATTAACTCAGACTGTGTAATTACAGTAATTTGAACAAGGCTGAGTTACATCCATCCAACTAAGTGCGCTAGCACAATCCTGTATTGAGTTTACTTGGCAAGGTTTTGGTAGTGGGGGACTGCAGGGATGGCCTCTGTGAGCAGAGCCCAGCAGCTGCCCCATGTCAGATCAGACAGCTCCAAAAGGGACCCGCCGCTGGCCAGAGCTGAGCCAGTGAGTGACACTGGTTGGGCCTCTGGGAGAGCAGATTTAAGGAAAGGAAAACAAACAAACAAACAAACAAAAACTGCTGCACAACAGCAGCTGGGAGATAGGAGTGAGCACCAGCCCTGCAGCCCCCAAGGTCAGTGCAGCAGGAGGGCAGGAGGTGCTCCAGGCAGGCAGCAGCAGTTCCCCTGCGGCCTGTGGAGAGGCCCCTGGTGGAGCAGGCTGTCCCCCTGCAGCCCACGGGTCCCACACGGAGCAGATCTCCACGCTGCAGCCCGTGGAGGAGCCCCCGGTGGAGCAGGTGGAGGTGGCCTGGAGGAGGCTGCGGCCCATGGAGAGCCCCCGCAGGAGCAGGCCCCGGGCCGGAGCTGCAGCCCGTGGAGAGGAGCCCACGCAGGAGCAGGGGTCTGGGGGGAGCTGCCGCCCGTGGGGGACCCGTGCTGGAGCAGTTTGCTCCTGAGGGATGGACACCGTGGTACGGAGCCGTGTGGGAGCAGTGCTTGAAGAGCTGCTGCCTGTGGGCAGCCCCCGCAGGCTCAGTTCGGGAAGGACGGCATCCCGTGGGGGGGACCCCGCGTGGAGCAGGGGCAGTGAGTGACCATGAAGGAGCGGTGGAGACGAAGCCTTAGGGACTGACCACAGCCCCCATTCCCTGTTCCCCTGCACTGCCCGGGGGAGGACATAGGAGGGAGTGGTTGGGGGGAAGGTGTTCTTAGTTTGCTTTTAGTTTCTCCCTGCTCTAGTCCGCTAGTGATAGGCAATAAATTTTATTAATCTCCCTATGCTAAGTCTGTTTTGCCTGTGATGACAACTGTTGAGTGATCTCCCTGTCCTTATCTCCACCCTTGAGCCCTTTCCATTGCATTTTCTCCCCCTTTTCCTTTGAGGAAGGGGAGTGAGAGAGCAGTTGTGGTGAAGTTCAGCTGCCCAGCTGAGTAAAACCAGCACAGATCCAAAAAGTTCCCAATTGCAATTAGCTGTTATTTTCTGTACCTGAAAGTATTGTGACCATACTGGTATGTTTGAGGGTCACTGTTCAGCTCCCCAGCAACCACACTATAAAAAGCACCGCACACTATGGTAACCTCTTGGAGGAGACTAAAGGATTGAAGGTCGTTGGAGTTCTCATCCACAGGACACTTTATCCAGTTTGCTGCTTTTTCTAAATTTCTGAACTGGAGGTCAGGAGTGACAAGCTGCCACCTTCCCTAAAGCTAAATTAATATTAAACATTTTTGTGAGAGGCAATGTTTTCCGGAGAGAAATATTCTCTGCTGTAAGCATGGGGGAAAGAAGCACACAATGCAAAAATCCTGTTTCCTCCTATAAGCATGAATCCCTATCTAATTAGGCCTTCTGATCATTACACTGTTTTATTTTTATTTATTTAAAATGAATAAAATGCATCCTATGTTAAAAAAGCATAGCTCTATATCTTCTATCCTGGGTGTTTGTGCCTTACATTGAAAACAAAGACAAACAGGAAGAAAACATGCAGTACAAAAGGGCTGCCTATAAATTTAATCAACTCTCACCCTAGGCTCACCCGGTTTCCTATAGCTAGGGAAAAGGGAATTGAGCTGTAAAATTTGTTCTGGGCAGGAACTTGGCATCTGCTATAAAGTCAGAGTCCAGAGCAAATTAACATCACACATTTCAAATAAATTGACTTAACTCACATAACTCAAAACTGCAGCTTTGATTTAAATCATAAAGAACTGAATCCTGGCAGGTAGCAACACCTAGGCTTGGGACAGGAGAATTTCAGGCAAAGAGAGAACAAGGTTTAGAAAATCATAGTCCTGCTGGCTGGTTTCCTTTATCAAATGATTTTGCCCTGGTAGAGGCAGGGACTAATTGTCAGCTCTTTTTCTAGTACTAGTCACAGATGTAAATACCAATTACTCAGCTCCTGTGTCTCTCTCATGAAATATTATTTTGTCAAAGCCTTTGAGTACCGCGTTCTTTGACCCCATCCTTCCTGACTAGGAAGTGTCTCAGATCTCATGCTACTGGAAGGCATTTTGGCTGTGCACCTGAAGTGTTATTTTCATTTTTAATTAGGACTCACCAGCAAACAGCAATCCTGTTGTCTCTCATGCAACTCCCAGCGTTAGAAGATATGATTGAATCTAAACCAGAGTGAACTCCCTACTCTCCAATAAAAAGCTTAAGCAATGCCAATAATCAAAACTACAATTGTAGAAGAAATACCTTGTAGTCCAGAGAACCCCGAGTATTAATATATTCTTGGAAGAGCAGGATTGCAAAGGGTGAGACTGGAAAAGATTCCTCTTGGTTGGTAGATAAATCTCACATAAACAGGCAGCAGAAAGGAGATACATACTGAGATTCTTCATTAAAAATGTATCCAAAACTCCAGAAACTATTACTTTACATAAAAAGAAAGTATCTGCTGTGGTGCCAAAGTGTGTTTCATAATATTATAACAATGAAGCATTCACACAATTTACAGCAATAACAAGAAGATGAAATACCTTCTTATTAGTATTCTTCAACACTTTATTGTCTGGAATGCTCTTTTCAAAACACTTCTATCAGTCATCACAGATGACACTCTTTAGCAGAGAACAGAGTGAGTGTGGCATTTGCCTTACTCCTCTTCAAACTAATTCGTGCTAGTACAGTCCCGATGCCTTGTATGTTAACTGGTACACCTGCTGTTGACTCAGTGTCAGGAGAAAAAAAAAAATAAAAATGCACTAGTAGCTTCTACACAGTGAAAAACATTTTGGTTTCTGTATTTTCAAGGGTCAGATTTAGAAGTCAGCCCTCAAACATTTCATCGAACCTGTAAAAGGAGCAGGATTGCCCTAACAGGCCAGGTTCCTAATTGAAGTAAGCCAGAACTAAAAAGTAAGCTCAGCACTCAACTGAAAGGAAAGATGTAATGTTTTATTTATAGTTGGAGAGCAACCTTAAACACATTTTTGACCCCAAGATAGTTCTTTCCATTTATACACGTTTAAAATACTGTGATTTCAAAGATATTTTCACTAAATGGTGCAAATTTTGCAAAGCTAGCAATAACACACATCATCTCCTATAATTATTTAAAACAGTTCTCATGTAACTTCTTTCTAGATTACATTACTGGACAGTTACTGGATTGTAACTGGAATCATTACGAATTTTCATGTTGTCCAATTAGCCAGTTTCTCTTAATTTCTCCTAAAATTCAGATTTGTCATTAGTACTTCGTTGCTCTTAAGCTTTGTGTAATTACTAACAGCTCACGAAATCCAACCCAAAATTTTCTAATAATCTATTCTGGAAACTGTACAGAAATACAATGTTTAATAATTAAGCATTTTTTGACTAAAGGGTAATCCTTACTTATTCCACAAGAGGAACTAGTTAAACAGTCCGACAACAGAACCTTTCCATGCACAAAAAGCAAACATAAAAATGAAGTAAAAAGCCCAAGCATACAGAACTATGTTTCAGAAACTAAAGGAAATATACTGGAAAAAGAAGGGGATGATGTATTCTGCTTCAAAAAATGCATGTTCCCTCTCACATCTTCTGGAAAAAGTGAAGGCAGAGTTTTGACCTGGCTGAAGATAAAAGTCACAAAGAACATGGCTGAGGACACGGAGGGGGAGCTATCTCCTCCATTTCAGGAGAAGGTGAGTGAAACTTATTCTAAAATCAGTGGAAATACCTAGGGGACAATCCAGGCTTTGGGATGTACAGCAGGAAACTGTCTGTTCCTCAAGATGAAGGAAGCTATTAGAGAAGCAAATGCTATTTTAGATTTGATACAGATTAATGGGAAATATTTGGGAAAACTAAGTGGAAGTTCAGTGAAGCTGAGAATAAAGGCAAAGAACCCGCTATTTTAAGGAAAGGAATGATCGAGAACAGAGGAGAAGGGCAACTGTCTTGACAAGTGGAATTCAACCTGCCCAGGGAACAGGTTGAAATGGTCTCCTGGGAGAGAAGCATAAAGGATGGAAGTGTCCTGGAGAGCTGAAAGAGTCTTATTAAATACAACAGCAACCAACTATGCTATTGCACAGGAAGGGTACAGAGAGCAGTGATAAAACAATATGACTGCATTTAGAGCTCTTCAATGACCTGAAAAGAAAAAGGGAAAAAAGAAAAAAGAAAGAAAGAAAGAAAAACTATACAGAAAGCTTAAATAAGAACACCTATTTAAGGACCAGAACAGAGAAACAGCACTAGCATGGGGGAGTAACGCTGGAAAGGTTATGACACAGGACAAGTTGCAGTTAGTAAGGGACATAAGAGGCAACAAAAAGGTTACTAGTTAGAAGAAGACAGGGAAATAGTTTATTTCTGTAATGGGAGAAGAGAGCACATAATGGATGACGGAGGGAAGCCTTAAATATTCAATGCCTTCCTTCTTTCAGTCATTTATTCTCCCCCATCTCACCTCCTACTCCAAATTAATTAACCTAGCTCTAACAGCTATACAGGAGTGTGAAGGAACCAGGCAGTAATTAGGGAGTAAAACACAGAGATTTGAGTCAGGACAGCAGGACAGCCTCTGAACTACCCCTTAAATTCCTGTGGAAGTAGCGGAAGATGTCTCTGACCCTTAATCCATGACAAATATTGTCAACAACATGATTCTTTTGAAGGGCAAAATAATTTGGCTGAAATCCCTTCTCTACCTAATTCGGAGCAGGAATTTCAGCTGAAGTTTCCCTTCTTAGTAACTGTCCCAGACCAGAATATCGTAAGGACTTTAACAGTGCCCTTAATATTTTGTTGGAGCTGTTCCCCTTTGCACAAAAAGCTTTACCATCTAAGAAAACCGACAGCAAGAGAAGAAATACTCTCTAATTCAGGTGACTAGATAGCAGACATCTGGTCCTGGTCCTTGCTCCAGCAGTTGTTGTCTTGTCCAAATTGAAATCATGTCTGGAAAGGTGGAAGATGAGATCTGGTGCTTAGGGGTATTTCAGATGTGGAAGGTTTGGGTTTGTGCCCCTAAGGTAGAGAGAGGAACCAAATGAAATTCTCCCACATCAAGGGTGAATGCCCTAATCACCAAATTAGTTATGGGATTAACAAAGAGAAAACTTCCAATTAAGCCTTGGAGTTTTTCCAGCCACAATTATTGGATGCACTCAAATACTTCCGAGACCTCAAACCAAACTGTTGTGCAAATTTGCTGTTTCTCAGTAAATATAAACAAACTCATACAGCCCTAATGATTATTGCCTGAAGGTGAACAGAGAAGGAAAGGAAAGTTATAATTAGTTGAACTAGGATACATCTTTCAGATAAAGCATTCAGCTGGCAGCTCTGGCCATCTTCCCTGCCACGGCCCTTTACCCTGGCTTCTTCTGGTGGACGCTCTGCTGGCGCTGCCAGCTGGGAGAGCGGTGTGCTTCCTGCACCGCACTGCAGGCACGGCAGAGCTGCAGAGCAGCGGCAGCTTCTTCATCGTAATACCATTTACATTGCATAAATATGGAGATTTAGGGCATATTATTCATAAAACATGCTTTTAAGCTCCATATGTTGCTACCAGCGTTCTCACTCGGAGTTCTCACTCGCTTGTCCCCTTCTCGTCTTCACATGTGCAAAAATAACACCAATTTATTACTCAGTCTTCCTTATATAAGGCATATGTAGAACACTAATTGGCAGCAAAGGGTGAGAAAGAACTCCGTATTAGCTAATTCTTGAAAATATTTCTTCTTCTTGCCTCCATTATCTCCTTTCATCAGGCTCACACCTGAGTCGGCAATTTTGCACAGGCTGTTCCAGGAGCAATGCAATATCCAGGTGACACCACTACCGTATACGTTGTCTTCATGTTCACTGCTCGTTGGGAAAGGGGGGAATGAAGCCAGATCTAACCAAGAGAAAAGGTCTGGGGAAAGCTGTGCAGCTTCTGGAACTTCATCATCTCCCCTCCTGAATGCAAACCATCAACATATTGCAGGGGATTGAAGCCAACCATTCAAGAGCTGCCAGTTTGTCTGTCCTTTTTCTGAGACTAAAATATGTTATCAAAGCCATTCACGTTTACTTTTTCTTTAGAAGACTGGGACTAGGTACATTTTGCTGGATTCAACTTTTCTCATAGCTTCGCATGAGGAAACCATTGTAATCAAGCTATCGTTAAACTGCTAAATGAATCATGTTTTACCAAGAACTATGGATATTCTTTATATATTTAGAGCCAACCATCTTCCACATTCCTGCTATGTGCCAGCTATGTTTTACTTTGAGTTTCTGATTTAAAAACATTGAAAATAATTTGAAAAGACATTAAAAGAAGAGTCTTAATGGTCATTTTTTTACTAAATCATAGGCTGTGAATACACTGCATCTCTCCTTTTGGCTTTATACGTTCTTTGAAAGAGTTTTGTGTTTTTTTCCCCCCAGGCAACATTCCTTGACTGTAGTTTTTAGAAATTTAGATAATGCTATTTGCATATCAATCCAATTACATTATGAAAAAAATTATCAGAAATACAATCAAAATCTCTATAACCGTATAGATGTACTTTTTTCCTTTTTTTTTTTTTCACAACGGAAATTTACAGCCATCCGCTAGTAGGATAATGGAAAAAATAACTCACCCCCATAGCTATGAGGTTCTACAATTGTTTCACAGACAAAACACTGAACTTAGCAAATCTCTCATATTCCACTGTAGGAAACATTACTTCGAATCCATGTTTGAGATAAGAGATGTAAGGTTCCTTGAACAGCAGCCTAAAGTTTTAAATCCTTGTATGTCACCTTGGGTAAGCATGTAATTGAGCTTCTCTGAAAAGCAGCCTAATATCCTTCAGGCTCAGTGGCCCCTCCAACAAATACAACGTTGGCTTTATACAGTCCAAGGTACGCCACTGGACTCCAATTCAAGCATTGCAGGATGCACCATTCCAAAAGCCACCTGATGAGTCTTCCAAACATGAGCAAGCTTGTGTTAGTGACACAGGAACTAGCAATATGCGACTATATGAACCTACACGACCCTACTCATAGTCCTATAGGACAAGAAATGAGACAAAAACTGAGGGGCACAAGTGGCAAAACTCAATAGCTCAGAACCATGCCAAACGCACATGCTATGTGATGTGACTTGTACCTCAATGTCACACAGTGTGTGCTGGAGAAAGGAATTCAAACAGGAAGAGTGAACATCTGCTGCTAGGTGAAAAAAAAAATATTAATATTCACATAGCAATAGATGTATTTAAGAAATCCTCACGGAATTTTAACATAGTTTAATTGTATTGTTCAGGATAAGCATCAGCACGTTACAGGCATGCTGTGATTAATATCACCTACAGAAAATGAAAAATTTGCATCCAGCTGCAATAGTGGTTAATATAATAGAGAAAACAATTTGTTTTAATGAAAGTTACTCTCAGCGAGTTTTAGAAGCCAAAAAACCCTCAGGATCCATACTGTCAGACTTGCACCTTCAATTGAGGTACCTAGAAAAGCGCTTCTCAAAACAATGGGAAAAAAGGACGTGCCCCTGAAGGCTTCCAGAAGAACCTCTCTGCCTAACATTAAGCCTTCCTGTTACCAGAGATGTTTGCCTAACGTATTTTAAAAGATTCAGCTCTAATTCCAGTAGTTAATCCTGTGTTTTGAAATACTCCTCTTTTATTATGAAATAAATTCTTGTTAATCTTCATTGTTTTCCTTCTGGATATAACCTCCCTTCCAGGCCTCCCGCACTGAAAAGTAAAGGCTTGATTTCAGAAGTCGGTAGGTGTTAGGTTACTGGACAGTGTCTTCACGGGAAAGAACCTGCTACTGAACAATAGAAGAAAAATACTGACATCAGACATAGTAAAGTTGTAAGGAAAACAGAGGAAAAAGTGATATGCTGAAAAAAAAATGTAAATTCAGTATGCATGGCTCTCTTGTTTTATGCATATATCTGTAGAATACCTCAATCAAGGGACACATTAAAAATAAGAGAAACCAAACAAGCAAGCATTTCTCACTTGCTTCAGCTGTTGTAACAAAAATAAACCAAGTTACAGTATTTTTAATTTCAATTTGATATATAAAGAAAATATATCTGTGTTGTTCCTAGACTTACAACCCAAAAAAGCTGTAAAACTCATTAATAGTCACAAGAATTTACAAGGCTTTCTTGGAAAACTGCTGCAATCCAAAGACCATGATCACTAATGTCTACAGAGCAGAAAACACAGTAAAAAATTAGCGATGTAAGGGTTTAGCTACCTGAAGCAAAAATACCAAATGAAAATGATTTTGTCCTTTCTCTTCTTCCTCTCTCTTACTCCTGATTTTCATGGGGAGAAATGGGTCAACCCAGCTCTAGCATGACCCCATCTCTCTCTTACACAAAACCTCTGCCTCTGCCCATTTCATCAGCTGTAGTAGATGTCTACACTGCAGCTGGACAGACTCAGCTGGTTGGTTTTCCCTTTTCACCAACAGAGAAATATGCCCTCTTAGGGCATGAGTCACATCCCCCCAAGTCAGCTTTTAAGAGGACTGACAAGTTGTGCCCCAAGCTGTCTGCTTCTCTGCATCATCTGTATCAGGAACCTCCTCAGCAACAAACTCATTCAGATGCAGCTGTCTAAAGGTGAGCAACAAAACAAAGCCCTGCCATGTGTCCCTATCTACCCTACAGCTGCTGACGCCAGTGCAATATGACTAAGCAAGTTTGTCATCTTTTCATTCATGCCTCCTTTCTATGAAGACAGAATCATGCAAAATCATGGGTTGGAAGGGACCTTAAAGCCCACCCAGTTCCAACCCCTGCCATGGGCAGGGACACCTCCCACCAGACCAGGCTGCCCAAAGCCCCATCCAGCCTGGCCTTGAGCACCTCCAGGGATGGGGCATCCACAGCTTCTCTGGGCAGCCTGTGCCAGGGCCTCACCACTCTCAGAGTAAAGAGTTTCTTCCTAATATCATATCTAAATCCGCCCTCTTCTAGTTTAAAGCCATTACTCTTGCCCTATGACTATACTCCCTGATGAAGAGTCCCTCTCCTGCTTTCTTGTAGGCCCCCTTTTCTTGTTTCTTCTGGTCACCACCACAGTATATATCTCAAGGACCTTCAATTTGTATATCAGACTAAACTTTTTTTTTTTCCCCTTCTTTTTCCCCTAAGACCTGTTTATTAGAAGATCCCTGTACAGCATCTCAATTTAATACAAAACTACTCTTTAACCTCTCCCCATGGTTATCCCACTGCTCCAACCTCAAAGTCTGGCCAGATGTTACTCTGCTCTTGTGCAAAGGTCACTGCTTATCATACTCACCATTTGGACTACTGACTAACATCCTGCATTGTAACAGCAACTGCAACAATACTGTATTGTTCTCTTCTTTGTTCTTCTGAAACTGGTTCTTGTCTCTTGTCTTAAATTTAGACCATAAATTCTTAGGGGCAGAGATGATATTTCTGTTCGGTACTTATCCAGCACTTGTTCCAATGGGGTGTTATATCATGGCTATGCCTTTAGGTATTATAAATGTAAATAAATAACAAAGAAACACAGTAACACAATTACATTTTCTTTTTGCTTACAGCTATGCAATTTTGCTTGGGCATTAAGCAAAATAAAAATTAGACCTAGCATATGTAAATGCTTCTAGGAGACCCCCTGCAATATTATATTTCTTTATATTACAAATGCCATATTACAAATAAAGTAAGAGTAATAGTAAAATATTAGCAGATTTACAAAAGGATCATACAGCACAGATAGTTATATCTGCATTATTTTTAATTTGTAGGGCTCAGAACGACACTTCTGTAAATTTACTTTCCTCTCTTTTCACTGACTTTTAGCTTCTCCATTTCACAGTAGCTCACATGCTTGATGGACTTGACAGCATTAGAAAAATTATGCAAGCCTACCATCAAAATGTTTTTCTCAATTTCATCCAGCTCTAGGAAAAATACTACAAGAATGCCCTACATATTTTGATATTCTCCAGCTGTAAACCTTTCCAGGTTTTCAAAGGTAAGGTTTTAAGAGCAATTCTTTCCATTTGTAAGAGGTTACTTATTTATTCCCATCCATCAGTCAAAAACCAGAAACTGCTTTCTTGAATGACAGGCAAAAGACTAAGCAAAGTCACCGCTGTAACCTGAAGTCTTTTACGATCTCTTAAGCTATTTTATAATGCTGCTTATAATCAATCCTGCGGTAATAGGAAAATATTTTTTCCCCGAATACAATCATTATCTTAACACTGAAGAAGCATTAAGATATGAACAATGCATACACCTTTCCACTACCTGGACTATGCATCACCATATTTGATGATACTGCTGCTAGGTTATATACATGCAAGAAGGGTCAGGGCTCTTTTTCACAGATTTAATTTGAGGATCTTTTTTCTTTTCTTTAACTGTTGGTGATTGAAATCAGCATCTTAACATTGCACAGCTTTGTCTTCTGATTACTGCATGTGATTAAGGACAGCAGTGGCAGTAATTTTTCACAGCCCTATAAACCAAGATAAAATAACACTTTCCAGTTCCTCATTTATTCATGCAACATAAAATATAGCTGTATTCCTGTAACATAAAATATGGGTGTATTGGAAGTTCCCTTGGACTCCAGTAACCCAGTTCATACGCAGATGAGAGCCAGCCACAGTCAAGGGAGAGCTTCACAAGGGAGCAGAGCTTCAACGCTTCCTGCCTACATTGCAGGAGAACCCAGCTTTGGTTATAGGATACAAGGCTATTTATTAAGTTGTCCACCTTTCTGCTTTTGTGTAAGAATATTTCAAAAGTTGGATGAAACATCCTCCAAACCATGGAAGCTGAGTAAAATTATCATCGAGTTACTTGTTCAGCCTATTAACAAAGCCGTATTCATAGCCCAAGTCAGGCAGGACTGACACAAAATCTGTCAGGGCAAACAAGAACCTCTCTGTCTTACAGTTGACGATATGTATAAAGATTGCTATTCTACATATATGCCTTCTGAAGCTTGATAGAAAAAAGAGAATTTATGATATGTAAATTCTACAGCAGTAAAAGATAATTGCAGTTATGCACACATTACAAAAGCTACTGAATTATGTGCAACTTGTGAATAGTAGAGTACAAGTAGGAATTTTGCAGAATAGAACACTTAAAAATAGCTATTGTGTGGAAACAAACTCTTCTTGATATAAAACAAAACGAAACAAACCACCACCAGCAACAACTGGAAAGACTTTTATACAGGTGCCCTGTGCAGGACTGAGCCACCCTATTTAGAGATGAACATTTCAGCTGAGAAAAATCAAAACTATTCCATTGTGATTACAGTAATGCACAAACTGTTAAGGATTACCTACCTTTACTTTGGGGTGGGGTGTTTTGTTCCTGTGGCCAACAGGGATATGTCCTTGAGCAGCCGTCTGCACTCAATATTCTCCTTCAAATTGCTTTGTGCACCAACAGGGGAGGAGAAATGCCCTATTTCAACCCCTCAGAGGCAAAACACAATACTTCTGTGCAAAACCTGAGTATCTGGTGACACAGATATAGTCTATTTTGGGCCAAAGTGAAATTAAAAGGCATGGCTGCCAGCAAAAGATGCAGTAACATCAAATAAAACAGAAAACAATCAAACCAACCCTATAACCAAAGGCAAGGACACCTTCAGTGGTTTGTAATGCCCATTTATTTCATCCCCTCTCTTTATTCCCCATTCAAGCCACTTCTTTGATGCATAAAAAAATACCTGACCCTGATCACTTCTGCAGTGGTACTTCCCTCTTGACCTCCAGTCTCACTAAGGCTCACTACTAAGGCATCTCCACTATGAATTGGGATTTGCTCTGTGAGCTCAGGCTAAGCTGCTGGTACCCACTTGCACTACTCTTTGTATAGTGTGCCCTGTTGATCAAACTTCTTGGATTGTCAACAGGAAAAACAAACAAACAAAACCATAAGCATTTAGAAGTTGGTGCTATTTTGAAACATGTTTTTGTGGTATTCTCTATGTTGCATTCAGCAAGAGGAGCTTTAGTTTCCTGAGAGGTATATTATTTTTCTTGCATTTTCTCTCCCAAGTAATTATTGCACTCCTTTTAATGACTCCTAACAAAAAATTGAGAAAACTTGAGAAATATGGTGAAATTTATCTGACCTGCATTTCACAAACTTCAAAAGGAATAAAAATGTTATTAAAGCTGCATAAATGACACCTTAATCCCACATCAGATGGAGGTAAACATAGCAAGAAGCCAAATTAAATGCCATTTCTTTTTCTGTTTTTCTCCTTGACTGCCACACACCAAACATTTCATGTGATCTATGAGCTTTCCAGGATAATAAAGAAGAAAGATACATTTGTATAATTCTTTTTGTATTTACAGCAAGACAAATCGTCTTGTTTTGAAACACCAAGTCTGATTGGAGTTGTACAATAGGGTATAAAATTGTCTTTGAAGCAGTCTGTGTCTGTGTATACACAGATATATACACAGAAATACCACCTTGACAGTATAGCAGGAGTTGATTGCACTTTGAAAGAATTGTCTCTGCGTTTTCTTATCAGAACTAAACCCCTCAAACCATGCTTTACACTTCTCATCTTCTATTTTTACTTTGTTTCTAATGTGTTCACATTGATTCAAAATGCAAATCTGGAAGAATAACAGAAAGTTATTTTTACCTATGTTGTGCTGGGTCTACTGAGATGTTTTGGTATTTACAGAAAACATGTTTTCTGCTTGTAGTTCTTCTACTATTTGTTCTGTGAAAAAAAAATAAGTTATAGCAGCCAATGTTTTCAGAGACAGTGCCTGAAGTTATCCTACCAGATTTATTCCTAATGCCTCCATAACAGCAGACACATTCTAAAAGACATTAGGAACCATCCTATTTTCAATAAATCGATCATGATCTGAAAATCTCGCACCTTATTGACCTAGTAAGACCAGGTGGTGACGTGGCGTAGTTGATACAGTCCACTTACACAGCACCTGAATCCCAGAAAGTGCCCAGCATCCTTTGTGTCCAGAAATATCTACTGTGTTTACCATTTGTCCCCCAGACCCTCAAGCCTGGGGCCCTGCATCAATGCTCAGGATCTGGTAGCAGCATTTTCCATCGTGTCATGTAGCTGCAAGCAGTAACCAGGACTGAGCTTTGAGTGGGAGCAGGTCACATCACGGAACAGAGGTTCTGGGTCAGACCAAATGGTCCATCTTAGCTCAGTATCAGGAGGCCTCAAACAGAGAAGTTTAAATATAGCATAAGCATGGATACACTGCTAGCATGCAGCAACTTTTGATTCATGCACTTTCTAACCCAGAGGGGGCAAGTTTCGACTTCAATGGATTTTTCTTTCATTAATTTGTTCAATGCCTTTTTGAAGCTCTAAAAACTGAAAATCTCATCAACTGATTGTCCTCTGAGGGGAAAAAATTCTATAGCTTAAACAAATGTTGTGTGAAAAAGTATTTCTCTTTCAGAGTTCTGTTCATTTTTATCATCTATCTCCAGAATTGCAGCTATTGACAAGATTTTCCCATCATACCCAATACAGACTAAAATACAAAGACTATCCAGTTCTAAAAATCTTCTTTCTCTCAAAGTGAGCCATGAAATTGGGCACTGAACAGCAGCTTATCTCCTTCTCATCGTACAAAAATACAAATCTAATAGGAATGACTAAGAAAATTTTCCAGCCTGCTAGGTGAAGGTACAGAATGCTCTTCAACATCTGTATGCCTGGATGTGTGTATAGATGATCTGAGTACACACACAAAAAGGCAGAGAACACATACTTTGCATATTTAGTCAAAAGCCTCAAGATTTAACTGCTTGATGTGATCAGGAACAATGACAGACATCAACCTTTTTCTCATTTCTTCGTGGAGACAATATTGATTGGCTTTGTATAAAGCTTTTCCTACACCGGACAAGATGAAAACCAGGGAAACTGCACTATGTGGCTAGGAGTTTGGCGTACTTGAGGATGAAAACTCAGCTTGGCAGCTGTATGGCACATTTGTTCATACAGAGCAACTAAGTCATGAGACAGAAAACCCTCACCTGCCTGTTAATGCAAAGCCACCCAGTAACACACAGTCGAAACAGCTAGTTACAGGACTTCACAATAAAGATGCAAACAAGGAGGGCAACAAAGATGGTGAAGGGTCTAGAGGTCAAGATGTATGAGGAGCAGCTGACGTCCCTTGGTTTGTTCAGCCCAGAGCAGAGCAGGCTGAGGGGAGGCCTCATGGCGGCCTGCAGCTCCCTCACGAGGGGAGCGGAGGGGCAGGCGCTGAGCTCTGCTCACTGGGGACAGCGACAGGACCCGAGGGAACGGCATGGAGCTGGGACAGGGGAGGGTCAGGCTGGGGGTTAGGGAAAGGTTCTGCACCCAGAGGGTGGTCGGGCACTGGGACAGGCTCCCCAGGGCAGCAGGCACAGCACCGAGCCTGACAGAGTTCCAGAAGCATTTGGACAACGCTCTCAGACACATGGGATGGTTTTTGGGTGGTCTTGTGCACAGCCAGCAGCTGGACTCGATGATCCTTGTGGGTCTCTTCCAACTCAGGATATTCCATCATTCTATGATTCATATTTCCTTTAGTTGAACTTTGTGCCTAGCGCTTCAGCCAGTTTTCAATTCACCTCACCTTCCACTTATCCAATCCATTATGTCCCCAACAGACAATAATATAACCGTTCTCTACTAAACTGAATCAGAAAACCACAGAACCTTTTGGATTCACAGTAAAGCAATACTAATCTTCTGTTCTCTTGTCAGATGAAAAGAAGACAAGGTCCTAAAGAAGGAAGTATATGTCCTTATACACTACTAAGGCCTATATCAGTAGCATAGAACAAAAAATCTTGATTCCCTTAAGGACTGAATTATCCTATGGCCATGCAAATTTTCTGGGACATGATAGTCACCATGATGTCTGTCAGATGTCACGTTCCTTGCAACTCTAATAGGAGCAACCGAGCTTACGGCAGGCCCAGAAAGATGGTCTTCATTGTTCTGCTGCTTTCCAGGCAGCACGTCCATGATCACGGATTGTCTCTATCCCACTGTATCTCCCAGTCCAAAATCCAAATATTTTGTGCAAAGCCTGATTGGATTTTCATCTAAAGATGAGATTTGGTCACTCTCATCTAAAAACCAAAGAGTATTTCATAGGCCTGCTTGGCATGTGCAGCTTAGAGCTCTGTTGAACTTGAAAGATCCACAAGGTGTGACCAGATCCACAGACTGGTACCTCACACTCTCACCTATTTCCCGGTGGAAAGACTGCAGCACTAGCATTTTACAGATAGCCAGATAAACTCAGAGGCCATATGCAAGTGGGATCTAGAAGATTTTAACTTGTTTAGTGTGTCTATAATTTAATTCTTTTCAGTTCAAATGGGATTTCAGTCAAGAAAAATCAATAGCAGCTCTGCCTTTAAGCCTTGTTTCTGAGGGCTAAGTGACCCTTTAGCCTGTTAATCCATAAATGGCCTGTTCCCCATTCTTTTTTGTTTCTGATTTCATACCTTTGATCCTCTCAAAATCTATTTTCCCCAGGCACTTAATGTCTGTGATTAATTTGGATATTTCACACTTTGCTGTGTGTGGAAGTCAAGTTTACTTACAATCGTAAATGAACCAGGCTATAAATAAAGTCATCACTGCACAGTCTGATTTACAGAGCTCCTTTCCTTTTCAGGTTATTCAAAGCATCTGTATTACAAGCTGTTGGTTCCAATTAAAAGAGGATCAAGATGCATAGAGCTAATTTCACCTTGTGTAGCGAAATATTTGCCACCAGACAAAATGAATACAAAAAATGCAGATATTCTGTTACTATAAAACTTCAAAACTTCTGCACCTATAAATCTGGAGCAGCACAACACCCACCTACAGACTCACTATTAATTTTCAAAATTGAAGGGATTGCTACATTTCTCCCTTAATAAAGTCATATAAGGTAATGCAAATTATTGAACAAAATTATATTTATTTCCTAGTTTTCAAATTAAACAGTCACAAATGCTGCGATCAGTACAAACATCTCTCTTCCTCATTATTCCAATACTGGAGAAATTACTGAAATACTGCCCGATCACTTCTGTTTTGTCAAGGGTCATTAAGAATTTCACAGTATGTTTCAGACAATCCCAGGGCAGCAAAGCATCCCAAAATGTCTGCAGAGGATAAAGCACTCTGACAATAGACTGTTGTCTGCTAATCCAGTGTAGAAGCAACACAGGTGAGAAAAGTAACCCAATAATTTGAGAAGGGCTTGGTAAAAGATGAGTTTCAGAAGCTCATTAATTTTCTTCAACTATGAGGTGAGCTAATAAAAGCTATCACCTCCCCCTGAAAATCAAGGCTCGAAAATGCACAGAAGTAGTCAAATATGAAATGAAGGCCCATAGAAAAACATACTAAGATGAACAAGCAAGGGGAAAAGTGATGTTCTGCTTAAAAAATGTTGTATGTCATTATTACATGCAAAACGCATTTTCTGTATTTGATTAAGAAATTGGCAGGTTTTTGGAAACCTCTCTTCAGGGAGCAGAAATTACTCTTTTAAGTGATATTCTCTATACACTGGTCAGGTGTGTTTGTGTGTTCTTTGTTTTCTTTTTGTCAGCAGCAATAAGAGATGATGTAAGTAAAAGTGGGGGAAAAGAAGAGGAGGAGGGTGAAAACACATCTGGTTTCTTTATGGGCTTGGCTTATGAGTCACTTCTGAAAGCAAGAAGAGTTGGTGGCATATCCTGAGTGTCCCCAGCAGAAATCAACAGCATGCCCTAAATCCGTTCAGTGCAAATAATGTATGTGTATTTGCCTTCAGTGAAGTGCTCTGGTGCTCCACAGTGAAGTTAAAGAGCCGAAGGAACTTCTTGTGAGGGAAAGACAATACAAAACATGCTCAATGCAGAAATAACGTTCTATTTTTTCAAGTATCAAATTTAGAAAAAAAAATGTTTCAATATCTACATTAAGCTTACTGAGACACTAATTTCCAGCTCAGGGGTCAATTAGGAAGTAGAACATTTGCCTGCAGTTACAAAGTTGCCCTCAATCAGAAAATGAGAAAATTTGAAATTTAGAAGAAGCAGGAAAAATGAAATAACGTAATTCTAAAGATTCTTTACATAACTTTCTTCTGTAAAGATAGAATGGTAAGAACTTCAGTAAAGTAAATAAAATTCCCCCTGTTCCTCTGAAAACTCTCTTCAGTAACAAACTTAAAAGATTGACAGAGAGAGACAGAAGCTAGATTAGTGTAGACTTGGCTTCATCTTGCCATACTGGACAGAAATGGTCATAATTAATTAATGACATGCTGAGAGCACTGTAGGAAAAAAAATACTTGAAAATTCATTTTAATGCACCTTTAAATACAAAAGGTCCATATTATCAGGAAAAACTGACACCTCGGGTCAATCATTTTCCTCTGGTGTAAAACTCAAATGCATGTTTCTTTATGGTCTGTTAAGCATTCAGCATTACTTGTCATATTCTTTTTTCTAGATATAGCGTTACATTTTTAAGCTTTTACCTAAAATTTTCATATATATTTGTGTTAGAAATTATATTCAATGTTAATCCAGGACCAAAGACACTGGAAAGTAATTCAAATACCCCCGTGCCAACATAGTAATGTCTAGCCATGGGACTGGAACTGCTTTCACTACCAGTGGAAAAATACATAAACCCATTTAGCTCAGTCTAACACCGTTAGAATCTGTGTCTCCCCCCCAAACTGTGTTCTATTAGCAAACCATAAGATGATTTCCTTCAAAGTTTTAAAAGGTTATTATTTACAAGTTTTTCTCTGCCAAGTGCAGTGTTTCATGGCACTGCCCACAGAATGAGTCCAACATAGGAGGCTGATTACTGATCTGATTTAATATGAGCCAACAGTGGCAAAAGAGAACTAAATGTTGACACAGTTTCTGTACACTGATACACCAATCACATCCTCTCTCTTCAATTTCTAATTGTAAAGAGACAAAAATAAATCAATCTACTCAGTGATAACCACTCATTCGTATTCTATTCCTTGGCTTTAGATACCACCTTTACCAAAGGGGGGGTTGGATTAGGTGTCCTTTTTCTTTAGTTCCACTCAGAGTTTCATACTCTTATCTATTAAAAATACAGCTACCTTCTTTCTAAACAGGCATGACCCAGAAACAGAAGGTGGGTAGTTACATTTAAACATGTGCTCATGCTACTTCAGTCAAGGTGACCAGACAATGTGGGAGAATAATGTTCACTCAGCAAAGTTCTTCTTCTGAAGAAGGGAGGTCTTAATACCTCTAAAAAGGCACAAGCACCTAGGAAGCACTTACTGTTGTGCTATTGTCACCAGGCTGATCGGATTCCGCAACTGTTTTTAACTCCTTAGCATACAAAATACTATAGATTAAACTAAAAATGTAGTCCTCCCAATCATGAGGAAGAACGTAACTCTTGGATGCTTTTAACTAAGGTACACTGATAATGAATATGCCAGCAGTCAAAAGAAAAAAAAAATTAATTGAAAGCATCTAGGTTTCCATGCTTTATGAAACAGACAACTCATCATTTACTATCTGCAGTGTACATGAAGTCTTAGAATGAAAACACAAAGTCATAGAAGTAATCAATTAGTATTTTTTTGGTTATGCGAGAAAATGAATATAATTATTTTTCTTTATTCCAAAAAGGCACTTATTTTTCTCATTAGCAGAGTAAATGAAGTTATATGTTTTGATAACTACGAGGAGTTCATTTTTTTTTCATAAGTTCATGCAAAATTTCAACATGATCAAGTACTGTTTATTCAAAACTAATGGTTTGGGAAACCCTGTTACAGCTGTGTCGCTAATGCTGCTTCTTTCAGCAAATCTGCCTCAAGTACACTGATGACAAAGGAAACAGTCTTAATATTTTAATCTCTGCAGCATCACTCCCAGAAATTGATATGCGAACACTTCAATGCTGTGCACTGACATGAGCTAATGAGTATTTAAAATGTCAACATGACACACTGAGGTTAGCATGCCAACACTTGGTACAAATATCTCACTTTTGTCCATTTCAGGGCTTTGGGAACCCACCAGGTACACCAGGCACTTCTCCTTTTGTGTTTCTTAAAGCATAAATTGTTTTCTACATGGGAGACTTGCAACAAAGCAAAGCAAATACACAAAACCAACCACCCAAGCAGTCCCGTATATAACCACTTGTCTGCTATGCTGGGAGTGAATTTGTACTCAAATTCTTTTTCTTCACTTTTAGGAGGGGGAAAGCTAGAGCCAGGTGCAAGGAAGCAGGCAGGAAAATTGTTCCATATATCTAAACCCACAGACCTTGTAGAGATGTCACTGGAAACTCCCCTATTTCTGTCACAAACCTTACTGTATGGGAAAGTTTCTTTAAATTTCAGTTCCTAGAGCCAAGCAGAGCATCTCAGCCCTCATTCATACACACACATATATATACCCTGATCTATATTTGCTTCTGGCTTTCATTAAGATCAAGTTTGTGTGACTAGAGCAAAACAAGAAATGCATATTCACTACCAACCAGGCAGAGATAATTTGTGCTTAAGGGTTAGGGACAGCCACACCATCCCATGACAACGAGTGGTTTTGCATTGATCACAGCTGCATTCGAGGAAGGGAAGGCAGATGCCTACTGTGCTGCTGTCACCTCTATAAATCAGCTCCCTTACGGTCCCTCATTTTTTTCATCAGTTTCATTTTTTCTCAGACTTAAGACTGTCCTTCTTACCATGCACTAAGAAAAAGATGGTGTAGAGCTCTAATACCATAAGTTTTCAGAAGCCACACTTTTCTTCAACACAGTGGACTTGTTTCTTGTACCTTTTGTTCCTTTCCAGACAAACAGTGGGAGTACAATGAACTGCAAGTTTTGCAAAGGGATGAGCAGAAGTGGAGTCTTAATAATAATAATAATAATAACAAAAAAACAGCAATAACTGAGTAATATACTTCAGCTTGCAGTTGCCAGCCAAGAAGGCCACATGGGAAATCAACTCTTCCATTTTCCTAGCAAACAGACTCACCCCACACTTTACTGCCTCCCTACTAAGCCTATTTATGAAATGTAAACACAAAAACCAAAAAAAAAACCAGAGCAACAAAAAAGAGATGCAGTTGGAGAAGTTCTCAAAAAGTGAGGTAATAAGTCATGAACAAGCTGAAAATCCTTGCTGGTAAACTTTCAATCAGTACACTTAGAAAATCCTCAAGCCTCTTTTTGGAAATACTTACATTAACGCTCCTTTCCTCGTAGAATAAAACATGCTGGAGATCATCCATCTCACAGAATGCATATGAATCGCTCTTTTATTTCACAGTTTCATTTGCAGGAGCGCAGGTATGCAGACAGGCTGAGGACTCTCAGCCTACCCCATATCCTGACGTTTTGGCAAGAGCAGTCAGTCGTGCTTTGCTTTCCTTGCTGCAAGCTGAAAAGCTGGGCTGCTAAGATTATGTAGCTTTTCAACATTAAAACTGGTGTTTCTCATTTAAATAGTTTAACACTAATGTCCTCAAGTGTCTGTCCCCCTTGTGCTCCTCTTGCTTTTACTGACACTTATGTGGCAGATGGTGCAAATGGCTTGACATATGCTTGTTGCCTCCATGCAGGAAAGGAAAATGACACCACTGCTGAAACCTTGGACATGGCCCTCCGGAGCCAAGACTCGCTGGCTGAGAAGAGCAACATCTGAATATTAAGTTTGGAGTGTTTGGGTGACTTTACGTTCCTTGCGGTATCTTTTCTCTCTCATTTTTCAGACTCTTTTTGCCTCTCCTTTACGTGCACGTTGTTGCACCTACCAGGTGTGAGAAGATTCCACTGCACTGCAAGACACCTTGTGAGGCAGAGCATTTATTTCCTGCACTTTAGTCCAAATCCTTACAGGAATGTGGGTAAACAGTTCTCTGATAATTTACAAGCCAATTCCCTACTTAAAGGATGTGTTTTTTGAGATATTCCTTGAACTACATGAGTCTGTAGGAGCATTGTGTTTAATGCATAGATACTTCTAGGAACAACTCCACTCATCTGAAGGTAACCTGCACCTTCTTGTAACTGGGAATAGAGGAAAGGGCAGCGAGGTGTACATCATCAATGTCTTTGGCTAGCACTGCTTAATAAACTAAGTGGGAAATTCTCATCTAAGCTGCAGCTTCGGTGTGGTCTCATGAAGAATGAGTAACATACATACCTTGGGATTAGCTAAAAAATAAATCTCATGTTCATTAGCTGGTCTAAATTGACAGGAGAACTGGCCAGAAAAAAAAACTCTTTTGTTGTAGATGTTACTAGAAAAACAGTGTTGGTTTGTGGTTTTTGTTTTTTGTTTTGTTTTGTTTTTTCCCCTGAAAAAGCAGATTTATTAGAATGGAAGTAGCCTCAGACCAACTTCTGAGAGGAAGCAGGAAAGTAGGAATAATTGGTTTCCTGCCAATGAGATGCTGAAAACCCCAGACTTCCTGGCAGCGCAACTTTGCCTTGGTATTCGTGATCCAGGGGTCTTTCAGCTCCTTGCAACAGCATGAAGCTACAGGAGCACGTCTTTCCAGATAGTAGGGACCTTAATGTCTCTGGAGCCACAGCTGGTGCCAGGACTTGCAAAATGCTCAAGCACTGTGCTGGGAAGAAGCTACAATTCTAGTAAACTAGAAGCTACAGAAATAGAGCTGTCAGCTCTGATTTGTATTTTATGCTTTTGGAACTGATTATTTTTGTTCATTTGAGATCCTTCTTCCCAGATTTTATCAAAGGAAGATTTTCGATTTTACACCCAGAAAAAAAGGAAACTGAACATGACTGAATGGAATGCATCATCCTACTGTGAAAGCTGACTGTCAAGAACAGAGCTGTAAGTAAACGCATAAAATTACATTTTGGCTACATTTATGTGAGTATTCCACAAACTACCTAAAACACCTTTCTGTTCCTCAGAGTGCAGTTTTCAGTGATCCAGATTTCTCTGAGACCTTAAGAATTCCAGAACAATTCACACAACTTTAACTTCTTAACTTGCTACTTAGCATTGCATTGGAATGAAACACTGAAAATACTTCAGGAATCAGCAGCGGGGTAATGCAAAATGTTCAAGAGGCAGAAGAGTACAGAAGTAGTTATTCCCAGGACATGGAATGTCTACTTACTTTGTCCAACTCTGTATCTTTATATCTGCATTAACACTACATTAATGAAATCTGTGCAGCCACATTGACCTGTGAAGTAAAGTATTTTAGGGAATCAGGTGTCATTTTGTTCCTCCAAGCATTTACATTAATTTTGCATTACGCATGCAACTCCACACTTTCCCATTTACTAGATACACAGTAAACTCTAATTGCAGTCAATAATATACATTAATAGCCTCCAACTGTATGTTTACTAAGGTATGCTCAAATACTTGAAGCATAGCATCAACATTTCACAAACCATTTCATCTCAACATGAAGATGTGTTTATTTTCCTGCTAGATTAAAGGCAAGTCTGCAATATCAATATCTAACATACATATTGAGAGGAAATTCCTTGTTTCTTAAATCCTGTCAGCACTCGTGCTGGAAAGCTCTTTGGGACCGACTGGATCGTATTCTTCTAAAATGTTACCACCAAATGGCAGAAAAGTTGATGTTACTATTCTCTTTTTTTTTTCCATCTTTTTCTTTTTTTTTTCTTTTTTTTTTTTTTTTTCTTGATGGAAAGACAAGGATCCCCTGTTAGGCAACCTTTGCCAGGGATTAATTCACTGGAAAATTGCTTCTCTACTGGTTGTTTTTTTCCCCACGGAATTGCATCTGATTGTCTCCAGTGGCAGATTAATATACAAAGAAGACAGACATGTCCAAGAATTACTTTACCTTTTCTGGTTTCAGATTACATATATTAAGCAGTTCTGTACTACTCTTTTCAATATTTGCAGTATATTTTTCCAATAACTTAACTATCCCAAGCCATTATTAGACACATAAATTTTGTCAGTGTTTTTCTTCCAGCTCAGTCATGATTCTCTAAGGTTTTTACATAGTCACTGAGGTAAGAAAGATTTCCACACACATAAAGAAACAAAAGCTGAGGGGGGAAACAGCCCTTTCAAGAAGAAATGGGCAGTTTCTTCGGATGGACAGAGGTGAGCAGACACAAGTTAACAGAAAAGTCTTTCTCAAATAATAACTGAAGAAGCAGCTTTCCCCAGCATCTCAAGATCTTTTTTACCCGTCTGTGTATCAGCACGCTGCAGATCTTGTTACAAACAAGGCAATACAGTTTTGCAGGAACCCTTGATTAGGTTACAGGCAACAACACATCATTGAAACCATCAGTGTTACTGCTGCACAGCATCTCAAAACCAAACTGACATGGAAGTAGATAACCTTTCCTTATGACATGCTAGGTATTTGCCTCCCCCATCAGATTTGTGCACATTTTTGTGTTGCATAAGCAACTTAACTGGGAGAAGGAACTTTTTTACAGGTGTAAACTGTTATTTTCTCAAACAACTCTTAACACGAGTGACCACAAAACTGCAAGGGTAAAAATGTACTTTGAGCAAATAACCAGCACATATTGCTTATCTCTTAAACAAAAAGGGAGCATCTAAATAAGAGCTGTTTAATAGAAGTCACTTATATAAATTAATTTGAGTGATAGCACTTGAATTATTATTAGGAAAAAAATTTAAGATCTTTTAGTGCAACTAACGTTGTGCTGTCTGTTTCAATGAAATTTTCATTTGCCAGTCATTATTATTTTGGTGGAAGACTAAATTATTTGCTGCTTGTCACTGAGGGGCATAGTGTAGGCAAAATTTAAGAAGTTGACAAGTTAGATGATAGAAATGAATAAAATTTATGTTCTTATGAACCTAATGGCAAGTAATTATCTCTGAACTGGCAGTACAAATGTGCTTTTTCATCATGAATACCTGACGTGTATTAGAAATTTCCAGAAGACATATTATTTATACGGTGAAGCAACAGAGTGGAAAACTTGTTAAATATATGGCTTCTGCATCCAGCATTTAATAGAAAAGTTTAATTGAGTGGCGAACCCTTTAGAAGATTTTTATGCCGTGTTAAGAGGCAGATGCTAAGAAATAACAACAAAAAACATCCTCCTAAGTCAATATCCTGCCTTTTTTTTTTTTCCTATTTTTTTCTTCTTTTTCATCATTTAACTGTGTCCCAGATTTGGCTCCACTGTATGTTCTGGTCACAGACTCGGTGTTAACAAAGCTTGTTGTGAGAGGATGTGTGCATGTGTGCCTACGTAATACAAGAGACAACATCACAAAATACAGCATCTCATAAGAGTAATATTAAAGCTGTAAGTCAGCACCCAAAAAGTTGCATTAGTCATAATTATGGTCGATTGTCCTACCTTAGTTCTCTTTCATGTGCCTAGGTATTCTCACATACTTAGCACAGAAGTCTTGATTCATCCTTTTTCTCCCCTAAGGTAGGAGCTCTGCCTCATTTGGATGCACAGCTCTCTATTCAGCATTTTGTGTATGACCCCGTACCTCATTTAGTAAACAATATTCAGATCCTGCTAGAAAGACAGAATGTTTAATTTCCTTGCAGACTTTACTGCATTACTCATCCCTTAAGTACTTAAGTGCTTCACTAATAATTTATCCTCACAATATCCCTGAAAGATGAACAGCTGGTATTATCCAAATTTACAGATGAGGAAACAAAGCACAGAGAAATCAAGGTCAAGCGTACCTGTTAAATGTAGGTGCTTATTTTGAACATCTAGCCCATGTTACTGCACTGCACCCAGCATATTTCAGGTTTTCCCCTGCTACAGCTGTGAAGGTTCGAGAGTAGCTGGAGCAGCCCCTGGGGAAAGCTCAGTGAGCCCGTCCTGCTCCGAGCTGAACCGTTTTCAGGCACCCAAAGCAGGAGGCCAGGCAGGGAGTATTACAGCGACCCAGTGGCACTGGGTGCCAGCATGTGGACAACTGCAGGGTGCCCACAGGTGGTTTGGGGTATGGTTTCCTTGGCCATAGACAGCTTCATACAGCAGTTCTGTATAAGAGAGTTTTCCCCTTGAGAAGTTCTTAGCATGCCCTGTGCATTAGTCTGCAGGAAGCTTTAAAGCCTGTGCCTCAGAAGTTTTAAGAAGTAAATCAGGCCCACTCACTGCAGTTGGTTTTAAAGTACTTTTCCAAGAAAGTATTTTTAAGTTATGTAGGAGTAATACTTGTTCAACCTGTATAAAAATTATCTCAAAGAGCTTCTTATATACAAATAGTCAGGCATTGCTAACTGATTCCTGGGGCTGACACATCCCAAAGTGACTAAGCAAGTACATCTGATACTTTGCAGTGTTCTTTTTAAATAATAATAATAGAAATAATACTGGGAAACCAGTCGTCTCTCCAGTTTTCTCTAGTCTTCAAGACAGCACTACCAAATTACATCACAATACATCACCTTATCCATTATCCCCATTCAAATTGGAGTAACTTTAGCATACTTTCGATAACTGGTTGTATATGCCTTTAGCACTGGATCTGACGAATTGATCTCAAAACATACCTCTAAGGAACAGAAACAAGGCAGTCTGGAAGGACTGATGTTAAGAAGACATGTTTCTTAATGCTTTGAAACATTGCTGATTGCACAATTAAATTTTCCAAACTTTTGCATATTGCTGACCTTGGTAATAATGACACATCCTTTGCATTAATAGGGATGCAGTAGGACCAACTCTGTTCTCTTTCTTTGTGGCGAAAGCCTTTCCACAAATACACAATTGTAAATAATATCAATTACACAGAAAGACATAGTACAATAAATTATTTTAAATATTATGCACATTACCCAAAGTTCCAGGACATACACATAAGAATCATGACTGTCGATACCACACATTAAGGGTATAACTGGCCCTAGACCGAAGACATCTGAATTTGGGTACCTACATATAGGCATCTACTTCCTTACACGTGCCTTTTCAATGGCCTAGCTTATTCTGGGCAGCCTGCACAGACATGGCTCCAATCATGCAATCACAGCACCATTGGGTTGGAAAAGCCCTCCAAGATCACCTGGTCCAACCATCCCCTACCACCAATGTCACCCACTAAACCATGTCCCTAAGCACCACGCCCAACCTTTCCTTGAACACCCCCAGGGACGGTGACTCCATCACCTCCCTGGGCAACCCGTCCCAATGCCTGACTGCTCCTTCTGAGAAGAAATTCCTCCTAATTCCCAATCTAATTTCCAGGATGATGCAAGTTTCCCCTAATCCACGTATCACCCTAACAGTCTGTGCGTTAGCCTGCAGATGTGAATGCTGGGCACTACTTTGAATACTTCTTGATTTCATCACGACATCCACTGGGGATATTATGTTCACAAAATCACAAAAGCAATGAGGCAGTCTCCTTTTCACAATGTGGCTCACAGTACGGAAAGTCACAGCATGACTTTCCAAAGTGAGAAGAAGTATTACCTTTGAATGGCTTTTACTGTACTTTAAAACACGGATGGATGTAGACACTGGGTGATAAAATAACGTCTTGAAAGATTGTATGTCCAAACTCATTGCTCCCTAGGCTATTCCATAATGGGATCTGAGAAGAGAGCATATCCCACTTTTTTTTTTTTTTTTTTGTGGGATTTTCCCACATTTTCACAAAGCTCCCCATCACAGGTAGCATCAGTCTCAGAACATAGAATTGACCTACTATTGAGCTGGCACCTCAGAGAGAAACAGTGAGTGAGCTTAGTTAACCGAAAATAAACTTGGTTAAAATAAAAGCTTTCAGCCACCAAAGAAGAAAAACTGAGCTTTGTTGTAGTATTTCTGTCTTTACTGCCGTTCCACTATCAAAATTTGCTGAATGTTGCTCAAGAATATTACACTATATTAGCACAAAATTACTAACAACGTTAGTATCGGAAGGAAAACATCTTGAAAAGCAGAAACCCCTCACAGCTGCTATGCGAGGTTGGCACTCCAAAATGAATTTTCCATTTTAGGAAAAGAAACTCGCTTCTTTCAGCAAGTTTGTTTTCATTGCATTATTTCATGACACACAGAAAATGCATTTGATGGCAACACAACAGTTTATGTCTTTAACACATAGAAAGCTGCATTTTATTATCTGCTACATCCATGAAACACCAATAGGTATAAAGAAACAGAATTTTTCTTCTATTACTTGTATGTGGCAGAGGGACAATACCAGTGAAGAGCCACAGGATTAGAGAATCAGCACACAAGTACATCCTTCTGTTAATAGAAAAGTTAAGTACAATGTATTTCCTAACCAGAAATGCCTCAGAAATCAGTCTGTATCTACCAAACTACCTAGACTGTATACTCTTTTCTAAGTATACTGAATGGTTGTTTGATTATTTTTCCACCAGCAGAAGGAGCTCTTTATTAAAAGAAAAGTGTACCAATTCAGTTTATTGGAGGTTTACAGCTTTTTTGGCTCCTCCTAGTCAAAGATCAAAGAATTTAACATACATGGTGGATCTGGGGGAAAAAGGGAAAATGAAAACAAACAAACAAACAAAAAGAAAAAAATAAGAAAAGGAAGAAAAATACATGGAAGTACAGCAAAGGCAGTATGCTTAAGAAATCATCTTCTGAAAAATAATAAAAATATAAAAGTTATAAAACATATATTTGTGAGCTTACTGGGAGGAGTGCAGTACTTGAAGCAAGGAAAAATATTCTGAGCTAACGATCTGAAGTCACTGCACCTGATTTTTCCTCTGTACACAGCAAAGCAAGCCAAGAAAGTTCATTTTCTGTCATTATAACACTTGTCTGATTAAAATAATCAGTTTAGACACTCTAATAGCAAAATTTTATGTTAAACATTAGAAAACTGATACCTGCTATTAGGTGTGGGAATATGGACAAAAGGAAAACTTGAACGAGACATTAAAAATGAATCTTTGATCTCTGAAAAGTGAACGGTTCCCTAAAGATTTCCATTACAGGTTCTCAGCATGCCTACACATGCTTTAGCAATTCAGTGCTACCAAGCAAAAATAGTAAAGGTTTAAGGTCGGCTTCTATTGTCCTAGCAGGAGAGAGAAGATAAAGCACTAAGCAGCAGCTATCTTCAGTTACCTAGGATTATATAAACCTGAAGAATTCTCTTTTATTTCAAACCCATGCTGGGCAAATAGAGTTACTTCTTAAATCAGAAGACTGCTGCATTAGCTTTCTGCAGATACATCATTACAGTTGTTACTACAGTAGTTTTTCTATAGGAATCGTAAGCAACTGTACAATTTTGGAAAGTTTCTCTGTTAAATACAGATATCCATTTCTCTTCCCTCTATCTTGTTTGAAGGGCAATAGATAAAATCTCTAATTCAAGTGAGTATTTGATGCTTTCACCTTCTCCTTTATCTCATATTCCTATTCTGTCCCCCTCCCTCCCACATTTTTTTTAACGTGGAATAGGGTCACACCTATTTCTCTTAAAGTATTTTAAAATGCACTGTTTTGTTGAGATTATAGTGTTTAAATCACACAATAACCACGGTCCCAGCCTGTGTAAGTCTATAAATGCACTAATTTTACTTAATGTTTTAAGCAGAATTCATCTCGCACAACCACGCCTGTAACTTTGGCAACTACTTTAAGACCCTCAGTGGAGAGGGACAGCAATGGTGCCACAAGGCAATTTATCACAATCACCTATACCATACAGGTAAGAGTGGAAAAGAAATGCCCTCTGGAACGGCTTCCTGTCTCCCTCACTTGGTAGTGACCACAGGAAGGCACGCAGATGATAAGCTCAGACTCGCACGTTATATTGGTACCTTTGGCAGGATGAGTCCCATCCATCACGGTCACACCTGAGCGTGTCCTGCAGTCCCAGCAGAACGCAGATAAGGAGGGCTTGTCCCAGAGCTTTCTGACTCACATCTCACAATGCCCACGTCATTACTCATCTCTCAGCGAGTGCACTGCCCTGCACCTATTGATCTCACCTTATTTATCCTTACCTACCAAATCTATTACCTGACCACAGCATGAACCACGTTTTCATTCTGCCTAATGGCTTGCCGTACTACTTCTCCCTGGAGATTATTCTCCCAGGCTGACCCTCACACAGGGAAGGAAAACGCAATCAAAGGCTTTAAACAGCACTCTCATCCTTCAAGTTCTTCATTAAAGTGTACCTTCTACGGTCTTCTGCAAAATACAACCACCTTGCACCAGCCAGGCCATCAGACTACTGATTTATACACACAATCCTTCCCTTACCCCACCCCTTGTCACTTGGCTTCTCCAAACCACTAAGCAAATACTTATAATCTACCTGTTGAATCCTTCCACAATCCTAAACTTGAAGCTCTCTGGGGAAAAGGTTGCTCTGAACTCTGTTAGTACACACAGCATACATGATTGTATAAGCCTCTATCCAGCAGCCACTGTCAGGCACATTATTACAAATAGCTGTTGCAGCCTACTGCTCCTGGGTTATAAAACAAATTTGTTTTTAAAGAGAAGATTATAGTGTCTCTCAGTCCTCCTATAAACTCAGAGGATTTATCAGAGACTGCGAACATTTTGTTAAAAGAGCTAGCAAACCATTCCTAGTGTAGCCACCTCCTTTGAGAATTTTACTGCAACTTGAGTAATTTTTTTAAAAACTCCTTTTGGGGTTATAACCGTTTGCTGTTATCTTCCTTTTCACATGAAACAAAGAGCTAAGCACCAATTTATCCCACTAAAGCTTAATCATTAAGTTAAGGTGACTAATTTAGGCCTATAAATATCTCTGAAGTGTCTTTCACATCTCAGTTACCTAATTCTGAAGGGGCCTATCTTCCTCTATTGACTAGAAGGAAAGCATAAGCAATTGCTTTGCTATAGCAGGTACTTCAGTGAAGTGTGTGAAAGTAAGCAAGCTGAATATTTTTGGAAACCCAAAGTCTATCTGTTTGATAAGTAAGAGACAATTAAAATCTCAGCATTAACTGTTTTGTAGAACCCTTTCATTTTAAAGGCAGCATCAGAGTTTCAGATCCTGCTCCGCGATTACCAACCTGACACATTTTGGAGAAAAACAGCAATGCACGGTGCCTTTGCAAAAAGCACGACAGGATAATATACGTGTCAGGAGACATGCTGAATGCACCTTCTCCATGTCAACTGAGCAAACCCAATTTAGCAAATTAAGATAGATGAAGAATGGATGTTGCGAGTGTTTCTCGTTTCACATGTGAAGCTGAGCTCATTAAGACATGCCTGAGAAATTCCAGTTTCTAAGCAGTGTTATAGCCTGGGCTTGTTTGTTTATAGTGCATGATACTTAATATATAATTATGACTACCAACTGAGACCTTTGGCTTATTCTTTTTTCTCTCTGTTTTGTCGCACACATCTTCCTGAGTAGTCACTGACCTCATTGGGACTACATTTCTAGTTGGCTTTGCAGAAAAACTGTATCAGCATCAATAGGGAAATTTACTAAATTTACCAGTATTCGCCCAAGCATTACGGAGGTGAAAGCTTGTTTCCCTGCCCTGTCATTCACCAAAGCCAGAGAGACATGCAAAGGAAAGGGCACACTTGGATGACATACGTCCAGAAACGGGAAACCTGCCACAGAGCTGGTTTAGTGGTTCTTCGTCACAGCCTTCGCACAGGTTGCTTACTTTGACCCCTGAAAATCTGTTCCTTTGCCGCAATTCCTGCTTGGCACCCACAGTTACTTCAGGAAACAGATTTTGCCCGGTGACCAGTTAGTTTGGCTATGCCCACCTTCTCTCGTTAACTGGCAAAAAGTTCATTTGATGAAGACCGGCAGTATTCAAATACATTTGATTTCAGGCAGGAGGGAAAAGAGCCTCTCTCCCACCAGGGTGGAAAGGAGAAGTGCTGAGTCTGTTGGTCTGACATTGGGGTTTCTATTTTGGGGATTCTGCTTATCTGATCGTGGATTTGGAGAAAATCCTTTCATAGCTTTTCTTGTGCACTGTCAGTGGTGATAAAGCAAAGAATTGGGAGAAAAAAGCAGCTACCCTGCACTGTTGAGAACACCACTGACTTAACAGGAGAGAAAGGAAATATGGACAGTTGAAACTGGGTGTCCTGCTCAGAAGGAAAGCCTCTGATCTACGCCACCCTGCAGAATCAGGGAATAGATGTACTCAGATAACTTCGCACAGCTCCGCTCATTAAAAGCAATAGTCTCAAAACAGATGGAGAAAGAACAGGGAGAAAGAACAGGCAGAATGGCTGAAGCAACAAACAAAAAAAAAGTCACTTCTGTGACTTGCGAAAGAAGATCTCTCTTCGTCCTGACTTCCCAGCCTCCCCCCCCGCCAAATTCATATTTTTTCAGGAGAAAAAAAGGCTGGAGAAAGGAGAGAATACAGCAGTTAGCTAATGGATGAGAGGTAACCAAAAAAAAAAAAAAATAGGAAAGGTATAAAGTGAGGGATTAATCTGAAGGATTTTAGAAACTGAAGGACTGTGCTGGAAGAGGCATTTGTGTGACTCTGGGTGTGCTGGTTCAGGATTTGACCCCACTGAAAAATGAAAAATGTATTTTTTTTTCTTTTTGTTGTTGTTGGGGCCATGGGGGTAAGCTACTGGACCACTTTTCAGCCAGCTCAGGTCTCTAACCAAAACCACTGTATGGCCTCAAAAGTGGTCATGCCAGCACAGCACAGGGATGTGACTGAGCAGGGGCTGCTTTTTTTGCAGCCACCACACCACTTCTCTGCCTAAATAACAGCATTTTTGTGCATCATGCATTAACCATCCAGCATCATGTCCTTTGATATATATATATTTTTTTTTCTGCACAGTCCCACATGCTTGACAGAGCTGGTCAGATGTACCTGATGCATCTGATGCATAGGATCTGGAGCAGGGAGGAGGCTGTGGTATTTCTTGACTCTGCAGCACAGGAAGACCTCACACATTGGGATTTCACAGATCAGAAAGCTCTGATGCGAGTTAGAGAGCTCTGACTTCTGAGAAATCATGAGATCTGCCACTTGGTCCTGCTCAGCTCCTTGCCACAGTAATTTTCAGTCCTAATTTGTGACAACAAGCAAGCCCAAGGCCACACCATGCTGTTACACACTATGGTGCCATGCCTAACCCTACCCAGTGGAGTTCCCCACAGAAATGCACAGGAAAGTGATCAGACCAAGCTCTGAACCTGAAAGCATGAATCCAGCGCAGCACGGTGCCGCATCCCTGTTAGTTAACCTGAAGGGAGGCCTGTTGAGATCACCTGCAGTTTCCATGGGCTTGGTTTTGTCCGTCTGTCCATATGTTCTCTTAAACTGGCAAGCTGATTTCATAATGATGGCCAGTATTAGAATGCATGTCAGCTTTCAGATGGAAGGGAAATAAATAGGTAAAAAAAATTTGCGAAACCAGAACACTTTTCTTCTTGTCATTTTGTGTCATTTATATCACTCTCCTCTTGGTTTTGTTGCCACGAGAGGCAAAAAGAGAACACAGGTCTTCGTTTCAAATCCATGGACAGATCTGAAATTAAGCGCCTAAAGTAGGCCTACAGCATCTAACCGAGCCAACCACGTGAAATGTGGATGGGGCACGAGGCACCCAACGCTGTTACTGCCCACGTCCAGTTACCGCAATACCTTGACTGAGTTCTCACCTCAGAGACTGCAGGAGTCATAACCAACTGCTGCTGCGCTTCAACACGCTGCTGAGCCGCAAATAGACCTGTGGTCTCTTTTCGACCGAGCCCATGGACCAGTTCAGATCCGAACCAGCAGCAGCAACAAAAGCATCTACATTTATGCCTGACAGCATCACTCGAAGCAGCGGCGTAATCCTGAGCAATGTTCATGGCGGCACAGTGCAGCGCTGGTCAGCAGCTGGCGTGCAAATTGACCACAGGCCTGTAGATCAAATCAAACATTTTAATTATCTCCTATTTTGCATTAAATCATTACCTCTCCCGTAATCACCACCTGTAATATCGCTGTAGGAATGGGGACCTTTATAACCACCTCTGAGGCAGTCAGGCATTTTATTCTGCCTCCTCAGTATCGCTCATGTCTCACGTTCCTATTAAGCAGCCAGGTCTGACACCTGTCTCCTTAACAAGTGGCAAGACCCACTCCCATAGATAACCGGCAAGTCCGCATGCAAATGATTAACACTCCCCCCTTGTGAAGCCACACATCTTTGCGCTCAAGTGAGAATAACTGCTTGTGCTATTGCAAGTAGTAAAACGTGTCATTCAGTCCTTGAAATAAAAGCTTAAAAGCGAATGCGAGGTGGTGGGTGTAAGCCGACACAAGTGAGTTGGACTTCAAGGCAGTTTAGCAATATTCACGGGATCCAAGATCAGTAAATTGTTTCCCCTGGTCCTCATGCCCTACCATCATCCTCGTATTCAAACTTCTACCAACAATAACCTGTCACACACTACAGAAGTCCTATCAGTGATCGCCCTTCTTTGCGTAATCTCTTAATTCTGGCGTATAAATTAAAGCAGTTTTGGTTCACAGGGGAAAAATCAAAGCTCATGTATAGCACAGCATAATATTTAACAACATCATATTTAATAACAATCAAAAAGCTTACTACTTCTGTCGTATTTATTGGTGGGTACGTGTAACATCATGAAGCAGTACAATATCCCAGGAGTTACCAGTGTACCCACCTCCAACTGCCATGTAGTCGTATTTCAGTCTTTTACCACAGTGAATTTTTCTGACGCACGTAAAGACACAAGTATTTCGCCCTCCATCATAGATCTGCAGCCCTAAATAGCACAGCACCTGAGCTGCATGTTTCTCCTAAGTGCATCCTACTGTGCGACCCTACTACGTGCACAGGAGAAGCCCAGAGGAAGCAGAGCTAACATTTTGAATTGATCCAATACTGCTTAGAAAACAGTTCCTCTTCCTACTTCTTCGGTTTCCCAGGATAGCATGATTTGTTTCTGGTTTTAGAAGTCTACTCACAGAATCACGATGCATGACCTTCCTCCTTTCCGCTAGAATACTGTTTCTAAACAGAGCCCACACTGTATTTTACTCTTCGCGGCTGCTGTTAGAAGCGTTCTTGCTCTTTTCCCAGCATTAAGCAGGCACCCACTAGAGGGAATCCTTAAAGACACCAGAAACCGAATCTCCTACCCTGAAAGCAATCCCGGTTCTGGATGCACTGGTCGCGATGCGATTCATCTAAGTCCCTGACACCATTTTTTTAAAGCCTGAGGAGCCACCAGAACTACAGGAATCAAATCACGTCGGTAAATGTACAGACCCAACAAAAGCAAAGGACATTCAGGAAGAGAGCCGTGTCCCTTCACGGGGAGGAAGTGCTGTACCAAAGCACCTGGAGCCTCACACAGCTGCTATGTACACGGACCTTTTTGCCAGTACACTCTAAGAGCCTGTAATTTATCAGTCCTGCCCAACCTACCCAAAAGGTGATCTAAGGGCTCATATGCCATTTCCATGGGAGATGGGACATTAAAATAAAATATATTCCAGCTCTTTGATTCCCATTGATTTTGTGGGTAATACAATAACCAGAATGAGATAGCTGAAACCAATAAAAACTGATTTATAGCGTTAAAGGCATTCTTTATAGCACTTATTTATGGTACATTACATCTGAAATCCAATTTCACAGGCTGCTGTTTGAAACTTTCTGTTCAATCATAAATACACTACATACAGCATAGCTCAGTGCCATGGAGTCAGATTATACAAATGCCCCTGTTCCCAGAAGGAACTGCACTTCTGCTGCAATTGTGGTAAATGAGTTTGACAGTAATTTTTCCCAACCAACTTCCAACCAAAAGTTCCAGTCAGCACTCAATAAATTTAGAATATACAGTTACTCCTTTAATCGTAATAAACATCTATTTATTCACATAATTCACTTATTGAAAAGACATTAACGGAAATCACGGAAAACAAACTTGGCATATGCTACATGATAACCCACTAAGTATATTTAAGCATGCTAGCAGGGATCCTGTTTCCAAAGCACACACAGGCATTCACGTGTACCACTCCCATTCACGGGGAAGGGAACGTTACAATCCCCCTAGTTCAATTTTAGAAGGGTGAAAAGAACGTGTTTCCAGCTGCACACTTCAAAGGAACAGACTACATTCAGGTCACTTACTATAATCACTGTCAAGAAAAGGGCAAAAAATCAGATCTGACTTTTACAGAGGCACTGTCATGTGAATCTGGAGCAAGTTCTTATTTATTTGAAAAGGCTTTTCCCTGAAAGTAAAATCACTGCAAACTATGTTTGTCAGGCTTTACATAAATTTAAGTTGAAAGATGTTTTCTCCCCACCGCTGATATGAAGGCAGACTTTGTCTTTGTGTGATGTAACCGCTTCACGGTTATGAGAGATTATTTTTAAAGGTGCAACTGCATTGACGTGCTACAAAACAGAGTACCTGTAGCGTTAATACTTATAGGAATAATGGGGAAAAAAGTCCTATTATGGCATATCACATTTGGCTCCTTGAGAGAAAGTACTCCACAGAGAAACAGAGCGAGACAAAATTAAGTCTCTAAACATACAGAAGTATTTTTGGTCTTTGGTGCCTTAGCTATAAAGCCCCTGTGGGGAAGAGAAAATATATCAATATTGTGAAAGCAGATGATGGCTGGAGACCTAGTGAGAATAACCCAAAATACGTAGACTTGGTATAGATTTGGGGGAAGAAAGTGAGGTACAGGGAAGAGAAACTATATCACAGGGTGCCAACTGAGAACAGACCTGAACTAACATGTGTATATAATACAAATCACTGTAGGAAGCAGATGGGAGGGAAGCACACTTTCAATAAGGAAACTTGAGACTGCAAAGCATTAATAATTTAATATACAATCTTTCACCTCCTGAACACCAATTCAAATCCAATTCACATCAGCTGTGACCCAAACTTATTAAGTGGCCTGCATGTTGAAATGATATCATAGCCTTAATTGGTTTCTCATGTACTTGAGATAAAGCTGGCCACTACCTTTGACATTAATAGCAAACTATACAAAGGGCTGAAGACCATAGGTGAGAAACACTCCCCCAGAATAGACTCCCCACTCCAGTGCAAGCTGGGACACTTCCCAGCAGTACTCCCTTGTACCGTAAGTAAAAAGAATTTACATAAAGTTGAAGCAATATGAAAATTAAAAAAAAAAAAAGAAGAAAAAAAAAAAGAAAAAAAGGAGAATTTATTAGCTTGTGGCATGGATTATTTTCAAAGAGTTATAATTATATAACATGGATTTTATTTATGTATTTATTTATATTGCCACTGCAAGGAAGGTTTGGTTACTAAAAGAAAGTACTGAGCAAGACCACACTGCTGGCCATCGCAGACATAATCAACCATTTGACAGGTGAATTCCTCTAAATTATAACCTATATCCTATCGCTTTAGCACAGTAAACCCACAGATGAAAAGAGGAAGAATGGAAAAAGATTGCAGGTCATGTTATCCAGGTCCTGGTCACAGGCAGAGAAACACTTTTCCATTTTCCTTGATCCATTTAAAATGACCCGTACCTGACAAAATAACATAACTGTGTACCATCGTAGAATTTTTCTGGACAACAAGCACAGACTCAGCAGCCGCGTGGAGAAAATAAAAACATTTATATAGATTTCATTGAAATGAAAAGATATTATAGCACCTCTTTTCAGATTTAATGAAGTAAAATTCACTATGCTTGATCATAAACTGTCCACATTGACACCAAGATTTCACTTCAAGACAAGGCATATCTAAGTACATAAGCGTACATGATTTGGAAGAGAGATTTTAGTGATATTTTCAGTCCAAAGCCCCTTTCACAGTCATCTTACATAAAATGAGAAACAGCTAGAGAAACATTTTTTCGTTTTTTCAGCAAACCAGTGTTTTGCTTACTCTGCAGCTGAATTCATACAAGAATTTGTGAAGAATCTGCTCAGAATGTTAAATCCAACACATGCTAGCAAGTTGACTTTACTGGCCTTTCCCATGGAAAAACATCCCCAAGCAATCAACCAAACTAGAACTTTGAGAACCTAGACATTCTGTAATCTCTCAAAGAGAGATTATTAGTCACAGCAAAATTTGCAAATTAAAGAAAAATTTCAGTTAGCCCATCAGGATTTAGAAAGATCCGACATTGTCAGTGGCATTTCACTCAGCTACTCCTTTGTACAATATTAAACGTATTACAGTATACAATGAACAACGCTTAAAAAATGCACTTGACTCACGCAAACTTCCTGAATTTTTGTTAAGCCTTACTCGAATGTGAAAAGAGTGAAAGTCATAGAGGATAGCTCAACAACAATCTCTACTTCAGGTAGAGATTCAGCTAAGATGGAATGTATTTCAAAAGGAATTCATACGTTAAATCATTATTTTGTTATAGATTTAAAACATGCATTGAATCACCTTCTTCATTTTGAGTAGCATAAACTCTTTTTGAAAGAGTATGCAAGTGTCAGAGGGATCGAAAAATATAGAGAAAATGGTAATAGACTTAAGAACATCTCTTTAAGAGGATACATGATAAAAAATGATAAATTATATGCTTCTATGTACATTCTCCTCCTATAAGACAGGATCAAATTCAAAAGTAATACATTTCAGTCTGATTAAAGGAAATTTCATTTTTTCAGATATAACACATGCCCACAAAATACATTGCAAACTAAGCTGTTAAAAATACAAAAAGTACAATTCAAAGACATTATGAATTATGGCATCACTCCCAAATTACTCTAACATCTTTTTGTTGGTAGTTTTTTTTTTTTTTCCTTTTAAACACAATCCATAACTCCGTAGACCTACAGAAAGTGACAAATACAATGCTGATGCAGGTGCAATGCTTCACATTGACACACAGCTTTTCTCTGAATACTTGAGTAGGAAATTAATAGCATAACAGACACCAAAGTAGACACCTCATGAAATCTAGATCAATCTAGCTAACCGAAGAAAAGCAACAAGGAATCGTGAAACAACAAAGATTCAGCTGCAGCAGAAAGCAGAACTTTGCTCTACCATCTACAGGGTACACTCACCGCTAGACAACAGGAGACACTGAACCTCTTCAGCAAATGCTTAGCCTCCAATATCAGGGAAATTTAAAAATATAAGTTCTCCCTGTTTATGTGTTGTGTACACTGCTCCCTTGTTTCAGAAAACTTATTTTAAAAAGGCAAAAGAATCACAGAAGTGGGAACATCTGGCTGGATAGGATCTCTTGGCTTCTCAAATTCAGTTCCCTTCAAAAACAACTGTGTTGAAGGATTAAACCTCATTTCAAAAATAGCTATGTGGGCTGCTGGACTTAAAATAGCTGTGCAACCTAGAATAACTAGACTTTTAAGCTACATTACGCATGAAGTCTGTGCCTCTTGGAACAGAAGTCGGGTGTAAGGACTAAGGAAGCGGGCATTTATACTGAATTTATACTGAATGCTAGCACACAAATCTAAGAATACACTTGCAGGTGTTCAAAGTCATGCTTATAAGGCAAAAGGAAAGCCAGGGTCTTACTCCCGGCCCCGCTGGTAGCTTTGTACTTTTGTAGCAACTCACATCCAGCCCAGACTAGACTAAGAAAAATATTTTTGTGTGTTTTCAAAGTACTTGAAATAAACAAGAACAGGGCTTTACAGCAAGAAGCACAGTATGTGCATTTGCACACTGAGGCCGGTACATGAGTACGTCTAAGAGTGCAAAGGCTGCTCAGGTGGTGTCAGGGAACTGCATGGAATAGAGGGCAAACCTTGTGCCCTTTCATACATAATGCTGTCTGAGAGCAGTCCCTAGAGTGAGCTATCCCCAGACGATGTGAACCCATGCTTAGAAGAAGCATTTGCCTTTAGGAATGTGATGTGCACCCCGGGAATGCCTCACTCTTGAAAAGTTATCTTTTCAGGTGTCTATTGAGATGAACATCAAAACGAGATGCATTACGAATGTGACAAAAAGTGGGGAGATAGTCCAGGAAGAGTATGGGAAAGGCATCAAAACCATTCTGAGGATTGCTTTTATTACATACATCAGCCCTGAGCTACACGTTCTCAAAATCCTCTGGGGACACGAGGAGGAAAGGTGCACAGAGTCTGAAATCACTGCAGTGCTCTCTTGCTTCCAGGTCTGAAGTCATACACATGCTGCTAGAATCTAATAAGCTATTAGTTGGGAAATAAAAGTATTTTTTGTTATTTAGTTCTGACTTTCAGGGCAATCTAAAGCTTACTATTTTCCCCCAGTTCTAAAAGATAACCAAAAGACCACTGCCAATGTTTTCCCACTGGTATGTGAACAAAAGTCTGAAATTCATAGTACTAAAAGTACACAGCACTGAAAGTCTCCATTCCCTGTACTTCCACTTGCTGTAAAACACCATTCTTGCACTAAAATAAAAGGATAAGGAAAGATGAGATAGTGCACTAAAAAACAAATTTAAATGCTATCCCAAACATTGCACAGCAAACATATTTTATGATGTGTATTAGGCATTGTCCTAACTTTTCCTTTTCATTAGAATCTCAGAAACAGGCATTTCATTACTGTTCAATCTGCCATAATTCAGGCACTGAGGAAAAAAAAAAAGTCAGTGTCAGCAATTCAAAGCTAAGATTTAATAGGATAATGCTAAAGCACACAATGAAGACTTATAATTATTAAAGCAAACTATACTTTGTGAATAAATGAACATGAAAGACATCCAGTCTTCACTATATTTTATTTACTAATTCATAAGATTTAAAAATTTGCAAAGAGTTTTAAATTATTGACGTGACTTATGCTTTAAAATATTCTCAGCGTATTCTGGCCTCATAGTCTAAAACCTGGATGCTCTTAATTTCTTCATGTAACTCCTGTCCAGCTGCACAGACACAGAGAAAAGATGGGAGACTCCTTAAACCAGCCACCATCATGCAGTATGGGATCTGTGGTAGCTGTTTAACCTTGATTTTACAGCTTGATGTAGCAAATGTTGATAATAACTGGCAGGTGGAGCCGTCCCTTGCACCCTGAGGATGCGATACAACATATTTCCTTCTGCTTCTGAAGTACATGTTAACACGGCAGACACACCATCATCAGAAATCTTACATATTTTGAGGGCTTCACCCACTTCTGTAAAATGTTAAGTCCTTAAAATGAGAGAAACTGCTGGAGAGTGGTTGTTTTTTCTTAGGATGTGGGACAGATAAACAAAATACGCTTGCTCTGATATCTCTAAATCTTTCACAGGGTATGTGCCATATTCTGAACAAACAGAAATTCTCACTTCTAACTGACTTTCCCTAATTAATGAACAAAGTGCTTCTTAACTTCTTATGATCATTGTCAATAAAGTCCATGAACTCATTGCAATTGAGAAAGTTACAGTGTGCCAGAAGTGCTTCATAATTACTCTAAGTTGATGAATAATTTTTATGACCAAGTGGATCAAAGCCAATTCACCTCATCTGCATTTAGAAGTATTTTAAAATAGTCTTGTCTGCAGCAGCTGTATCAGAGGGCAACCAAGACACATTGCTCTTTCTTGAAAGTTCACAAGACCCGTTTCATCAGTCTTCTTGTCTACTGGCATCCAGTACAAGATATTTCTGAGAGCTTCTTTTATTGAAAAAACAAGTCACTGCTGCACAGAGAGAATATCACTGAATATGCACAGCCTTGCAAACATCTTCAAACTGAATCACCATTTATTCCATCCTGCTTTTTATTATTTTTTTAAATGTTTTTGTAGTCATTAAGCTCACAGGGGACTGAGTCAATTAAAAGAAAAAAAACAACTTCAAGTGATGACTTCCAGAAATAACTCAGAGGGATGTAATTCTTGCAAGTCAGCTCTTGAGACTACCATATTATTCTGTCAAAGCTTTCTGCTGAACACCTCTGTGAAACTGTCTTGCAATTAAAAGAGTGAGACCACATTCCTGTTACCTACACACTACTCAGAACTCGTGAAGTTCAACTAAGCCAAGTGCAAAACCCTGTGCCTGGGTCAGGGCAATCCCAAGCACAAATAGAGGGTGGTGGAATTAGATGATCTCTAAGGTCCTTTCCAGCCCAAACCAATCTATGATTCTATGATGGACTTGAGTGGTACTGCTTGAACTTTGACTGTAAGAGTAGTAGGGTACAAGTGATCAGGTATAAACCCACTTTGACTACGCCTTTCTAACATGAGAGAGGTGTATACCAGCTTGTGCAAGTTTCAGGGATGTTTGTACAGTAAATCCCATCACATGTACAAGCCCTTTGAATGTTGATGATGTACCACCAAGAAGCTTTGCAGGTTTCCAGGCTAAGCTTTGCAGTTTCTTGACCAGAGAACTGTACAGTATTCTTGTAGAAGTTATGAGTCAGGGAAAGCTTCATTTTCGACTTTTTGCTCCTCCTAGCAGAGGCACAGCAGAGCTATCTGGGCAGGGATGATAAAAGGCTGAGAAGATGAATAGCAAGGCATGAGCATGCCAAGCCTTGCTTGTGTAAATTGATCAAAAAGCATTTTCAGGGAAAAGCATTATGACAGGGAAACCATCTCTCTCGGGGCAGGATATATAGGAGGAGGCATTTTAGCCCCTGAATTTTTAAATACCTTTTTCTCCAAAAGAAGGAATCACAGAATCATTAGGGTTGGAAAAGATCTCCAAGATCATCTGGTCCAACCATCCCCCTACCACCAATGTCACCCACTAAACCATGTCCCTAAGCACCATGTCCAACCTTTCCTTCAACACGCCCAGGGACGGTGACTCCACCACCTCCCTGGGCAACCCATCCCAATGCCTGACTGCTCCTTCTGAGAAGAAATGTCTCCTCATTTCCAACCTGAACCTCCCCTGGTGCAACTTGAGGCCGTTCCCTCTAGTCCTATCACTAGTTACCTGTGAGAAGAGGCTGACCCCCAGCTCCCCACACCTTCCTTTCAGGTAGTTGCAGAGAGCAATGAGGTCTCCACTGAGCCTCCTCTTTTCCAGACTAAACAACCCCAGTTCTCTCAGCCGCTCCTCATAAGACTTGTGTTTCAGGCCCTTCACCAGCTTCGTCGCCCTTCTCTGGACTCACTCGAGAACCTCGATGTCCTTCTTGTACTGAGGGGCCCAAAACTGAACACAGTACTCGAGGTGCGGCCTCACCAGAGCAAAGTACAGGGGAATGATCACCTCCCTGCTCCTGCTGGCCACACTATTCCTGATACAAGCCAGGATGCCGTTGGCCTTCTTGGCCACCTGGGCACACTGCTGGCTCAAGGAGAGGGGAAAGAGAGGAGTGTGAGTACCTGCAAAACTAGCTAAACTCAGAAGGAGGTATCAATGGACAAGTTCCTATTGTAGAAATATGTGCAAAAGTTAGACGACAAGATACCTCATACTGAGCACAGATATCAGTCTGTCTCTAGGCAGAAGCCCTGTGGAGCCTGCAATTTATACTGTCAGGAAAGAGAACTGCAGAAAAAAAAAAAAAAAAAACCAAAAAAAAAAGAAAGAGTGATTAGTCAATAAAATGGCAAGTGAAATTCATTGTAAAAAATGGAGAAAACAGTAATCCAAACCATACATCCAGCCCTGCTACGAGTTCTAAATTGGCTGTTTCCACTCAGAAATGACACTGTGAGATAACAGAAATTTCCAGGAAGATGTAATCTCTGGGCTGGTCATCTGTGTGTACTCCATTGTTGGTGGGTCACCAGCACCAGATGCCTTTCTCTTTTAAACAACATATTCAAATGTCTTTCTGCAACACATTTTCTGTGTTCTGAGACTTCTGCTGTGATTTGCTTTGTGCTTCTACAGTGTTACAGTAATCACAAGGGATCAGTTAAAATGCTCTGTTAGGGCTGTTTAGGTAAATCCTACTATGTGGTTTATTATCTTAGAATAATATTACGGTAAATTGTCCTTCATCCATCTTTTTATCTTAAAAATGACACCATGACACTCAACGTCTCTTCCCTTTTTTAAAACTGCACTCTTGCCAGGAATTACCCTTCACTGAAAGGGCATCCCCAGTACCTGTAAATGTTTATAACAACACTTCCTCAGACACCTCATCAAACAAAGTTATACTGCTTATTCGAAGAGGGAGAGCAGCAACGTGCACTTTTACAGAACTAAGAGGCTCAAATATTTGCTGCTACCGCAGCAAAGCACAAGATTGAGGTCCAGCCTCAGAGTACCCAGGCCATCATGCACTAGCTCCTTCTCCCTTGCCTCCATTTGGTGCCAAAGAGAAGGAACAGAAAGAAGTTAGAAGTGCTTTGCACAAGCCTCGTGCTTCTCGTCTTGTCAGCTCTGTTAAGCTCAGTGAAGAGAAGGGTCAGAGCAGCCTAGGAGTTTCAAATTAACACTCGGGCAGCATCCCCATAGGAGGGCCGTGTAGGCATCTGAGAGCAACCAGAATACAGCAGCCCAGAAGAAGTGGGGGAAGGCACCCAGCAGAAACACAAAACCATCAGTGAGAGGAGCCCACTACTGATTCCTCCTTTGTAACCTCACAGCAACATACGGAAGATTGTGCTGAAGACAGCAGCAAGCCCAGGAAAAGCTGGTAGTCACAGCCACGGGTAACAGGAAAGCTATATTTCATGCTGTTTGTCATTTTATATTTTTGTTTTCTCTCCCCCCAACAACTGTCCCTCCCCGCACAGAAAGCAACCCTTTTTCATGATAGGCAGTTTTGTGATATGAAAAATTTAATGAGCAGATGGAACAGCAATCCATTATCCATTAAAATATTGCAGTGGGTTAATTCAGCAAATAAAAATGGAGAATGAAGCAGATGGCCGTTTATAGTTCTCTTGATTTCTTAAATATTCCTTCCCAGTGCACAGCCATTCTTGTATTTAACGTGAAATGCACAGTTCCCACCATGTGCGCATTATGCAACCATTCGTATGACTTCATAAACATTACATCTTATAGAGCAATTATTTTTTATGCCTTCTTTAAAGGAAAAGCTGTAGCATTTCATGGCAAATTATTCCCAGATCTCAGATATCTTGAAATAATTTGAAAGACCTGCCAACAGCAAATGATAAATCCACCAAGTGCAAATGTTTGCTCAAGATATTTTTTGGATGTATCTTAATTTTCTGGCTGTGAAATAATACAGGAAAAGCATTTTCACATGAGATTTGGGTGTAATATTTCAAGTATTTAGTATTATGTCATACACACATGCCGGGAAAATAGGTAGCTGAGCTCCTTTCTCAGTGTGCTAAACTGGAAATAGCTGCTTCGTCAAAGCAATTGCAATTCACAGTGAAGCAGCAATTAAGTACTGATGACTGTTACTTTGGATTTCACAAAAACATATTCTCTGTCACTAAAAAGAGTGAATATAAAATTTAGTGATTGTCTCTTACCCACCTGTAAAAGCAACAACCAAGACCAAAGCTTGTGCATATTTCTTGCAACAAGTTGACTGTGTAAATAGCTAAACAATACACTTCCGTTATTGTGAGACCTACGTAAAGTTAAAATCATTTATTAAAATAAGTTTTGTCATTAAGATGCATTAAGACATTACCACACCAAATGCAATTAACATATCATTAATTAATTCTGCCCAGTGCATGGAGCCAGTACATATAAGACTTATACTACCAACTAATCTCACCTACACTGACAGGTACAGTGGCACTTAAATGATATGCATAAATTGAAATGGGACCTTCCCCACCAAGTTAAAAACAGTGTAAACATCATTTCAAGTTTTATACTTCTGTTCCTTTTCTTTTCTTCTTTCTTTCTTTTTTTTTTTGGGGGGGGGGGAGGAGGAGGGAGGGAATACTGGGTTACTTCTTTGGTGAACTCTCACTGTTTTGTACCATGTTACATCTAGATCCAAATTTAATTCCAATTGACACGAACAGCTTCACTTCCTTGGGAAAGGGAAAAGAAAAGTGAAGTACGTAAAGGCAGTATCCCCAACTTTGCAAGTCAGGACAAAGTTTAAATGACCACCTTCAACACAGCGATCCAAGAAAAGAAAGAGCCCACAAAATTCAAAATAGAAAACTGAGAAGCTGTAGACGTCTACACTGGCAACCAAGGCAACCTCGGTTCCATGACAGAAATCCCGCTACTACATGAGGACAGTGCTGCTTGAGAATGGAGTGCCTAGCTGCTGCCAAAACTCCTTTGGATTCACAGATGAGACATCCTTTGGTCCTACGTTTCCTGAAGGCTCAAAGCAATCAGTGAAGTGACTCCTACCACATTCCCATGGCACTAAGTTCTGGTCTGACCACTGCAAGTAGGACCACTTTCATTCCTTCAGATCTGTGTGGAAGATAAGGACATTTCTGCAAAACCAGCTAGTTGGCCCAGCACCCAGTCAGGATGTGATGAAACCAGTAGCCTTTTGAGGGTGCACGTGAGGGGCAAGGCATCCAGATCATCCCTCTGCCCTGACAGCAAATACAAACACCAACAGGTCTGCCAGAAAAAATGTCAGAAAGTTAGAGGGGGATCAGAGGGATGAGAGTGGCATCTGCCTGTCCTTTCTGTTTAAGCTGGAAAGAAGAGGATAGGAAAGCCTGGTCAGAGCAAGAAGAAACTTCATGGAGAAGGGAAAGGAACAGGCAAGGATAGGGTCTGAAAAAGGAACTGGGCAGAAAGAAAAGACACAGCAAGAAGGTCAGGAGTCATTTGGTAGAAGGAGGCAGAGATGTGCACACCCAAGAGCACACTTTGTTCCAGAGATGGAATGAACCCCAAGACTTCCACCACTTGAAGCTGGTTTGTATGAAGCTACTGGAAAGGGGCAAGTCATTCAGAGGACAAAGCCACTAAACTAGGTTAAACAGAAAACCTCATCACAGCGGACCTCAAATTTTTCATTCTTTTTGATGATCAGTGGGCATACTGAGTTATCTGCAGCTTTCTCCCCAATGGATCTTCTAAAACTACTGGAAACTGCATGCACAAAATTTTCCTGAAATTACCTTTTAAGTCAAGCACTCCAGAGATATAATGCCAGAAATTGGTTTCCATCTGCAAATTTAATTTACTCCCCCATGCATACACACTATAATTCAGTCTTTAATTGACCAGTCTCGAGAGTTCATGGAGGTTGGATTCAAACTGTGGGATTTGCCGGCAGACCGATGCCCAACGCAGTCCTGAAGGAGCTGTCTGGCTGTAAGGGATGGGTTTTGAAGGGCACAGAAAGAGGAATTTGGCTTTTTAGGCAAACACTACTTAATGATTTAAAACCATGCAGGTCAACTGAAAGCATCCTCAAGACAGGTAAATCCATCTTTCCAACAGGCACTGCAACTGAACCTTGTGGACACTTGGTCAAATATACCTCTTCTTTTTTAATACACAGAAGAGTCTACAAATGACTCTGATGCACAGTCAAGAAAGATGTTGCAGAAGCGATGAGGGCATATAACGAGAGAAATAGTGACAGCAAGGAGTGAAAAGGAAGCATTGTGGTTATTGGAAGTACAGAGATCTTAAACTCCTGATATACATATCACAATTACATGTTTAAATTCAAATGGCATGAATCCATGCCTGGAATTTCTCACTTAAGGTTGATTCCTGGAAGTACTGTCACAGTTGTGTTGGAAATAAGTAAAAGCTCTGTCTTAAGAGTGCCAGTACAATTCCATAATATTACATGGTATTTTACAAAGCAAGGAGTTTGAAAACCTAGGTCCTACATGCCTGAATGTGTTCAACTCAAGCAGAGTATTTTTCCCCATAGTTCCTCAGTTTCTTACTCCCTTAGCCATAGAACAGGCAAAATACAGTTCTCTGGGGCTTTGACAAATATATTAGTAAAATAAGATATGGACAATATGCTGTACAAGAATGAAGCAAGCTGTTATGTTTAAGGGAATGGCATGCAACCTACTCAAAGAGTGAGGAAGAGATTCTGTATGAAAAAAAAAACACACCAAACCTTAGATTATTTAATTGAAGACTGTCACAATCATAAAAATTAAATTTGTATACTGCTTTTGCAAGCTTATTATGGTCTTTTAGCAATTGCTATGTTTGCAACAAATTTCTATTAATATTTCATGCTATACTGAAATAAGACATGCATTTACATTAGAAATAATTGGTCTTCTGCAGTATTTATTTATATTCAGCAATTTATCTTTGTTTTTCTATTTTGAATGTTTAATTTGCATTTATTCTGGATAGAGTAGAATATTTAAAACAGGTATTACGAAGCTGAAGATATTCTTACAGCATGAAAGAGATTTTGAGAGAAAATTTGGGGGGGGTTAATATTGGAGTAAGCATAATTGAATAATGAGAAGAAATTTTAACCATCTAAAAGAATTATAATTAGAGCCCAAGTCAAAGATGACAAATTTCACCATTTAGCGCTATCATGATGAAAATGGTAAATATGAGTTGTCATGCTTTAATTAAAAAGGAGTGGAAACGGCATGAAAGCATTCATTGTTAAAATGTTCTTAGCACTATAATTATTTTTATTGATTAAAGTAATTATTAATTCATGAATAGGCTCTAAAATGTTGATACTGTAATTCATGAAATGAAGAAAGGAATATGCTATCTCATTTATTCATGAAACTCTTGGATTTCCATAAATAGATCGTTATAAATGCATGATAGCTAAAATAGCATACCCCAACCTGAGACAAACTTCTGAAAGCATCCAGACTTAACACAGCGTGGTGCCTCACCTCCAAATTTGCCCTTTGCTGTTTGCCATGAAGTTGGCAAATGCACAACAAATGGCAGCTTCACCAGACCGACTCACCATACGGATGCTGTACAGTGGACTTCTGCCTGTGCACCCCACCTAGTACATCCTGGATGGGCAAATGCAGCTCTTTGTGGGCTGTATCTGCACCACTGGAAAGTGAGTGTTCCTTCTGAACATGTAGAGTTTCTATTTCTTGGCTAGCGAGGATCTGTAAACCTTCTAGAGCTTCTACCAGTGCAGCATCAGCCCATAGGCTTGTATAATTTGGCTAACTAGGAGGGAGCCAAATTTTTGTATGGTGTCCTGCTTCGGAAGTGGGAGCTGTTTGTAAGTGAGGCACAGAAACATCAGGTGTGACAAGATATATCCCCCAGCATGGAATTATTGGGGAGTAGGAAAATAGCCAAAGGCAACATGCCTAGAAATGGCCTTTAAATATTCATGAGATCTCACCTCTTTTGTTAGTGCCTCGATGATATATATAACATACATAAAAATCATTATATAGAATCACAGAATGGTTTGGGTTAGAAGGGACCTCAAAGTTCCAACCCCCTGCCATGGGCAGGGACACCTCCCACCAGACCAGGTTGCCCAAAGCCCCATCCAGCCTGGTCTTGAACACCTCCAGGGATGGGGCATCCACAGCTTCTCTGGGCAACCTGTGCCAGTGCCTCACCACCCTCACAGTGAATAATTTCTTCCTTATATCCAATCTAAATCTATCTTCTTGCGATTTAAAAACATTGTGCCTTGTCCTGCCACTACAGGCTCTGGTAAAAAGTCTTTCTCTGTCTGTCTTATAAGTCCTCTCTAGGTACTAGAATAGACCACAATAAGGTCTCCCCAGAAGCTTCTCTTCTCCAGCTGAACAACCTCAACTCTTTATGAAATAAGAGTGCAAGAAGAGAAGCAAATGCCTTTCAAGGTAAAAAAAAAAAAAGTAACAAAAATTGTGCAGCCTACCAATCGTTATACATGGTGGGAGCTGACTGATTTGAAAAAGTTACAGCCATGGTGGTGATGAATTTCCAAGCGGTGCCTGATACAACGAGAATGGGTTAGTACACAGTTCCATCAGCTGCGAGCCAGATGGATACCAGTTCTGTGACAGGATGACCATATGACTGTAAGTGGGACGTCAAAGAGATTTTAATTATGCAACAACTTACATTTAGGTAACAAAAAAAAAGGGGGGGAGGGAAATGAGAAGCTCATTTGGGAGATGTCAAGAATACTTTGTGTGACAGATTGCTGTACTCTTTTGTTTAAGAAGCTAGACCAGGGTCATAAGTGAGAAATAGAGGGAGCACAGTAACTACTCATTTGCTTTTAATACTCACAATTTTTCTTGCAGATTAGCTTTTTATGATGCTAGAATCCTTGAATAAAGATCCGGAGGGGTGTTTTGTACACCACACCATGCTCACATCTCTTGTGATTATCTAACTGCTTCATAATACAAGCATCACAAACTGGAAAAAGAGAGCAAAAGCTTGGTGAATTTTGTGTTTTTAGAAATGTTCTGGCAATGCACTTATCTGACATTAGACTGCAACTGCAAGCAATGAAAAACCATGAATGTACAAGGAATACAGGCACTGTTCCCTGTTCATGGGCATTCAATAATTGTGAGGGCCGTGGAAACTTCAGCGCTGTGGAAACAGAAATGGAAGATACCTGATTAAATGGAAAACGGAATGCATGATCACTTTAAGAAGATGTCCTTATTGTTCATATTCGGGGTGCATTTCTATACTGTACCTATACCTCTGACCTCTAGTACACAGTGAAATAGCCATTTACTGGCAGGGTCCATACAACACAACATACTACCTAGTCTACATCTAAAGCCTGTACTGATAAAATAGGGAGTATGAAAGTCCCTGGTGAATTACATGAAACAGATGGCCTCTAAAGGAATTTGTTTGCAAAGACTACGCTTGGACTAATTCGAAGTCTACAAAAGACTACAAGCAAGCCACTTAATGCCATGCACAACACTAGCGTACAAGGGAAGGGAAGACACACGGGACACTGACATAGTAATCCCCAAATCCAATGCTTGCCATCTCCTAACCCAAATGACCCTACAATACAACTTCAATCTTCTCTCCAAGGTGGAAGCCCTGCTTTACTGAGGACCACAACATGCTACCGTTAATACTGTTGAGCATCATTTTGCCTAGCAAGCTCTGTGGAAGCCTTTCTGTTTTAACATCCTCCAGATGGATGGATACCAGAGAGGGCTCTGGAGCAACAACTGGTAGTGCTGGGGAAGAAATTCCACATGGGAAGACGCATCATGACAACCCAGACAAATCACTTCTTTTCCAAAGTCTGCTTTAGCCCTACGAAGTTTCTGTAGACCTAATAATGCAGAATATAGACATCTCTTCCCATCTGTTTTTTTTCAGGAAATGAAGATACAGCCTTATTAAATGAAGATGATTAATCATTTGTGGAAACATTCTTACATTTGACAGTACAGGAAAAGAAAAAGACATTAGCAAGGTTGGATTTGCTTATCTTTTCTGCACCATGAAAATGCCTACCGTAATCAAGACTCACAGAGACACCTGTTCCTAGAGCAAAGGAAACTGGGAGACTCATTCTGCTAGAGCTGAGGAAAGTAAGAAAAACTCAAAATAGTTAATATCCTGGTGACAACCACTTTTCAGAGGCATTACTGCAAGGGAGAAGGCTGGCCAGCAAAACTCTGCACCACACATGGTTCTGACAGATGAGCAAATCTCATCTGGCCTGTAGTACAAGTATCTGTAATCATTTTGCTTTGCACAGGAATTTTTCACCATTATTTTTAACTGCTGGTACTATAGTAACACCTGTAGACAGATTTATTTAGACAAATTTAGACAGACATCTTTTTAGACAACAAAGTTTTGTCTGGGTAACTCAACCAAACAGATGCAAACTTTGAGGGAGGAAAAAGAAATCTCAAGACAAAATGATAAGGTACCCCTAACTTCTCTAAAAGTGCTGACAGCTATTTGAGTTTGCATTTAGGGCAAACATTTGATTGTGCACAGTTTCTGAAAAAAGCACAAAAACATTAAGGAAGTGCAGCTTCCTATTTTGAATTGAACCACTCCACAAATATAAGACATTATTCTATTTGTTCTCTGTCCAACATGTCATTTTTGCAGACTTTTGGGTTTTGCAGACTTTTGGTTTAGTTGGAAAAATAATCACCTGCAAAGTTTATACCACAGATTTTAAAGACAGTTACCTGACAGGCTTTGAATCTCTTCAAAGAGAACAGGAGGTAAATAAATTCAGAGAGTCTTTAAAACTGCATTTACTAACTTTTCATTGTCATATCAGAAAGCATCGGTGAATAAAGCATTGTTCAAAGAAAGTGCTAGGCCATTACATTTAAAACACCTATAACCATTTCCCCAAATATATGTTAGAGGGCACGTTACTTGGGTTCAGTGAGGTACACACTAAAAAGAGATGATTAATCATTTGTAGAAACTTTCTCACTTCTGATAGTACAGAACAAAAAAAGAGCACCAGTTAAATCGGATTCTCGTATCTTGAAAAGTGTCACTGGAAATTTATGTAGTCCCAAGAGCCTGAACATAGCCTAAAGCTTAGCATGTCACCAGCATGCACTCAGAGTGGCCACTTTTGAGTCCTATGCTGCTGGAAACGCTTAAAGATACGCTTACAATACTTGGTATGGGTAGGAGACAGGTGAACACAGGAGCAATGCCCTCTTCCCTATCATGGTTAGGACTGGTGTGGACACATCTGCTGTGTCTCACATAGCACTTCTTCAATTGGTAAGTAGGGTTTGTGTTGTAAATGAACTTAAGCAAGGAAGATTTTATGAATGAGAGCATCCTGTTGCCCTTCCTCCCAAGCTCTGCCCAGCATTGCTCAAGCTGTCACATACTTGAGAGCTTCCCACAGACCTAAACTTCCATAGTGCTAAGTCAGTGGAGATGTTTCATTATATGTAAACAGTAAGTAAAGGGCACATATTTTGCAAACTCTAGGTCTAGAAGATTAATCAACTCTCAGAAGAAGGCAGCACAACGAGGACTCCAAAGCCTTTGCAAGGTAGAAGCCTGACTTCTGCGTGAGCTCCCTTATTAGAACAGAAATCAGACTCAAGATTTTTTCAAGGACAGAAACATCAAGCAAATTGAGTGATCCAACAGAAATAAGCACTGCTATAAAAAGGTGTTGAAATTAAAGTGACTAGGTGGTGTAATCACGGACCTGAAATTGTGAGTTAGCACTGAATTGGTCTTTTTATAATACATATAAAAGCCAACATATTTCCCTCTAACTTGCAAAAGTAAATTCACTTATTGATAAGGATGTTAACAAAACTACTGCTACAACAGAAGCAAATTTTAAATGCTTCAAATTATAAATGTACCATTATTTCACTTGATATTTAAGTACAATTAAATTCGCTCATTAAAATTAAACAAGAAAAGAAATATGCAATCTTGCGTGTCTTCACAGACAAAAATAAGAAACCCTCACAGCATCCCCCCACCAAGGATATTTCCTCCCCTGTCTCCTCCCTTACTTAATTACTGAATGCTTCGGGTACAAACTGTTCAACAGACACAATACAAAATACAAGTGCTCTACCATTTATTATCAGAACAAGAAACCTTGTCTCTTGTTAAAAGTATGAGCTATTTTTTACTGTTACTAATTAGCACTCTAAAGCACATTATTAGCTAGGATAAGAAAGAATTCAGGAAACTAATTGGGAAAAAAAAAAAGTCCAGAACATCTTAGGACTAAAACAGCAAATGAAAAAGGGTATCTCATGACTTTCTTCTCCCAGTTTTACCAGAACAGAAATCCACACCAATTATTTTAAAGCATAATGACTGTCAAGGTGTGTATTAATTCAAGTCCTATAGTATAATAGGCATCAGAAAGAAATCTGCAAGCAGTGAGGTAAAACTTTCTGAGTCATGATCAGCAACCGCAAAGCTCATGGTGAAATGCAAGAGTACTGACCACAACCGCTGGTCTTTCAACAAAAAGAGAGGTCAGGATCAACCAAAACAAGCTTGGAGAAAGCTTTAAAAACATAGAATCATAGAATATCCAGAGTTGGAAGGGACCCATAAGGATCATCAAGTCCAACTCCTGGCACCGCACAGGTCTGCCCAGAAGTTTAGACCATGTAACTAAGTGGACAGTCCAATCTCTTCTTAAATTCAGACAGGCTTGGTGCAGTGACTACATCCCTGGGGAGCCTGTTCCAGTGTGCAACCACCCTCTAGGTGAAGAACCTCTTCCTGATGTCCAGCCTAAACTTCCCCTGCCTCAGCTAACACCATTCCTGCGGGTCCTATCACTGGTGTTCACAGTGAATAGGTCGCCTGCCTCTCCACTCCCCCTCGTGAGGAAGTTGTAGACCGCAATGAGGTCCCCCCTCAGCCTCCTCTTCTCCAGGCTGAACAGGCCCAGTGCCCTCAGCCGCTCCTCATACGTCTTCCCCTCTAGGCCCGTCACCATCTTCGTCGCCCTCCTCTGGACACTCTCCAACAGTTTAATGTCCTTTTTGTACTGTGGTGCCCAGAACTGCACACAGTACTCGAGGTGAGGCCGCACCAGCGCAGAGTAGAGCGGGACAATCACCTCCCTCGACCGACTAGCGATGCCGTGCTTGATGCACCCCAGGACACGGTTGGCCCTCCTGGCTGCCAGGGCACACCGCTGGCTCACATTCAACTTGCTGTCAACCACAACCCCCAGATCCCTCTCTGCGTGGCTGCTCTCCAGCGTCTCATCGCCCAGTCTGTACGTATAGCCAGGGTTGCCCCGTCCCAGGTGCAGGACCCGGCACTTGCTTTTGTTAAACTTCATGTGGTTGGTGTTCGTCCAGCTCTCCAACCTGTCCAGATCTCTCTGCAAGGCCTTTCCACCCTCATCCGAGTCCACAACTCCTCCGAGTTTGGTGTTGTCGGCAAATTTGTTCAAAACACCTTCTAGTTCATGTTCATTTTAACATGTTTAAACATGTTCATTTAAAAAAAAATCTCAGTGTCTTTCAAAAGTTTGGCATGGATTCTTTTGAGGTAAAGCAAAAACCAGAACTAGCAAGACGCAATGGATATATTCGTGTTTTCTTGTGTCATGCTAATAGAGAAGTTGATGTAGTCATCTTTATGCTCGTGATGTTGAGCATTTAGGATTGTATTTTCATATGGAACAGTCTAATTATTCATTTCAATGTGCTTAAAATATTTGTTTCCTTTTTATATAATCCTTATAGTATCTTCAGAGGCTGAAACAGGAGAAAAACATGTACTAACACCACAATTTAAGCTTAACGGTTCAGTAAACTATGCATCTGTTGTGAAATCCTCTGGAGTCCAAACACAAATCCAATCTAGATAAATAGCCACTAAAGAGATTTGATTTCTAGGCACAAAAGACACTTGATTAACACTGTCTGTATCAGATTCTTTACACACTTTACATTGCCTATTATATTGTATTTAAGTATCAGAGATGCAAAGGAAATAAAATTTTCACTGTTTTTTTCTAAATATCGATGTTTTATATTGACTGCTTTGCAGTCACATTTATAAAGAACACAATTGTTATTGCATTACAATTTAAAATTCCAAGCAAAACAAAACCAAAACAAGCAAAACCCCCAGCCTCCCAGGGACCTTGTTAACTTTGCAACTAAAACTTCCTTCAAGGTAGAAAGAAGGACAAAATTCAGGCTGTGTCCTTTTGAACACATTTACGTGTGTGTGGCCAGAGATACTGTCCTACAGAAACCTTGAATCACTTGAGGTATTTAGGTATGCACATGCTTTTGATGACTTTTGTTTACTATACTACCTAAGAAAAGATGAAACACAGCTACAAATTATTATGTTTTAAATAAAGCCACAAGATATAAGTTGAAGTGCTTAGAAAAACAGATACTGACATTGATTAAGGCACAGTTCCACCACACACTCCCTGCACACCAGCCCGTGCCTTCAGCAAGGAGTAGTTTGTTTTCCTCCTTGATTGTGTTTCCTACTACAAGGAAATGATAGAGTAGCTAAGATCCTTTCAAAAAACTTTCTCTCCACCACTCAAAAACACTTGTTCTTCCTATATTGCTCCTACAAAACTGAGAGAAATTACATTTATCAAAAACCAATTAGGATGTGTATTACAAGGGGAAAAATAAGCAAGCGTGTTTTGGACCCTGGAACCGCTCCACTCCATAAGCACCGTCATTCACTTTCCAACATGCACACTAAATGGAAAATGGGTCTCACTGGAAACATGTTCTTAAAAACTGCAATATATGGATGTGCAAAAGTGGGGAACATTAAAGTGAAGCAAAGAACTCTGTCTTTACATTTACAGCTTTATATGTTTTTCACCATGATACTATATGTTTTCTGATAAGTATAACATGTTTTGAATAGAAGAATTTAGAAATTAAGGGGAAAAAACCATGACATTCCACAATTTATCGGAGAGCGGCAACATCCTAACTACAAATGCATACCATCAGTCAAGGAAAATGTTTTATTTAGCATTCGTTTTTCTGTCTGGAGAAAAATGGTTGCCCAGGGAAGCTGTGGATGCCCCATTCATGGAGGTGTTCAAGGCCAGGCTGGATGGGGCTTTGGGCGACCTGATCTGATGGGTGGCATCCCTGCCTCCGGTAGGGGGGGTTGGAGTTAGATGAGCTTTAAGGTCCCTTCCACCCCAAGCCATTCTATGATTCTATGAGACTAACATGTGGAGCAAAAAAAAAAAAAAAAAAAAAGAAAATACCCCTTCAGCTTGCCACGCCAAGGACATTTTATTTAGAAGAATGGAAAAAATTTTCCCCATGAACTGCCTTGTTCAAATCTACATTTTTGAAAAAAATGCTTCGAAAAAAAGAAAATCAGGGTGCAGACTCAAGGGAATAACTTTTATTTGCATCTAATTTTGAATGTAAATGTAACTTAATTGAAAGGCCTATATTAAAAGCTGACCACATGGTTTCTGAATCATCCCATTCTGTTTCTGAACCACCTTTCTGCTTGCTATCCTCATATGACCAGACTTCCACCTTAGGTAACTCATATGCTTACAGCTAGCAGGTATGAATCTTCCCCTCTCTCTTTTGAACAATCTCCTACAAAAAAAATTGCAACTTTTTTTTTTTGATTTTACAACTGGAAGTTTTCTTTCCAATTTATACAGATTCATTTTTGAAATAAATTCATTAAACCAATGAGATTTCATGATAAATGAATTACAGACTCCATTAAAAAAAATGCTTATTTCCCAATGACAGTAAAAAAGATGTTAGTGGTATGGAGTTAATGGAGTTGTCAAATTGTTCCCAAAATGCACTAAACTTTAGAAATTGTAAGCTGATGAAGATGAACCTTGGGCACTTACCCACTCTCACCTGTAATTTGCACTAAAGCCTTCCCTGAAAACAGGCTTTGCCCAGCACAGTTAGACACACAGTATCATTTACACAATTCTTCTGCTATTGCCTACCCTATAATAGCCTGACATTTCTTGAAAATACTTATCGTACTTTAGCCAAACACACCAAGTGGAGATCGAAGTCACTTACATGAAATTTCTTTAGCTCGCATAGAAAACAAAGTGAAATCCTACAGTGAAATTCCATCTTCATTCAGTCAGTTGTTCTCAGGATTGCACAGGTTATGAAAACAGTGAATAACATATTCCACATACCATAGTAAATTGAAAAAGGCAATTCAATTATTTCCTTCCTAATGAAGTTCAACAAGTCCAAGTGCAAGGTGCTGCACTTGGGCTGGGGCAATCTCAGACCTGAGCACAGCCTGGGAGAAGAACTCACTGAGAGCAGAAGAAGCTGCTCTCCTGCGGAGAAGGACGTGGGGGTGCCGGTGGACAAAAAGCTCGACACGAGCCAGCAGCGTGTGCCTGCAGCCCAGCAGCCAACTGCGTCCTGGGCCGCACCACCAGAGGGGTGGCCAGCAGGGGAGGGAGGGGATCGTGCCCCTCTGCTCTGCCCTGGTCAGGCCCCGCCTGGAGTGCTGCGTCCGGGGCTGGGCCCAGCACAAGGAGGGCGTGGGGCTGTGAGAGAGGGTCCAGAGGAGGGCCAGAAAGATGCTCAGAGGGCTGGAGCACCTCTCCTGTGGAGACAGGCTGAGGGAGCTGGGGGTGTTCAGCCTGGAGAAGAGAAGGCTTCGGGGTGACCTCATAGTGGCCTTCCAGTACTTAAAGGGGACTTATAAAAAACACAAAGAGCAACTCTTTGCTCAATCAGATAATGACAGGACAAAGGGGAATGGTTTTATATTAAATGAGGGGAGATTTAGATTAGAAGTTACTAGGAAATTCTTCAAAGGATGGTGAGGCCCTGGCACAGGCTGCCCAGAGAAGCTGTGGCTGCCCCATCCCTGGAGGTGCTCAAGGCCAGGCTGGATGGGGCTTTGGGCAACCTGGTCTGGTGGGAGGTGTCCCTGCCCATGGCACGGGGTTGGAACTGGGAGATCTTTAAGGTCCCTACCAACCCAAACCATTCTGTGATTCTATGATGATCTTTGCCTTTGCACTTATTTACTTGAGTTACATCCTTCATTTTCATTTAATGTATTATAATGTTCTACAAAATTTGCTATTTTAGTGGCCTTGCTTCATCTAGAAGTCTCTTTTGACTTCGTAAGAAGTATCAACTAAGAGCTCTTTCCATAAAGAGTTTTTTGATTGATGAACAGATGCTTAGTTCTAATGATATTTCTGAGGTTAGTCTACTCTAAATGAAACACATACTTAGATTAGCTAATTTTTAGTCTCTAAAGAATCATCTTAAATAAAGGTCACTGAACATCTCACTATGCAATTAATAAAGATTCAGCTAGTAATTCCTTGATCAAATATTAGTATTTTTGATTGGTCCCAGAAGAAATATCTCTTTTTATGTAAACCTGGCACATGAATCAGAGCCACAGCTGCTGCCTGATATAATCAGTGTACAATATTCTAATCCCATGAACTCTGACTCAGCAAGCATCTGCTTTCCAAATAAACTTTATAAAACATCTTTTTTTCCCAACTAATTTTGTCAGCCAAAGTTTAAAAGGAGACAGATCTCAAAATCTTTCACAGAAACACTTTGAGGTAAACCACTATAATTCTTCTTCTTTCCAGAAGACCTTCCTTGGCAATTCGAACAGTTACAATACTGAGTTAGAGTGTTTAGTTAGTAAAGAAAGGACTGTTAAGTTTTCTATTTACGTTATACTTAGATTTAGTTAGAAGACTAGCTGGTTCCCAAGGACTGATATACAAGTTTTAAATACTAATGTTGTACTATCCCAATAGTCCCCTGGTTGGTAGGAACTAAAGTAAATCCACAACACCTGGTCTTAAGACTCTATAGCTGTCTGCTTCTAAGTACACACAGAAGGTTGTAAAATTGTCTGGGTCCATGGCCAACAACAACTACCATTCTCCCCTTCTACCTTGCAATTAAGATCACATTTTTTTTATTGCAAATTTGCCATACAGTTTGCAAGTCTCCATATAGTTTATACATTGAGACCTTTCCTACCACCAACAGAAAAAGAAAAAGAAAAAAAAAAGTTGTAGAGTCCTTTAGAAATGAACAATCCTAATACCGAAGTACATAGACCTTCCAGGTGAGGCATAATGCCAGTTTTTCCTCAACTTTTTGCATCAGGGCTTTCTACGTGCAGTCACTGGGATTGTGAACAAGCAGTAAGATCCTTCTCCACAGCTGAGGGCAAGCCAGAAACAAGGACATCACGGTAACTTCATCTTCTAAGTAGGAAAACCTCAAAATTGTAGAAATGGTGTTGTGGAACTATAAAACTCTGAGGACCAGCCAACCTCCCACTCAAAACAGAACTATCACAAACATACCATTAATTAGGTCAGCTTTAGCTAGCAGAGTCCTGAAAAACTTTCAAGAATGGAGGCTCCACCACCTCTTTTGGTGACCTGTCCCAGTGTTCCACAACCTACCCAGTGAAGCTCTTTCTCTGATGCCCATCCTAATCCTCCCCATTCGCGGAGTGTGACTATTGCCACCTGTAATGTTCTCCAGCATTAATAAGAAGACCTAGTCATACCTATGATTCACTTCAAGGCTGTTACTAGAGTGCTCCTAGCCTCCTTTACACAACTAGAAAAGTCCAGCTCCCTCAACGTCTCTCACATAGGATATGCATGCTGCAATGAGCACCCTTACCAGTTTCTCAATATCCTTACTACACCAGGGTGCCCAAACCAAAGTATTCCAAGTATAGCCTCACAGAGTCAAGCACGGAGAAATAAAAGCTCCTCTCCATCTGTTGGTCATGCCCCCTACTTTGTATACACCAGTGAAGAACCGCTGAGGAGAGAGGTAGGTTGGTGATAAGAAAGAGAAAGGATCTTTCAACCACATATATGTTGGCTTTTATTCCTTGCCATGCTATCTTTCCTAATTATGACAGGACTTGGTATGTATTAGGACAGAACTACAGAATATATGTATGTATATACATATATAAATTGTTATTTTGTGCTAGGGAAGAAGTCATTAATCTCTTTCAAAGTAATCTCTAGAAAATACCTTTGACTCTTTGCAGAAGATTCTGTAGATTTTCAGATTACCCAGAACTGCAGGTCTCTCTGGCATTAGAGCAACGACAGAAACCAAATGGAAAGCAAACAAAGATTCCCCTGTGCTCAACTTCATCTAAAAGACACCACAGAAAATTCATTCTCCAAATGCCAAAACAGTCTCCTAGGTCCTAGAAGAAGTCCATAGAGAGGTCTCCATGCTCCAGGAGGCCTACAGTGAGAGTAGACGCTCAATGTCTATGTTGCTGTGGGCATTTTGATTGCCCAGAAGAGTGTTCCTTGCAAATAGCGCTCGTCTGATTGTACAGCCCTTCTATTCGGGCTACGTTTCCCAGGGTGCAACTAATCTCACTGAATCTTAAAAGTTTTATTTAGGCTGGTCATCCAGGATGTTTCTATGGTTAGGTGAGATGGGATGAAGCAACTTTTGGAGCAACCAAACTTAGATGCTTGGCTACTTTAGGTTGGATTATTGCCCTCTAAAAACATTTCTCTTACTGAAGTAAAAGTGGGGAGAGAAACTAGAGCTGAGATCCCCTGTGCTGTTGTCAGAACTCTCCAGGGTGGATATTTACAGATGAAGTAGGCATTTGGGGTAGATACATGCAACAAAACACTCTCACAACCTCTTTCGCAAAAATGTCACATTTTCTCCTTTTAGTTATTAATATGTTTGAAGACAAACTAGTATAAAATAAAACAGCTTACAGACAAATTATTGCTCTAATTGGTAAAAATACTGTTCCCTATCCAACGTTTTATATTAGGAACATTCCATAGGTGTTTAGTTAATCTGGGTTCATTACAAACCACTGCCATGTTGAGATTATAGTTTACTTCATTTTCTCAGAAAAATGTTTTGAATTGTCTAATAATCCAGAAAAGCTCCATTATAACACTCCATCTTTCTCACAATGTTTCACAGTTAAAATAAACACCTATCTTTGGATTTAAATGCAAGAATAAGAAGCTATAATCAGGGAAAGAGCATAAAATTCCTTTTATTTCTAATAATTGCTAATAAGTTAAGAGTAAAAATTATTCTGTACTAGAAGAATATCAAAATATGATTATCTACTAAAAAATAAAAGTTTATTTCAGTGGAGGAAGGCTTTACAGAATTCTGTTTCAGTGTCAATGGATGGGAAACTTCACAGTTCTAAGACTAATTTTTTTAGCTTACTTCAGTAATATATTCTCATTTTCAAAGAGCTATTTGTACTGGCAAAATTTGGTATTTTTATTAAAACTTTTGTTCAGTTCACAGTTATATGCTGTATTAGCTTTACTGATTCTGGTATACATTATTGTTTTTAATCTACTACCCACTCAAAAGCCTCTGCAGTTCTGTAATTGTTAATGAGTAGTTAATAGCTGTAGTTTTAGGCCTCATTGAGCCAGATCCAACTAGGAGGTCACACTTTAGGTCATGCCATCAAGCTTACTGAGGATTAAAATCTTACAGAAGTCCAAGAGGCAGAGCTAAGGGTACTGCGGATGTCCATACAACACAGTGCTCTTGGAATGGCAAATGGAAAGGGAGCATCATTGCAAAGTCCCCAAAATGCTGCCTTGATTGGGAAAGAGCAGTCAGAGAGCAAGCCTTGAAAAATGCATAGTCTTCATTCAGCTTAAGTGGTCTGAAATTGCAAGCAGTGTGGGAGCCAATGTAACTACTGTATCTGCCTTCAAGATGTTTGCTCCAGCATGTAGTCAGAGAATAAGGGAGAAAATACAAAGTGGAGGAAAGAGAGTCTCCAAGGAGAGACTGAAGAGCCTGTCTGGGGGAAGTAAGATTCCTCCAGCCATCAAAAGGTGATTGACTACAGGAACAAGCCAAAAGTAGAGCAGATAGAAAGGGAAGAATAATATCAATGTGGGACATCTGTGAAGGAAACAAAAATGATAAAGAATAACCATATCCCGACCATGAAGAAAAGTAAATTGGGGTGGGGTTAAGAAAAAAAAAGTGAGAGATTGAAGAAACAACAGAGAAAACCAGGTGAGAGAAAGCAACACTGAAGTCACAACATTTTATTTATTTCAGATTTATGCATTTCTATATTCATTCATTGAAGGCGAGATTCTTTTTGAACTATCAATCATTTTTGCGAGATGTGACAAGCAGTTTTTCATCTAGGCTCCCTTTTTCCATTTCCTTCTTACACGCCTTTTCAAAGACTGACAGATCACTTCACTAAGCTATCTATCACTAGTGCTGTGTGGTAAGGCAGCAATTCTGGGTGCACATACAGACACACGCTCTTTCTCAATGGTGCAGTTGTTCTGCTGACTCCACCAACATCTGCAGCTCTGTAACAGTACTGTTTGTGTACACACCTTTCCAGGCCATTACACATGACTCGCATCCTTTCACGTGTGTAGGACACATCTACCCGACTTCTGAGTCCACGAGTGTCTCACACACTGCTGCTGGTCTCCATAAAAGTCATCGTCTGTCTCAGGGCTGAGATCAATGCCTGTAACAGAGGCTGTTAAAGGCTGCTGCCGTCCTGACCTTTTACTTCATTTGTATTAGATTCTGGGCAGAACTAAATTTGCAAAGATGATGTCAGTAAACTGATGCATGCAAAATATAACTCATTCCTTTTTCTTCAATAACCCATTTATTCTGCTATGGATAGCAGATTTTTTAATCTGCTCAACACAGTGGGTAGCAGATTTTCTATTCAATGAAAATGTATATTTTCATTCCATCTTATTAGATACTCTGAGTTTTCTGGATTTAAGAAGTTAATTATTCTGGCTTTGACTCACTTAAAATATAGCTTGAGTTCAAAAGTTTTTTGGTCTTCTTCAGGGAACCTATTATAGGAGAAATGTCTAAGCACATCTACATCAAAGCTCGGTCTCAAGGCTTTACTTACAGTGTAAATGAGAGAACTAGGGGCAAGCCTTGATCTGGAGAAGACCTTGCTTTGCCTTGAGCAGATTTACATTGAGGATATTCCAAAAATTGACTGCCACTTTGTGACCTTGCTGGAACATGCTGCTAAGTGTGCATATGCACGTGCATGTTCTTGGAGGACAAGAGAACTGGAAATTAACCCCAGTTCAATCCAGAAATTCCAGGGAGATGTGCTGACCTGGGCTAGAGCAGCATACAACATGGTGAAAGTACCCAGTGCAACTCGATCCCACCCCATGGCTCCCAAGCAATGAAGAGATGGTGACAGCTTGTTTTGAACAGCTGTGTAACAAAAGCAGGCTCAAGCCTTCTTCTGGCTCAGCCAGACTGTCTGTCTGTCCTTGGAAAGAGCACATACGGGCCGTAAGAGACAAGAAATTGGAAGCAATAGGAATGGGAAGAGGTCTTTGTGATTTGGATCGTCCCAAGCAATTCTCAGCATCCAATACCTGACTAGGTTGATGATAAGATATTGCCTCATGTGGCTTACTCGAGTAACCTTAGTATATAGGGATCCAGTATGAAGGATTTTGAAGAAAGCTCTGTGATTTCCTGAGTTCAGCAAGAAAGCAAAGCAAAGCAAAGCAAAGCAAAACAAGTCTTGCCAGTGTCTGAATGATATGCTGCAACTGATCAGAAACTGTAGTTATGAACTTCTGTGGGACATAGAGACAACTTGAAGGGAGAGGTGGGATGCTAAGACGCAGTACAAGTTATCACACACTTTTTTTTAGAAACAGATAGAAGTCTAGTACCTTTCATTCTAAATAAATAAGTCAGAGGGAAAGGATGAGTTGGAAGCTTGTTTTGATTGAATTCACCTGCCAACTCACGGTACATGTCATGTCTGTGATGAAGACTTTTTCACTCTTCCTCTGGAGCCTCCTGAAGAGACTACAATACAGGTGAGGGTGACTCCAAAATGAAGACAGTACGCTCAGGGATTACTGGTAGCCACAACAGCCTCGCATGAGAGGAAACAACCAAAGCCAAGGTTTCTGATATGTGAGGGTCTGTAATTACCAAAACAAATATCGAAGAGAGATTTATTTTCCTTTAGAGGCAGGTGATAACACAGGTCATACTACATTTAGGTCACAAGTTATATTAAAAGTCTTGATGTTCTCCTCTACAACTGATGTGTGCTTTCATTAAATTCTTCCACTTTTGTCCCCTGTACCGTAAAAAAGACAACAAAAAAGCTTAAACTTACAGAGAAAACATCTCACTTTCTTAAAAACAAAAGCTTCCATGGGGAATCAAGCAGCTATTTCTAATCCCAATTGCCATCCCCCTAAATT